>NW_020838008.1:1747063-2425659 GCF_003676395.1 Aethalodelphis obliquidens
TTTTTTTTTTTTTTAGATTCCATATATATCTGTTAGCATACGGTATTTGTTTTTCTCTTTCTGACTTACTTCACTCTGTATGACAGACTCTAGGTCCATCCACCTCACTACAAATAACTCAATTTCATTTCTTTTTATGGCTGAGTAATATTCCATTATATATATGTGCCACATCTTCTTTATCCATTCATCTGTCGATGGACACTTAGGTTGCTTCCATGTCCTGGCTACTGTAAAATAGTGCTGCAATGAACATTATAGTACATGTCTATTTTTGAATTATGGTTTTCTCAGGGTATTTGCCCAGTAGTGGTATTGCTGGGTCATATGGTAGTTCTGTTTTTAGTTTTTTAAGGAACCTCCAGACTGTTCTCCATAGTGGCTATATTAATTTACATTCCCACCAACAGTGCAAGAGTGTTCCCTTTTCTCCACACCCTCTCCAGCATTTATTGTTTGTAGATTTTTTGATGATGGCCATTCTGACTTATGTGAGGTGATACCTCATTGTAGCTTTGATTTATATTTCTCTAATAATTAGTGATGTTGAGCATCTTCTCATGTGTTTGTTGGCAATCTGTGTGTCTTCTTTGGAGAAATGTCTATTTAGTTCTTCCACCCATTTTTGGATTGGGTTGTTTGTTTTTTTGATATTGAGCTGCATGAGCTGCTTGTATAGTTTGGAGATTAATCCTTTGTCAGTTGCTTCATTTGCAAATATTTTCTCATATTCTCAGGTTTGTCCTTTCCTCTTGTTTATCGTTTCCTTTGCTGTGAAAAAACTTTTAAGTTTCATTAGGTCCCATTCATTTATTTTTGTTTTTATTTCCATTTCTCTAGGAGGTGGGTCAAAAATGATCTTGCTGTGATTTATGTCATAGAGTGTTCTGCCTGTGTTTTCCTGTAATATTTTTATAGTGTCTGGCCTTACATTTAGGTCTTTAATCCACTTTAAGTTTAGGTTTTAGGAAGTGTTCTAATTTCATTCTTTTACATGTAGCTGTCCACTTTTCCCAGCACCACTTATTGAAGAGGCTGTCTTTTATCCATTGTATATTCTTGCCCCCTTTGTCAAAGATAGGGTGACCATATGTGTGTGGGTTTATCTCTGGGCTTTCTATCCTGTTCCATTGATCTATATTTCTGTTTTTGTGCCAGTACCATACTGTCTTGATTATTGTAGCTTTGTAGTATAGTCTAAAGTCAGGGAGCCTGATTCCTCCAGCTCCATTTTTCCTTCTCAAGATTGCTTTGGCAATTCGGCATCTTTTGTGTTTCCATACAAAATGTAAAATTTTTTGTTCTAGTTTTGTAAAAATTGCCATTGGTGGTTTGACAGGGATTGCATTGAATCTGTACATTGCTTTGAGTAGTACAGTCATTTTCACAATGTTGATTCTTCCGATCCAAGAACATGGTATATCTCTCCATCTGTTTGTATCATCTTTAATTTCTTTCATCAGTGTCTTATAGTTTTCTGCATACAGGTCTTTTGTCTCCTTAGGTTGGTTTATTCCTAGGTATTTTATTCCTTTTGAGGCAATGTTAAATGGGAGTGTTTCCTTAATTTCACTTTTAGATTGTTTGTTGTTAGTGTATAGGAATACAAGAGATTTCTGTGCATTAATTTTGTATCCTACTACTTTACCAAATTCATTGATTAGCTCTAGTAGTTTTCTGGAAGCATCTTTAGGATTCTCTATGTATAGTATCATCTCATCTACAAACAGTGACAGTTTTACTTCTTATTTTCTGATTTGGATTCCTTTTATTTCTTTTTCTTCTCTAATTGCTGTGGCTAAAACTTCCAAAACTATGTTGAATAATTGTGATGAGAGTGAACACCTTGTCTTGTTCCTGATCTTAGAGGAAATGGTTTCAGTTTTTCACCATTGAGAACGATGTTGGCTGTGCATTTGTCATACATGGCCTTTATTATGTTGAGGTAGGTTCCCTCTATGCCCACTTTCTGGAGAGTTTTTATCATAAATGGGTGTTGAATTTTGTCAAAATCTTTTTCTGCATCTATTGAGAATATCATATGGTTTTTATCCTTCAACTTGTTAATATGGTGCATCACATTGATTGATTTCCGTATATTGAAGAATCCTTCATTTCCGGGATAAACCCCACTTGATCATGGTGTATGATCCTTTTAATGTGCTGTTGGATTCTGTTTGCTAGTATTTTGTTGAGGATTTTTGCATCCATGTTCATCAGTGATATTGGCCTGTAGTTTTCTTTTTTTGTGTGACATCTTTGTCTGATTTTGGTATCACAGTGATGGTGGCCTTATAGAATGAGTTTGGGAGTGTTCCTCCCTCTGCTATATTTTGGAAGAGTTTGAGAAGGATAGGTGTTAGCTCTTCTCTGAATGTTTGATAGAATTCGCCAGTGAAGCTATCTGGTTCTGGGCTTTTGTTTGTTGGAAGATTTTAAATCACAGTTTCAATTTCAGTGCTTGTGATTGGTCTGTTCATATTTTCTATTTCTTCCCGGTTCAGTCTCAGAAGGTTGTGCTTTTCTAAGAATTTGTCTGTTTCTTCCAGGTTGTCCATTTTATTGCCATAGAGTTGCTTGCAGTAATTTCTCATGATCTTTTGTATTTCTGCAGTGTCGGTTGTTACTTCTCCTTTTTCATTTTTAATTCTGTTGATTTGAGTCTTCTTCCTTTTTTTCTTGATGAGTCTGGCTAATGGTTTATTAATTTTGTTTATCTTCTCAGAGAACCAGCTTTTAGTTTTATTGATCTTTGCTATTGTTTCCTTCATTTCTTTTTCATTTATTTCTGATCTGATCTTTATCTGTGGCACACAGTGTGTGATATTCTACCTCTGTTAGTAATGAACTTCACCATGAAGTTGCTCATTATATTAGTTTCTGTACACCCCTAAAACATTGGTTTAAAAAAAAAAAAGCTTCAGAATAGGGATTTGTAGGAGAATGCCCCCTCTTAAGCAGCTTCACAGATTTTTCTGACCAACATAAGCAAGCATCCTTTTCCCCTTTGCCGTTTTGGAAATAATGATGCCTTGTATGGTAGGATGATACAGTGTTTTTCTTTAAAGCAGAAGTACAAGATGAAAGAATCTTACTGGGAGATAAAGGAATTTGTAGGGAAATTAAATATTTTTTCAACAGTAGCCTTAAGCAGTACTTAAAGTGAAGACAGCACAAGTGTTTTTAAATTTTGACTGAAGGAAGGAAAGGGAACTTTGATGTGGAACGCTCATCTCAATTCCTGCTGGCAGACTCAGACTCGTGTGTGTGTGTGTGTGTGTGTGTATGTGTGTGTGTGTGTGTGTGTGTGTGCACGTGTTGGGAGGGAGGGGAGGTCCTGCACACAGTTCAGCCTTCTGTCCCACATCACCTGAAATCCATGGCCTCAATCTCATGTCTTCCCCAACTAGTGCACTCTTGCAGGGGTCAAACTGAACTGGCTTATAAAAACATAGCTGGAAGTATAGACCCTTATTAGACAGATCCAATGTTGAAGAGGTAAGTTTACTGACAGAAGACAACTTCTCGCTTTATCCCCTGGCCCCTTCTTTTCCCTGTCCACCATGCCTTAGCTCTTTCCAAGTTTTATGTGCTGGTTAATTAGACCTTATGTAAAACCTAATTTAATTGATTTTATGATTTTTCAGAAAGTTAGAGTGACCTCTTGTGGGAATATCAAGTAGTTAATCCAGGTGCTGCCAACCGTCTGATTTTGTGAGTCCATTTCCTAGGTGTGTTGAGCTGGACATGCTCCCCAATTGTGCTTTAGTTTTCTTAAACTCATCTTGATGGATTTCACAGCCATAGGTAAATGGGAAGGGGTGGAAATATGTTAGGCAGTAGCCAGTGGTATAGGAATATATTTTCCAAAACAATGTTGATTTCATTTCTTTGTTTTCCTTTTTAAATGTGGTGATGGTGGAAAGTGGGGGAAAGTGTGGTAGGGCTCCAGAGCAAGTCAGCATGAAGGCCCCAGATTCAAGAAACTGCTAGGGGTCTTTTAACTCTACTCACAAAGGAAACGCTTATTTGGGCTCTCAAATGCCTCACTGCGGACCTAAACACAGCCCTTCTGGAGATAATTAGCACTCAGGGACTTACACTTGATTTTTGCTGTTGTTGTTTGTGGCTTTAATTCTTTTTTAAAAAAATTTTTTATTGGGGTACAGTTGATTTACAATGTTGTGTTAGTTTCAGGTGTACAGCAAAGTGGATCTGTTATACATGTACATATATCCACTCTTTTTAGATTCTTTTCCCATATAGGCCATTACAGTGTATTCAGTAGGGATCTCATCATGACAGAGTTGAGAGCCTAACCTAAGTCAGCTGCATAAATCTTTAAAATTCTTTTATTTGGAAGAATTTCAGACATATGCAAAATAGTATATGAGAGGAGAATAATGAAGCCCTACTTACCTATCAGTCGGCTTCAAGAATTACCACTCATTACTAATTTTATTTTCACCATACTTCTTTCCTCCCCCTTCCATTGTTTAGAAGAAATCGCAGGCGTCATACCCTCTCTTTCATAAGTATTTTAGAAGGTATCTCTAACAGATAAGAACTCCCCTTTAAAAATATAACCACAATATCACCACCCATAAAAATGAACAGAAATTTCTTAATATCATAAAAGATTGAGGTAGTGCTCAAATTTCTCTCATTGTCTCCTTTTTTTTAAAAATAATTTTTTTAGAGCAGTTTTAGGTTTACAATAAAATTGAGAGAAATGTATAGAGATTTCCCACATATCCCCTGTTCTCACACATGCATGGCCTCCCCCATTACCAACACCACTCACCAGAATAGTACTTTTTTTTTAAACAAGGATGAACCTACGTCGACACATCATAATCACCCAAAGTCCATAGTGTTCACTCTTGGTGTTGTGAATTCAATGGGTTTGGACAAATGTATAATAACATATCCATTGTTATAATAGTATCATACAGAATATTTTCACTGCCCTAAAAATCCTCTGTGCTCTGCCTGTTGGTGTCCCCACCACCCCCTTGGCAACCGCTAATCTTTTATTGTCTCCATAGTTTTGTTTTTTAGAGAATGTCATAGAGTTGGAATCATACAGTATGTAGCCTTCTCAGCTTTGCTTCTTTCACTTAGCTATATGAAATTAAGAGTCCTCCGTGTATTTTCAAGGCTTGAGAGCTCAGTTCTTTTTGTCACTAAATAATATGCCATTGTCTGGATGTACCACAGTTTATTTAACCATTCACCTACTGGAGGACATCTTCGTTGCTTTCAAGTTTGGCAATTATGAATAAAGTTACTGTAAATATTTGTGTGCATGTTTTTTTGTTGATGTAAGTTTTCAACTCCTTTGGGTAAATACCAAAGCACAAAATTGTTGGCTTTTATGATAAGGGAATGTTTCATTTTGGAAGAAGACTCCAAACAGTCTTCCAAAGTAGCTGTGCCATTTTGCATTCCCACCAGCAGTGAATGAGAGTTCTTGTTCCTTCACATCCCTCTCCCACAGCATTTGATGTTGTCAGTGTTCCAAATTTTGGCCATTCTAATAGGTGTGTAGTGGTATTTCATTGTTTTAATTTGCATTTCCCTGATGACATATGACGTGGAGCATCTTTTCATATGCCTACTTGCCATCTGTATATCTCCTTTGGTGAGGTGTCTGTTAAGGTCTTTGGCCAATTTTTAAATTGGGTTGTTTGTTTTCTTATTAAGTTTTTTCTCCTAATCTATAGGTTCTCTCTCTCTCTTTCCCCTCCATATATTTTTGTTTAAGAAACTAAGCTGCGTGTCTAAAGTTTCTACAATATAGATTTGTCTGAATGTATCATTTTGGTGTCATATAAGGAGTTTCTCTCTCCCCTATATTTCCTTTAAGTGAGTGGTTAGATTGAGAAACTTGATCAGATTCAAGTTCAATTTTTTGTTTGGCAAGGCTACTTCACAAGGCAGTGAGGCAGTCTTCCACCAGGAGGCGCAGTTGCTCTCTTTTTGGGATGTCAACCTCCAGATAATCAGGGGCATTGACTGATTAATAAACCAACGGTTGCAAAACAGTGATATTCTAACTGCATCCATTCTTCTTTTATTAGGTTTTTATGTTCCTTTGAATAAATTTCCCCTCATCAACTATTTTGTTACTTTAAGATGTTACTTTAAGATATAAAGAGGACAGAAAAATGCTTGATTTTTCCTGTACTTATCAGTTTTCAAAATAATGAGTTGGTTCCCTAATACTATCAAGAAGTGATCAATAAGTTTTTAAAAAATCATGAAATTATGTATGTGAATGTATTTGATATTTTTCATTCCACTGAAGTCACTATACTTATTGACCAACGTAAGTCTATTGAAGTTCTCTCCTGAATCTTTTTGACATGACCCTACTAGTCTTTAAAAACTTCCCTGCTTTCTGCTAAGACAAGCTGTTCCAGGCTTATTTTATATTTCTTAACTCGAACCTGAAATTAGCTATTTCTCCAAGGTTATGGTTCTCACAGTGTGATCTGGGAGCCCCTGGGAGTCCCTGTGATCCTTTCATGGGGTTTGTCAGGTCAAAATTATTTTCATATTAATACTAAGGGCTATTTGCCCTTTTAAACTTTCATTTTCTCACAAATATATACAGAGTTTCCCAAAGGTTACATGATGTGCGATATTATGATTGAATGCAGAAGCAGTTCTAAGAATTCTGCTGTCATTTATTAAGCCAGACATTAAATAGATTCACAAAAATGTAAAACAATTGTACTCTTCTCACTAATTTTTGTTAATAGATACTTTGTTATTTTGAAATGTTTTGATTTTTAATTCAGTCAACATCAATAGATATAGCCCACATAAATAAAAACTCTTTGGGCCCTCAACAATTTTAAGAATTTAAAGAGATTTGGGGAGCAAAATGTTTTGAGAACTGCTGCTCCAAGGAGTCTTGGTTCCTTTTAATGGAAAATGGTATTTAGAGATCACAATCTAGGAGCTAAAGATGTTCATGGTTACTGGGTTGGCCATAGTTTTTAGGCCATTTCATAGGCAGAGTTAAGATAAAATTATATATTTATTTAAAGATAAAATATATCATGAGTTAATACCGTTTATTCCTGTCCAAATTTAGGACTACAGAGTTTTTACTTAAACTCATACAATTTACATTTGTATCTCCTTTCTCCCACAACAAAAATCCCAGCATAGGGCTTCCCTGGTGGCGCAGTGGTTGAGAGTCCGCCTGCCGATGCAGGGGACAGGGGTTCGTGCCCCGGTTCGGGAAGATCCCACATGCCGCGGAGCGGCTGGGCCCGTGAGCCATGGCCGCTGAGCCTGCGCGTCCGGAGCCTGTGCTCTGCAGTGGGAGAGGCCACAACAGGGAGAGGCAAGCAAAAAACAAAAAAAACAACAAAAAAAAAAAAAAAAAAAAAAAAAAAAAATCCCGGCATAAATGTTTATTTTCAGTGTCACATTAACAATAGCACCACTACCATCACTACCAACAATATGATCACTTAAAACAGTTTGACTGCTTTCTTTTCTTTTTTTTTAGTTCTTTTTTCTTTGAGGTATATCTCTCTATGGATGTACAGTAATTTGACAGTTTAAAGTTACCTGAAATGATGTGTGTTTTTGAAATTATGCCAACAAGCAGATCAGTTAGACCCATGTATTTTTTCTTTTGACTTTTAAAGGCTGCTTTTTATAAATTCAGAGAAGTTTAGGTTCTATCTCTGTCTCTTGTAGCCTACTGCCTTCCTCTCTTCCTCAAGTAACATTAAAAAAAATCAGTAATTTTCCTTTGTTATTTTTAAACTTTAAGCAAATATATATATATATATATAGTATTACTAGATATAGTATATATATATATATATATACTTATTTAGTATTACTACCACCCTCCCCTTTTTGGATGAAAGGTAGTATACTATATACACTTCTTTCCACAACTTTTTTCAATTAACAATATATGTATTCAGGAGCTCACTCCAGTTGTATATAGGGCACTTCATTGCATTATTTTACCATAATTTATTCAAGTAGCCATTTACTGAGGAACTTTGGGAGCAATTTCCAGTATTTTATTACATATGGTGCTGCAGTGAATAGTCTTGCACATACTTTTACCACGATATCTTTAGGATAGAGTTCTAGAAGTGGGATTGCTGGCTCAAAGTGTGAATGTGTATAATTCTGCTAGATATTGAGACTCTTTTTACTTCTGCAGTACAGATGGAAGAACAGACTGAGACAGCTGCTCGAGGTCACCTTACCAGTCACTGACAAGTCTGGGGTTTAAACTTAGATGTAACGGGTCTCCACAGACTCTGTAGGTCACGGGAAGAGGATTTGCAAGGTGGGAGAGGCAAAGGAAGAATTTTGCATTTGGAAGTCACATTCACTGAATCACATATTCTCACGCTTCCAACTCCCAGCGCACCAGTTCTTCCTTATCAGAACCTCTAGTCCTCTGAGCTCTCATACTTTCTCTCATTCATCACTTTCCTCCTCATCCGGTAACTGAGGTATCACTGCCGCCACTGGTAATCTGGGCCAGTAAACCCGGAAGGTGTGTGGAGGGCTTTGCGCATGCCCAGCCACTACGCGCAGATTGGAGCCGCTCGGAGGCAGGACCAGAGTGACGTCCTAACGGCGCGCCGCTCCCTGGCGTCCTAGCAAGGTCGCTTTGCAGTGCAAGTGCGCGCATAAGTGACAAGACCCTGGTTCGGGGGCGCGCCGTATCCTGCTGCCTTGGTATCAGCGGCGACATGTCAGGGTATACGTCCGACGAGAAATTGCGGCTGCAGCAGCTGCGAGAGCTGAGAAGGCGATGGCTGAAGGATCAGGAGCTGAGCCCCCGGGAACCGGTGCTGCCCCCGCGGAGGATGTGGCCTATGGAGCAATTCTGGAATAAGTTTTTGCAGGACGGGGCCTCCTGGAAGAACGTGGTGAGTGACGGCCCTCCCCCACTCCCACCCTGACTCCCGCCCCGTCGCGGACCCCGGCCTGGCTGCTGGGACGCCTGCTCACTGTAGCCACATTAGGGACTGACTCGCTCCACCCCCGAAAGTTCCGGTAGTTCCCCAAGGGAGAATCAGATTCTACCGAGACTTAGGTTTAGCTGGGACGCTCACTGGTCCCAGGAATCATAGGCTGGGAGTCGGGAGTCAGGAGTCAGAGTCCGGAGCTTGTATGGCTTCGGGATGGTCTTGTCCTTTGGCTGTCAAATGTGATGAGAAGGAGGCGAATCTTCGCCTGGGTTTTACAGGACACTGCAGGCTTGCTTCTCTTTTGACTGTGGAGACCTTCCCTCAGAATGATGGCCAAGGATTCACTAGAGTTAAAATTCAATGATTTTAGTATTTGAAGACACTTGTCTGATTTTTGAGGTTGAGATTATAGAGACCAACTAACTCTGCACTCGACTACCAGAAGGCACAATGAGCCTCTAGCTGGTAATACAGCTCTATGTAATGACCATTAAAGAAGGGGTCCTATTGGTATGCTGAGTGAGTCATATTCAAGAGCCCCCTTTCTTAACCGCTACTACGTACGTTGAACACACGCTTTCTTTTAAGAATGCCATTCCTGGACTTTGCAGAAAGTCACTCACTCAAGTGCTATCTTTATTTTCAGGGTCTCCTGATATTTTCTTGAGGTCGTTAATTAAATCACATCAATTATGAATGATGAATGCTGTATCTCAGAATTCCTTGCAACTTTGGCTAATAATAATGGTAATAATATAAGGAACACTTCGGTGCTTACTTTGTGCCTGGCACTTTGCTGAGGGTTTTACACGTGTTACTTTATTTATTTTTTTACTTCCATAAGGTAGAAACCATCCCTAATCCTCGTTTTAAATATGTGGAAACGGAGACCTGCAGGAATTCAGTGATTTACCTGTGGTCCCAGGGCTAGGAATTGAAGAAGTTCACTTTGAAATCCATGTGTATTTTATTGTGCTACAAAGTCTGGTGCAAATTTTTCTAAGAAAGTGGTATTAGATACTTATTTATGATGGTAAAATTAAACTCTAATTGAACTCTCCTCTCTTCTCACCCTTTGTATCTCTGGCATTACTTAACTGATTTGGCATCCACTGGTTGAAAGTTGACATTCCACCCGTCAGCCAGTGATGTAAGGAAGTAAATAATCATTTGTTGAAATCTGTCTTACCTTACTTTGAGTTAACTTTTTCTTTCATAATCATATCTGTTACAACACTTAGAATCTAGATTGTCTTTTCCCTGACAGGATAGGTCTGTTTCAGTCAAATTGGCTGCCATGGAAAAGTTCCATTTTTAGATGTCTTTTGCCTTTCTTTTTAAAAATACTGTGTCTGAAGGCACCTCAAAGTGAGCTTGGAACACCCTTATCCCAGTATGTAAAACATTCTTTTTCCAGCATTAGTGCACTCAAGGTTGTCTGCCCTACAGGTAGAATGATACAAGTGGTGTTTATTATGGATATCTGAAATTGATAAATTAGGGAAATGACTTTACCTGAAAATTCTGTAGTTCTGATTACTCTGGTTAAATTGATTAGAATTATTTCATTATTTATGCCATGTTTTATCTTAAACTTATAATAAGGATATTTTTAGAAGTCTTTTAAAAAACATATTTATAAATACAGTACTATAGTTTTGCAAAATGCTGCTTCTCTTAAGCCTCCTTTGCTTTGAACTCTGTAGGTGTCACCTAGCAGGCACTATGTTTAGTAAAAATATTCGGTGTACAGACTATATGGAAATACGTAGCATTTAGAGATTTTACAATAATCGTGATTTTTTATATCACTGATGCTTTTTTCTTCTGCCACAAATGTATAAAAAATAAGATATCTATTTTGTGTATGTTTTTTTTCCCCCAGATCTATAAGACGTACCGACACAGTATCTTTGCTTTTACTCATGTACTGATCCCTTTCTGGATTATTCATTATTATCTGAAATATCATGTGAATGTAAGTGTGCTTTAAGTATGTATTTTTCAGAATTTAATTTTAATATTGTACAAAATTATTTCCTATGTGGCAATGCCTTACCCGGCTCTACTTAGTGGAAATAATCTGCCACTTATAAGTGATTTTGAATTACTTTGAATCCTTTTAGGTAAAAGGTTTAATGAAACTTAGGTAATGTATGGTTTTTCAAAAAGTTGATCTTTATATTAGTTGTTTACAACTTGAATTGCATTTCCTCATGAAACAATGTTTAAATGATCAGAAATGTAGTTGACCTAATAATACTGGTGCAAACTCAGCGTCCTGAGTTGGAAGGGAGAAAATAATTTCTGCTCCTTTTTTTTGAGCACAGATCTGGTATAAGATAAAATTCACAATAGATAAAGGTTATCTTTGTCATCATTTCCTTTTCCTTTGCTCTGTCTGGTTTTTCACAACTTACTTTCTTTAGAATTCAGCATGTCCAAAAGCTTGAATTTTTTTCACTGAAAGATCTTGCATTGAATTGAGTCTGTTGCCATATTTTAAAGGCTAGGGATACCCTGGTGTAGGGTGTTAAATCCCAGGCAGGGTGAGGAAGGAGTGCATTTTGGGGAGTGGCATGGAAGGGAGAGTGTTGGTAGTTGCCCAGCATGGAGTTTTGTAACCCAAAGAGTGAGGAGGGCATTCTTGTACCCAGTGAGGAGGCTTAAATCCTGAGTGGGTTGCTGAGTGGGTAAGGGGGCAGGGAATTGGTGAGTGTACCTGTTTGGAGGGCAGCAGTGTCAGCAACCTGGTGTAGGATATTGGAACCTGAGTGAGGGAGGAAGACATCAGGAAGGAGTGTGGTTTGGGGCAGTGATGGAGTTGGCAACCCAAAGTAAAGTATCAGAAACCGAATGAGGTGAGGAGGTTATTTATACTGGAGTGTGGTGGTGGAGATGACAGGAGATTGGTTATATACAGGAAGGTTGATCAAATGAGAACATACGTTGATGATACTGGAACCCTGAATTCTCATTGTCAGAAAAGGGAGTTATGCATATGGAATACAGGGAGAAAACCTTGTGGTACTGGAATGGAATTGGAAGTATTGGTGTGACTCATGAGTTTTAGTATGTATTGATAAATATAGAAATAAATATAGCTGTAAATGCAGATTTACCTAGCTCTGTCCATTGATAGGGCCTGTGAGCATTGCTACCCCATGGTATCAATAACTAGCACATCTAGCAGCTGGGCTTACTTTCTAAATATAGTTTTCCACTGAAAGGATCCAGAGCTCCTTGGAGAAATGGCTGATTCCAGGGCCGGGGCAGGGAAAGTACAAGATGAGCTTGTGCCAGAAAGTAAAGAAGTGTGTTCAAAGAATGATGGAGATGAATCAAAAGGACAGAGTCAGCTTGAAAAGACTCCCACTGGAACAAATTTGAGCAGCAAAATAAATGATAGTAATAGATGAGAGCCAGCTGGATAAATAAAACGCAAATCCATGAGTCCATGCTCATATAAATTAATTAATAAATGGACAGAAGAGAAAGCTTTTTTTTTTGTACAGTAGAGTAAATAAGAAATGGACAAAAAAAGTCACCATTTGAGAATCATCATAGTAATATTTTATTCAGCCAGGGAACATCAAAAGGTGCTAACATTAATCCCCAAATTCCTACCTTCAACATACTTATTTGTTACAAAGAGTAACTTTGTAATGGAGGAAACCTGGCAGACATCATCTTAATCAAGAAATCTAAATTACATTACCAATAATGGGACAGACTGAAATTGTGTACTACTTGATAGGATGCAATAAGAAGAAAACAATATGTTTTGCGATGTTCCTGCCAAAAATGTATAAGCTGAATCTAATTGATGGACTTTTCTGCATAATAATTGGCTTGTTACCTTCAAAAATGTCAAGATCATGAAAGTTAAAGAACCATGGAAGATTTGTTCCAGATTGAAGAAGACTAAAGGGACTTGTCAACTACATGTGAACTTGATTCATGGGCACAATCTGCTTCGTCAAAAAAAAAAAAAAGAGATGGCATTGGCAGTCAGAACTTTAAACAGCCTACAAGATGGATGGAGAACTGGTTATATAAGGGCGGATTTTTTGATAACTCCAAACAGTTATGGAGACAAGTGATAAAATTTGAATGGGTTCTTCAGACTAGATAGAAGGTATTAATATATCAATGTTAATTTTCTGATCCTGATGGCTGTATTGTGATTATTTTAAGAATATTGTCCTTGTTTGTAGGAAGTACACACTAAAGTAATAAACCAGTCAGCAATTCACTATGAAGTGATTCAGTAAAAAAAAAAGTTTGGGACTGCGTAACAAATTGTAGCTAATCCAGTTGAGGTTTGCTTTCCTGTAGCCTGATGAAAGGAGAGTGAAACAAATAAGTGGGGTTCTCAGAAAATTCACTTTTATGTCACTTGTTCTCTGTTGACTGTGTGGGTTCTTTAAATTTCTGATTGCTGACAACACCTTTGTTTTCTTCACTAAGATTACCTCTGTTGATCGTCAACTATGGAATGCCTAGTATGTCTTCCTTTATCGCTGTGGAAAGAATATATAAGATGAAATTCCTGACTTCAAGGAGTTTATAATAAAGTTGGAAGATAGGTATGATTTGGGTAAAAGTATGGAGGAGAAAATCTGTTCCAGTTAGAAAAACAAGGAGTTAGTAGTTAGCATGGTCTTGTTTACCGAAGATAGGATTGCCTGGAACTGCGAGTCTCTTGGCTTAGTAGGGTGGAACCAATAAATGGAAGGTCCTGAAAGCTAGGCAGAGGAGGTTGAACTTTACGTGGTAGGCAGTGGGAAGCCTTCCATTTTTAAATAGGAGAGTGAGTTGATAAAGTGATATATTTAAACATAAAAAACCTTGATATGTAGGGTGAATTGTAGGGAGGAAAGTATTGACATCAGGCAAATCAGCTGGAGGCTATTGCAGTTTAGTAGATATTAGTTGATGAGAATCTGGTTAGGGCAGAGATAACAGGAATGAAAAAGTAAAGTGAAGCCAGAAGATACTTTTTCAGGAAGAAATAACTCAAATTAAGTTGAGTTTTATTTTTAAGTATTTATAGGACATATTAATGACCCTAAAAAGGAAAATCTTTTTAAACTTAAAAATCATACATCTAAATCAATTACACATTTTAACTAGAATCCTAAAACTAATCTTTTAGAATCTCTAATAGCCTGATTATCTTAAACATTACAGATACTCCATATCAGAATATATGGATTGTCCCAGTGTTTTCAGAACTTATTAAATTTGACATTCATCTGTTTATACCCTGGGTTAATTTATCTTGTCATATCTGTATTTAACTAAATATTTCTAGGATTAAAAAAACACTTATCTCCTAAGAGAAGAAAATTTAACAAGCTGAAGTTACTGGGTTGACAATTCAAGACATTAATATGGCTGCTTACCTGAGGGATTCATACTTCTAGGTGATTTTTCCTGAGCCACAGATGGACGTAGTTAAAGGTTTTATGTCAGTAGGTGTCCCAAAGCCTCTCTTTTACCTTATTCTTTGTCTTGGTTTGGTTAGGCCTGCATCCTCTACTGTTGCACCCAGTTTACTTCAGCTAACACCTTTATGCTTAATTGAATTTAACATTCTCTCTGAAGACATTTCAGTATCTTCTTGCCTCTGGCCACAGTTTTTAGAGACATTTGAATGTCCTCACATTGTATTCTGAGTTTCTCTCCTGCTTTTGGCTCCAATTTGCCTGAGTCTTAAATCATGCCAATAATCTTTTAAATTTTTTGGTGTGGTATCTTGTACAGATGTGTATGCTTAATTAGTACATTTATTTAGCACCTCCTATGTGCAAGGCACTGTTCTTAACACAAGGATATACAAGGCAGATTGAGTTCCTGTCTTCATGAAATGTTTAGGGAGACTGGCAATAAGCAGATAAGCAGAGAGGTATATAATGTTATAGGAGGTGATAAGTCTATAGAAGAAAAACTAAGGGTAAAAGACTAGAGAGTGACAGGAACTGCTATTTTTATTAAGCTTCTTTGAGGAAGTGCTATTTGAAAAACACAAATGAAATGAGGATCTGGACCAAGCAAGTATTTAGGAGAAGAGCATTTCACGTAGAGGAATCATTAAGCATAAGGGCTCTGAGGCACAAGCAGGCCTAACTGATTGTATTAATACAAAGAAGCCACTGCAGCTACAGTTCAGAGAGAGAGAGAGAGAGAGAGAGAGAGAGAGGGAGGATCAGAGAGGTAGCCAAGGGCCAGATCGTTTCTTAGAGATCACAGCAAGGACTTTGGCTTTTTTTTTTGGAAGGATCATGAAACTTTTAGCAGAGGAGTAACAGGAGCGATGCATCTTAAAAAAATCACTCTACTCTGCCTGCAGTGTGGAGAATAGACTTTAGGGAGGGCATGAGCGGAAGCTGGGAGACTAGTAGGTGAAAATATGATAAAGGCTTGGACAAGGGTAGTAGTACTAGAGGTGGTGAGAAGCAGTAAGATTCAGGATAAAATCTCCTCCTGCTGAGGAGTCAGGGTTTTGGGCCTTCGTAACTAGGAGAGTGAAAATGCCATTTACAGAGATAGGGAACAGTTTGGCACTGAGGGACATTAAGTGTTGGACCTGATTAAGTTTGCAATGCCTGTTTGATCAAGTAGAGATCTTGAGTAAATAATAGGATGTATGAGTCTGGAGCTTAGTGAAAGTTTGGGGCTTAAGTTAAAAATTTGGGATATGAGGGAAAAAAAAGGAAAAAAAATTGGTGCCAGCGTTTCTACTGAAAAAAAAAATCGGGATATGATCTATTTTATAAGAAACTCTAAAACTATAATTAACAGAGCATTACTTTTATTGCAGACAAAACCATATGCCATCGTTGAAAGGAAGCCCAGAATATTCCCAGTAAGTCTTAAAACATCTCTGATTTTTCTTCTGTTTATTATATTTCTCTTTCCTTTCCCAAGTGATCATTAGACTAAAATTTTCCTTTCTTCTCACTGAAAGTTTAAGTGCCTGTTTTGTATATTCTTAGAAAAAAAAAGAGGAGGAAATAATGTGAGGTAGCAATTACAGTTGAACCTGGGATGTGGGCACATTTCTTTTCACCCTGGCTGTAAAGCTTGTGCGACCTTTGTAGTCCTAAAGTGAATTGAAGGTACGAACAGTTTTTCACTGGTGCCATTTCACGTAGGGTTAAGGACTTAGGGCACTAGCCTGAGCAGACACCTGAGCATTGTAACAGCAACTAAATTCCTCTGTTATTATTTCCAAACTATCATTTCCTATGGCAGTTTGACCGTAACGTCTCCATCTGTGAATTTATAATCTGTCAATGTGTGCTTTAAATTTTATGTTATGAATATGTAGGCTATTATCCTAATTTAAAATAAGTCTTCATCATTAAAAGATTACATATTAGTCTGTTGGTATCTTACTAGCTGTTTGGGAGGTTATTGTTTAGCAGAGTCAAATACATGTTATGTTCTTGTTCCATTTCTAGTCACAGATAATGAACTACCATCAAGCTCTAAGTTATATAATTTTAGAAAACAAAACTTGATGTAGATTCTTGCTTCTATCAAATGACATGGTCACAGTAATCCATTGACGACTGCAACAGAAGGGAATTTTAGGGAGAACTACCAAAGTTGGCTAACTCTTCCAATTGGAATTCTGCTTTAGGAAATAGTAGGGGATTTCTTCTGTATTTCATTGTGTATAATTGATGTGTGTCAGGGCCTAGGTAGGCTCAATTATCTTGTTGGTTTCAACAAGTTAGGTAATTTATTTATTCTTCCATTTATACATTTGTTTATTGTTTATTTTGACATTACTGTTCAAAGGAAAAGAAGGAGGACTCTCTTTAGAAGACCATATAGTGATTCCATAGCATCTCTCCTACTTCCGTATTTTTTGCCACTGTGGTTCTTTCCTGTTTCTGTACCTTTGAGAAGCTGCCCCTTTGAAGACCTGAAGAATGCTCATCTGTACATACCTTAGAATAGGATAGACAGTAACAAACAAACCACCAAATCTCAGTGGTTTAACAAAAGTTTATTTTCTGTTGACATCACAGACTAGCATAGGTCAGACAATTATAGTGAGGCCATTGGGACTATGAGGCTCCAAGATCATAGGGAAAGAGAGGGCTGGATGTCTCAGGGGATGATTTTAAGGTCTAAGCTTGGAAGTAGCTTACATCACTTCTCTTCATGTCCTGTCGGCCAGAACTCATTCTCATGATCCCACATGTCTTTGTGCTTTTTTATGTTTCTCAGCCTCCCATACCTGGAGTCTCTGCCACAGTGTATCCTTCTAGTCAACAAATAGCTCTTTGCTTCCTTCTTCCCACACACGTAACACAAGTCCCTTTCCTAGGGAGAAACCCCAAGGTCCCATTACATCACTGCAACCTAAGATCTTCAGATGATGTATAGTAATATCCGTCAGGGTTATTCTTGGAGATTCTTCTCTTGGAGATTTGAGGATCAATGGCAAGTAAACTGTATCCCTTGCCTCCCAACCACGCCCATTATTCAGCGATGGAATTTGGACAGCATAGCAGTCACTTGGCTCTGAAACCCCAGTGGTCAAACACTGTAAAGCCTCCTAACCCCTGTGTGTGGGAAGTTACTTGAACAGGAACTGATTTTGCTTCTGGAAGAAACACCTTTGTTCATTGTTCTTCCTGGCCCCTGGCTCAGTCTAGGGGATTCTTTCTTTTCCATTATCAACCTAGACCACATCTAAAATGAGTACTGGGAAGTATGCCCTCCTTAGGGTTGTACAGCCTTTAAAATCTACCTTCTGCTCACAGAAGGTTGAGGGCCACAGGTTGTTTTAATCAGAAACAGTCATAGGCTTTTATTGTCTGTATGTTTGGTTTGACCATCTAGTTCTCACATTTGGCAGGCATGGAAAGAAAAATACTTGGTAGGAGTCTAATCTTTTTGCTTCTAGTCAGTCCCACATGCCAGTATCTGTGGTTTCTATACATAGTTGTCTCATTTCTTTGTCCTTATTCTACTGCCTCTCTCAACTCAGTTGAGAGGCAGCTATGTGGAAGCCACCAGAAACACACTCTAGTTCAAGGGCTACCTTTGTTTCAGTCTGATCTTTGCAACGGTGCTGGGTCCCTCTGTTTACTGAGTTTTATTGGGCTTCTGTTTCTCAGAATCTTTTCAGTGTTGTTACTGTTTAGAGATTCAGAAACAATCAATCTGATTTTCTAATATTGCAAGGTCCCAAATTTTTAGATTCTTATTTTTATTTCTCCTCTCAAATCAGCCACTTCTTACCTGAGCTTATGTTTCTTAAAATACATTACTAAGGCAGCCACTAGTAGTTAAACACATACTATAACGTTTTTTCAGGTACTTCTCCTAGAACCTCAAGTTCATTAGACAGTCTGCTTCTAAGTTATTAGTGCCTTTTGTTTCCATCTTATAGCCTCCAATGCCAGTGTCCTTGTAGCCCCACTGCTAAGCCAGTGCCATGTGGTTCAATTTTTATTACAGCAGCATTAGTACCACTTCAAGTTATTAATTTCTGTGTTAGGGTAATGCTAGCTGTGGTAACAAGTTTTCCCCCAAGTATATAATGGCTTAAACATAATACAAATTTATACAGTCCTGAGCCATACCAGGTCAAGGAATGGTAGGTGGTGATGGGGATAATTCTACTCTACTAAGTCAACTCATGGACTATCAGGCTGATGGAACCTGCTGTCTTAAACAGAGAGCTGAAATTAAAGCTAAGTACTTTGCCTAAGATTATACAGCTTGTCAGTGGAGGGTTCCAGGATTCACACTACTTGGTTCTGGCTTTAAAGTCCATGCCCATTCTGCCATACACACTGCATCTAGGTTTGGAAAGACACCCGAACCAGCTGCCCAAGGAAAGTTTGCATTCTGTTTCTAATATCCATTCTGAGCCAAACGGTAAACTGGTGACTGCCTAACACATTCAGTTGCTGGGAATACATTACCGCCTTATATTGAAGATGTTTACCTGCAGCTTTCTAGGGCTTCTATTTCTTGGGGCCAAGCAAATAAAGATTATCCTTTTATCACTTTGTAAAGACAACTTTCATGTCCTTTCTAGTCATTTTTGAGTGAAACTTTCCCTATTCTCTCCCTTACACCTTAAGATTTTGAATACTGGTTGCTCATCTTTAGACAGCTTCTATTTTGCCTCTGTCCCTTTAAAGTGTGAATGCCAGAAGTGAACTAGATTTTCCAGATGACCAAATAGAACTGACCAAATGGAACTATCACCTCTGCAGACAAGATTTTTCACTAATGCATCTTTGTTTTTCTAGGGTGATACAATTCTGGAAACTGGAGAAGTAATCCCACCAATGAAAGAATTTCCTGATCAACATCACTGAAGATTACTTTTAAAATTTCAAAGATGTTTGAGCCCAAGTTTGTTGCTACATTACCACACTTACTGAATATATTTTCTGGAAAAGTAACTTTAATAAAGTTTACTCAGATGTGTGTTGTCTGTTTCTTCCCAAACTGTATGGTTCCCTCTGTACAATTTGAGACTCTATGACTTATCTAACAATAAGTAAAAACTGGACATGCTAAAAAAATGGTATGGGCAATCACCTACTTTTTCTGGCCATTTTTAATTTGGAAAACAGCATGTAGAAAATTATTTAGTCACATGATAGTTTTTTCTTAAACAGTACTTAATCTACTGTGATGTGAAGGTATACAATGTAATGAAATGTTGCAATAAACAAATAAAAGAACAGAAGTTCCACACACTTTTAAAGCCTTTCTGAAGCATTTCAAAAGAAGTATTTTAGAAACTTTAGATTAAAAGGCCTAGATGTAGGTTGCTTTGTTATGTGGGAACATAAAAGACAAATCTCTAAGTATATGAAAAAGCATATTAGTGGTTATTATAAAGGACGGTATACAAATATGAATTTCGAAGCATTTTATTAAAGATTTTACTTTAAATCGAGACACGTGTCAGATAAGCATGAGGTAAAGAATTGTATATGCATAGAATCAAATCCAGAGGAATTACAAATTTTCATTTATCCCGAAGATTTTGGGTATTTCTTCCTTAGCTGTCGTCGTGCAGCTACAGTTGATGCATAGATGACGTATCCCCAGGAGAGCAATACGACCGCGAGGAGCAACTAAGAAATGCAAGAGGAGGAGTAAAAGCAAAAACACGTGAGCGGCACTTCCTCCTCCCCCCCATCAAGTTGGTGGGAATTTTAGTGACAAACTCGTATAAATGTGGTTCCGGAAGCGAGTACACCAAGCCGCTCTTACGTAAGAAGCGGAAGAGCGTGTCCTCCCGGAAGAGGCGGAGTCGAGGTGAGGGAGTGAAAGGCTTAATTCAGCAATGGATTTTGGAGTTTCTGGGCGCTGAAAAAATAGCGGGCTTTCGCCCGCGGGCCTCAGGAGTCGACTCCGTGGAGCCCCTCCAGGCCCGGGACCTACCGCTGAATAAATCCGGTCCAGGGTGCGGCGACTCACTGGCTTCATGGTAAGGAGACGGCGGCGGTCCGCGGGCACGGGCGGAAGCCGCAGGCCCTAGAGTAACCTCCGGGGCGGTGGCTGCCGGGCGGTGGCGGCCATCTTTCAGCCGGGCGCGAGTGCCCGCCCACTCGCCTTCCGGTGCGTTTCCCCTCGGCTGGGCCGGCCTCTTCCGCCCGGAGCTGTGGGCGGTGTCACGTGACCCTGGGCCAAGCCCGCCTTTCGGGAAGGAGGTGAGAGAAACGAGAAAGTATGTTGGAAGTGTTTTTTGCCACTTAGAAGGATAGGCTTGACTCGTCAGCCGGTCTTCCTTCAGTTCCAGAGCAGTATTAATACGAGATAAGGTACCGTCGTGTGCATTTAAAAGTTTATTTGGAAAAATCCACGTTTTAAATGCTACGCCGACGTCTCGTGCTCAAAGAATTAATGTTTCCTCCCGGATCTGTTCCCACAATGTAGGTAGTTCGTGTATTCATCTTTGATGTAAACAAGAATACCACCCGCTTTTATATAACTGACGAATCGTTGTGGGAATCCCTGTTAATTGAGCTTTTCTTCAAGAAACAAGTCTTTGAGAACGCAATGGCTTGTTGATGTCAGTGATATTCTGAAGAAGAAATAACGTGGCATGAATTACTCGGCAGAATGTAGCTGCCAATCAACAAGTATTGAACGTTTGTATGCTTAGGACGGTAGCACGATCAAATATTAAACCGAAGGACAGAGTTTGGCACGCGGAGCCAAGTTCAGCCCTGGAATATTCGGGATACTCACATTTGAGGCGAAGAATGGGGCAGAGGGCCGCTTTAAGCACCAGACGTTATGTCTCTGTAATCTCAGCTGTCGCCTAAACAGAGTTTTAATGCAGATTTCGGAGAGTGGGGAAGGGTAAAAACGTTATCTGTTTTGGGAAGATTTCAAGGCCCTACTCTCTTAGGTTGAATCCCTGTTTATCCCTGTACTGGAGTTGATCTGTCTCTGAAAACTGTAGGCCTCTGATTTGGGTATTCCATTCGAATCCCGGTGTTGTTTCCTAACTCTGCAGCCGGAGGTAGTCCCTTAACCTCCGGGTAACTCAGTTCCTTTATCTATACACCAGATACAGCTTTAGAAACTTCTCACAGAGTTTGGTGAGGTTTAAATGAGACCAAGCTAGTTATCGTGTCTTCCGGGTAAATTGGAAGCGAACTTTAAACGAGTGCCCCTGTAATCCCCAGAGATTAGTAGCAACCAGAGTGACGGTAAAATAGCGATTTCTGCCTCGGTGGGTCAGGCCTCTCTCATTCCAGGAGCGGAGGGGGTTGGGGGAAGGGCCGGGCTCGGGCCGAGCGCGCTAAGCCCCGCCTTCGGTGCCGGCGTCCTCTACCGCGCATGCGTTACGCAGGCGGGTGCTGTGTTTTGACTTGCTGGGGGTCGCGGAGTGGGTTTCGCTTTCTGCCACCGCTTTCTGCCACCACCCCCAAGCAACCATTGGTGATGAGCTCTTTACGTCGCAGGGGTCGCAGCAGCCGCCGGGGTCTCCGCTCTCTCGCGAGGAGGGTGAAGCGCCCCTGCCTACTCCCGCTCCTGAGGGCCGGCGGAGAAGTCGCCGGGTTCGCCTTCGCGGGTCTTGCCGTCACCGACCCAGCTTTCTGGGCCGTCGGGAGCTTGCCACGAGCTCCCCAGCCGGGCCTGCGCCGGTATCCTCCGAGGTGAGTGAGATCGGGAACAATGGGGCGCCGGGGTCGGAAGGGCTGGGCGATCTGGAGCTCCCGCCTGCAGCTAGGCCCAGGGTCGAGGGAGCTGCGGTCCGGGCCTGAGGCGCAGTGGCTGCCCGGCAGGCCGGCGTCCCGGCGGCTCCCGCCGCGCACCTGTGGATCCGTGCCGGTGGGCGGGGGAGGGCTGCTTTCGGAGAAGCGCTCCCGAGGGCGCCAGCCCAGCCGTGTACTGGAAGGAGATTGGTCTCCGGGGGGAAAAGCCGACACAAAACACAAAACGTTAGAGTCTGAGTCGTGGCATCGCCGCTGTCAGAGATGTGACCTTGGGCGGGCCCCTAACCTCTCTGAGTATGTCTGTAAAACGGGAGTAACGGTATTTTAGTTCGTTGCGATTATGTAAGGTACGCGGTTCTTATCTTAGATCCTGGCAGGTGGCAGTTCTCAACCAAAGGAAGTGACTGTCGCCGTGACTGTTAGAGTTTGTGCACTGTTTACACCCCGTGAGCCTGTGACTTCTTCATCCATCAAGTCAGCGCCGCTTTCCTCACGGGCTGCTGATTGGTAGACTGGAAGGGGGCAGTACTGAGATGAGGCAAATAGTGATTTGAGAGGAAAAGTGAATAGAATTTTTGGTAGGTAATTTTAAAGATTGTTTAAGATAAATTCAGAAAGAGTTACCGAAGATTTAAGTTAGTAGCGGTGAGGGTTGGGCTTTTTAGCTTGTTTTTAGTCAATGACTTTGAAAGCTACAGGGTCAGCCAAAGCAGTCATGCTTATCTGGAATGAGTGGCTTTAGAGGGGAATGGTTCCCAAGCAATTCTTTTTATTGCTGAAACTGGAATTAAAATCGTAGGGTCTGGTCAGTATTTAAGTTTTCTAGGGTCTGGTTAGTAGATACTATAACTTCTGTTTGATTTCTTGGAATTGGTGATTAGATTGCAGTTCAGAGACATACATGATTTCTTTAAGGTCACAAAAGATTGGGCCCAAATTGTTTTTAATATTTGGTATATTTCTAGTTCATCCACTTGTGAACCCTTTTTAGCCACTTTGCTTGGATATATTAAGTACAATATTGATATTAATATGAAAATTATTTAGTTGTTATAGACTGTCATCTTTCTGGGCATTTTATAATCAGTTATGGATGATGGAAATGATCAAAATTAACTTTATTTTCACATAACATAGGAAAACAATATTAAGTTCTTACAGCCCACCAAGCACTTTGCTACGGGTTTATGTGGAATATATCCCTTCACACAGGCACCTTTTCAGGTGGGTACTGTTACTCAGCCTGTTTTAGAATTGAGAAAATGTAAGATTTTGTGAAATAAAATAACTTCCTCAGGATCACGCCATTAGTAAGTGGTTTTGATTCTCAGCCCTGGCTCTACATTAGAATTAACATCACTCCGTCAGTGTAATCAGCCAGTGATTAAATTGTATATACAGTGATAATTTAAGGAATGCCGTAGAAGATGACTTTTATAGGAAGTCTGGTTTTATTAAATATTTAATTCTGCAGAGCATTCCTACTTTGTATCCCTGTGCAGTTTTTTAAATGTCCGGTTTGTGGTCTAATTTAGATTCTAGCCTCCCGACTCTTTACCACCCTCCACCTGTCCACCCCGACCCCCATCCCTTTTCCCTAGATATGTATGCTCGTTGATTATCTGAAATTTCCCCCAACATGTGATATGGAGGGTTCTTACCCTGTTAAAGCCAACACATTTGAAGATTTGGGGAAGGGAAGGTTTTGCTTAATCAATTTATTCTAAAGATGGTAAACTTTATTTAGAATTTGGGAGGCAGTTAAGGAAAGGGGTTCAGAAGAACTGATTAACTTATCCCCTATGGGGAAATTAATTTGAAGTCCTAATTCCTAGAGTGCTGGGATAGAGAAACTTTTTTTTTTTTTAATTGCGGTACGCGGGCCTCTCACTGTTGTGGCCTCTCCCGTTGCGGAGCACAGGCTCCGGACGCGCAGGCTCAGCAGCCATGGCTCACGGGCCTAGCCGCTCCACCGCATGTGGGATCTTCCCGGACCGGGGCACGAACCCGTGTCCCCTGCATCGGCAGGCGGACTCTCAACCACTGCGCCACCAGGGAAGCCCGGGATAGAGAAACTTTTACCACAGACTTCTTCTAGAACCTGAAGCACTAAATCTATCATCAGGTCCACCTTTACTACCTGACCCGGAACTCTCCCGCAGACCTCAAATCTTAAATCTGTCTGCTAGCCATCCCTGTTCTATGCCTTAATTTGTATTTTTGAAACAGTTTTGTTGAGATATAATTTATATTTCATGCATAAAGTTCACTTCTTTAAAATATAAAATACAGTGGTGTTTAGTGTATTTATGGAGTATATTTGTGCAACTCTAATTGAACATTTTCATCATCCTAGAAAGAAACCTCATACCCCTGCCCCCTGCAACCACCATTCTGCTTTCTATCCATTTGCCTATTCTGTAAATTTCCTATAAAATAGCATACAACATGTGATCTTTTGTGATTGATATTTTTTCATTTAGCATAATGAAAAAACTCATCCATGTTGTAGCATGTGTCAGTACTTTATTCCTTTTTATTGTCAAATATTCCATTGTATGGAGATTCCATATTCATCAGTTGATGGGTATTTGGGTTATTTCCACTTTTAAGCTCTTAGGACAAACACTGCTATGACTCTTCACTTACAAATTTTTGTGTGGGCATGTTTTTGTTTCTCTTGCATGGATAGGTGTGGAGTTGCTGGGTCATGTGGTAATTCTACTTCATTTGAATTAGCAAATATTTTAATTTTAGTATTTAGTGATGATTTTGAAAGAGTAAATCCTTTATATGATGATTTATATTCATTGCTATTATTTGGTGTTTCCGATGAATACCATTCTTTGTACCGAAAGATATTCCTGTATAGAAATACAAAACAGGACTAATAATTTGTTCTTTTTTACCTACTATGGATGATGTTACTCATCATTCTTTAGACTGCTGCTGTCAATTTGGTTAACAGACTTATAAAACTAGGGAAGGGAGGACTAAAATTATAATTAGTTGAGATTTTGTTTTATTTGAACTTCAAGTTATTACCAAATAATTTTTTTTAATGAATGCATTCTGGGTTGTAATTTTTATGTGAACTGGAAATGTTAGTAAACACTAAAATCCTGTATTCCAAAGAAACAAATTAAAATAAAATGTATTAACTTGAATTTCACCAGTCTTTTTTAAATTCTAGTTATCCCTTTTTTATATAGAAGAGCAAACTAAAGTCCAGAGTTAATGTGGATTTCTCCAGTTGATGGAGTTAGTTTTAGGTGAAACCTGGTCTTCAATCCAGATCTGATAATCTCTCCAGTGCCCTGTTCACTCTTCACTCCTTCCCCTAATGCACATGCACAGTCTCTTATCCTAATGGTTTTTATTATAAAGATTTTTTTTCTCCTGAGTAGGAGAATTTAAAAATATTAGAAGTAGGGGGAAATGCTGAGAAATTTATGTAATATTAAGGTTCCAGACTTTAAATATATTAGCAAAAATGCAATTAGTATTAATATATTTATAATTCTCTTCTATTTAAGAACAAAGGTAATTTTTCATTTCCACTCTAGAAACAGAGGACTGGAAGTATTTGGAACCCCCTGAAGAAACTTGTTCAGCGTTAATTGGTTTCCTATTAAGTTATAGCTCTGAGAAAGCTAAGATGCCCTAGATGAGCAAGTTTAATTTGAAGTCTATGGTGAAGTACTTACATTTTACAATAATATTGATAGGTTTTTATCGCGGGCTTTATTTGTTTTTGTTAGACCTAGGTATGGCCAGTGAGTTTCTTGTTTAGAAAATTGCAATTCTATTATTTGACTAGATAGCAGTTGACTCATGATGGGACTTTCTGTGATGGTGGAGAAAGATCAGTAATAGGCCCAGGAAAACATAAAGGAAGAAACTAATATATAACATCTATAAAATGATTAGTATAGAAAGCATCTAAAGAGGGATTTCTAAGATAACAAGGCCAAAATGTAATGCAACTAGATTTCAGCTCTGGAAAATTTATTTTGTAAGTTATGGGTCTATATAAACTGACAAATTTAAAGCAAACAGAACTAATCTTTAAGATTCTAGTGATCCTTGTGAGAAAAGGTAAGGAAGGAGGCTGAAAACATGATTTCAAGGTACTTAGTGACTGACTGGATTAAAAGGCAAAGAAAAGCTTCTTAGGGATGCTGAAAGGAGTCCGTGATGAACTGAATATAATAGTGTAGTAAGAATAGTGTAGTATATCAGTAGTGTAGTAATAATAACAGCAACTAACATTTACTCAGCAGTTGCTATAAGCCAGGCACTGCCCATGAGTGCTTTTATATTTTGTTATTTCATTTAATCTTCACTAACAGATCCTTTTTTCTGTGTGAAAGAATCTTCCACTAAAAACCACAGAATTGGTTCAAATAGGTGAACTTTCTGGTATGCAAATTTTCTCCCTAAAGCTATTTTTAAAGATACATGTATAATACTACAAAGAAAACAATTGAGTAGTCCGTAGTGTTTGGGGCATATGTATGCAAGATATAAAACCATGTGTAGAAATAACTCCAACTGAGAATTATGATATTTTTGGTTTTTGTTTTCTAGAGAAGGATGGCAGGGGCGGCGGGGAAGCACATAAACGGACATTTAAAAAAATCTGGAAAAACCATGAGAAAATGTTAGCTGCTAACTCTGAGTGGAGGATACATGGGTACTTGCTATATTTTCTTTTGTACTTTTTTGTATATATCAAATTATTTTTTAAAAAAGAATAATAGGATATTATATAATATTTGAGAGCTTACTGTGGACCAGGCACTTTTTCTAAGGGCTTTTTTTTTTTTTTTTTTAAACGTCTTCACAAATCTTGTGAGGCAGGTTCAAGTATCAGTGAGCTACAGATGAAATTGAAGCATAAGGATGGTAACTAGTAACTAATCCATAGTCACACTGGTAATGTGGCAGCAGGATTCAAACCCAGGAAATCTGACTTTAGAGCTTGTGCTTTAAGTACTGTATTACTATGCTACACTGCCCTTTTATGTTACAAAGACAATAAACTACTTAACTATTTTTACCAAAGTATGTTTCACAGTCATTTGCATTTTTTTTCAGATTTAGTCATTTCTTTTTTATCAGGTTACTGATGTATTTTTTTCCCTTTTACAGATAATGGCATCAGCCGCTAAGGAATTTAAAATGGACAACTTTTCACCTAAAGCTGGCACTAGCAAATTGCAACAGACAGTACCAGCTGATGCATCTCCTGATTCTAAGTGTCCTATATGCTTGGATAGATTTGATAATGTGTCTTACTTAGATCGCTGTTTACATAAGTTCTGTTTTCGCTGTGTACAGGAGTGGTCAAAAAACAAAGCTGAATGTCCACTATGTAAACAGCCCTTTGATTCTATTTTCCATTCTGTGAGGGCAGAAGACGACTTCAAGGAGTATGTCCTAAGGCCTTCATACAATGGTTCTTTTGCTACCCCTGATGTTCGACGATTCCGCTATCGTACAACTATGACAAGGGAACGAAGTGCTTCTATTTATTCACCTAATAGTACCATGAATAGAAGAACAACAACTCCACCAGATAGTGGAGTAATATTTGAAGGGTTAGGCATTTCAGCAAGACCTAGAGATGGTGAAATTCCTCCATTTATGAGACAGATTGCAATACGGAGGCCAGCTACTGCAGATGAAAGATCTTTGCGGAAAATTCAAGAACAGGATATTATTAATTTTAGGCGAACTCTCTATCGTGCTGGTGCTCGAGTTAGAAATATTGAAGATGGTGGCCGCTATAGGGATATTTCAGCTGAATTTTTCCGTAGAAATCCGGCTTGCCTTCACAGATTAGTCCCCTGGTTAAAACGTGAACTCACAGTTCTGTTTGGAGCTCATGGATCATTAGTGAATATTGTCCAGCATATCATCATGAGTAATGTTACTCGCTATGACTTGGAGAGTCAGGCATTTGTGTCTGATTTAAGGCCATTTTTACTTAATCGGACTGAGCATTTTATACACGAATTTATCAGTTTTGCCCGATCTCCATTTAACATGGCAGCCTTTGACCAGCATGCAAATTATGATTGTCCTGCTCCTTCATATGAAGAAGGTAGCCATTCTGATTCTTCAGTCATAACAATATCTCCCGATGAAGCAGAGACCCAAGAGCTGGACGTTAATGTAGCTACTGTTAGTCAGGCACCATGGGATGATGAAACTCCAGGGCCATCTTATTCAAGCTCAGAGCAGGTACATGCTGCCATGTCTTCCCTTTTAAATACTTCCGACAGTTCAGATGAAGAACTTGTAACAGGAAGAGCCACATCTCAGATGCAAGCAGTACAAACCAATGATGACATAAATAATGACAGTGATTCTTCTTCAGATAATTGTGTCATTGTTGGGTTTGTTAAACCACTAGCTGAGAGGACCCCAGAACTTGTTGAACTGTCCTCTGATTCTGAGGAGTTAGGTTCCTACGAGAAAATGGAGACCGTGAAGGCGCAAGAACAAGAGCAGTCTTACAGTTCTGGTGATAGTGATGTTAGTAGATGTTCATCTCCACACTCTCTCCTTGGAAAGGATGAACAAATAAATAAAGGTCATTGTGATTCTGGTACAAGAATCAAATCAAAGAAGGAAGAGAAACAGTCTGTATCATTGTCCTCTCCCAGAGACCTGAGCTCATCCATCAGAGGAGACAGAGTATATTCCCCATATACCCGCAGACACAGAAGGAGGGGAAGATCCAGAAGTTCAGATTCATGTTCCCAGAGTAGGAGTGGGCATGATCAGAAGAATCATAGGAAGCATCATGGGAAGAAAAGAATGAAAAGCAGACGATCCAGAAGCAGGGAGAGTAGCAGACCCAGAGGTAGAAGAGACAAAAAGAGATCAAGAACTAGAGATAGCAGTTGGTCAAGAAGAAGCCAAACTCTATCTCTAAGTAGTGAAAGCACAAGCAGATCAAGATCTCGTAGCAGTGATCGTGGTAAAAGAAGGTCACGGAGCAGAAATCGAGATCGTTACTATTTAAGAAATAATTATGGAAGCAGATACAAGTGGGAGTATACTTACTATAGTAGAAACAAGGACAGGGATGGCTATGAATCATCTTACAGGAGGAGGACTCTGTCCAGAGCTCATTATTCCAGACAATCTTCAAGTCCAGAATTTAGAATTCAGTCTTTTTCTGAAAGAACAAATGCTAGAAAAAAAAATAACCACAGTGAAAGGAAATATTACTACTATGAAAGGCATAGATCAAGGAGCCTATCTAGTACTAGATCAAAGACTGCATCTACAGGGCCTGACCGGGTGAGAAATGAAAAGCCTGGTGGGAAACGAAAATACAAAACACGGCATTTGGAGGGTTCTAACGATGTGGCTCAACCATCTCGGGAATTTGCTTCTAAAGTAAAGGAAGGTCATTACTCAAAATCTTCATCAAAATTGGATGGAAGCTACAAAAATGAGAGTGACAGCTTTTCAGATAGCCGATCATCAGACAGAGAGACAAAGCACAAGAGAAGAAAAAGGACCCGGAGCCTAAGTGTAGAGATAGTTTATGAAGGGAAAGCTACCGATACAACTAGACACCATAAAAAGAAAAAGAAAAAACATAAGAGGAAGCATAAAAAACACCATGGTGATAATGCTTCACGTTCCCCAGTTGTGATTACCATTGACAGTGACAGTGATAAGGATTCTGAAGTAAAGGAGGATACAGAATGTGACCTTAGTGGTCCTCAAGACCCTCTACAAAACGAATTTTTGGTTCCTTCCTTGGGACCATTTGAAACTAAAGATGTAGTTACAATAGAAGATGAATTTGGTGTCCTGGGCAAGGAGTGTGACATTACCACACTTAATAACAACTTGAATAATGCCAACAAAACTGTAGATAATATTTCACCCCAGGCAGCTTCAATTGAACAGACTCTTGATGTAAGAGAAGAGAGCACCTTTGCTTCTGATTTGGAGAGCCAGCCCAGTAATGTCTCTTATCAAACTGAGTCATCAAGGCGATTGCCATCTCCACGGATATCATTAATGTCAGTGTCTCTTGGTAGAGACCATGATATGTCTTAAAACTGCCAAAGCGTCTCATTGAGAATTCTGGTGGTATAAAAAGGAAAAAAAAAAAAGAACAATGTCATCTACTGCAGTCTGTTTAAAGATGACACTTGGTGAAAAAACTCTTTTCCCCCTTAAAAATATTTTGTGTAGGGCTTCCCTGGTGGCACAGTGGTTGAGAGTTCGCCTGCCGATGCAGGGGACATGGGTTCGTGTCCTGGTCTGGGAAGATCCCACATGCCGCGGAGTGGCTGGGCCTGTGAGCCATGGCCGCTGAGCCTGCGCGTCCGGAGCCTGTGCTCTGCAACGGGAGAGGCCATAACAGTGAGAGGCCCACGTACCGCAAAAAAAAAAAAAAAAAATTTTGTGATTTTTTTTTTTTTTTGTGTGTGTGTTAAAAATTTGTAAAAATCATTATTTGTTCAAAAAATATGTATGTCCCACCCTCAGAGATATGCACTTTTAAGTGAAGAAAATGATATTGCTAGCAGTTTATTTAAAACTTGGGATCCTTTTTAAATAAAAAATATAAATTTTAGAAGTTATTTCATAAAGCCATATGGTATTGACATATTTTTAAAGTAGTCAATGAGTATTTTTGAATTTTTTTTTGAGAGTTATTCTGGAAGTGTGTTATAAGCTAGGAGAATCCCTTTGGACAGTCTTTATTTTTCTTCTTAAAAATTTGTATGATTCAAACCATTTCTTCAGGTTAAATTGAGGAATTTTATCTGCACAGTTTATCTTGACATCTGCCAAAAGAAAACTTTAAATATTTCCTTTATATACTTGTTTATCTGGACTGCCAGTAAAGCAAATGTGTATTCAACAAAAGAAAAAATAAAACAGTAACACTTTAAAACAATCCAAAAATTTTCCTTTGCAGTATTGATTGTTTTTTAAATCAAATTATTTTAGTGGAGCTAAACTCTTGTAAATAGTTAAGGATATCCTTGTGTTATAAATACTGAATTTCACAGTTTTAATGTGAACTACATTTAACCTCACAGTTTTAGTGATTATTTTAGTTCTTTAATCTGATTATGAAGAGTATCTTAATTTGCTGTCTTCAGCAAAATGCGGTTATGTAGTATGTAGCTTGCTAAAAACAAAATATCTCTTGCTTGACTTCTTTTATATTGGTAGTTCTTTTACACAAAGTGGCTGTGTTTGTTTATGTTTTCTTCTGGTTTAGAGATGATAAAAACTGCTGTACCTCTATAGCCTGATGTAGGATTGCCAGTGAACAGCAGAACTTGGATGAGATCTAAATTTAGTCGTCACTTTGCCTTGCTCCCATGTTCATTCATTGTTCAACAGAAATTGGAATGTCTGCTGTGTGTGGCAGGTTTTTAGGGATTCAGTGACAGAACAAAGCAGGTATGCTCTCTTTCCTCATGGGAGATATATATATATATATATATATATATATATAAACATTACAAACTATAAACTCTCTGGAGACAAAGTATAATTTCCTGTAAGAGCATACAGTGGGGACCTAATCTCAGGTGGAAGTAGTGGTTGAACTGAAATCCAGAGAACAAGTAGATATTAACTAGGAGTAGAGTTGTCAGCAAAGGGGATGTGCAGAGATCCAAAGGCAGAAAGGGAGTCTGGCATATTCTAAGGACTAAAAGAAGCAGGCTTAGCTAAAGGACAGAGAGTGAGGGACCAAGCTTTGTAGGCCCCGCTAAGAGTTTGTGTTTATCCTAAGGGCAGTAGGAAACTGGTTTATAAAGTAATGAGAATCTAAAGTTGACACAATTTTAGTAAGCCCAGATGTTGAGACATTGTGGGATGATTATAGCTGATCAAAGAATATACTTTGAAATTATGAAATGACTGTAGTTTTTCTTAAGTATTAAAAATGTAAGAATGCTGTTGTATTCCACATTCTGCTTTTGCATGATATTTTAGTGAATACCCATCTTAATACATGGCACCATCACATCATCCTCTTAGGTGTTCAAGCCAAAAATTTCCAAGTCTTTGATTCTTCGTTCTCCTTCAGCCCTCTCATCCAGTCACTAAATCTTGGTCACTAGATATTTTTCTAATATTTCTAATGTGTCTGTACCATCATCCAGTCTAGGCAGCCGTGATCTCTCACCTGTACTACCATAATGGGTCTGCCTGCATCCACTGTTTACCTCCATCCATTCTTGATGTAGCTTTCAAAAGACCTTTAAAAACATTTTTTTCCCCCTTTCATTCTACTTAAAATCCTTCAGTAGCTTCCTATTATTCTTAGGATATTTATTAAAAGGAAACAAAAGTCCAACATAATATGGATTACAGATCTCTGCTTAATTAGACTCTAGTCCGTCTTTAGCTTTTCTCTCACTTCATTTGTGCTCTGGCCACACTAGCCAGCTTCAGGTCTGTGGAGGTGCTGCTCCCTACTAATTCAGAGCCTTCATGCATAGCATTTTTCTTCTGCTGGGAACTGAATTCTCTGGCTAAACTAGGTTAATGTTAAAGTGTGCCCCTCCACTCCATTATTTCCTCTCAATTACTTCCTCTTAACAACCCTGGACTCCTTTAGGGTATGCATCACAAGTTGCAGTTGATTACTAATGTCTTCTCTCTCACCAGTCTGAAAGTTCTTTGGCAACTGTGTGTGTTCTGCTATATCCCTTCTCTATTTTCTTTCACATAGGATATGCTTAAAGCGCTTATTGGGTGGATGTATAGGTGCTAGAGATTTTTTTAAATTGGCTAAGACCTGCTTTCTGCTTTCACAGAGCTATACTTTCTATAAACTTTCAACCTAACTGCATTCGTTTAGCCTATTCATCCAAATTTGTTGTCCATGAGACATTTCATTTTACCTCAGGTTTTCAGTGTTTTTGTGACTTATTTCTGTAAAGGAAATGCAACTAGGCATTTGCACTTGCTCATTCATTGGGCAAGCACTTGCTCAGTCTCATCCTCGGATTCACAACTGGAAAACTTGTTATTATTACTTCCTTGTCTAAATAGTCCAATTTGGCCTTGCCTCTTGGGGGAGGCAACCCAAGGGCTTCCCTAACCCATCTAGTCTGTAGTAACAATAGGTGGTGTGTACAGAGGAGCAGAATTTATGCAAGGTCAGCTGATGTCCTGTACTTACTGGGAATTATTTTTACATCACAGGGAATAATTGCAGTCCCCTCTACCGTAGGCTGTGGACACCTGAGCCAGCTGGTAATGCATCTCTGGACTTGGAAAATTTTTTCAGAAGGTGCTTTGGCGTACTGGAAACCACCAGCACCCCATTGTCCCCACGAATTGGGGCAGGGGATGAGAAATGGAAAGGGGTTCCTCCACACAAACCAGATTTCATCAGAATTCAGAGCATGGATCCATTTCTGTTGTTTGGTTTTTTTTTTAATTTATTCATTTATTTATTTTTGGCCACACTGCGCGTCATGTGGGATCTTAGTTCCCCGACACGGATCAGACCCGGGCCAAGACAGTGGAAGCGTGGAGCCCTAATCATTGGACCACCAGGGAATTCCTGAGCATGGATCCATTTCTAACATTAACCTCATTAGACCTGTGTACTATCGAAATGGTGACATTTTAAATTACTATGATAATGTAGAGACTAGAAATTGTATAGACACGTCTGGTGATTGGTGCTTTTAGGAAAACCCACATGGGCATGTAAATCATAATCATTATGTAACCTACTCTCAAATGGTTCTAGAAGATGCGTATATAGTTGGAGAGGAGTAATGATAAGTTGTGGTACAATTTAAAAATTGGTGAACGAGGGTAAAACATACAGAAATCCTTTGTACTCCTTGTAATTTTCATGTAAGTTTGAAATAGTTTCAAAAGTGCTTCTTTAGGCCTGCAAGGTTGCCTGCATGTGAGAATGTGTCAGTGAGTTATCAGCCTTGTATATCCTGCAAAAGGGAGAAAAAAATCACAAAGGCAAACATGTGACTGTTAAAGCCACTTTCTCCGTGAGAAAGAACGGAAGTCACTAGACAATCTACTCTTGATTCCATGCTCAGAAGCAAGCTTGTGAGGGTATAAAACCAAAGAAAGGAGAGTTTGCTTTATTTTTAAAATTTCAGGTGGGAGGGAGAGAAGATTTGGGGGAAGGAGGCCCTAGAATGGGGAGAAGTTGAAAATAAAGGAGAACGGTAAGTGCTGTAGCAAAGGGGATCCAGAAAACGGGTATGTGAATTAATAATGGATATAGAAGCAGAGGCGAGTCTTATTCCAAAGTGGCAGAAGGAAGTAAAAATGCAGAGAGACACTGGTGGGTAGATGATTAAGGTGAGGTAGTTCATTCTCTAAAGCCTCTCTTTTCTCCATGAAGTAGGAAGCAATGCCATCTTCTGAGAAAGATGCATCCCGAGTAGGATTGGGCTTGAGGAGAGGAGTGGAAAAATGTTCCTTGAGGGTCGTGGAGAGAGGCTTAGTTAAGAATTGCTGATGAGTTTTGAGGTCTTACCTGAGATACTGGGATGTTTAAATTTATGGGACCCTGAAATTTGTGATTTTGCCCTGGTAGCATTCAACAATATGGAAATAGAAGCAGAAACTAATGTTGGACATCTAGTATGCATTCAGTATTTCTACAGTGAATGAACAAATGGATGTATGGTTGACGTATCGCTGAATGTAAGTAGTCAAAAAAGGGGCAAGGGAATTGAGGGAGATACTGGTGAGTGTAGTTGAATTGGTGCATTCTGGTGTCTGGGCTGTGTAGGGAAGGAAGTGAAGCTATGAGGTGACCATTATACTTAGAGAACAGTGAGATATCAGGGGATTTATTTTCCAGTGAGGTTCAAGTAGGCATAGTGGGGATAGGAGTAAGAAGACTGAAAAAATATTTTAGAGAGCACCGAATTCTAGCCATGACTGGAAGTAACGAAAACGGGTGGAGGTGAAGGTGATTGGAATTGAGGATAATGATCTATGAGGCAGTCAAGTATTCTCTACTTGGAAGAACACTCTGGATGATGGTGGGAGATACAGGATGGACAAGAAAATGGTAGTTGTGTCACTGGTATTATATCTTGTCCTTTACACTCATGTTCTGCTGCAGCAGCTGACTCATGCACAGAAGAGAACCAAAGCTTGGTAAATGATTAATTCCTCATTTTGAGTTTTCAGTCAATACCTGAATCTCTTAGGTATTGGAAAACAGTAAGTGTTATATGGCCACTTAAAAAAGTCCAGTTGCTTGTTACAATGTCATGGAAATTAGTAAATTATTTCCTACTTTACTCGCAAGGATATTGGGTGGTAAATACCATTGAATCTGTGCATGAGAAAAGCAAGTAAATTCTTTCTTACTTTACTTTGCAAGGATATTGGGGAACGGTAAATACCATTGGATCTGTGCATGAGAAAAGCAAGAGGTAAGGGAAATAGAATTCAACTTAGGCCAAGGCCTGAGTCTAAATTCATCCCAACTGCGATGTTTGCCAGTTAGGTGGTGTGCTTTCTATAGACATGGGGCAAAATTAAAGCATGTAGTATTTGCCTGGTGTAGGCTGGCTTCTGTTTCTCTGAAAGATCATCTGCACTTCATATAGGTGAACAGTTCTCTCCTAGGCAAGAGGCTATCTCTTTGCTTTTCTATCTGTAAAATTCATTTATTCATCAGATGCTGTGTACCTGTGGACCAAGATTATGCTAAATGCTAGGGTTATAAGGATGAATAGGAGGGCACCAAAAAGAATTTTAAAGAAGGTGGGGATGGAACAATTAGTCTTGCTCTTAAGAAACAAGTAGAGATAATGTAGAAGGTTTGGAGTGGGGAAAGGCTCAGTAAAAAACTGTTTGAGAAGCCCTTTGCAGTAGTTCAAACCAGAAATCAAAAGGGCCTGTGGAACAGTGAAAATAGGGATCCAGGAGACGCTAGATTGAGTAGATTTCTGGGGTAGATGAGATGAGATTTGGGCACCATTTTGATGAGAATGGGCTGTGAGAGGCACATGGTGACAATATTCAAGGTAGGAAATACAGAAATAGGGACAGTTGGGGGAGGAAAAAGAGTTCAGTTTGAGACTGTTTGAGTTGCCTAGAGCTGTGCTGTCCAGTATAGTAGCCACTGGCCACATGTGGGTATTGACCCCTTGAAATATGGCTAGTGAAACTGAGGAACTTTGGAATTTTATTTACGTTTAGTAGCCACATGAAGCTTGTGGCTACCATATTGGCCAGTACAGGTAGAAAGCATTTCTATCACCTCAGAAAATTCTTTGTACAGCATGGAATAGAGCATACCATGCAGATGAAAATTTCTAGTGGGTAGCTGGAAATAGGAGTGTGCATCTTGGAGAAAAAATTGGGGCTAGAGAGATGATTTAAGAGTCACTGGGAATAGAGTAGTAATGAAGCGGTGGGAATGGATGAGATCTCCCAGAGAGGGGAGGTAGAGCAAGAAGAGAAGCAGACATAGGTGAGAATTCTAGGGAACACAACCTTAAGGAGGCTGATGAAGAGATGCTTTCAAAAGAGACTGAAAGTGTTTCTTCTAGTGCCATGTACTTTTTTTTTTGGCCTCCAATTTTGTCTTGTATCTCCTGTGCTAAATGCGGTGTCCTGCGCACAGTAGGGCGTAAGCAGATTTTCCAAGAACTTACTCAAGTTCTTGAGAGTACCTCACTGTTAGCTTCATGTGATCATTGTATCAGGAAACGTTGCTCTGGGTAGAGCAGGTGAGGCCGCCTCCGAGGATATCTAATATGGTCTAGACAGAGTACAGCACTAGGAATGACAGTCTTTTGACCTTACTCAATCACCCTCTTTTGTTAACACTTTTCCTTCATGCCCAGCTATGATTTTCTGGATTAGGTTTAAATCAATTCCTTGCAATACCCTCCAACTCTCTTGCCTTTCTGTCCTCATTCACCTAGTTTAGGGGTTGGCAACCTTTTCCTATAAAGGGCCAAATAGTAAGTATTTTCAACTTTTATGGGCCATGTGCAATCTGTTGTATATAGTCTGGTTTTTTCTATAACACTTCAAAAATGTTAAAGCAGTTTTTAGCTTGCAGCCTGTAAAAAACAAGCCACATACTAGATTTCCCTGCAAGCAATAGTTTGCTAACCCATTACCTAGCAAGACCTCAATCTGGATGAACCCAGCTCTTGTCCCTACATGCGTCCTGCGAAGTATTCCTGAAGGAATCAGTAACTGTATAGATTGGTATCACCGTGAAAACACAATCACCAGCCTCAGCTTCATATATACATTACTGTACAAGTTTATTATTCTTCCCCATTGACATAATGAATATTTCACACCTTTTCCTCCTCAAATCTCCCATTTCTCTCTACCACACAACTTTCCATATTGGCTGGGCAGTTCTGGTCAGTGTCAAGGTCAGGCAAACACAAACTCAGCCTGTTTATCAAAAACAGTACCTCTAGCACATTATTAGGGACACTGCCTGCTTACTTGGTCTCGACTGGCTTTCTCATGTGTTCAGTCAACTGGTGGGCCTGCTGATCTAGGATGGCCTCAGCTGGGATTATGGGGCTCTTTCCATGTGGTCATTTGTCTTCTAGCACATTAGCCTGAGCTTGTTTCTATCGTGGTCACAGGGGTCCAAGAGAGAGCAGAAGTGTGCAAAGTCTTTTGAAACCTGGGCTCAGTATCAACACACTGTCATTCCCTCATTGTGTTGCCTACGGCAGTCATAATTCCAGGCAGATGCAAGGGGAGGGAAAAGAGACTCCACTGTTGATGAGAGGAACTGCAGAGTTACACTGTAAAAGGTGTAAATATTGGGAAAAGTGACTTGTAATTTTCGCTCTCTACCTACCATGACGTTCATCTCTCCACTCAGTGGATGAAGCCCTCTTTCTCTAGGCCTCTGTTCTCAAACTTTCACACGCATCAGAAGCATCTGGAGAGTTTGTTAAAACATGGATTGCTGGGCGCCACCCCCACAGTTTCTGATTCAGAAGGTATGGGATGCCAAGAATGTGTTTTTCTAACAAGTTTCCAGGTGGTTCTGATGCTGCTGCCCTGCAAACCAGTTTGAGAACCACTGATGGAGGCTAATCCTCCCTATGTGCTCTGGATTTCACTTACCGTCACTTTAATCACAATTTTGAGGTCTCAGTTATCCTCCTTCCTCCTTTATCTCTTGTTTTTCAGTGACTTTGCTACTCAGAGTGAGGTCTGTGGACCAGCAACGTCAGCATCACCTGAGAGCTTGGTAGGAATGCAGAGTCTCAGGTCTACTGGATCAGAATCTGCACTTTAACAAGACCTGTGGGTCATTCGTGTGCGCATTAATGTTTGAGAAGCACCGCCTGTGGGTAGTTCTCATCAGCAAGCAAGCGAGCATGTTCTTGATGTCCTCCTCCAAGCTTGCCTCTCTTCCAGTGTCCCTGTTAATAGTTGGCACCACCATTCGTGCAGCGCCTCAGGTTAAACAAATGGGAGCTCTCCTTGACTCCTCTCGCGCATATCCTTCATCCAGTTCAACAGCAAGTTTTGTGGGATTTTAAGGTTATATATCTAGCAACTTCACCACTTCCACTGCTTTGATCCTAGTCCGATACGCCATGTCTCGCACTGGGACTACTGCTATAGCTTCTTACCAGGTCACTGCTTCCCCCTTCCCCCTTGCAGTTTGTTTTCTGTTCTCCCTCTCAAAATCCTGCAGTGGTACCCCAGCATATTTAGGATCAAAACCGTTGTTCTTATCTTGATAAGTCTGTCAGGCTTTACGTGAACGGCCTTGGCCACCTCTGTCTTCCCTCTCCCCAACCCATTCCACCCCACAACCCTGCACACCTTTTCTTTTGCGGACCCAGTTCACTACTGCCTTCCCGCCTTGGTACCGTCTCTATTTTTTGAGTGGAATGCTCTTCACGCAGTTGGCATGCCCTCACTTCGTTTGTGTCTTCCCTGATGAACTCATGTAGTATAAGTAGCCCCCGTTACTCTTTATTCCCTTATTCTGCTTTATTTCTCCTCATTGCCCTTACTGCTACCTGGCATCTACCAATACTTTCTTATCCGACTCCCACACTAGAATGTCATAAGCTCTAAACTTAACTTCTCCATTTTAGTCATGGTGCTACCATTTTCACAGTCATTCAAACCAGATACCTGGACTGTAGCCTTGATTCTTTATCCTCTTCTTTTCTGCTGCCGTTCACGCAATTCTATCACTAAAATATATCTCTTCTTCTACTCCCACTGCCACTGTGCTTATCTAAGCCCTCATCATCTCCTACTTGAGTCACCTCCCAACCGAACTACTCGTTCTGTGTAGGAGCCAGAGAGTTCTTTCAAAAAATGTGATGAGACTATGTTATTTTTTGCTTAAAACCCTGCAAGGTGTTCCCAGTGTACTTCATTCCTTGTATTTCAAGGTCCCATTTACCTCTTCATCAGCACTGCCTACCATCTACCCCTTGTTCTTGAAGTTCCAGCTACAAGTGTCTTTCACTTTTTCTTTTTGACCTATTTCTGTTTCTGTCCCCCTGCATGGAATCCCCCGTCCCAGCTTTTTTTGAATAGTTGATTCCTTCTCATTCTTAAAGATTCAGCTGAAATATGACCTACTCAGAAAAATATTCTCTTACCATTGTATTAAAATAGTTTTTTCCAATGTCCATTATTTTCCATCTCATGACTCTGCTTGCTTTCTTTGTATTACTTCACATTTGGCAATTTCTTAATTGTTTACACTTTTACATCTTTATTGTCTGCTCCCTCCTCCAATCAGACTCCAAGCTTCTGAGGGCGACTGTTTTTCACGTATCTCCAGATACCCAGTTCTTTTCACAATACCTGACATACAGTAGATACTCTGTAAATGCATTGGATGAAGTAATGCCCAGGTGAGGTAGAGAGTCTGCTGAATCCTTTCTTCTCACCATTCTGTGACACTTCCCTTCTTCCCCGACCTTGGTCAGATTTTACGTACAGATCTATCACATGACTGTATCTCTGGGACTTCAGTTCTTTGAGATTCTACACTATAATTGTTGATGTTTAATAAATCCACTGTTATTCAAAGCTCTGTTGTTTCCTACTGGTAGCATAAAAGGAAGCGTGTCTTTTTTTTTTTTTTAAGGAATTTTGGATCTGATTTCTTTTTCTCAGTTAAAAATCTAAACCCAACTAGTGGCAGAATAGCTTGTATAAGTGATAAAAATGGACGAAATATAAAGAACAAATACTTGAAGGCACTGAAAAAAAATCAAAAGGCAGAAACTAGAGGGAATTAGACTACTGAAAGACAGGAACTGTACTGCATGAGAACTGCATTTGGCTTTTCTTCTAAGGGTTCCCCCCCACCCCCAGTCCACATGGAGGTTTGTAGACAAGCAGAAAATCACAGGCATTGAATTAGAAGATGAACCCTGGGGCTGCCAAAGTGATGATACTGAAGGGGAAAATTCTGAAAGAAAGGAAACACAACGGGGGACTCCTAGAATTTGTATATAACCTTCACTCAAATCCTTAGCTGTCCTTGCAATGTATACATGCAGGGGAGAATCCAAGGGGCCCAGGTAAGCAATAGCTGGAAGGCTGGAAAAGCTCAACAGATATCTCAGCTGGGAAGGGAAGGCCGAATTTGGAGTCTGAGTCCCACCAACTTGGAAAGGCAGTGGAAACATGTAGGGCTTTTCACTTGAAACCCCTCAGGGCCCTGCCTTAGCAGAAAAGACTATACCCCTGAATAAGGGAGTCACCTTTCATTAAAGGCAAAACTTTAACAGATGTGTGAAACCCACCACAATGTGTGAAACAAGGCCTCTGTAATTTCAAAATGAATAGCTGGTAAGTTAGCATGCTAGAACAAAAAGCAACACTCTTCAGAGAAAATAATAGAATCCAGAGTTTCTACAGCATATCTGTAAATGTCCAGTGTAAAATAAAAAATTATTAGACATGTGAAGGAATCCATAGGCAAGAGAAAAAACAGTTACAAAAACATGCTGTGAGATAATCCACATGATGGAATTAGCAGACAAAGACTTTCAAGACACTATTATAAATATATACATGAACTTAAAGAGAAGATAGCTATAATGAACACAGAGTTTCTCAGCTGAGATATTGAAAGTAGAAAAAGCCAGTAGAACTGTTAGAACTTTTCAAAATAATACTTGAAATGAAAAATTCACTGGAGCCTAAACAACATATTGGAGGAGCCAGAAGGGAAGTGACATCAGATGGAAAGAAACCAGTATCTACAAATGGGAATGAATAGCATCAGAAATGGTAAAAAGCACAGGAAAATAGAAAAGACGCTCATTTTCTTATTTTATTTAAAAGACAACTGACTTTTTACAATAAAGCTTATAACGTTGTATTATGTGGTTTATAATATATAGAAGAGTAAAAGTTAGGACAATAGCACAAATGATGGGCTGGGGTGGATGGAATTACATGGTTGCAAGGATTTTTTACTTTATATTTACTTGATCTTATCATATTGATTATAAGTAGACTGATATAGGGGCTTCCCTGGTGGCGCAGGGGTTAAGAATCCACCTGCCAATGCAGGGGACACAGGTTCGAGCCCTGGTCCGGGAAGATCCCACATGCCACGGAGCAACTAAGCCCGTATGCCACAACTACTGAGCCTGCGCTCTAGAGCCCGCGAGCCACAACTACTGAAACCCACACGCTTAGAGCCTGTGCTCCGCAACAAGAGAAGCCACCGCAATGAGAAGCCCGCGCACCGCAACCAAGAGTAGCCCCCGCTCGCCGCAACTAGAGGAAGCCCGTGCACAGCAACGAAGACGCAACGCAAAAATAAAATAAATTTATTTAAAAAATTAAAAAAAATAAGTAGACTGATATAAATTAAAGATGCATGTTGTAAACAACAGAGCAACCACTATGTGTACACATATATGGGTGGGGGGAGGAAGAGAAAGCTAAAAGAAAGAATTTATAGCTAAGAAAGATAAAAGTAAAATATATATTTGATTAACCCAAAGGAATAGAGCAGAGGAACAAAATCAGATGCAACAAACAGCAAAATTGCAGTTTTAAACCCATATAATAATTAAATGGAAATAATTTAATGCTCCAATTAAAAGGCAGAGATTGTCAGACTGGATAAAAAAGGAACACCTAACTATAAGCTATATACTAGAGGTGCACTTCAAATATGAACAGAGAGGTTGAAAGCAATAGGATGGAAAAAGATATACCATGCAAACAGCATAAGAAAGATGTTACGGGTTTTGTAATAACACATGACGTAGACTTCGATATAACAAGTATCAAAAGGACATTTCATAATGATAAAGACATAATTTATCAGGAAAACAACAATCCTAAATGTGTATGCATCTAATAACAGAGCTACAAAATTTATGAAGGAAAAACTGATAGAACAAAAGGGACACATGGACAAATCAATAATCATAGTTGGAGATTTTAACACCCCCCTCTCACTACTTGATATAACAAGTAGACAAAATTAGTAAGGGTATAGAATACTAGAACCACACTAATAAACCAACCTGACATAATTGAAATTTATCAAACATTATACTCAAGAACTGCAGAATATACATTCTTCTTAAGTGTATCTAGAAGATACTTGATATATCAAGATAGTCATTATATGCTGGGCCATAAGGCAAGTTTCAGTACATTTCAAAAGACTGAAATCTTACAACGTATACTTTTGGATCACAACAGTTTAAAATCAGAAGTCAATAACATCAAGCTGTTTAGGAACTTCCCAATATTTGAAAAATAAACAGCACACTTCTAATTAACTCATAGGTTAAAGAAGAAATCACAAGGATACTAGAAACTATTTCAAATGGAATGACATTGAAAATACAATGTATCAAAACTGATGGGATGTTAGAACTTAGATAAGAAAAGGGAAATTTATAACCTTAAATGCTTATATTAGGAAAGAAAGATGTATAAAATTAGTGATCTAAACTTCTACCTTAACAAGCTAGTAAAAGAAGAGCAAATTAAACCCAAAGGAAGTAGGAGAAAAGAATAATTTTAAAAAGGGCGCTACATCATGACCAGATGGGATTTATCCCAAGAGTTCTAGGTTGGTTTAATATTCAAAAATCAATCAGGGCTTCCCTGGTGGCGCAGTGGTTGAGAGTCCGCCTGCCGATGCAGGGAACACAGGTTCGTGCCCCGGTCTAGGAAGATCCCACATGCTGCGGAGCGGCTATGCCCATGAGCCATGGCGCTGAGCCTGTGCGTCCGGAGCCTGCGCTCCGCAACAAGAGAGGCCACCGCAATGAGAAGCCCACACACCACCACAAAGAGTAGCCCCCGCTCGCCACAACTAGAAAGAAAGCCGGCACATAGCAACAAAGACCCAACACAACCAAAATAAATAAATAAATAAATATCAATGTTTAGTATGTTAACAGAGTATATGATCACCTCAGTAGATACAGAAAAAAACATTTGAGAAATTCAACACCGATTCATGATAAAAACTGAGCAAACTAGGAATACAAGAAAACATTAATCTGATAAAGGGCATCTAAGAAAAAACAACAGCCAACTTGTTTACCAAGTGCAAGCTTGTACTGCTTACCAAACGACAGGCCAATAAATCAAGAGATGAGGTGTTGGGGCAAGGAATAGCGACTTTATTCGGAAAGCCAGTGGACTGTGAAGATGGTGGACTAGTGTACCAAAGAACCATCTTGCCTGAGTCACAATTCAGGCTTCTTTTATACTAAAAGGGGAGGGGGTGTGGCTGGTTGCTGCAGACTTCTTGGTGCAGGAATCCTTTCTTCTTGCAGCTGTCGAGGTAGCCCTGGTCACATGTTCCTATAAACCCCAACAAGACAAATGCTATTCTCTGTTCTGCAACTTTTAATCTCTATATGAATGGAAAAGTGTTACACCTTTAAAGGTCAGAGCCTTGAGAATGGGCTATCCTGTCTATTTCAGGCTGGAGGCAATATTCTTTTGAGTTTGAGGAGCCCTTGGTGCAGAGCCAGCATGACTAAGCACAGGCAACAGAACACGAAGGTTAGAGCTAAAGGAATAGATTCAATATGGAGTCAGGTTTGTTCTTCTCTGTTACAAACTTTGTAATTAAAGTGAAACATTGTTTCCCTGCTGAGACAAATAATAAGGGTGTCAATTCTCAGCAGTTTTATTCAACTTTCTGTTGGAAGCCATAGGAGGTGCCATAAGGAAAGGAAGCAGAATGAAAGGCATAAGGATTGGAAAAGAAGAAGTAAAAAACATGTATTCAAAAATGACATGATTGTTTACCTAGAGATTTTTAAGAAATCTATAGAATAATCACTACAACTAATAAGTGAATTAGTGAATTCTATATACTAGCAACAAACAATTTGAAAATGAAACTTTAAAAACAATTCAATTTACAGTAGCATCAAAGAATATAAAATAGTTAAGAATAAATTTAACAGATATGTAGAAGATCTGTACTCTTAAAACTATACAATATTGCTGAGGGAAATCAAAGACCTAAATAAATGAAAATTTACGTTCATGGGTTCAAAGGCTTGACATTGTTAAAAATGTCACTTCTCAAGTTCATCTGTAGGTTCAATGTAATTCTGATCAAAATCCCAATATAGTCAAAATCCCAGAATAGTCAATATAATCTTTACAAAGAAGAATAAAGCAGTATCAGCAACTAGATAAGTGGATCAGAATAGAGTTAGAAATAGACCTGCACACATACAGTCAACTGTTTTTTTTTGACAAAGGTGCCAGAAGCCATTCAATGGGAGAAGGAAGAGTTTTCAACAAATGAAACAGTTTGTGCCGAACAATTGGAAGTGCAGTAATAAAATGAAACCTTGACCTCTGCCTCACACCACAACAAAATTAATTTGAGATGGCCACAACCTAAACGTAAAAGCTAAAAGCACAAAGACTCTTAAAGAAAACACAGAATATATTTATGACCTTGGAGTAGGCAAAGATTTACTAAAGAGGACACAAAAGGCAGTAAACAAAACTTTTAAAAACCCTATAAATTAGATTGCACCAAAATAGATTTGTGCTGAAAAGACACCCTGAAGAAAATGAAATGATAAGTCACAGACTGGGAGAAGATATCTGGAGTACATATATTTGACAATAATGCACCATTTCACACCTGGCAAAAAACCAAACCAAACCAAGCAAGCGAACAAAAAAACTGACCGACGCGTGTATTTCCTGGATGTGCATCACCTGGAGCTGTCTCACACTCCAGGAGGGAAAGGACCATGGGATGGCCATTTTGGAAGACAGGTGACAGTTCCCTGTAAAGTTAAGACACTTGGCCACAGGACCCACACAACCTAGGGAAGGTGGTTACACACGCATACATTTTCCAAAACTCAGAATTGTAAATTAAAATCTGTGCATTTTATTTTAACTAAATTTTACCTATGTAAAAGCAAAATAGAAAGTAAGATGAATAAAATGAACATCAGAAAGCAATTCGCAGGGTTCCTCTTGGGTCCCTCTGGATCAGCCTGCGCCCGCGGGTGGGCGGGCCCGGCAGCCAGAGAGGAAACGAAATCGCGCAGGGGACCTGCGCGAGCGGAGACTGGGCGGCCGCTGCCTCCCACCCCTGATTGCTGTTTTGATTTTTCCTTGGCAGTCCTGGTTTCCCTGCAGCTTCGCGTCTCGGCGCTGGGTGCTTTTCTTGGACAATCCCTCTCGGCTTGCTGGGCTTTCTTGGGAGCTGAGCGCAGGGAGCGGAGCGCAGGCGATGCGAGGACCTCGCGGGGAGCGAGGAGCGGCAGAATCTGCACGCCTTCCGGGACCATGTCAGGAACATAGTGGACTCTACCTACATCCTGAGCTACGTGACCCCCTGGTTTAGGGACGGTGAGTGGTTCCCAGCGGCGCTTGCCCCTTGGGGCAAGAAAACAGTTCAGGACTTATTTCCGCCTTGCTTTTCCCCGGTCTTTCAATCAATACAGGTAGCCTACTGGGAACACCGGGTTTGTGGCAAGATCTCCACAGCGTTTTAGACTAGAGATTGTCAGAGTTTGAGGAGCACTTGGAGGCCCAGATGGGGAAACTGAGTCCCAGCGAGGTGAAACGACTTGCTTAGGGGGGCACATCTATTTAGATTTAAAGCTGGGGAAACAAGTCGCTGTCCATTTCATTTATTTTTACTAATACTTGGCACCTCCTGTGTTTGTCTTTGGGCTGACATCAGAGATTCAGAATAAGATACAAGCCCTTCCTTAAAATACTTTAAAGTCCAAGGGTTTGGAGATGGAAGACTGTTGAGCACAGAAGTACACAAATGATTGCAAAGTGCTGTCAGAACTCAAAGGAAGTTGAGGCTTACTCTGCTGGATCTCGATCTTATTTGCATTACCAAATAACTGGAAATTTTTTTTTAATTTAATTTTTATTTTATATTGGAGTATAGTTGTACAGTGTTGTATTAGTTTCAGGTGTACAGCAAAGTGATTCAGTTATACATATATCCATTTTTTTTCAGATTCTTTTCCCATATAGGTTATTACAGAATATTGAGTAGAGTTCCCTGTGCTATACAGTAGGTGCTTGTTGATTATCTATTTTACATGTAGTAGTGTGTATACGTTAATCCCAGACTCCTAATTTATCCCTCTCCCCTAGGGTTCCCCTTTGGTAACCACAAGTTTCTTTTCGAAATCTGTGAGTCTGTTTCTGTTTTGTCAATAAGTTCATTTGTATCACTTTTTTAGGTTCCACATATAAGTGATATCATATGGTATTTGTCTCTGTCTGATTTACTTCACTTAGTGTGATAATCTCTAGGTCCATCCATGTTGCTGCAAATGGCATTATTTCCTTCTTTTTTATGGCTGAGTAATATTCCATTGTATATATGTACCACATCTTCTTTTTTTTTTTTTTGATACGTGGGCCTCTCACTGCTGTGGCCTCTTCCGGACGCGCAGGCCCAGCGGCCATGGCTCACGGGCCCAGCCGCTCCGCGGCATGTGGGATCCTCCCAGACCGGGGCACGAATCCATGTCCCCTGCATCGGCAGGCAGACTCTCAACCACCGCGCCACCAAGGAAGCCCATACCACATCTTCTTTATCCATTCCTCTGTCAGTGGATATTTAGGTTTCTTCCATGTCTTGGCTATTGTAAATAGTGCTACTGTGAACACTGGGGTGCATGAATCTTTTTGAATTATGAGAGGAGCAAGACTCCCTGGAGTGAATGGCTTTAGGCTTCAATTCAGGTGTTTCCCTGTGGTTTATAAGTCCCTTGATGATGGATAATGGCCATTTTACAAATTTGTATTGAAGTGCTTTGTGGCAGAGGTGAGCAGAGGCTTGGGGAGAAGAGAAGGGAGGTGGTGCCTGGAAGGGTTGAGATGAGAGAAGGAATCTGCTCTAAGTGCCTACGTAGCTTTCCTGATGTGAGGTGGTTTTTGGAAATTGCATTAAAGCAGACAGGTAACTTGAGTGCTAATTGTTGTGCAAAAGCAAAGCACAGGTTGTGTGGAGTGAGGAGTGAAAGAATGCCACCAACACAAATAGACCCCTACTTTCTAGTTGTACCCAGAGAAAAGTAACAAAAGAGTAGCTTGGGCCCTTGGAGAATGTAAGCCATGCAAGACATCTGTCTTTTCTAGAAATCCTTGGAATGAGTGAAACCCTAACAATGCTAGGAATCCCATTCTTTCATGCACTCATGTATTGATTCAATTACCAGCAACTTAACCCCAGTTAAGGTGTGTGTTAGGCATTAGGCTAGCATTGGAGACAATTAACACATATTACTACATATATTATTTAATAGGAAGCATCCTGTTAGGAACTGAGGGTTCACTGGTGAGCTGGATAGAAATGGTTCCTGCCCTAAGGGATTAGAGTGCACATGTGAAGGCAAGTAACAGAACAATGGTAATAAAGTGTGCTGAGTGCTTTGATGGAAAACCATAGTGTGCTAAGGGAGCATATAAGTGGGATAGCTTTTAATATATATTAGTTTTAATTTATAGTTACAATACAATCACAATAAAAATACCAAAAGCTAAGTTAGGAAAGCAAGCTGAAGAACACTGTATAATATTTTCTTATTTTTGACTGTTAACGATACCATAGAGTTTTTAGTTCGAGCCCTTTCCTGGAGGCAGCTGTTTTCATTTAGTTGGTTTACATCTTTCCTGTTCATTTCTTTATATTTTATCACATAAACTCTTTGCTTTCTCCCCATCTCTTTCTGTTTTCTGTTATATTGATAAAGTTTTCTATCCCCTATTTTTTTTTTTCTTGGCTGCTTTGGAAGCTCTGGATTCTATTGGTTAACCTTAACTGTGACAAATATATTTTATCATCAGGATTCAGTGAAGGAGCACAGACACTAAAGAGCATTATGGCTGGATAGAAGCTTCTTGACTCATTTTTTTTTTGCCCTCATTAGAAGGCAGTGGGAGCTTATCCATACTCTCCTTATGCCCATACATTCCCCATACACACACACACAGATACACCAATATGTTTAAATTACACTAGCAACATCCACTATCTCTTACTATAATCCTTCTCTCCGCATGGTGGATATTGTGCATGAGGTGCCTCTTGCAACAGGAGCACTGCAGCCATGTTTCTTCTGGAGAGTTTGCTTGGTAACTGGGGTACCTCAGGGCTTTGCTTATTCACAAGTTATCCAGGATGTTTCAATGTAGACCTGGGTGTGGGCTACAGATTTTTTGTAATATGCCTTTGGAGTCAAGACTAACCCTTATCCTGGAAGGGTGCTGGTGGGCAATATTCTAAGCATTTCTCCATTCCTTCAGTAACATATTCTGGACACATGCATGAGCCGGGTACTTTGTTGATGATTAGAAGACAAAGATGCAGATAAAATGAGTACAACATGCTCATGGTCGTGGTCTAAGGGAGAAGACAGGCCCCCAAATGATTACCATATACTATGCAGTGTCAGTGCTCCAGTCAGAGGCATGTAAATTAACTGAAAGCACAGGGAAAGACCAAGAAATTCTGCCTTGGGGAGCTGAGGATAGCATCACAGAGTGGCCAGGATGGCAAAAGGAGTGAGAGATGCTGCCTGCCCAAAAATGCGAGTTTCCATGCATTGAACTCCCAGTGCTTTTGAGGAAAGTTACACTACCTAGTAGCAGCAGATATTGGGGCCAGGCAGCATCACAGTGGGCCCAACCACGTGCAGAGTAAAACTAAACTGCCCAAGATCTGGCGAGGCAGTTTACCTGGGAAGGTCTCAGTTGTGACTAGACGCATCTGGACCTCCATGTGGACTATCCGTAATGGCTCATAGGTAGCACGTCTAGCAGAAGAACAAACAGCAGCGAAGCCTGGGAGCAAGAACCCAGCTGTAAGGACTAGGTTTAGGAAAAGGATTAACTATTGCAAAGGGTTGTGTGCCCAAGGATGCTGGGATAGGGGACAAGATAGGTTACTGTTATGGATTGAATTATCCCCCAAAAAAGATATATTGAGGTCCTAACCCCAGGCTTCAGAATGTGACCTTATTTGGAAATAGGATCTTTACAGAGGTAGTTAGTTAAGATGAGGTCATCCTGGAGTAGGTTGGGCTCCTGATCAAATATGACTGGTGTCCTCCTAAGAAGACAGCCATGTGAAGACATAGAGGAACAAAGAGAATGGCATGTGAAGGCAGAGGCAGAGACTGTAGTGATGCGGCTGCCAGACAAACAGAGGGGAAGGTAATGTGAAGAAAGAGGCAAAGAGTGGAGTGATGTGGCCGCAAGCCAAGGAATGCCAACAGCCACCAGAAGCTGGAAGAGGCAAGGAATGCCTTGTCCCTTACAGCCTTCAGGGAGAGTGTGGCCCTGCCAGCACCTTGGTTTCAGACTCTGGCCTCCAGAACTGTGAGAGAATACGTTTCTATTGTTTTAAGCCACCCAGTTTGTGGTAATATGTTACTGCAGACACAGGAAACTGGCTAAAATTAAAAAGATAGTAAAAAGTGTTGGCAAGGATGTATAGAAATTGGAATCCTCATAAATTGCTGGTAAGACTATAATATGGTGCAGCTCCTTTGGATAACAGGTTGGCAATTCCTTACAGCGTTAAACATGGAGTTACCATAGGACCCAGCAATCTCATGCCTAGGTGTATACTCAAGAGAAATGAGTACATATGTCCACACAAAAACTTGTACATGGATGTTCATAGCATTACTATTCATAAAAGACAACATGTAGAAACAACCTAAATGCCCATTAACTGATGAATGGATAGACAAAATGTGGTATATCCATACAATGACATATTATTTAGCAAGGAAAAGGATTGAATGATAAATGATACACAATAGATGAACCTTGAAAACATTATGCTAAGTGAAGGACCACAAAGACCACATATTATCTGATTCCATTCATATGAAATGTCCCAAACTGGCAAATCCAGAGAGACCCAAGAAGATTAGTGGTTACCTGGGGCTAGGGGGAGGGGAAATGGGGATGACTGCTAATGGGTACGAGATCTATTTTTACAGTGAGGAAAAGGCACTAAAATTAGATTTAAAACTCTAAAAACTATTGAATTTTACACTTTAAAAGGGTTTGTTTTAGTGTTGCAGAGGAGGAATGCATTCTTTCCTTTCTTCTTTCATTCATTCAGCATACCTTTATTAGGTGTATATTAAGTACTAGGTCTTCTTCTAAACTCTGAAAATACAGAGGTTAACCAGCCAGACAACTGGCTTACTCCATTGGAATTTACATTCCATTGACAATGGGGAAAAAAATGGAAAATTATCAAATGTCAGGTCATGCGAAGGCAAAGTTTTGGTCACCAGCCCAGACGTGGAGTTAGTGTACAAAATCAGTATGACCACCAGCTGGTTGGTGGATAGTTTTCTGTTACCTGACCTCACTGTGTTTCTCTTTAGCTTCTTTTGCTTTCTCTTTTCTGCTATATTTCCTACTGTCTGTTGACCTGAAATGAATAGACTGCCAGATATTTCTCCAGCAAAGATGGGTTTTTTCAGGGTCAGCAGAGAATTGCAATCTGGGGTCTGCAACCATGGCAGCCGTGTGCAAGTCCCTGCAGGGCAAAGGGAGGAGAACACTTTTTTAGAGAGGAAAGGAGGCTGGGAGGGCTGTAGTAAACAAAGAGTCCATGGCTTTTCATTGGCCGAGTGGTTACCGGGAAAGAAGAGTCTGTCTTCTTCCTCTTGGGCTCTGCTATGTTCACAGGGCATGAGAGCGACCCCTTCTGGTCTCCTGACTATTTAATTGAGATTTCTGTTTATTAATTTTTTTACACGTCTTAGCGAAAGCCTGGAAAAAGGACAATGAAAGTATCTCTGTTTATCCTAACTCTGCTTGCTGTGTCCACTGTAACTGTTACTGATGACATGAGTGGTCCTATCCTCCCACTCTTTTAGTCCTGTAATTAATTTAGACTTTTGAACAAGAAGCTATCAAAATGTTAGAAGAAGACTTTGTTCTTCCACCTAACCCGGTGCTACCCTAACTTCTCTCTTGTTATGGGGAGACTCTTGCAAACATCTTTAAGAAACTCCTTTTCTTAAGGACTGCCCTCCAGCATGTTCCCAGACTTCCACACCAAACTATTGAGAAGTTTTCAGAGAGGATAGGAGGGGGATTTGGTCAAGAATGGGCGTGATTGGCCTGGGCAGAGAACTTGCTGCCTTCCTGCAGTTCCTTTCGTTGCTGTGATTTGTTATACTCCCCAGTATCATTTGAGAAGGGGTCTGACAACCAACCCTTCCAATGATTAATGGTTTTACTTCCAATGATTAGTTTCTGCAGTTTTTTTTTTTTTTTTTTTTTTTTTTTGCGGTATGCGGATCTCTCACTGTTGTGGCCTCTCCCATTGCGGAGCACAGGCTCTGGACGTGCAGGCTCAGCAGCCATGGCTCACGGGCCCAAGCCGCTCCGCGGCATGTGGGATCTTCCCGGACCGGGGCACGAACCCGTGTCCCCTGCATCGGCAGGCGGACTCTCAACCACTGCGCCACCAGGGAAGCCCAATAAGGTACTATTATTATTTCTATTTTATACAGGAAGAAACAGAGGCTTAGAGAAACTAAATAACTTGCCTAAGATCACACCACTAATAAGTGTTTGAGCTTGGATTAACAAAATGTATTTGTGTCCAGAACCTGAACACTTAACCACTGGAGTCCATAGCCTTTTTTCTTTTTATCCTTTTTTAATTAATTAATTAATTAATTAATTGGCTGTGTTGGGTCTTCGTTGCAGCACGTGGGCTTTTCTCTAGTTGCGGCGAGCGGGGGCTACTCTTCGTAGCAGTGCGCGGGCTTCTCTTGTGGAGCATGGGCTCTAGGCATGCGGGCTTCAGTAGTTATGTCAGACGGGCTCAGTAGTTGTGGTTCGCGGGCTCTAGAGCACAGGCTCAGTAGTTGTGGCACACGGACTTAGTTGCTCCATGGCATGTGGGATCTTCCTGGACCAGGGCTCGAACCCATGTCCCCTGAATTGGCAGGCGCATTCTTAACCACTGCGCCACCAGGGAAGCCCCCTTTTTTCTTTTTATTTGCTAAACTGTTTGATTGTATTTAAGTTTGCATAAAGTATTATTCTCAAAAGTAATAAAAGAATTTTATCTGAAAATAGGGCAAACCTGAAAAAAACTTGCGACACAAAAATTACTCAGATCACAATTAAAAGTACTCTTCTAGGTAATTATGCCTTAGATTTGAGGACTTTTGTAGATTTCAGTGATCTTGCTCAGGTCTAAAATAGCATAGAAAATAGAAGACATTCCCCATGTTCAAATTTTTTCCCCAAATTCAATATTTAATATTAATTAAAATACTTGAATAATTTCTTCACATTCCTGATTAATTAAACGTTCAGATATTTCAAGAAGGATACCTTTTGGATTGATCGTGGTTTTAAATTCTGGTTGTAAACACTTTAAAAGTAATCTGTACTCCTCCAACCTTTCAATTTTTTGGAAGTCCCAACTTTCAATGGCATCATAAAGTCCAGAATAACCTGAAAAGTAGGAAGAAAATGGGGCTTTTAGAACGCCAACTAAAAAATACTTCGAGATTAATATCTCAAAATCATGATATGAAAGAGAACTGAAAACATATCTGTAAATCACCTCCATTATTTATGATCTTTCAAAAAGAAAATTCAGTATTCATTTTAGGCACCCCACATTTCAGGTCCTCTAACAACGTTTACCATCTCTTAGGAGAAAGTACTAAGGATAAATTTGAAGTCTTACATTTGGTCTTAGTATGAAATCTTCCTTCCAAGGTACCCCATGGACTTCACCTCAGCCTCTGATTTGCCTTTCAAATGAGTCAAACCGTCATGCTATTAAGTATCTCCTCAGTGCAAATTAGTAAAAAAGGCAAAAAGAAATAGAAATTTTAATTCCCGCCCCTCAGGGGCTTACCTCCTACATTATTCCAAGAAAAGAATAGTAAGTATAATGGGAAATTTGAGGAGAAAAATTTATTTTCTACTGTAATAATTCAAGAATGCTTGGCCCTAAGATTCTTAGCAGAATAACCAGGCTTGTCTGACTATAAGGCCCACACTCTTTTCATTAGGCTATAAAGACTATAACCACAGGGCTTCCCTGGTGGCGCAATGGTTGAGAGTCTGCCTGCTGATGCAGGGGACACGGGTTTGTGCCCCGGTCCGGGAATATCCCACATGCCGCGGAGTGGCTGGGCCCGTGAGCCATGGCTGCTGAGCCTGCGCGTCCAGAGCCTGTGCTCTGCAACGGAAGAGGCCACAACAGTGAGAGGCCCACATACCGCAAAAAAAATAATAATAAAATAAAAATAAAATTAATAATAATAATAGTACCTTATTAAAATGGTATTTTTATAGGAATTGAATGAGATAATATCTGTAAAGTGCTTACATATCCCTGGCACATAATAAGTGCTCAATAAATTTTAATTATTGTGATTAATAATAAAAGTCATGTAAGTCCCACTACCCAGAAAAAAGCATTTGTTAATATTTTGTCATATCCTTCCAAATATACCTATGCCAATATACCCATATTTTGAATGGGTGTCAGATAGGTTCATTGTCTTCCTAATATAGCTGATGATGATACATATAACATCTCAGAGGAGGTAAGAACACATGGCTTGACATGTTGATATCACATGTAGAGGACAAGGATGAAGGAAAGCGTATCTTAAATGGTTGAGTTGGATGGGGCAAGAACGGTCATGAAGGAGACCTAGTGAACCAAAGTACACAATGATTTTAAATCAGATAGTAGTTGAATTGATATTTCTTCAGTAAAAACTCAAAATGAAAACTTTTGAACTTGATCAATCAACTGCATTTGTCTTGCTTAGATTTGTTCCAACAAGGGGCTGATGGCAGGTGCAGAGAAAATGGTTGAATGCCTTCTCAGATCAGACAAGGAGAACTGGCCGAAAACTTTGAAACTTGCATTGGAGAAAGAAGAGAGCAAGTTCAGTGAACTGTGGATGGTAGAGAAAGGTAGGGTATTTGGAAGGGTGGGAGGGTCTGAAAACATGCCCTTCCTCATAGTTCTACTTAGGGCTTCCTTCAGTCCTGCCTGTTTTTCTCTCACTGTCAGAAGCATTTCCCCTGCAAATACTCATGGTTACATCTCTAGTGAGAGACCAGCATGAAATTGAGTTCTGGAAGGCAGGTGGTTTTTTAATCTACAGAATTAGTTAGGTTGTATATAACCCCTAACAAACCACTCTCATCCAGAATTAGCCCATCCTGCCCAAAGCATTTGGGTAAGGCAGAGTCTGAGCTCGCCGTCTGGGTTTAGATTATCAGAGAAATACCTTGAAAATTCTAGAGTTAAAGGTTCAAACTCCAGGACTCACCCCCTTTTCAGAGTAGAATCATGATGGACATTGCCTGGTTCTCTTGCCTGGAAGCCATCTGGAACTGAACTAGAACAGGATTGGAAAAAAGAATCTGTTGTGATTAAGTATCTGAGCCATCATTTGGCTTCCTGAAGCTAATAACATCTTCTCAGAGCATTATTTTAAAGGCTGAGTTTCATAAACCATCTGAGCGTCTGCTCTTAGCCTTTTTGTAGGCTTCTTTAAGATCACAAATTGTTCCAGAAATAATCTGTCTAAATATACATCTGATTTCTTGGGTTGGGTCAGGAATGGAAGACAAGAGTGTCTGCTAAATCGTGCTTCTCTTTGGTTTGATTGTACATCACAGGGGAGCTTGCTAAGATGCAGATTCTGATTCATTCGGGGCTCAAGAGTCTGCATTTCTAACAAGCGCCTAAAGAAGTTGCTGGTCCATGTTTCACACTTTGAATAATAAAGTTCTAAATGACACTGGAGTTCAAACTCCAAATTGAGATTTCAATTTGAAATCAAAAAGATTCCTTTGGTTGTTTTAAAAGGTGGAGGGAGTAGTTGTGAGAAATCTTAATGGAAGTTTAAAATTTTAGTATTATGATCTCTTTGTAGGGCTTTCACCATCAAGATCGTAATCAAATAATGTAAAGATTCTAAGATGTGTTTTGGTCTCATAAAGGTGCAAAAGATGTCAAAATGAAAGATTTTGAGGATGATGAAATGAAAACTTTGGATGTACAGGTTTTCTACTGGGAAGAACCAGAAAACCAGAATCTTAATTCATGCCCTTCTTCAGGTACTCAGCATCGTTTGTTCTTATCCATAATGATGCTCTTTAGGTATTTTGTGTGGGGTCATGTTTTGCAGTGCCAAAAGTCATAGCCTAATGAAAAGTTATTTAAGGAAAAGTCAGAAAGAAAAGAGAATTTATATTAAAATGGATACTTTCTCTGTAATTAGAAATGTCATTCTCTCCCTTCCATAGCTATTGCTAGCTTCTCCCTTTTTTTTTCTTCTTTTTTGTCTTCTTTTATCACTAAGTATTTGCATGTATACATTGAAAATGCAAATAGAGTCCTCTCAGAAACTCAATGTCTATGAAATCCAAAATCAGCCCTGCTTTCTAAAGAAATACTTCTACTCTTTGTGAGTCACCTGCTCAGTTTCCTCTCAATATCTCAGGGCTGCAGTGTATGTTGATGAAATGTGTGCCCTGCACAGACCTGTGGAGCTGAGAGGTTGAGTGGGGCTGAGATCCAGCCTGTCTTGTTTGGCAAACAATACACTGAGGGGCTGTGTCCTCCAAAAGGGGCTCCTTTCTCTAATTCTCACATAAGTTAGCAACGGCCCTATAAGGCCCACTTTATGTTTCTTGAAGCATATTTTCATGAGGAGACCAGAAAGTTGCATAATAAGCCATAGTAAAGAGTTACTTATAGGGCTTCCCTGGTGGCGCAGTGGTTGAGAGTCCGCCGGCCAATGCAGGGGACGCGGGTTTGTGTCCCGGTCCGGGAGGATCCCACATGCCGCGGAGTGGCTGGGCCCGTGAGCCATGGCCGCTGAGCCTGCGCGTGCGGAGTCTGTGCTCCGCAACGGGAGAGGCCACGGCAGTGAGAGGCCCGCGTACTGCAAAAAAAAAAAAAAAAAAAAGAGTTACTTTTAAAAGGGCATCAGGGAAACAATTAGGATCGGTAATGAATAGTGTTAGAAGAAAGATGTGATTTGGGGATAACAACATGAGGTGAAAATTTATAGATTACTTCTGCAACCGAATGATACACATTTTTTGTTATTCCAGAATAAAATCAATGAATGTAAATTGCTTTCATTTTTTCTGACATGTAAAGGTCCTTAGTGAACTCACTTAACCTTTTAGAAATTCCCATTTTCTTTAAAATGGGTAGGTTGGACTCAACAGATGATTTCCAAGGTCTTTTCTAGCTCTTAATATTCTGTATGCTTATCTGTTAGTGAGAAAAGCCTCTGATTATTTTTTAAAACTTCTGATTCTATGAAGAGAGAATACCATGTGAGAGCCTGCAGAATCACAAAGCATGGTTGTTTGTCAATAAGAGATTACTTTGGGAGTTCATTATTCACAGTTAGGTGTTTTTCAAAGATCTAGGAGGGGTTTGTGGTTGTTTTGTCTCATACAGCATTTCCTTTAACTGGTGGCCATCTATCTTGCCCTGAATTAGGCCATTCTTGCTTTAGTTTCTCCTTATTAGGCTTCCATGATTGTTTCAGAAAGAAATCTTTGTGGGTTTGTTTTTTTTTTTTTCCTTTTTGCCATTGGTACTTTGTCATTGGGGAGAATTCTGTACTTCAAGTCAGTGCAGAAGCTGGAATGGTTAATTAGAGACAAGGATTCTAAACTTTCTTGAATGAGGCCTTTCTTTCTAGAGACAGAATTCTTGTCTGTTGGACAATACCTGTTGCCTTGATTCCTCAGAGCAGTCACTGTTTGGTAACTTAGTTTCTTCTGTTTTACAGAAGTGCCTCATACTTACAGCCCATTGAAGCCAAGAAATTACCAACTAGAGCTTGCTTTACCTGCTCAGAAAGGAAAAAACACAATAATGTGTGCTCCTACTGGTAAGCCAATTGCCATTACTGATATAGTTTGTTTCTCTTTTGCTTCCTTTTTTCCCCTTTATTGAACACTGGGACACAATGGGCAAGTTTCAGTTTTTTGATTGTTCCATTTGTCTTTTGAGACAACCATTCTATTAATATAGTCTCAAGGTATTTAAGGAACATGAGGAAGGAAAGAAAAATGCCCTCATTTATTTTTTAAAATTTATTTATTTATTTTTGGCTGTGTTGAGTCTTTGTTACTGTGCGAGCTTTCTCTAGTTGAGGTGAGTGGGGGCTACTCTTCATTGCGGTGTGCAGGCTTCTCATTGTTGTGGCTTCTCTTGTTGCAGAGCACGGGCTCTAGGTGCGCGGGCTTCAGTAGTTGTGGCTTACGGGCTCTAGAGCACAGGCTCAGTAGTTGTGACGCACGGGCTTAGTTGTTCCGTGGCTTGTGGGATCTTCCCAGACCAGAGCTGGAACCCATGTCCCCCTCATTGGCAGGCGGATTCTCAACCACTGCACCACCAGGGAATCCCCCGAAAAATGCCCTTTTTTAGCTTCCTGCAGGCCCTGACTGTCTGAATGCATGTTAACTAGGACGCAGCTTGGTTTTTCAGTCATAGTGTAAATTCTGCAGTTGTTAACCTGCCCACTTCACCAATTTACTGTCAGCTCAGTGGGTTTAGGGGAGCCTAAAATAATGACCTTTCTACAGAAGTATTTTAGTATACTATTAGTTACATGTTGTCTTTCTCTTTATATGTTAAAAGGTTGTGGAAAAACTTTTGTTTCACTTCTTATATGTGAACATCATCTTAAAAAATTTCCACAAGGACAAAAGGGGAAAGCTGTCTTTTTTGCTATGCAACTCTCAGTGTATAGGCAGCAGAAATCTGTGTTCTCAAAGTATTTTGGAAGACTTGGGTAGGTATAAGTTGGTCCAACTTCTTTTTCTCTAGCTTCATGTAACTGATGTGTTTTCTGCTTTGTGTTGCTTTTGGAAAACCATGATTCAAAAAATTTATAGTAGATTAAGCTTTTATATAATCTAGATGTAGTTCCTTCATGGATTCAAGTCTTTTTTGTTAGATAGACCTGAAATCCTAAATTCCTTTGATTAGCTCTTGTCGAATGAGTAAATGACTTAAGATAACTTTTATATTTAAATGGCACATTTAACTTTTTAATGATTTTATAATTTATTTAATATTACTCTTTTCCTTACTATTTTCTTTCTCAGTGGCTTACAAGAGTTACAGTCAGCCCTCTGTATCTGCAGGTACCACATGGAATATATTCTACTAGCAATTCTTCCTAGCTTACATTTATTGATCACTTACTATGTGTCAGGCTTCGTGCTGGCACTTAACTTTTCTCCAGATCTGTTCCTTTTGAACTTAGGGAGAATTTAATCCCTCGATACTCTGACCTGGTATTTCATATCTTTGTGGTTCGTCATTCACATCATGGTTGGTAATAGGAAATTTCTGTCATTTTCCAGGTACAAAGTTGTAGGCATTCTGGAGTAACATGTGACAATGTCTCAGTGGAACAGACTGTTGAGAACAATGGCATCGTCATTTTAACTCCACAGATTCTTGTGAACAACCTTAAAAATGGGACTATTCCATCACTCTCTGTCTTTGATGATATTTGATGAATGCCACAACACTAGTAAACATCATCCTTATAATATGATCATGTTTAATTGTCTAGATCAGAAATTTGGAGGGTCTTCAGACTCACTGCCCCAGGTATCTCTACAGTCAGATGGATTTCTCAGAAGAGTTCTAACCTTCCTAAATCCTGTTTATTTACCCTTGTGGCCATACTGAGGATGTCCTTCTGAGATCCTGAGTGCACATTGTACAACTCATTCGTTAATTTTGATTGATTCATTCATTTATTCACTTAACAAATATGTATTAGGTGCCTCCATGTGTCACGCACTGTGCTAGGCACTAGGGTATAAATATAAAAAGACATAGTACTTGCCCACAAACAGCTTAAGTTTTGTGGGGAGCAAAATATGTGAGAATTATGTTATAATTTATGGTGATGGCACATGGTGGAGTGGTACAGAACAGAAATGACAGAGATCCTAAATGTGCTATGAAAGTAAGGCAAGACCTAACAGAAGTTAGGATAGGCAAAAACTAACAAGAGTTTACAAGATGGTTTTCAGTAAAGGCTACTGTATGTCCAGAGGCAGAGAGTTATGAAAGAGCACGGGGTGCTCAAGAAGCTTCAAGTTCTTTTTTTTTCTTTGGCCACACTGCATGGCTTGCAGGATCTTAGTTCCCTGACTGGGGATTGAACCTGGGCCACGGCAGTGAAAGTGCTGAGTCCTAACCACTGGACTGCCAGGGAATTCCCAAGAATATTGAGGTTCTTGATATTTCCTGAGTGCAGAGCGTGAAGTAGTGAATAGCAGCTGGTGAGGCAGGATGGGAGAGAGGGAATGACTGACAGAACAGGATTCCAGGAGAGACCAGAGGGTATGGGATAGGTAGGCAAGTAGATGCATTAGTACGGGAGAGCAGATGAAACACCATTTTTGGTGTCATCAGAGAGGAGTGGCTGAGGAGAGTCAAGACAGAGAGTAGACGGAGGCAGGAAGGGTAGGGAATCCCTGGCATATAACCTCTCTTTTCTCTCGAATGTAGGAGAGAGAGATCGTTCACTGAGGATAATCAAGATGGGAATGGAGGAGGGAGCTCAGGGTGTATGGAGAGGATTTGAAATGGTCGAGACAGAACTGAGAGGAACACAGAAGAATCGCCTGGTCATACTGGGGCCAAATGAGGTTGGAAACCATGACTATGGTTTACTGATCTCACATTTGAGTTATGTTCTCTAACCTTAATAATTACCCGTTTAGGAAGCACAGTTTAAAAGAAATTCAGTATGGTGCCCATAGACAAAATTCAGTAGAAATCACAGTTCTTACAGATTTTTCTTCTAGAATAAAATTGGTAGTTAACTAGATTCCTTGCTTGATTGAATGATTCAGTCATTCAATATTTGAGTGGCTATGAGAGGAAGGAATAAATACTTATTAGGAGACCATTAAACTAAATTCTTTACAAATGTTATCTTACTGAATTCACACAACTACCGTTTTTTAAAAATTGAAGTATAGTTGATTTACAATGTTGTGTTAATTTCTGCTGCACAGCAAAGTGATTCAGTTATACATAGATATACATCCTTTTTAATAATCTTTTCCATTATGGTTTATCACAGGATATTGAATATAGTTCCCTGTGCTATATAGTAGGACCTTGTTGTTTATCCATTCTATATATAATAGTTTGCATCTGCTAATCCCAAACTCCCAATCCATCCCTTTCCCACCCCCCTCCCCCTTGGCAACCACAAGTCGATTCTCTATGTCACACAGCTACCTTTTTTTTTTTTTAAGTTTTTTATTTTTTGGCTGCACCACACAGCATGTGGAATCTTAGTTCCCCGACCAGGGATCGAACCCATGCCCCCTGCACTGGAAGCATGGAGTTGTAACCACTAGACCGCCAGGGAAGTCCCACAGCTACCATTTTAAATGGCTGTTGTTTCCCAACTTTAGAGACAGCTGAAGATACTTGTCCAAGGACACACGGACAGTGTGACATGGCTGAGATTGGAATGCAGGCGTGTCTGATTTTAGTCCTTTTCCCTTTCAGTATGTTGTTCTACACATCATGGGGGAAACAAGGGTAAAGAAAAGTCCTGCCTTGAAAGGGTTTATTCTCTTGGCTTCTATGCTGATTTGTGTTTAGCTGCTGAGTAACTATTCAGTGCTGAGTAACTATTCCTGCATTTCTTCAGTGCTTTGCCTAATGGGGACCTTTCCATTTTTGATGTCATGGAGAATGTCAGAAAAAAAAAATAACGTTCTTGCTCTTTATCTGAAGTTAGTTTAAAAAACAGAACAAAACCTACTTTAGCAGGAAAGAGTTACATGAAGGGTTGTGGAAACATCATGCTATTTCCCAGACATCTAACGGTTTGGAGTGCTCCTCACAGGTCATTGGGCTGACTGCCTCGGTTGGCACTGGGGATGCCAGAAATACAGCTGAAGCCACAGAATATATCTGCAAATTGTGTGCTTCTCTCGACACATCAGTGGTAGCAACAAAGACAACTTGGAGGAACTGGAGGAGATTGTTTATAAGCCCAAGAAGTGTAAGTGGGATCCAGTAACAAGCCCTTCGGGACTTTGTTACTCTCTGCTATTCTTAGTGCAGGGCCATTTAGATGAACCCTGAATTTTTACCCTTCCTCTGTTTAGTGGAAAATACTTAGCCCCAGACTTGGGAAGTAATCACATTTCCAGCTTCTTTCCCCAACGAAGTTCAGGAGTGGCCTGTAGACAGCAAACATTCTTACTCTTCATTTCTGCAAAACTCTTATAAATGTACTGGCAGTGAGAGATGGGTGCTTAGAAAATCATGTAGGTGGCTCAGTCCTTCCCTGCTTTCCGTGCATGAGGCAGACACTGAGTTCCCATTCATCATTTGAATATGTATCTGGTGATTTTGGTTGAAGTGAAATTATCTGAACTCATATTTTCCCTCAAAAGATCAGAATAGGATTTTATTAATAAAATCAACTAACAAATGTTTCTTGAATATGAATGCTATATTAACCCAGCAAGGGAGATGGGTACAGAAGATGCATATGAGTTCATCCCCTTGCTCTCTGAACAGGATATAACTGAATGAGTAAAAGGCAGAACATACATACCTGAAATAGTCAGGGAGCTGCTTGTAAGGAGTGTAGAGAAGGTACCCGGTCTACACCTTTTAATATCACGTACAAATTTCTTTATAGTCCAGTCCCCCCTGCCCCCTGAGTTTCATCTCCTCTCACGACCCATAAGCCCAACCAAGTCGCATTCCTTGGGCTCCTCAAACGGGTCATGTGTTGTGTTCTGTCTCTAAGCTTTGTCCATCTGAGCATTTGCACATGACTGTGCTCACTCCTTCTTGCCTCTTTATCCCACGACACTGCCTCCCCGGGAAGAATGAGAGAGTCTTTCCCATGCTCCATGACACCTTGCACATACTGTGTCACAGCACTCTGTGTGGTCATTTGGCTGTGTATCTTTCTCTCCCCTAAGAAGACAGACCTCTCTGGAGCACAGAGCCTGTTCTTTTCAGCTATCGCCAGAACGCGGCATGTGGTAGATGATTAATAAGTTTCTGTGGATACAATGCAAAAATGAATGTTAGGAACATTGTGAACACTCCTGGGGGTTGGGTGGGAAGGGAGAAGATCAAAGAACAGAGACAGGGTTTAAAATGTGGCATTTTCAGGAACAAGATGGATATCAGACTTGTCAGAGCAGGGCCTATGTGTTGAGTAACAGGAAAGCCTGAGTAAGAAGTTGAATTAGACCCAGACAGTGAAGGAGATGTTAGAATCAGTGCATTAAACACTAGGGAGCCGCTGCAAGGTTTCTGAGTATTTGTTTTATCATTCAGATGACTTGCCTGTGAGCCTGGGGCCTAGGGTTTTACAGAGGAAGTAACAAAGGCAGAGAAAGGTTTGGAGAGGCATGCTTTGAACTATGAAGTGTGCTTCCTGAAAAATACTCATTTTCCTTTGATGGCTCTAGTTTTCAGGAAAGTGGAATCACGGACCACCAACAGATTTAAATGCAACATATCTCAGTTGATGATAGAGACAGAGTCTGGTAAAGAGTATCTTTGAAGAACTTGGTACCATAACTCTTGGTGAGAATAACCTCATTTTGTACTCTCTCCATATGGGAACAGCCATCTATTGTTCACTGGTGTCTTGCACTCTCCTTAGTTCAGACAATGTCAAGACCATATCTAGAGGTTGACTTTCTTGATTATAGGTTATTCAGGAACCTTCTTAGTCCTCCTTTATTTTCTCTTGCTTTTTTTTTCTCTTTTTAAATCCAAAGTAAATCCATCTGGACATGCACACCTGAAAAATACTGTATTTAAATCAATTCATTGCTTTCGTGGCCTTCCAAATTAGCTTTCCATCCTGACCTCCCTATTTATATGAATGAAACCACCATTCCCGTGAAGGCTCAGATTCAAACCTAGGGGTGATCTTTGATGCTTTCTTCTTTTGAGGTTCTCATGAAGTCACCAAGTTCTGTTCTCCTTTTTAAAATTAATTAATTAGTTAATTAATTAATTCACCAGGTGTTGTGCCAGGTACTATGCTAGGTAATGGAAACACCAAGATTAAAGACAATCTTGCCCTCAAGGAACTCACAGTCAAACAATGAGAATCAGATGCGAATAGTTGCCATGCCGTCGGGCAGAGTTACACACTGGGCATCATGGGAGCATATGGGAGCTTAGACATGGACTGGGCTGCAGGGAAGACTTCCCGGGGGAGGTGATGCCTCAGACAGATCTTGAAGTCAGCCAAGTTAAGACGGAGAGGTAATCAAGTGAGGTCGAAAATGCATCAGAGTGACTTCCCTGGTGGCGCAGTGGTTAAGAATCCGCCTGCCAATGCAGGGGACACGGGTTTGAGCCCTGGTCGGGGAAGATCCCACATGCTACAGAGTAGCTAAGCCCGTGTGCCACAACTACGGAGCCCACGAGCCACAACTACTGAAGCCCATGTACCTAGAGCCCTTGCTCTGCAACAAGAGAAGCTACCACAATGAGAAACCCATGCACCCACAACGAAGAGTAGCCCCTGCTCACCACAACTAGAGAAAGCCCTCACGCAGCAATGAGGACCCAACACAGCTGAAAATAAATAACTAAAATAAATAAATTTATAACAAAAAGAAAAGAAAAGAAATGGCATCAGACGCAGAAGGAAGGAGAGAGTGCAGTGAATTTTAGGACCTGCAAGATTTCGTGATAATTCTAACAAGTGAGTAGTAGAAAGGAGTGAGGCTAATGGGAGAGGCAAGGGCCAGTGAAGGGCCCAGTAGGCCAAGCTGAGTTTGAATTTTAGCCTAAAAGCAATGGGAAGCAGCGGGTGATTTTAAATTGATTAGTCCTGAGATGTGGACACCAGTGAATGAAGAGAGCCAAACAGAGGCGGTGGAGATGGGGTGGTGAAGGGAGGAGGCTTGTGCAGACAGGAAGTGTTCAGCTTTAAGGGCTAGCTGGCTTTGGGTGGGAATGAGAAGGCGGGGGGGGGGGGGGGGGGGGAGGGTGGCGTGGCACCTGTGTGTGCGCCAGCAGGTGGTACTGGTTCTAGCGCTAGGAGCAGCTTCGGCAGACACAGGTGAGTTCAGAGTTTTGGAGATGTTGAATTCTTGATGTCTGCAAGGTAACTCCTGGTGTCTCGCCTTCTCTCACACTTAATTTGCTTTTCTCTTTCCTTTTCTTTCACAGCTTGATTTCAGACTTATTCTAACACCTCATTTGTCCACCTCTGTTTCCCATTGAACCCCCATTACCTGGCTCGTCTGCCTGAAATTACCAGTTTTATCTCGTCAGTGTCCTGCTGGCATCCTTGTTCTTCCAGGCCGAGCTCTAACCTGCCCATTTGAGCCCTGCTCGTGCAATCTGGTTCCGCTTCTCTTGCCAGGTTTCCCCTGTATCCTAGCTCTGTGACTTAGCATAATGATTTTGCTTCTCTGAGCTTCCATTTCCTAATCTGTAAAATATAATATCTACCTCATGGGGTTGTGAACTGAAGTGAAATTTTAAATGTAAGACATGTTGGTTCTTGGTACATAGTAGGTATTCAGTAAACAAGCGTATATGTACACAGACACACTACTGAGAGGAATATCTGTGTACAGAGAGTAAGGAAGAAAATTAGAAGGCAAGGCATGCTTAGAACCTTAAATGACTGGCCAGATGGCACAATGAAAAACTTTTTTTTTTTCAGAAAACTTATCTCAAATTCAAAATAGGAATTTTGGAACACAGAGATATGAACAGTGGATTATCACAGTTCAGAAAGCATGCATGGTGTTTCACATGCCAAAGATGAAGAAAGCAGGATTTGTAAAGCACCGTTTTTCTACACATCGCATTTGTGGGTATGTGGCTTCTTTGGAAAAGCATATTTCAGTCGTGTCACTACTGGGAGCTGCACTGTGGCAGCTGAGAGAGCATCACTTAGGAACTTGCCAGGTGGTTCTTATGAAGCAAACTCCAAAAGTTATCCCATTCAGCGTCTTCTTTGCTCTCTGAAACCTAGCACTAGAGGCAACGGGACAGAAACAAAGGCCGAGGTTGTATGTTGTGCCTCAGCATTCCCATAATTGGCATAATTGGAAAACACTGGGTGGTGATGCACATTATTGTAGATACGTGACCAGTGACAGCCATCTTTAAAGTTCAGTAGGTGGGTTGTGTTGCCATATCCTGAAGCACATGTCTTTCTGCTTTTGGTCAAGCCACATGCTGAGAAATCCAGAGTCTCTGGTTGTTTGCTGGCTAATCAAGAAGGTAAGCAACAACAACCATCATCACCTCTGCTTGTCGTGCCATTGAAAATATTTTAAAATGCACTCAGTCAGTATGAATTTGTAGAATTTTAATGAATTTAATTGACTATCTGGTGTAAGTGGTCAGCACCATCATTCTGAACAGGTGCCATTACAATTCAGTGATGGCTTTGGGTGTATAAAAAGGTTAAGTTGAATGTCTGAATTACATTTTTGTGTGATTTAATCTTTGACATGCATTTTTCTTGGAATTTTCTTTCTCTTCTAAGGTAGAATTCTAGAATCCAAAGTGATCCTAATTAATTAATGAGTCTAGCTAATTGAGGGTTTCTTTTTTATAGTGTGGTTCTAAGGTTTTATTATAGTACTGTTAGAGACCATTCATCTTAAAAAAAACTAAGTTGGAATAGATTTGAGACAAGTTTATTATTAAAATTAATTCTGTGTTAATTACAGCAAATTGAACTTGAGTACAGCGAATGCACTAGGCATTAGAAACATACTGAAACTGTTTTCACTTTCAACAGAGATACAATGATGCCCTCATTATCAATGAGCATGCTCGAATGAAAGATGCTCTGGATTACTTAAAAGACTTCTTCAGAAATGTCCAAGCAGAAGGATTTGATGAGATTGAGCAAGCGCTCACTCAGAGATTTGAAGATGGGTAGCATTTCCAGGAGAGGAAGGCCAGTGGAGCCTGGAGACTCCAAGGGCAGCCTACACATATTGTGTCACACTTAGCGACACGTGGTTACGCTCAGGGACTTGTCCCGGGCTTAAGAAGGTATTATACATGTCAGGACTATGATGCTTCAGGGAAATCTGGTGCTTATGAAAAGAAGCTGCTGCTTATACTATTTCTTGTTTTGAAGAAGGAAAAAATAATAGGATTTGCAAAGGGTACATCCCATCAAAATAGTCAACTGATAGTAGCATTTTTTGGTTTAACTTTTAGTAATTTTATAAAGGTTTAAAAATTTTTTTAAAAGTGTTTTAATGATATTAAGACTGTAATTATATATATGTCTTTATAAAGAAGAAAACCAACATGGCTCATAATCCCACTGCCTTCATATTAAGAAAAATATAGGAAAATATTAACTGAAAAATCTCTCTTCTTCCTCTCTCAAATGCTTTTCCCAAAGGTAATTACTGTTAATTTTTTTTGCCTACCAAAGTATTAACTATACATATGTGTGCTGCTAAACACTGAACAACCAGATTTCTGGGGGAAAAATGTATGCATTTATCAGTATATTTAATGTATGCATTAAATTGATGGTTATTCCTCATAAAATTCTGGTCAGAGATTGGGAGATAAACTGTTCGAACTATAGCTAAAGGTCACAGTGTGTTCTACGTTGCTAGAACTTATAAACCTTTTGTAAAATGTTCCCCTTTTGCAGAGAAGCTGCAGGAACTAGAATGTATTTCCATGGATCCCAGCAATGAGAACCCTAAACTCAAAGATCTCTGCTTCATCTTGCAAGAAGAGTACCACTTAAGCCCAGAGACCAGAATCATCCTCTTTGTGAAAACCAGAGCACTCATGGATGTAAGCTTCTTCCGCTTTGTGGGTAACAAATTGTCCCAGTACCATTTTATTGAAAAGATTGGCCTTTCCTCATTGCTTTGCAATCAAGCATCCATATATGTGTGGGTCTGTTTCTGGGCTCTTTATTCTATTCTGATTTTCTGTTTGTTTATCCTTACACTAATACCTCACTGTCTCAATCACTCTGATTTATAGTAAGTTTTAATACCCATAGAGAAAGCACTTCATACTTTTTAATTATTTTCATCAATTTAAAAAATTTTAGCTATTGTATGGGTACCTACTGGTACCTCACTAGGGTTTTAATTTGCATTTCACTAATGACTAATACGGTTGAGCATTTCTTCATACACTTATTAGCCGTTCATATATCTCCTTTGGTGAAGTATCTGTTCACATCTTTTGCCCATTTAAAAATGGGGTTTGATTGGGTTAATTATCATATTATTGTTGAGTTTTTGAGAGTTCTTTTTTCTGACAAAAATGTTCTGTGTCAGAAATGTGATTTGCAAATATTTTCTTCTGATCTTTTCATTCTCTTAACAGTATCTCTTACAGATTGAAAGCTTTAACTTTTGACAGAGTCCAGTTTATCATTTTTTTTCTTTTTGTGGATTGTGCTTTGCTATTATGTCTAAGAAACCTTTGCTTACCCAAGAGCACAAAGATTTTTTTCTATGTTGTCTTCTAGAAGTTTTATAGATTTACATTTTATATTTAAGTCTACAGTCCATTTTGAGGTATGGGTTGAGATTTTTTTTTCTTTTAGCATGTGGGCATCCAATTGTTTCAGCATATATGGTGAAAAGACTATCCTTTCTCCATTGAATTGCCTTCATAACTTAAAAAAAAATCAGTTGACTGTATTTATGTGGGTCTATTTCTAGATTCTCTATTCTGTTTCATTCATTTATACATCTATCCTTGCACCCATCCTACACTGTCTTGATTACTGTAACTTTATAGTAAGTCTTTAAATCAGGTAGTATGAGTCTTCCAACTTTTTAATTCTTTTGAAAATTGTTTTAGCTATCTTTCTTTACCTTTCCATTTTTATTTTAGAATCAGCTCATCCACATCTACAAGAAAGTCTGCTGGAATTTCATTTGGGATTACATTGAATCTATAGATAAAATTGGGGAGAAATGACACTGTAACAATATTGAGTCTTCCAGTCCATGACCATAGTATATCTCTTCATTTATAGAGGGCTTCTGTATTAGTTATCTAGTGCTGATACAGGTTACCCCAAAACTTAGTAGCTGGAAACAACAGACATCTGTCACCTTTTAATATGTATGGGTCAGGAATCTGGAAACAACTGGGTATTTCTGTCTCGGTGTCTCATGAGGCTGCAGTCAGGGTGCTGGCCATGGCTGCAGTTATCTCAAGGCTTGACTCAGAGGACCAGCTTCCAACCTTACTGTGTGGCTTTTGGCAGAAGATGTGCTTCGCTCACTCACGGGCACCTCTCCACAGGCTGGCCTCGCAACATGGCCTCTGGCTTCCTCTAGAGTGAGTGATCAAGAGAGGTTGAGGTCAATATGGAGGTCACAGTCATTTTACAGCTTCAACTTGGAAGTGATTCCCCTCAGGTCTGCCATATTTTGTTCATTAGAAGCAAGTCGATAAGACAACCTGCTATATTTAAAATAGATAACCAACAAGGACCCTGTATAGCATAGGGAACTCTGCTCAATATTCTGTAGTAACCTAAATGGGAAAAGAATTTGAAAAAGAATAGATACGTGTATATGTATAACTGAATCACTTTGCTGTATACCTGAAAGTGACAACATTGTTAATCAACGATACTCCAATATAAAATAAAAATTAAAAAGAAGAAGCAAGTCAGTAAGTCCAGTTCACACTTGAGGGGAGGGGATTAAACAGGATCTGAATACCAGCAGGTGGAAATCCCTCAGGGCTACCTTCGAGGCCACCTGCCACATATTCTTTGGTTTCTTTTATCAGTGTTTTGTCGTTTTCAGCATACAGATTCTGCACATATTTTGTTAGACTTATACCTAAGTATTAATGCTATTATAAGCCGTACTTCTAATTGTTTGTTGCTGGTATATAGAAATACAACTGATGTCTGTATATGGATCTTGTGTCCTGAGATCTTGCTAAATTCACTTATTAGTTCTACATACCCACTATTCTGAACCTTGCCTTTTTCACTTAAAAAATATCTAAGAGATTAAACCATATCAGATTATAAAGATCCATACCATTATAGTTAATTATTGCATAGACTTCAATTACAAGAAGCTTTTTTCCCTCAGGTTTATTAGTCTGAAAACTATGTAAGTATACTTGTCTGTATACTTTTTTTTAATTGAAGTATAGTTAATTTACAATGTTGAATTTATTTCTGCTGTACAACAGAGTGATTCAGTTATACATATACATGCATTCTTTTTTGTATTCTTTTCCATTACGGTTTACTTTAAGTTTTTTGCATATATTCAATATTGAATTAATACAGATAGTATACAAATAGTATCCAACTGATAATTGCTTTGTATTTTCAGTCTTTAAAGAAATGGCTTGAAGAAAATCCTAAGCTCAGCTTTCTCAAACCTGGCATATTGACTGGACGTGGCAGAACAAATCAGAAAATAGGTATTTATATATAGTGGATTAGATTTAGTATACTATATATATATAAGAACATATATAATATATTTGAATTCTTTCTTATTGCTTGTATCAGTCGGGGTTCAACCAGAGAAGCAAAACCAGTAGGAGATTATACATACATACATATATACGTACATATATATATATTGAAACATACATATGTTATACACAGACACACACACAGGGATTTATTACAAGGAATTGACATAGACACTTGGACTGGCAAAGCAAGTCTGAAGTCCATAGGGCAGGTGCAGGACCAGGTGGAACCCCACAGGCACGAGCTATTTGGAGTCTCTGAGCTCAGGGGTCACCTAAGCTCTCTTTTAAAGGGCTGACTTGATTAGGTCAGGCCCACCTAGGATGAAGTCCCTTTTGAGTAACAATGTCAACTGATTTAAGAACTTAAATTACATCTGCAAATTCCCTTCACAGAAGCACCTAGGTGAATATCTGGGGACTGCAGTTCAGCCTAACTAAGTGGACACATCAGAAAGCCATCACAGTGCTCAAATGCCAGAAATTTGTAGACTTTGCCTCCTTCCATAAGTCCTATAGACAAAACCAAAGTTTTTCTTTTAATATTGTTTGAGTATGTTACTCTCTTGCTCAAATTCTCAGCCAATAGATTAAGATTAACTGGAAACAGAAATGTTCTCTTTCTATTTTATTGTTATTCTTTAAACTATAGATACTTTATAAAATATTATATATCTTGTAATTTTTAAAAAAGTCCTAGAGATAATCCTGAAATCTAGGTAGGGGGTTAAAGGACGAAAGGCTGGGCTTCCCTGGTGGCAAAGTGGTTGAGAGTCCGCCTGCCGATGCAGGGTACACGGGTTCGTGCCCTGGTCCGGGAAGATCCCACATGCCAAGGAACGGCTGGGCCCGTGAGCCATGGCCGCTGAGCCTGCGCGTCCGAAGCCTGTGCTCCGCAACGGGAGAGGCCACAACAGTGAGAGGCCCGCGTACCGCAAAAAAAAAAAAAAAAAAATGGATGAAAGGCTACCTCTGTTGTCACCCAGGAGGATTCTAGGTGGCCGGTCCTCATCCTGACATTCTCACAGCCATGCTCCCCATGCCTCAGTGACCGGCAATGACAGGTCCTTACTGTATATCTTATTTAGTGTTATTTATAATAAGCAGTCCCCTTGCTGCCAGTCCTCGGTTGTCACCCTTGCACTTTCCCCTTATGCAAAATTTCAACTTCATGAATCTAAAAAGTAAAGTCAGATTTTGAAAAGTTGGCTTACCAGATGAAGTCCAACACCACATTACTGTGGTTGGAATTCAGAGTTCTCTGCCATATGACTCCAGCGTGAGTCTAATTTGATTTTCAAACTTTGTTATTCCTCCACACATAAGCACCCAGAAACTATTTTCATACTTGTTTGCTCGTCCGTCCCTCCATTCATCCGTCCGTCCGTCCATCCATCCATCCACCGCATTCGTTTAGAACTTACTCTGTTCCAGTCACTGTGTATCTGCCAAGCAGCGTTCCCCTCCTCCTAAGACTAGACCACCAGGGAGGGGTATCCCTCCTCCAGGCCCCGCAGCACCCAGTTCCGCCCCCATTTCATTGCTCATCACACTGAATTGTAGTTTCCTATTTATATCCTTCTTCCACAAACTAGGAGCTCCTTGTAGATAAAAATGAACCTTTTCACCATTCCAGCCTTATCTGACAGACCATAACTGCTGAATGAATATTTGATGAACAAATGGATAAGTTCAGAAATTAGTGAAGTATGGTGTCTGTCTTGGGCATGTTCATTGTTCAGTAGAAATGATGGTGGAAAAAAATTGTTTTGGCCTCAACAAAATATATCTCAAGATTTTGGCTTTCTATATACTAGGGAAAAAATGGAACTTTTATAAATTCAGGACTTCCCTGGTGGAGCAGTGGTTAAGAATACGCCTGCCAGTGCAGGGGACACGGGTTCAAGCCCTGGTCCGGGAAGATCCCACGTGCCGCGGAGCAACTAAGCCTGTGTGCCACGACTACTGAAGCCCGTGTGCCTGGAGCCCATGCTTTGCAATAAGAGAAGCCCCCGCAATGAGAAGATGTACACCACAATGAAGAGTAGCTCCCGCTCACCACAACTAGAGAAAGCCCGCAGGCAGCAACGAAGACCCAATGCAGCCAAAAAAAAAAAAATATATATATATATATATATATAAATTCTATTAACTCTGAGGTGGAGACCACTGAAATTCTTTCCTTCTCAGTGTATCAGTGGCTGGGAACTGCATACTGCTGAATCCTAGACTTAAATTCAAAGCCCGATTCTGCTGCTAGCTAGCTGTCAGTTTACTATACCTCCAAAACGTCAAGATCTTCACCTATAACAAAGGGGAATCTTAACGTTTGCCACATCAACCTAAAAGGGCCTTGTGAAATTCCAGTGAGTAAGTAGATGTGAAACGGTCTTGTTAGCTGAAAACTGCTGTGCGTGTGCAAATGTGCTAAAATTAGCTGTTAATATTTTTGCAAAAAAATCAATATTTGTTTTGATATACCATGACCAAAGCCACATAGCTAGTAGTTGCCACAGCTGGGATTTTAGGTCAGGCAGACTTGTGGCAGAGTCCAAGTTGTTGGACCCCACCTTAAAAATCCTCTCAAAAACAAAGACAAGGATAGGCCCTATCGCTAAGGGTTGTTGTAAGATCATGAATGTAAAGCACTTATCACAGTACCTGGCATGTCGTAAGTATTCCATAATTAATAGCTATTTTTTCAAGGGTAAAGTTCCCTCTTGGTGAGTTATACCTGCCTTCTGACTCTGACACAGGAATGACCCTCCCAGTACAGAAGTGTGTATTGGATGCATTCAGAACTGATGGAGATAACAAGATTCTGATTGCCACCTCAGTTGCTGATGGAGGCATTGTCATTGCTCAGTGCAATCTGGTCCTCCTATATGAGTATGTGGGCAATGTCGCCAAAATGATCCAAACCAGAGGTAAGAAAAGCTTTCATACCATTACTAAATGGCTGCCATTTTATCTGATTTGAGAATGTCTGTCATTCCAGCCTTTCTCCTTTACTGTGACCAATGGCACAGTGGACCCTGGTATCATTGGCCCTAAAGGTGGCTTACTTGGTCAGGACTGGGTGGCTACAGTTTTGTCCACTAACATATACTCCATTTTGGTTCTTGTTCACAATGAATACTGATTACTGGACCGACATTGGCTGACATATTTATTGAAGGATAATTCCAACTTTGATTGACGCTTTGGCAGTCACATGTGGACCTTTTCTGGTTGTGCTTAGGTGCTGGTGGGCTCCCTGTATTCCAGAAGAGACACTCCAAGGAGTTGTGTCCCACTTGAACTAGACAGTCTCCTAACTGGTCTCTCTTACTTTTTCTAATTTCCATAACAACGGCTGCCACATCTTTTTTCCAGAAAAACAGCTCCGAGCATGTCCCTTGCCTGTTTAGAAACTCCAGTGTTTCCCCAATTTTCTTGGTGTTAAAGCATTTTCAAAATCCAGCACCCACTTATCTTTCCAACCTTATTCCGCATTCTTCCATTTTATTCATTAGCCACTTCAGCCTACCTGACTGTATCATTTCTTCCTTTTTGAAGGAATTGTACGAGTACTGCTTCTGCTGACCTTTGTTTTTCCTCTTCTCCTGCCTCCACATCACCTGTCCCTAATTCTCCCAGCTGGCAATAATCTCTAATTTGAATGCCCATGACCCTTTTATCCATCTTTCTTTTTTTAAAAAAAAAAAAATTTATTTATTTAGCTGTGCCAGGTTTTAATTGTGGCATGCAGGATCTAGTTCCCTGACCAGGGATATTAAACCCTGGCCACCTGCATTGGGAGCATGGAGTCTTATCCACTGGACCACCAGGGAAGTCCCTATCCATCTTTCTTTTTTTTATAAATTTATTTATTTATTTTTTGGCTGTGTTGGGTCTTCGTTGCTGTGCATGGGTTTTCTCTAGTTGCGGTGAGCAGGGGCTACTCTTCCTTGTGGTGCGCGGGCTTCTCATTGTCGTGGCTTCTCTTGTTTCAGAGCACGGGCTGTAGGTGCGCAGGCTTCAGTAGTTGTGGCACGTGGGCACAGTAATTGTGGCTTGCGGGCTCTCAGGCTCAGTAGTTGTGGCACATGGGCTTAGTTGCTCTGCGGCATGTGGGATCTTCCCGGGCCAGGGCTTGAACCCGTGTCCCTTGCATTAGCAGGCAGATTCTTAACCACTGTGCCACCAGGGAAGCCCTCCCTATCCATCTTTCTTATAGCAGTTATCATTTTCCACCTATATTCCGGTGGTTGTGAACATATCTTATTTCCCCATTTCCCCATCTGTTTATTATTCATCTTTGGGGCCCTCACCATGTCATCCTGAGGGTTCATACCAGATTGTCTTTAAGCAGTATTTCCAATAATGTGCCTGTCCAGTCACACTGTACCATGGAGACCCTGAGGAAGCCTGCCTAAGGTGGGCTCCTTGTTTATCCGAATGTTTAATATGCAGGTGCACACCTGAGTTAGACTTCACACCCTACCAGCTCAGCTTTTCTAGAAAGTGGGATTCAGTGAACCAAAGTTGAATTTTAGGAATACCCCTATTTCTCTCATATTCTCAGATTTATCAGAGTTTTAAGTCAAAGACACCAAATAAAATATTTATTTTCTAATAGGCAGAGGAAGAGCAAGAGGGAGCAAGTGTTTCCTTCTGACTAGTAATGCCGATGTAATCGAAAAAGAAAAAATAAGCATATATGAAGAAAAAATGATGAATGACTCCATTTTAAGCCTGCAGACGTGAGATGAAGCAGTATTTAAAGAAAAAGTAAGTCTTTGTATCTGTGTTACTCTTTCAGAATCTGACTGTAAGTCACAAACAGTCCCTGTTTGTGAGCATGGCTGGTACCTGTTATCATATTGCTCTGAGTGTTATTTTACTTTACTATTCCATTCCATTCCATTCCCTGCACTGTGCGGCTTGTGGGATCTTAGCTCCCTGACCAGGGATTGAACTGCGCCCTTGGCAGTGGAGTCCTAACCACTGGACTGCCAGGGAATTCCCTGAGTGTTATTTTATTTTACTTTAAAATTTTTTTTTAACATTTCTATTTATTTATTTAGGCTGCGTTGGGTCTTCATTGCTGCGTGTGGGCTTTCCCTAGTTGCAAGCGTGCGGGCTTTCCCTAGTTGCAACGAGCGGGGACTACTCTTTGTTGCGGTGTGCGGGCTTCATTGCAGTGGCTTCTCTTGTTGTGGAGCATGGGCTCTAGGCACATGGGCTTCAGTAGTTGCAGCACACAGGCTTCAGTAGTTGTGGCACACGGGTGTCAGTAGTTGTGGCACGTGGGCTCAGTAGTTGTGGCTCGTGGGCTCTAGAGTGCAGGCTCAGTAGTTGTGGTGCACGGGCTTAGTTGCTCCACGGCATGTGGGGGGTCTTCCCGGACCAGGGCTCGAACCCTCGTCCCCTGCATTGGCAGGCAGATTCTTAACCACTGCGCCACCAGGGAAATCCCCAGAGTGTTATTTTAGAACCATAAGTTTATGCTTAAAATTTCACCCTGTAGTGAGCATCAGATTCATTCTGCTTTGAGTCTCAGTGAGTTAAAATATATTGTATTAGTGCTAATACCTGAAACTATGTTTTTAGATCTAAAAGGCAAACTGAGCTAAAATTGCTCTTAAGTTGACAGTTCATTATGAGCACTACACCCTAACACTGCAAGACACAGCTCTTCTTAGTCTTTTCCTCAAATCTCTCTCTCTCTAACATCCAGAGTCCTCAGGGAAAAGCTTCCAGTGCACTGTGCCTGGGAGGTGTGCCCAGTGTTGGAAGTACGTAGGTATGGATAATAGTGTGAACTTTGGAGTGGCGCACTGATTCAGTCCAGCATCTCGGTAGTGACCTTAGTTTGGTTGTAATTTCCTTTATAACACAGAAAAATGGCGGGGGCAGATTGGGGAAACACACACATGCACACACACACACATACACCCATGCTTTCTGCAGACCATTTGCAGAGATTTTATCTCAGACTCTTTGGAAGCATTGAACTCTGCAGGTCTGGGGCAGGAGCTTTAACATTAGAATCAGTGGTTCCAGTCCCAGTTCTGCCACTTACAAAATGTGTGACTTCAGGTAGTTCCTCTTTGAGATCATCATTCTCCTTGTTTGTAAAGTTGGGAAAATAACAGTATTTGACTCACAGGGTAGTTTGGGGGATAAAGTGAGACATATGCATTGCTTCCTACAGTGCGTGGTATAAAATAAGTGCTCAAAAATGGGAGTTGTTACTGGACAGAGGCGTGAGGCCTACTTTAAACTTCATGAAGATGAGTCTTACAATTTAGTAGACTGATTCCATAGGGTTCGTAATTTTGAAAAGTCATAATTTGTAGCTCAAGAAAGTATTGAGAAGCAATGAATGATCTAAAGCAAACTAATACTTATTTTAGGAAAAAATTACAGTGTTATGTCAGCGTTGACTCATTTTAAAGAACATTTCTTCCTAAAGTTTGGAGAACAAGATATTTAAAAATACCTCTTCCACACTTTCACTGAACAGAATTGAAGGGCAATTCTTTAGTTCCTCTTAATTTCCCTCCTTAATTTTACTTAGGATAGGGTTTTTTCACTGAGCCACTTCTCCATTTTGTAGCATACAGGGACACTGCTAATAAAGGCTTTAAAACCATGTTAGCTTTGGCATAATTCTTTATCTCCCTCACTGAGTAACAAGGTGCTTACACTCACATGTGGCAGAAGCAATAGAGTAAAAGTCTTGAGGCAGACGGAGGCTGGAACAAACACATAGACATTCTTTTGTAGGCAGTACACCAGGCCATAGAATGGGGTGAGGAGAAAATGGTTTAATATCTGTTGAATTAGGCTATTTAATAGCATTTGGGATTCCCCTAACACCCACAGATCAAAAACCGGCAGAGGTGGTAAAGAATCAGCAAGGGCCCAGCACAAGTGTGGCCACGAGTCATTGGCAGCTGGCAATGCCATGGCAGCTGGGAGCTCAGAGTCTTGGTGTCATCCCTGTCCTATCCTGGTGACCAGCCTCCACTGCTCTGTTGAAAGAAGAAGACCTTACTTTCAAAGGCTTAGGAGAAGTGTATAATAAGTTAGGGAAAAACGGTATGCTCTTAAAACTAGAAGGAATTATGGTTCTTGGGGTAAGCCCCCTTTCTCTGGTGTTTTGTTAAGGGTTGGGCATTGGATCTGAGCACCTGGGCCCTTCATATCAAAGAAACTCTGCAGAAGAGAGGGAACCAGTTCAGAGATCTCTAGGGTAATCCCTGGGTAGGGGGGAGGGAGACTGTACACTCTTTTCTCTGCACCCACAGCTGCATTGTCCATTGTCTACGTGTGGCTGACCTTCACCAGAGCACTGTGGCCCTTGGGGAATCTCTGGTTACTCTCCAGCCATCTGAACATGTAGAGAGCCCAGAATCATCCAAGAACTTATTTCTATGATGGAAGCTTCAGGATCTGGTAGTATTTCGTTCTGGAGGAATAAAGTATAAAGGATATTTTTCACAGTTCTAGTTGTGGAGGGTCATTTGAAATCAAAATGAGGAAGCCTACTTTCCTTTCTTATGAGTAGAGAATAAGTTATGGGTTGAAAGTTCAATTTGACGGAATAATTTCCAACGTGATGTGTACCCATGACTGCACGCAATCGGGGTTTCATAGTTTCGCTCTTTCCACCTCAGTGCAGGGAGTTAGGCTGCTTCTCAACCACAGGTGGGCAATGGGGAAGCAGTGTGCTCTAGACTTAATTTGTGACTTTGGTTGAACCTCTTTATCCAGTTACTGAGTTTTACTTAGTTTTCAGTATAGCAGTAATAGTTAGTTTTAATTTATTAGGATTTATATTTATTGCCTTTAGTGACATTTAAAATATTTGAGGTTATTAATAGTTAATGAATTTTAGTATATAATTGAATATCATTAGATATAAGTGATTTTTTTAATTGGATGCCCAAAGGGCAAGTTTATATTTTTACCCTCTTTCCTATCAAATCCCCCCCACCGTGAGCCTGCATTAGGTAGTGATCAGAACCGTGTCTGAGAAAAAGAAATTAAAATTGCTCATAGGGAAATGTATATCATGTAACCCAGGAATTTCACTTCTAGAAATTTACCCAAAGGAAATAACGGGATTAAATATACATAATGCAACAGTTTTACGGCAGTGAAAACTTGAATTGAAAATAGGAAGCATTAAGCATCCTTTATTCTTACAAAAACAATGAAGGTAATTTCAAGTCGGATGGGGTGGGGAGTTGGGGGACAGAAAATCATATTTTGATTGTTTTCCTAACCTATATTCCAGGCCTAAATTTTTAAATATAAATCAAATTTTATTTGAATTTGAAGTGCTTTAGAGATCAATGGATTCTCTATGGATGATCAGTAACCAATACAAGATATACGGGGGTGGGACATTTCCATTCACAGTGACAACAATAACTGTGACTCATACATGCAGAACATGGGCTCTCCACCAAGCCCTGCAAATGCTTGTTTATTTATATCAACGGGCCTCACAGAGTTCCATGTGGTAGAGCCTCTTATTATGTCATGCTCCAGGAGGGAAACAGAGGCATGGAAGTTTTCAGTGTCAGTAGACCACACAGCTAGTTAGGGGTGGAGCTGGCAGGGCCCATCTGTTTAACTACTACATCTATTGGCCTAACCAGAAATGTTTGAAGTGTAAATAAGGACAACTAAAAAAATTTTACTTAGAGATAGAAGGTAGATTAAGACAAAAGAAATGCCATGCTCTTGAATGGAACGCCTGAATATTTTAAAGATGTGCATTTGCTGCAGATTCTCTTATAGGTTTATCATAACCCATAATCAAAGTATAAATGATTTTTTAAAATTTATTTCTTTATTTCTTTTTGGCTGCATTGGGTCTTTGTTGCTGCGCGCAGGCTTTCTCTAGTTGCGGCAAGTGAGGGCTACTCTTCGTTGCAATGCGCGGGCTTCCTACTGCGGTGGCTTCTCTTGTTGCAGAGCATGGGTTCTAGGCACGCGGGCTTCAGTAGTTGTGGCACGTGGGCTCAGTAGTTGTGGCTCGCGGGCTCTAGAGCGCAGGCTCAGTAGTTGTGGCGCACGGGCTTAGTTGCTCCGTAGCATGTGGGATCTTCCTGGACCAGGGCTCAAACCCGTGTCCCCTGCATTGGCAGGCGGATTCTTAACCACTGCACCACCAGGGAAGCCCTAAATGATATTTTAAGTTGGTAAAATGGTTCCTGAGTTTATACAGAAAAATAAATAAATGAAAATAGCTATGACATTTCTGAAAAAATAACTCATGAATGGGTATTGCCCTACCCAATACTAAAGTACAAATCACCATCATTAACATTTTCATGGTTCTCAGCAAAAGACTAGCCTAACAGACCGAGGCTAACAACAAGGAGCATTAGAGCTACGCCAGGCAGCCCTGAGCAATTATTAACTCACCTTACCTCCCAACAGCCCACAAAGTAAATGCTATTACTATTCCCATTTTGTATAATAATTGAGGAAACTGAGGCACTTGCCCCAAATCACACAGCTGCTGAGTGGTAGGAACAGGGTTTGCACCTAGGCTATCTGGTTCCACCTGGAACACTTGATAAAAGAGAGGCAGCGCCACAAACCACTGGGACAGAGCGGATCCTTCTACAGCTGATACTGTGGAAATCACCATGTTTCTTCTTCCTTTATGATGTTTCAAGTTTTCTTCTTTTATCATGTCCTTCTGTTTAGAGAACTTCCTTTTGCTCTTCTTTTAGGGAAGGTCTACTGGTGAACAAATTCTTTTAGTTTCCCTTCATCTGAGAATGTCTTGATTTCCTTTTCATTTTTGAAGGATATATTGCTGGATATAGGCGTCTGCGTTGACAGGTTTTTCTTTCAGCATTTGAAAAATACTGTGTCACTTTCTTCTGCTCTCCCATAGTGTCTGCTGAGAAATCTGGTGTCATCCAGATTGTTTTTCCCCTATAGGTCAGGTGTCAGTTTTTTTCTGGCTGCTTTCAAGATTCTTTCCTATGTCTTTAGTTTTCTGAAGTTTAATTATAATGTGTCTTGGTGTGGTTTCTTTGGGTTTATCCTATTTGGATTTGTCCAGCATCTTGTATCTGTAGGTTTATGTTACATTATGTTAAATTTGGGAAATGTTCCGTCATTATTTCTTCCAGTACTTTTTAAGCTCTGCTTTTTCCCCTCTCCTTCCAGGACCCTAGTGTCATAAATGTTAGATATTTTTAAATGGTCCTAAAGGTCCCTGAGTCTCTGTTTATTTATTTATTTATTCATTTATTTTGGTCTGTTTTCTTTCTGTTGTTTGCATTGGGTCATTTCTATTATTCTGTCTTCCAGTTCATTGATTCTTTCCTTTTTCCTCTCCATTCTGCTGTTGAGCCCATCCACTAAGTTTTTTATTTTGGTTATTGTATCTTTTAGTTGTAAAATTTCCATTTTGTTCTTCTTTATGTCTTCCGTTTCTTTGTTGAGCCTCTATATTTGTTCGTGTTTCGAGTGTTTATGATGACTCATTGAAGCATTTTTATTATTGCTACTTTAAAATCTTTGTCAGATAATTCTCACATCTCTGTCATCTCCATGTTGGCATCAATTGGTTGTCTTTTTTTTTCACTCAGTTTGAGATCTTTCTGGTTTCTGCTATGAAGAGTGATTTTTAATCAAAACCCAGAGATTTTCATACTATATGATGAGACTTGGGATCTTACTTAACCTTCTGTGTCAGCTGGCTTCTTTCTGATATCATTCTGTCAGGGGAGATGGGGGACATTGTTTCATCACTGTCAGGTAAAGGTAGAAGTCTTGGTTTCCTACTCAGCCTTTGTTGATACCAGCAAGGGGAGGCTCCTTGTTACTGCTGTGTGGGGATGGGAGTTCTGGCCCCTCATGTGGTCTCCATGGACGCCACAGGTGAGGGGGGCTACCATTTGGCAGGACTGAAAATCCTGGCTTTCTCTGACACCAGCAGGTGGGAGTGTTGAGGTGCTTTGTTAACAGACCTGCAGAGTGGAAATCTAGGTTCCACACTTAGCCTCAGGGTTCAGGGTTTTTTGTTGTTGTTATTGTCGTTGCTGTTTTTTCCTGTGGTGTTTGGTAGAACAGCTATTGTCTGAAAGTTTTCTGTCTTGCTGGCTGCCCCTGTTCTGGTGGCTGCCCCTGTCCTGGTCTTTTGACCAGTAGCTAGAGAGATAGGGTTTTGTTGAGATTTCTTTGTCTGTCCCCATAGTCATTTCTGGTTGCCAGCTTCTTCAGCTCCATGTCTGGGATATAAGAGGCAAAACGAAAACCCAGGAAACTCACTACCATGTTGTTTCTAGGGTCCCAAGGTTCCTAGCTGGTCTGCCTTCCTCTCTTCACCCTACAGAATCTTATGTTTATTTTATATATAATGTCCAGGGTTCTTAGTTGTACTTAGCCAAGGCCTAAATTTTGAGATAGAATGTGGTCATCCTATACAGACATTTAATTTTACTGTAATTCAACAATACTCTCTGTGGTTGGAAAGGAAGAGAGAAAAAAGATTTTAGGTGGTGAGGGACTCTTCTGCCTACTGTTCCATTCAGTGAGTTTATGCCTTGAGAGTGGGTGTAATTATTCCTGAAACAGTTAATGCATATCATATGTCTGTTTGTGAAGGATTTTTTTTTTTTAAAGATTTAATTTTATTTTATTTTTGGCTGTGTTGGGTCTTCGCTGCTATGCAGTTGCAGTGTGCGGGCTTTGTTGCAGTGTGCGGTGGCTTCTCTTGTTGTGGAGCGTGGGCTCTAGGCGTGTGGGCTTCAGTAGTTGTGGCACACGGGCTTCAGTAGTTGTGGCACGTGGGTTCAGTAGTTGTGGTACACAGGCTTAGTTGCTCCGCTGCATGTGGGATCTTCCCGGACCAGGAATCGAACCCATGTCCCCTGCGTTGCAGGCAGATTCTTATCCACTGTGCCACCAGGGAAGTCCCTGTGAAGGATTTTTAAAGTTTTACCAACTACTAAAGTGGAAAGCATGGTTCACATCACTATTTCACGGACATCTTTAGTGCTTTTATGGGCATCTTTGATGAAGATATTAAAAGGCTAATTGGAGGCCACAATTAAACATTAACTAACAAAGAATTCTCCTATTAGGAGAATCAATAAAATTACCTATGAGATTTTTATGAACAAAGCCAGGTACTGTATGTTCATGGAAGTTGTATAAGAATGAATGATTATGTACATATATATGTGTGTGTATATATATCCTAGTTATATTCAAATTACATATTTGAGGAGGTTCTTTTGTTTGTTTGTTTTGTTTTTTTGCATCTAGGTTTGCCAGATACAGATTCATGAAAAATTCATCAGGGATAATCAAGGAAAAGTAAAACCTGTGCTTGATAAGGAAAATAAAAAACTGCTCTGCAGAAAGTGCAAAACCTTTGCATGTTATACAGCTGATATAAGAGTGATGGAGATAGGCAGTCTTTTTAACAAATAGCACTGGGTCATTTTTTAGCACTCATTAAAGCTTATTATCTATCAGTGAGATATTTATAGTAAGAATACTATTATTCTGTTGTTATCATGGCCATGGTCCATGTATTTTTAAAAGGCTAAAAAGTTTAAAAGAAACCCTTGATGTTCAACAATAAAGAAATAGCTTAAAAATTGCTGCACAGCTACTTAATTATATATTACGTAGCCATTACAAATAATGGTTATGCTAAATGCACCATGGTATCCTGGATTAGATCCTAGAACAGATGAAGGATATTATTAGAAAAAGTGGTAAAACCTGTAGTTCAGTGTAAATCTGAAATTACTCGAAAATAAAGTTTATTAAACAAAGTGATTAGGAAGCTTATATAGTATAATGAAAAACTTCTTACAAACTAATGGTACAGTGGGAAAATTAACGAGGATAGAAAGTAGTAAATATGCTATGATCATAGCAGTGCAAAATAATAGCAGCAATACCACCATCACCACCACCAAAAAACCACTTACGTTTGTACCAAAAAAGGCTAGAGGAAGTACACTAAAATGTATTAATATTTTGCAGTGAGACACCATGATTTTTCCTCTTTCTACTATTTTGTGTTTTCTAAACTTTCTTCTGAGGATATGGATCACTTTTACAATGGAAGCAAAATCTCCTTATTTTAAAAACATGACATGGGCAGGTTAGCTTTCTAAAACTCTTAGATAAGGGTTAGAAAAATCTCCAAAGACAAAAATTGGATGTAACTATTGCTGCCGATTGGGGAGGGTGGAGGGCCTGGGCTGGGTCAGATGATGAGTTATTACTTTAGGGTTCTGTTTAGTCTTCAGAAAGCTGAGTCTTTAATCAGTCCAACATTGGAGCAAGAAGCGTATTAGGGGTAATACTGGCAAGTTCCCATACCTTTCTGAGTCTTTTTCTTTAGCAGTAAAAGGAAGGTCCTTTCAGCTCCAATTTGGGTGATCTTCTGTTGAAATGGCCCTTTTAGACTGTGTTTTCCCGAGGGACTGGTTATGTAGGCTCTGCGTTTGTTCTGTGCACCGTGGTGTTTGTTCAGGTTTATTCTAACGTTGACTGGGGGCGGGGCCAGTGGACACATTAGTCCCTGAGCCTCTTCAGATACACATTGACCCTTTGTTGTTGTTCTCTGTATCCATTGGATTCTTCCTGTCAGGGCCACTGGTGAACTCAGGCTTCACAGATCTTCAATAAATACCTCTTTGTTTCTGAATTAATAAGGAGTATCTATTTTGGGGAGCCAGGTTGCCTGGTCCTCCTCTTCATGAGGTGTCCCCTGCCCCCTCACTTGCACCTCCACCTCCACCCTAACCTCCACCTGTGTCACTGGGGGTCAGGCTGCGTGGATTCTACTCTGGCCTTGAGGCAAATCCACATTTCCTTCTTACTCCATCTGTAAAAGAATTGGGATCCCGCCTTCTCGTCATCTCTGATTATTGTGGAGTTTTCTTTTTTTTAAATCACAATTATGTTCTGGTTCTAACCTTCTGTTTTGTATGCTACTCGATCCCTTCATCCGTAGGAATGCCATTTCCCTATGGTTGGAGTTGCTTTCAGGGAGCATTTTGTGAGTAAGTTACACCCCAGACCAAAGAGCTTTGGGAGTTTTGAGAAGAGAGCAAAGATCTTCTGTGCCAGGGAGGACTGCAGCTATGACGGGGGAATCCATGTGAAGTATAAGGTATTTGAGATTCCAGTTATAAAGACTGAAAGTTTTGTGGTGGAAGATGTTGCAACTGGAGCTCAGACACTGTATGCAAAGTGGAAGGACTTTCATTTTGAGAAGATCCCATTTGACGCTGCAGAAATGTCCACTTGAGCTCAGGACCTCAGTCTGCAGGGAATGGGTGACCTTGAGTGAGGAAGAAATTAGACCAGTGGGTGAATCACAGATCACTTGTACCACTGTCAGGATATTTTCCCTAAGGCTTGTACTGTACTGAGTATATATCACTTAACTTCTGTTGTTTTCAGCAGTTTGTACTGTATCACTTACATAAAACACGAGTGAATGAATCACAGCACTCAGTGAATCACTTTGTAGGTCAGTAGAGCTTGGGAAAAATGAAAAAGGCTTAACTTATTGCCATTCTTCCCTTCAGAACCCACTGCCAGTGTGCACCGCTAGCCACTCAGTACACATTGAGATAAATGAATGAGTGAATGGAATGTTGAAAGGTTTTCCATACTTCCCTTTCTTTCCTTAACCTACTGTAAACTGGCTTTTGCCCTTAATAATCTACTGAAATTGTTTTTGTCAAGGTCACCAGCGACTCTGGTGGCCCAATCCACTGGGCACGTCTTAGTCCTTCCCTCTGTTTGACCTCTTTGCTGCTTTTGGCCCTGTTGAATACTCCTTTCTTGGAACTCCCTCTTGGCCACTAGCGCTTCTAACTCTACTCCAGTCTTTTCTATTGGCTCCTTTTTGCTGATCCTTTACACGTTGGTAATTCCAAAGGTTCAATATATATACACATACAGGCATAATAGTCACATACACTTGTGTTCTCTATGTGTGGCATCTGATCTTAAAATTCTACCGTGGACAATTTTTAGTCATGGGGGCATTTAAATAATACAGTACTCATTGAGAAGTTGATTTCTGTTCTTTTGGTTTACTCTACATCTTGACCGATTAATTTGTTTTCTTAACCTGTGCCATTGTTCCCTTCGAATGGTCATTTCAAGCCATTTTCCAGTAATAGTTGATGGTCAACATTCGGACTCTGTTCTCAGGTAGGTCCCTTGGATGATACTGAAGAGGCAGTTTAATTTGGCTGTCCTTTCTACTTAAAAACTTAGAATACATATCCGAATGGCATTCCTGTGTCACTTAACAAGGCTGATGCTCCAGAGCTTAGTTTGGGGTTTTCCAGACACGGGGACAACTACCTGAGTTTTACTGTCTCCATCCAGGCCAAGGTATTTTATGTTCCGCTCAGGATAGCCTCTGTAGTAATTTAAGCATCTTCTTAAAACAGATTCAGATTAGTTGTTTGTAATTCACTAGGACCATCAATGGCTTTAACAAACCTCCAAAACATCATAAAATGTTAATATGCTCAGCATAAGGGGTCGCATAACTCTATTCAGATAGCACTTATATCTGAAGGCTTACTGGTGTCCAGGAGGCCACCCAGACCCCCAGATCAGTCCTGGAGATCAGTGGGGTGACCTGCTGCAGCCACTTCTTCCTCCTTTTGATCTGATGAGAGTCAGAGAACTTGCCAGTTACATAACTTCTCCTAGGCTTAATTTTCTTCATCTGTGAAACAAGGATAACACATACCTGTAAGAGTTAGTAGAGAGTTTTTAACTGAAATAACATAAAGTACTTGATATACATAGTAGTTGTTTGATAATGGTTATTAATAGTATTCTTAGTAAGACACAATAAAATGGGTTATTTAAGCCAACTTGCTTGCTAATTTTTATTCATTTTCCATTTATATTTTATTAGAGTATTAACGTTCTGGTCACCAGTTTTAATATGGGCTTTGTTCCCACACCACCAAGCAATTCACCAACGGGGTGTCCTACCATTCAATTCAATTCTGCCACTATCTGCCTGGAGATGGCGTCAGATCCCTACAAGTTAAGGGCTCAGTCCTACAAAACTGCCCCACCTCTTCCCTACTTCAGAAGCCAAATTGTTATTACCTGTGCCTCTGACCAATTGAATACAGATGAGAGGTTACAGCAACCTCCTCTGTGGGCTTAATTTGCTAGAGAGGCTCACAGAACTCAGAGAAACCTTTTACTTACTAGATCATCGGTTTATTATAAAAGGAAGTAACTCAGGAGCAGCCAGATGAAAGAGATGCATAGGGTAAGGTTTGGGGAAGGGGCTCAGAGTTTCTGTGTCTTCTCTGAATCTCTACGTGTTCACAAACCTGGAAGCTCTTTGAACCTTGTCCTTTGGGTTTAATGGAGGTTTCATTACGTAAGCATGATGGATTAAATCATTGGCCATTGGTAATTTATTCAACCTCCAGCCCCTCTCCCCTCCCCTGAGGTCAGGGGATGGGACTGAAAGGTCTAACCCTGTAATCACGTGGTTGTTTTTCCGGTAACCAGCCCCCATCCTTAGGGGTGGTCCAAGAGTCGCTGGTTAACATAACAAGAGACACCTTTGTTGCTCTTATCACGAAATTCCAAGGGTTTTAGGAGCTCTGTGCCAGAAACTAGGGACAAAGACCAAATATATATTTCTTATAAATCCCAATCTAACAAGTATCTCTTTGTATATGTGCGTGCCCTTTTTGGACGCTGCTATTTAAGGACTCCAACAGGATGTATACAACATCCACTGGAAATCTATTTGAGAAAAGTTCTTGCAAGTATCTAAATAATTCAATTTGGATGAAGGTGAATAGTACAGCCAACAGAAGAATGCAGTCTAAAGCTGAAACAAGAAAAATAATTTCCTTGTTTGACTTTAGCCTGGAGTCAAGCCATTGCAGGCATAGAGCATGGAACAGAGTAGGCATTTGGTTAATATTTATTGAATGAAAGAAACCAGTAGGTAGGGTTTTAAGAATTGCGCACTCTTAACTGATGTCCAAATGCTGGTCGTTGGATTTCTAGGTCAAAGGCTACATTTCAGAACCAACTGGGGAGTCTTTTTCATGGCACATGCCCAGCCCCCTTAGAACATCCTGCCAGGGTGTGTCTAGCCACGTGTACGTTTTGAAGTTCCTCAGGTGGTTCTGATATAATCTGATAACAACCACTCGATCTTGTTAACTCTGTGGTCCCCACCAGTGCTCACCTTGTGATATTTTCACCTGAAATGAAAAGTCACCTTCAGTCAAATGCCTGATTGTGTCACAAGGCCAGTAAACTGATTCCCACCCTTAAAACTGACATTATTATTTGAATTTAAAAACAAGCCATCAGGTCAGTGTTTCCTCACGTATGTCGTTTGAAACCCAAGTGCTGTGAGATGCTCTGAAGAAAGCAGTTCTGTGGGCAGATAGGATTCTGTATTGTCTGCTGCCCCCTCTCCCCTCAAATGAGTGATTTCCAGTACACACTGCCATTGTGTGTCCTTATGTCAATTCTGTGTAATAAGGCCCGTTTAACCCAGTGGTTCCCAGATACCCCGACCCTGGACCCCTTTTATTCATGGGACGTTGTTAACATCCTGTAGAAGCACAATAGCAGATACTCAGCCCTGATGCTGACTAGACAACCAGAACCAAACTGGAGTATTAATTTCAGGATCATACCAGTAACTCTGTTTTATTATATTATGTAATAAAACTAAATTCCACTCAACAAATCTATTTAAAAAGTAGATCTCAGTTTTGGGGATGCAAATTATTAAACCTGTTAAAAATATCAGCTGTAATTCTGTAATCTTTGTGCACAATGATTAGGCTGTCTGGGTGAACAAAAACTACTTGGATGTTAAATTCTGTTTGTGGTCATGACATTTAACAACTTCCAAAGAAGGTAGCCAGTGGAACCTTGGCTCCTGTTTTTCAGAAGCAGCTCTCCGTTGCTCCTCATAACCTGCAGGGTGCGCCACACTGTCCTAACTCAACCCTGAAAGGCCAACTGTGCCAAAAGTAAGGTTCTTCATTTAGGTGACTAGCAAACTTCCAGTATGTTTAGCCTAGGGAATACTGGGAGACAGATCTCTACAACCACAAATTATTAACTGTGACCCCAGAGCTGCCAGTGGCCATATCCCCCCGCACATGGCCCGCCCCAGAAAGAGGCCATCACAAATGAAGGGCGAGAGGGGAAACGATAGGGAAGGAACCTGTTTGAGTCATAGATCCAATCAGACCTGCCGCCATGGCCACCCGTGTTCTTCAAGTTCTTTGAGCCAATTTTTTTTTTTTTTTTTTTGCTTTAGGCAGTTTGAATTGTGCTTCTAACACTACAACTAAGAGTCATGACTAATATATCCTTCTCCTAGATTATTCTTCACTTACACGAAGGCTGTCCAATAGCCAAAGACACATGTGCTTATCTGCTGCATTAAAAAAGTTGGTCAGTGAACTCACTGTGCACACCAAGGAGCGCTTGTTTCCCTAGGAGAGATCAGGCAGGAATGGATTTAGAAAACTAAGAACAAAGGAGATGGGAATCCCATAGAGAGGAAGGAGGGGCTGGGTCTAGCGTAGAGCAGCACACTTCTAATCTGGAGAGTAAGCAGCCCAGTGCCTTCTTGAGAAACCAGGTAAAAGGGGTCTATTTGTTCAGCCTTGTGGAGAGTAAGGATGGGACACTGGCTGAGACATTTTATCAATGAACAAGATAGTGTGTTTGGAGGTAGAGGAGGGGAGTCCAGAAGTGAAGGGACCCCATTCCAGAAGTCATAGCTGCAGGAATCTGTTTCCTCATAAGCACTGATTGTGGGGAACCAGGCTGCTCCCACGCTCCGCAATGGAGGGCTAAGGGGTGGACGTCTGTTTTCTCAACCCTTCTTAGTGTTTTTATCCTAGGACTGCTCTTAATTTGAGGGTCACAGCCTTTTCTTGTGCAACAGGGTTCTGTTTGTAATTTTTATTCATGAACAGAAGCTAGATCCCAGGACGTCAGAGGCAAGGACGCTCAATAACCTGCCTTGTCCGTCATCTGGGAAGAGGTGGAGACAGGATTTGATCCTAGGTGTTCTACTGACCAGCGCACAAACCCTGAGTGCTAAAGTTGAGACTTAAAATTCATTACAAGATTAATTTGTAAGCTGTTAAGGTGCCCTGTTATGGACTGAATGTTGTCCCCCAAGATTCATATGTCGAAGCCCTCCCGGACACTGTGACTCTGGAGATGGAACCTCTAGGGAAGTAATTAAGGTTAAAAAAGGTCACGAGAGTAGGGCCCTTGTAAGACGAAGACACCAGAGAGCTCATTCATTCGTGCTTTCTCTCCGTGCACATGCACTAAGGGAAGGCCATGTGAGGACACAGTGAGAAGGTAGCTGGCTGTAAGCCAGGAAGAGAGAGAGCTCTCACCAGAAAATGAATTTGCTGGAACCTCAATCTTGGACTTCCAGACGCCAGAACTGTGAGAAAATAAATTTTTGATGTTTGAGTCACTCAGCCTATGATATTTCATTATGGCAGCTGGAGTAGCTTAAGACATGTGCCCTGAAATGACTTCAGTGATGAAAACGAGCAGATAACCTAGATGAAAATAAAAAAATTATGATCCGTTCACCAGACTACATGATTGCTACTGCTACCAGGCTATTGCTACCTTCTTGTTTGCTCCCAAATGAGGTTCAACACAGCCATTTAACCTGCATATTACTGACGTGGTTACAAAAAGAGGAGAACTCGAAGGTCATCCAGGCTTCAGGATCCTGCAGTCTGAGATCTGCTCTGCTCTACATATCCCAAAACGAGGGGCACACACACAGCAGAATTCAGTACCAAAGTCAAAAAGTTTTCCTTGAAAATAGATTTAATCGTATTCAAATTAGAAATGTTCTGCATCTCTCTCCAAAACCACATCTAAAGTTCTCTCGATACATGAAACATTTTCTGGGGAAAATGTTTGAATATAGTAAAAGAAACCTCCATATTTCTTCAGTGTTGATCTATCAAAAGGTACATAATCAAAAAATTTCAACCTCTGAGCCATCCACGAGGTGTCTGGATCATTCACTCTGGAGGAAAAGGCGGGGCGAGGGGATCACAGTCATGGCTAGGATTTGAAGTGTGAAAAAGTTCTTCTCTGCCTTGTCAGTTAACTTTGGGACAGTATGCAGAGGCAAAGGACTCTCAAGGGAAAGGTTTCATTGAGCAGAGGGTAACAGAGGAACCAAAAATCGGGCAGGAGACATTTGTGTTCAGCTGAACAGTACAGGCTAAGAGTGAAAAATCAACATATTCTGTGATCAGTAACTGTAAAGGGCTCAGCTCTCCCTTCTGGCACAACTGATAATCCCACCATTCTAAGCTTCCAAATTCTAGAAAAAGATAAAAAGATTAAGAAAAATACAGCATGTAGAGACTGCTGATTTTGTGTGCACCGGAGGGCACTGGAACCTTAGGGCACCCTGGGCTGGAAGCGCCCCTGCGTGGAGGGGAGGAGAGGGGAGGGGAAAGGCTGGGGTGGAGAGACTGCCATGCCAGGGCCTGCGGGCTGTAGGCACTGCGCTTCCTCCCCGCTGCGGCCAGGATGCCCATCTCCGAGGAAACCAGGGCCTACTTGGCCATCTTGCGAATCATGTAGTTGAGGATGCCCCCGTTGTGGAAATAAGTGAGCTCCACGTCGGTATCAAACCTCATGACAGCCTGGAAGGTCTTGCCGGTATCCAGCTGGGAGGACGAAGAAGCAGAGAAGAATCGCTGAGGGAGGAAGCGAGGCAGCCCTTTCCAGAGGCATCCTGCCCGGCCTGCCCTCAGGCTACCCCTCCAAGTGTGGTCCACACTCCGGCAGTGCCGGGGACAGGCGCACGCTGGCCCCAGCCCAGACCTGCTGAGCAGTAAGTTGCATTTTATTTAACAAGATCCCCAGTGTACTGATCTACACGGTAAAGCAAGCACTGCAGAGAATAAGTGATGGAAGTGAGAGACCTGAGAATTAGAAATAGCCTCTCAGGGCAGTAGCTAGTAGTGGCGTTTGGGATATTTTTTAAACTTCCTCCAGGGACTGCCCGAGGATGGAAGTGTCGGCAGTCACCAGATGTTTCGTTAAGGTTGTCCATTAGGCACTGGCCCAGCTGCTGACCCTGGGACACAGCTCAGCAGCTTAGTCTGTCGGGCAGCTAGGTCACTCTGGGACCATGGTGCTGGTTCTTCATCCTTACCTCATCCAGGGCACTGTGTTTTTCACCTTTGGGCTAATCAAAGTCGGCCGCTTGGGGGTGAGGCTCAGGATGGGGTGAGTGTGTCTCTTTTCACAGGTTTATAATAAAAAGGTGTTTTTTGTTTGTTTTTTTGCGATACGCAGGCCTCTCACTGCTGCGGCCTCTCCCGCTGCGGAGCACAGGCTCCGGACGCGCAGGCTCAGTGGCCATGGCTCACGGGCCCAGCCGGCATGTGGGATCTTCCTGGACCGGGGCATGAACCCACGTCCCCTGCACCGGCAGGCGGACTCTCAACCACTGCACCACCAGGGAAGCCCTAAAAAGGTGTTTTGTTTTGTTTTTTTGCGGTATGCGGGCCTCTCACTGTTGTGGCCTCTCCCGTTGCGGAGCACAGGATCCGGACGCGCATGCTCAGCGGCCATGGCTCACGGGCCCAGCCGTTACGCGGCATGTGGGGTCTTCCCGAACCGGGGCATGAATCCACGTCCCCTGCATCGGCAGGCGGACTCTCAACCACTGCGCCACCAGGGAAGCCCTAAAAAGGTGTTTTGTTTTGGTTTTTGCGGTATGCGGGCCTCTCACTGTTGTGGCCTCTCCTGTTGCGGAGCACAGGCTCCGGACGCGCAGGCTCAGCGGCCATGGCTCACGGGCCCAGCCGTTCCGCGGCATGTGGGGTCTTCCCGGACCAGGGCACGAACCCGTGTGCCCTGCATCGGCAGGCGGACTCTCAACCACTGCGCCACCAGGGAAGCCCCTAAGAAGGTTTTTAAGGTAATGTGAAAATGCCCTTTCGCTGAGATTTCATCACCGTTCTCTGGGCTGAGATTGGGAGGAACAGGAGACAGTGGGGCTGGCAGGTTTGGGAGGAAGGATGGAACTGATAACTCTATGAGTAAACAGAATAAATAATAAACCGACATAGTGTGGCATCACTGTGCTGGCAGGTCAGAAAGGTGCTAGTAGAACTCCTAAGTCTAAAGCATGTCTACTGAGGGATTTATTTTTCCTTCCAAATCCCACTGATTTCCTTCTAACAAGATTGATGATGAACACAGGGCCTTTGAGCTGGGCCTGGCATGGAAAGGCGCCGACTTACCTTGACCTGGACTTTCATTCGTGGTTTGAGGGTTTCTGGAATGCTGATAGTGTATCGTTCCCGCCCTGTGAGTCCTAGGGTGTCTGCATTCTCCCCGGGGAGATACTCGAGGGGGATCACCCCCATCCCGACCAAGTTACTTCGGTGAATACGCTCGTAACTCTCAGCCAGGACAGCTCTGATTCCCTGATGAGCCAACAGAGTAGTTTGGACAGTTTTTCTTTAGTTACACAGACACTTTACAAAGGCTTCGTAAGTCAAAACTCTTCTCACACCTAAATTCTTCATAAGTAGCAATTAATTGTTTACATAAAACATTGCCCGCTAGTTATAAATAACACAGTAGCCAGGCTTAACTGATTGCCTGCACTGTGTAGGCAGCATGTAGGCGCTGAAATGAACTCTCCTCCCACCCTCCCCCAACCCTTGCTATTATTGTGCCCCTGTACCCTAGTAGTCAGTGGTTTACCCAATATCTGAACCCATGCAGTCTAACCACACACTTAGCCACTTTGTGATACAACATTTCTCAGCAAACTTCCACTGTATCTGGAAACATCAGCACAAACAAACATAAAGAAAATTCATTTTTCCCCTTGAATTTTGCTATTATTGTAGATGCATCAGCAGACACCGAAGATTTAATAAAAACAACTTTCAGAACATACTACAGAGAAAGTAAATGATTACCTACTGTGTGCTGCTTTTATACTTCCTGTTTCAGGGATCAAATTACATTGAATATAATCTTGATATAAAGCTTCCTATAAAGTACATTTTACTATGATCTATAACTGGCAATGTACAGCAGTGATCAATAAACCAGGATACTTGATTAACTAGAATATCCCATCCTCAAATGTTAGTTAACTGTAATATAATAGTAAGATACCCCTAAAAGGTCTCAATATCTAGGGTACACTTTTAAGATCCCCTGAATCAGGGTTACTCAGGAAGCTTGTTAAAAATGTAGATTCTTGAGTCACAGATGTAGAAAACAAACTTATGGTTACCAAGGGGGAAGGGAGGGCGATAAACTGGGAGATTGGGATTGACATATACACACTACTATATATAAAATAGATAACTAGTAAGAACCTACTGTATAGCACAGGGAACTCTACTCAATATAATGACCTATATGGGAACAGAATCTTAGAAAGAGTTATACATATGTATATGTATAACTGATTAATTTTGCTGTACAGTCGAAACTGACACAACATTGTAAATCTATATTCCAATAAAAATTAATTTAAAAAAATGTAGATTCATGGGTACTACCCCAGGTCTACTGTATCAGAATCTCTAACAGGGAGCATGGGTGGGAGAAGACAGTGATTCTTTTAATTTAGGAGAACCATGGCTATAGAGCAGTAGTTCTCAAACTCTGCTGAATATTAGAATCACTGGGGAGACTTTTAAAAGCCCGATGTCCTGGCCTTTCCCCTTACCAGTTAAACCAGAATCTCTGGGAATGAGATCCAGGCACAGGTGATTTTTTAAAATATCAAGGTGTTTCCAAATTTAAAAGCAAATTTATAGAGGAAGGGCAGATTCTTTAGGACAGTAGATATTTTGTATGGATTTATGTATATATGTACTGTATACTTATTTTGGGGGAAGTGGTAATCTTTGTAAACACAGGTCATTCACATCTCAAGCTCTGTGTAAAGGGCCTTGCAGCACTGCAGATCACAGCTGTCTGTCCCTCTCTGCATGAGGACAGCCCGGGGTTGCCTAGTGGCCGAGGCTGGGCAGCTACAGAATGAAGTGTGTACTGCTGTCTGGGCAGACAGAACTTGGAGCAGTTCTGTAGAGAAGTCTAGACGTGTATGGTCAGGCCCCTCAAGATGGCTGTTCTCTTGCTCTTTGTACATCCCCCTGCTCGACCAGTCCCTGCTTCACCTCCGCCCTACTCACATGAATGTGCTTGCCCCCTGCCCCTTAAGTCAGAACGGCCCCACCTGCTAGTTTATTAAAGGGAAACATCTGCCCTAGTGGTGGTGGTTAACCTGAGGGGCTGTGAGGCACAGGCCCCAGCTGCTGGTTTCCCTGGTAACTGATGAGCCAACCTGACGTCAATCCCCCCCTATAAATGGTAGCCTCCTTCTCCCCCAGGGGAGGGAAGACTTGCTGTGTCCTGCTTGCTGTTTGCTGCACACGGTGGGGTGTTGCCCCAGGACCTTGCTTCCGATGTGTAAGAGCCCCCCTCTATTAAACCACTGATGTCTCTGTCGCTGTATCCGGGCTCCTTCTTTGGTCTTGTGGCTGGTGCAGCCCAGCGAGCCTCTAGAGAGCCCCTCGGTGCCAGGTCTCTTCTTATTTCCCCAGATCTCACTGTCCCCACCTGACTGCTCCCTGCAGCGCCCAGCTCCCTTCCTAAAATCCTTTCTTCTGTAATTTCTTAGGTTCTTTTCAGCAGTTTCTAGAAAAGGCAGGCCTTTGACAAATTACCAACTAATAAGAACATCTCCCCCCCACCCACTGCAAACTGATTGCCTAAAAAAAAAAAAAAATAGGTGTGATGTTCAAAGACATTTTTCAGAAGCCTGGGAGTCTGGAGGGCTGCCTGCCAGACAGCCATCTTTTTTTTTTTTACTGTACTTGTGGATATCAACTTACTTAGCATCTGCCAAGTGCATTGATTTGCTCGAGCCATCGTTATTTAAATTGATATCAGCTAAGCTATTCTACCCTATCCTGAGGATTAAAGTCAGTCACCAGGAGTGTGTCCTGCTTTCAGGGCAAGCAAATGCTCGAAAGGTAAAAGGTCCTGCGTGGCCCCTCCCACAGGGACACCTGATGCAGGTCAAGCCCTGAAATGGCTGAAGGTTCCAAAGAGCTGACTGTCTACATACAGAGAGGGCTTCCTTTTCTACTGAGCCTGTATGCAGACTTTTCACAGGCAGTGATAAGCAACTGTTAAAAAGTGCATTCCCCAAGCTTATCCAAAGCTCAGGCTCCTTACTTTTTCCCTTCTGTGAACCTGACGATACAGTAGCAGTAGCTTATTCCTCACATTCACCTGGGACAAGAGCCTTGAATAAACTTCAGGTGTTAACCTCTGAGAACGTTATGAAAACCATGAAACCTTCCCCATTAAAAAAAAAAAAAAAAAAAGACACATACTACACACTTCTGGATGGATAAACTTCGGGACCCTCCCCCCAACTGCTCTGTAGACACCCCCAAAGATCCACAGCTCCCAGGACAGCAATGTTTGATCTAAGGGAAGCCGGTGAACTCTAGATTACCCTTCACTCAGTGAAGTAAATCCTAATCTACCAAGAAGCAGGAGATGAATAAACATTCCCTGCTTTCCCAAGCTTGCTTTGCTCTTCAACATCTTGGAAAGTAAAGCAAAGCATTTTATTTCTGGCCTCCCTCCCAGCTTCCCTTCCGGTTCAGAGGGGCAGCTGCCTGCAGGGGTGTCTCTGCATCCTACTCACCAGTAGGAAAGGGCCCTTGGCCGCCCAGTCTCGGGAGCTGCCTGAGCCGTACTCTTTGCCGGCCAGAACTATCAGGGGAAGGCCCGCCTGCTGGTACCGCTCAGAGGCATCGAACACGTCAAGCTGAGGAAGAGAAGAGGAAGGTTTTACAGACACAGTAAAGGCACAGAGTGTGGACACAGGGCAGTGAGTCCTGGTGGGACATGCAGGGGCAGAAGTGTCTGTAGTCGGCCAAGCCAACGTAAAGTCAATGTAACACTCAACCAGTCAGTTGCCTGGTCTACAAATTTCCAGTTAACTCCATCTACGTACCTCTGTCAAATTGAATTTTATACTGTTAAGTGAAATGCCTAATTGTCCTAGTTTTAGAAAAACATTCAAATCCTAGGGCATCAGGGGAAAAATAGGAAATTAGATCAGTTTTTTTTTTTTTAACTCTTCCATTGATTAAAATATTTTACAGCTAAAGCAGAGAATCCCACCTAAACCTGGGTTTTGACTGAGTACCAGAAACTCAGTGATGGTCAGTTGTGAAGGGTAGCCAAACAGAAAGAAGGTCACGTGTTCAGAAATTACATAAAATGCAAACTCTTATTTGTCACCCTTCTACATGGAGGTCAAGGTAGAGACAGTAGAAACACTGATGGAAGCACCAATCAATAAAGGACAGGAAAGGATTAATGGACCTTTTAGTATATATGAGAAACATCTTACACAAATAGATTCATTTGTTTCTCACAGGAACTCTGAATATTCCGCTGAGCTGAGACTTCACAAAGAGATGATATCATTGCTGGTGAGTAATAAAACATTGTTTTCTCCTGGCTACTTAAGTCAGAAAATAAGATCTGTCCTAAAGAAGGAGTATTTGATTTGAAAGGAGCTCTAGAAAGGTGTCTAATCAAATTCTCAAGTAGGCTTTCACAAATTACTATTGCGGTGAAAGGATGGAGACTGTGGTTGATGTCACACGGCATCGCCTAAATCTGGGTAGGATTCTGTATGTCTTTAGCTGGATAGAGCTCATGAATATAGAAACTGTTTAAAAACAAACAAACAAACAAACAAAAAACCAGTGAAAGCCTGCTCTAGCCAAATAGCCTGGATCCTTTCAAAGACCAGAAAGAAACAACCTACCTGATATTTTCAGAGATATCTATTAGTAGCTTTGTATATTAAGACTGTGGGAGTGTGTGTTTTTTAAAGTGCTTTCAAAACTACCGCAAAGCTGACAATCCCGTGGCAAAGCAGGTCTTGGAACCCAAGATGAGTGGGACTAAGCAGGTCTAGAATTGCGAGCTCCTGGCTTTTCTCATACGTGAGCCAAACTGAGAGTAGCAAGCAGCTTATAAAGCATCAGCTCCTGTACTCTCCCGCTCTTCTGAAGAAAACATAAAATTTAGTGGTTTCTTCTGTATTGTGCCTCTGTATCCCTAAGTATTTAATCAGCCAGTTCTTCATTTCTCCTTTTTTATTGTTAATTTCCTACTTTGATGATTTAGTTCTTTTAACCACCGCGCTCCTTCCCCTGCCCCACCCCCTACTCTCCGTGGCCTTCTAATATCATTGTCATACATTTTGATTATGTAAATGCCACTTATAGCTGAGCCATATAATATACTCTGATTTCCTTTTCTTGGCAATTAAAAAATTTTTTTCCACTGGAATAAAATTTTTGTATGTGTGCTCACCTATTTCTGTGTCCCTACCTGTTAATTAATTCCCAAATGCACTGCCTAAAGTATCAATACAGGTCTTCTCTAAAGACATTCAAATCTATCAGGCAGTCTAATTTAAAAATCTTTTTCATGGGGTGTCACTCCTGGAACCCAACATTCCTATGTGGACTGATGGCTCTCTGAGGACATGGTGCATTCCTATTCTTTCCCCAACATCCTGTCGATTCCCTGTATTTCTTTTTCTTGGATCCTACATCTTCCTGTTTTTTTGGTTTATTACCTCATTTTGGTGTAATACATTTACTAAGTAGCTTCTTGAGACTGGGACTGAGGGTATTTTTAAAGTTTTTGAATAGCTGAATGTGTTATTACTTTAATCTCACTTGGCTGGAAGTATGAGGGACACAGATTTTAGGGTCCCAATAACTTTCCTCAGTCTGTTTCCTGGGCTGCTGTGAGCGCGTCTGATCCCCAGGACAATGCACATAAGCTGTTTTTCCCTCTCTGAAGTTTCTAGATCTCCTTACCTCTGCTGTTCGTGCCGCGCGGCTTGTGGGATCTTAGTTCCCCAACCAGGGATCGAGCCCAGGCCCTCAAGCCGTGAAATCGCGGAGTCCTAACCACAGGACCGCCAGGGAATTCCCAACTTTGCTGTCTTAATTTCATAATGATGTCACTTGGAGTGGGTCTTCTTTAATCATGTGGCTGGGCACTCAGTGGACCTTTGAACCTGCAATCTCAGATTTTGCAGTTGAGGAATTTTCTTGTGTTAATTCTCTAATAATTTCCTCTCAGATCTTGTCTGTTCTTTTTAGCATCTCTATTCAATCAGATGTTGGCCCTCCTCAGTTCAGTCTTTAATTTTCTTACATTTTCTAATTTCCCCTTTGTCTTTCTATATTCTGGAAGATATTCTCAACTAATCAGCTTTTCCTGTGAAATTTTAGGGGCTTTTTTTTTTTTTAAGGAGCTCTTTCTTGTCTTCTGATTACTTTACAGCAACAGAAAATCATCTCTTATCACTGAGGAGACAGTTGTTTTCCTTAGTTTTCTTCTACTCTTTCCATTATCTGTTGTCCTTTATATTCCTCTGTTCTTTGTCTGTCTTCCAAGTTCAAGGCCTGACTCAAATGTCTCTTCATCTCTCATTCTGTTTCCTTATTTAAGCTGAGGCACTAAGCAACTGACTAGGACTTCTGTGCAATGGCAGGGCTGTAAATGAGGGAGATTCACTGTGACAGTATCCTGGAGGCCTCCAAAGTCTGTAACTGCAAGTCCTTCCCCTTCGTCTCTCGGGGATTTTACCATTTATTTGTATCTTTTTCACTTAATAGTTTATCATCCCTGCTATTCACTGAGCAGGTATCTCCTGGGCACTGACTTTGTGCTGGATCCAGGTGATCAGAGTGTCTATGATGAATCTGCTTTACAAACATAGAACCAGTTACAAGTGAGGCAGTGTGTCTGGTGGTCAAGAGCGTTGACTTCGGACAGAGCCTGACTCCATGGGTTTTAATCTCAGCTCCTCAGACTTGTGAATTTAGGGAGTTACATGAGCTCTCTAGGCTCCACTTGCCAACTTAAAACAAGGAGAATTATGGTACCTTCCTCAAAGGGTTGTTATGAGGATTGAACAAGTCAGTATATGCAAAGAGCTTAGAACAGCACCTGGGATGGAGTAAGTTCCACAGACGTATTTGGCCGTTATCATTTTAAAATGATTTGTGAGGGTTATTTCTTAAGTAGCTTAACCAGTTTTCATGCGGTTTCACAGCATTCACTGGGAAGGGAAGTGACCCTGAGGACCTGCTGCTGTGCCAGATGCTATGCTAGGTGTTTTACGTGTCGTTCCATTCCAGGTTAAGCCTCAGAGCCTTAAAAAGTAGATATTATTTCTACTTCTCAAGTAAGAAAAATGAGGCTCAGAGAGGGAGATAACTTGCTGAGGGCTCCACAGCTGATATGAGGTGGAGCTGGGACTTGAACCCAGGCCTGTCTGACTTAAAGTGCAGGCTTCCCCACCTCTCATATGCCTGCCATCTGTGCACGGACAATTCCAGCTGTAATATGCCAACTCCAAGTGGTTCCTATTAGGACCCAAGCAGGCCTGCACAATCCCGTACATTCCTTCTTTTCCTAGTGATATGGTAGATTAATTAAATGCTATTAAAGTTATATTGGGTTGGCCAAAAAGTTCATTCGGGTTTTTCCATACGAGGCCACCGAAAACCCAAACGAACTTTTTGGCCAGCCCAATAAAATAGCACTTCTTCATAAATATCCTCCACCTTAACCTGGAATTTCCCCTTCAAGTACTCTGAGCTGACGAACTTTCACTCAGAGGTTTTTAAGCTCAACTCCGAGGAGACTAGACTTAGTTAAAACATGAAGCAGAATCTCTAAGCAGGAAAAGCTTTCCCAGTGTAAAGGGCCTCTCCATCAAGGATGAACTCTGATATACATGGACACCTGGCAAGAGGGACTGTACAAAGCAAGAGGTAGGATGAGCTGTGAAATAAAAATAAGACCAAAAGGAAAGTGATGGTGCCAACATCCAACCACCCAGAGCCTGAGAAATTCTGGCTTCTTAATGAAGTAGAAGACACAATACTCACAATTTCGCCAGTAGGCAGGTGGATAGTCTGTGGTGCCTGCTTGTTCAAGAATTTGTTTAATAAGCGGATATTGGCAAATGTCCCCCGCGCCATGATGGCGTCGTTACCTCGGCGGGAGCCGTAGGAGTTGAATTCTCGTGGAGTCAAGCTGATAACGAAAGCAGGAGGGGAACTGGTTCAGTGAACTGAGAGAAGATTAAACTTGGCTTACCCCGAGAAAAGAGAAAACCCACAAACCTAGGTGTTTCTCTAAGTCTGCTAAGTATTGTTCTCCAAGGCAGAAAAGCTGTTCCCATGGCTTCAACTGAGGGCAGAGTGAGAGGTGGCAGGTGGGATTGTGAATCAGTATGCTCCCAGCAGCAACCTACAGTCTTATAAACCTGAGTAGAGCAATCGGGAGGGACTTTAATAAGAGTATTTATTTTACTGATTCAGTAGGGTAGCCTATAAAGCTTCACAAAAGGTAAAATACTAAAAATGGGTAAAAAAAAAAAAAACAAAGGAAGCAAAGGGAATACTCAGGGTAGGCCAGTCAGGTAGAGCCAAGAATGGGGACACATAAAATACCTTCTATAAACTAAACAGAAGTAGGTTCAAATTTGTCCCCAAGTTACCAGGAGCTCAGTGCAGTGAAAAGACACATAACTGGCGACATGACTTAGAATTCTCGTAAGATCAAAATCAGGGCAGTGCCAAAGAGGCAGACAGGAATAGCTATCGGTGGTCCTAAAATCAAAGAAAAATCTTGTCTGTGGGTCCCAATGAAAGGACACTTTGCAAAATGAGTAACAACATCTTAAAATGAACATGGTGACCAGTTCACTGGGCTGTTTCTTATAATGCTAGGAAGCGTGTGGTTAATGATTTATTAGTTAGATCTAATTTGAAGATTGAGAGTCTATGGGCTTCAGGAGTAGGTGAGTGTGGCTATGAACCCCTGAAATTATGTCCAAAATGTGCATGTACATTTTTATGAGAAGGTATATCTCCTTTCATTCAATTCTCTAGAGTATCAATAATCACCAATCTAAAAAGGTGTTGGTCACTGCTCATTTTCTAGTTTCTTCCTCCAGCCTCAATCTTGTGTTTCTCTAGTTTCTGTTTGTTCTTAGAAGCCTTTTCTCCCATTCATTCACTCAACAACTTTTTATTGAGCACCAACTATGTGCCAGGAGCTGTTGTGGGTGAACAATGAACAAAACAAATTAAGATCTCTGCCTTTGCAGGGCTTACATTCTAGAAGCTGGAGACAAAGAAATTTTTTTAAAAAGCATCCTACGCAAGTGTTCCTAGATTGTGGTTAATACCTCAGAAAAAAGAAAAGGTAGACCAGGGCAAGGAGAACAGGAGTATGGTGGGAGTGAACTCATGGAAGGAGACTTGAACTTCGTGAACTCATGGAGGGAGACTTGAACTTGGTGAGAGAGTTAGCTCAGAGGGTATCTTGGGGAAGGGCATCCAAGAGGAAAAAACAGCCAGCTCAACCAAAGGCTCTCAGGCAGAAGGGTACTTGGCCTTGCTTGGAACATTCAATGAACAAGGTGGTGGGCAATGTGTCCCGAGCAGTGTGGGTGAGTGGAAGAGCAGGGACTCACTGACTCATCTTGAATATCACCTGCCCTTTTCTACTTGCTGATGGACTTGTGTCTCCCACTCAAAGCAGAATCATATCCCTTTAAAATCTCACAATATGTATCTGTGTATAGGCAGTTCCCACACATTTTGAAAAGTAGTTGCCCTGCGTTAAAGAAAAATCTTGACACAGACCCACTGTGCATCATCTCCTCTAGATGTGGGCTATCTTCTTAAACTTACAACACTCACATTTCTGGGGAATATGAAATATTCTTGGTCTGAATGAATAGACTGTCCCATAGGGTGCACTAGGAAAAGGCAGAGATGAGTGAGCAGGATAGAAAGGGAAATTCATGAAGAAAATGGGTTAGTCACCAGGCAAGTGAGATGAGGGGCAAGGCAGCTATCCTCTCCTACTGGAAAAAAAAAAGTGTTGAATTTCGTTCCTCAAATTGGCTCTGGGCCCCATCCCTGAAGAAGCTGATTCAGGAGGTGGGGACGGGAACCAGGAACTTTTAAATCCCCAGATGACTCTCATGGAAAGTCCCATTGGGGACCGACATTGATTGATAGTGGTATACTAAATAACAGTGGATAATACTGCTAAAATCGGTATGTGACTGAAGGATTGCTGAATGGATGCGTAAACTGCAAATCCTTGAAGTGGATCTCTGTAAAGAATATGTCTCTCAACCAGGAAATATCAATGCATTTCCAGTTCTAGCCCTGTCGAGTGCTTCAAGTGTAACCAGACTCTGCCACAGGTGAAGAGCAGAGCCTTGTACTTTAACAGTCAGCCAAGCTGGGGGCTGGGATGACAGCTGAGTCTAATGAGTACACCTGCTCAGAAAGAAGGTCCTCATCCCTGCTGGGGTTCACGTGCTGATGGATCCTCCCAAGGAAGCTTCGAAGCAGCAAACAGAAAGACCAATTGGTTTTCAAGCCCCAGGGTTCAGTGAAAAACCGAAGTGTGACTCCAAGGAGACCTCATGAAAAGAGAACTGCTGGCCTCACTCTCTCCATTTCTGCCTTCAGGCCTTCCTCCCCTTATTCATTACTTACCCTCTGTTAGTTAAGTAGCGAGCAGCAGGGCTATTTCTTGCAATATTTCCAGCCGGAGAGATGTGGTCCGTTGTTACTGAATCTCCCAAATTTAACAGCACGTAGGCATCCACTATCGATTTAGGGGGCCGAAGATCCAAAGTCTACCAAAGAACACAGTAAGTCAGTGTTTGCCCAGGTTTTCTCCAACATGTCACCAGGGGAACCCCAACAGTAGCGGTCCATGGACCTGAACCAGATGACAGCCCTATATCAGCGCATAGAAAATTCTAGTTTTATTGGTTTTTTCAGGGGTGTTTAGAAAGGTGAGGTGAATTTATGCAAAATATTCATATCTCACGCTTGAAGGGAGGTGAAGTATTGGCACTGTCCCCTCGAAAGCAACAGGGATGCTGCTGCAAACGACATTCTCTTTCTCCACATCCAGAGAAGGCCTCAGATGCTAAGGACAGCAGGAGTCCTCCCCGTCCCACCCAGGGCAGTGCAGACTCCTTGATCATCAGTTTCAGAGAAGATTTCCCTTGTTTTTATGGATATAAGGTTTAAATATGGATTTTGCAAGGCAAGAAACTTTTTGAAGAACTCGTTTTGTTAAAAAGTAAAAAGTCCTACCAGGTCTTCAAAGAATGGTGGTGACTTAATGTATGTAGATTTGGGATTCCAGTAATATAGCTTATCTGATGGGGCTGCTAAGGCATTCCAGCTCTCATTCACAGTCTTGGGGAAAAAAGAAAAAAGGAAAGGCATATCTAATCACAGTCCATCCTAAGGAAAATTTAACATGCGAACACAAACATATATTCAAGCTAAGAGCACAGTGAAAACCATTCTTATTCTAAATGGTCACACAACAGAGTTCCTCTATACTAAGACAACACCATGCTAAGTAATTTAAAAATACATGTGCTCTGTGATAGGCAGCGTCTGGAATGGCCCCCACGGACCTGCCTTCTAGGATTCACACCCCTAAGTGATCCCCTCCTGCTGAGTAGGGGCTGGGCCTAGTGACTCACCTCCAGGATTAGGTTATAAAGAGACTCTGCCTTCTGTCACTTTCACCCTCTTACCCTCGCTTGCTTGCTTACTTGCTCTGATGGAGGCCAGCTACCATTCTGTGAAGAGCAGGTGAAGAGACCCACTAGTAAGGCACTGAGGGCAGCCTCTAGCTGACAGTCAGTGAGGAGCTGAGGCCTTCACCCACAGCACGTGAGGTCCTTTATCCTGCCAACAACCACATGAGTGGTCTTAGAAATGGATCTTCCCCCAGTTGAGTCTTCAGATGAGACTGCAGCCCCAGATGACACCTTGACTGGGGCCTTGTGAAGGCACACACACCCTGTTAAGCCGCACCTCCATTTCTGACCCATGGAAACTGTGAGATAAAAAAATGCTTGTGGGCTTCCCTGGTGGCGCAGTGGTTGAGAGTCCGCCTGCTGATGCAGGGGACACGGGTTCGTGCCCCGGTCCGGGAAGATCCCACATGCCGCGGAGCAGCTGGGCCTGTGAGCCATGGCCGCTGAGCCTGCGCGTCGGGAGCCTGTGCTCCGCAACAGGAGAGGCCACAACAGTGAGAGGCCCGCGTACCACAAAAAAAACCAAAACAACAAAACTTGCTGTTTTAACTCACTAAGTTTGGGGGTAATTTGTTGCAGAGCAATAGATAACTAATACATATACTTATAATTTATGAAATAATCCAGATTGTACCCCAGGGGAAATTATGTATGCTCTGAAGATTCTGGGAAGTAGACCTCCAGGTCATAAGGACATTAGCTAGTAAAAGACAGCTGCTATGCATTCAAATTGGCTTGAATTAGCTCTACATGTCCATTGACTCAGACTTTGGAGAAATACATTTAACCCAATATCTACCAAACTCCCTTGTACCATTTCCCAATGAGCAGCTTGCGGGATTCACAGTGCATGAATATGACCCCCGTGTGACTCTGCTCCCCAGTCTGCCCTCTTGTTTCATTCAAACCAACAGCCCCAGGCTGAAGCCCTTGGGTCAGCCTATCACAGAGACTAGGGAAAGTGGTAACATCCAAGGGGCTCAGAAAATGATGCTGAGCCCCATACATTTTCCCTGTATTTGTAAAATGCACACCAAGTTTTTTTTTTATTTCGGTAGTTTGATAGGGTGGTGTTTCCTACTGAGTGGCTTTTATTTTTATTATTATTTTTTAAGCATGCAAATACATCTGAGAGGTGCATTCAACCATTTGATGCCTCAGTGACACACTACAGTGACATCAGGGCGTCCTCAACCATAGTTGATGCACGCCCCAGGCTGCCTGAGGGAGGAAGTAGCTGTGGAGAGCTGGCCAGGAACCACACACAGCTGAGGCCTTTCCTCCTGAGGCTGCCGCTCACTTGTTCAACTCTGGGAACATGTGGGGAGTGTGGGGTCTGGAAAAACGTGAGTCTTAGGAGAAAAATGATGGATAAGCACTTCCCCAATCATCTGAAGAAATGTTACTTTGTATAGCTGACACCGCCACTGGCCTCAAGGGTGGCAGAGATGATGCATAAGAGCAGCTTTCCCTCACAGGTGGGCTGGGACCTCACCTCTATTTTCTGATAGACCTCCTTGAACATCCCAGGGATGACATACTGACGCTCCACTGCCTGGATCTCATCTCTGGTTGGCCAGATATCTCTCAGAAATATCTGTTGTCCCTTTGCATTTACCCCTGGGGAAAAAAATGTTTATTAGAAAAACATCTCATACCCCATTTTCATCGCCACATACAGTCAGTCAAGTCTCGTTCAGGGTAGTTACGTTCTGTAAAGCCTACGTGCACACTCAGAGAATACTCAGTCACTGCCCCCAGGGGACACACAGGTTAGGCTCCCAAGAGCCTCCATCCACAACACGGTCGTCAACTGACCAAGACATAACCCTGTTTTATGTGTGTTTCTGTTTCATGACACCTTACTTCATACATACTGTTGATGCATTCACACTGAACTCGCGAGCCTGTCTAACACGAGGCCTGTCACAGCCTTCTTGGGCTTAGGAACGCTACACAGCACTTTAGCACTACTCTTGGTGGTCATTTTAAACAGTGAAATCACCAATAAAAGGCACAAAAATGTGAAAAACATGGTGCTAAACAGAGCTCGAACAGGACACTTGTTTGCAGTATAAGACCTGCAATAAAAAGGCAGAATGGAGCTTCCCTGGTGGCGCAGTGGTTGAGAGTCCACCTGCCGATGAAGGGGGCACGGGTTCGTGCCCCAGTCCGGGAAGATCCCACATGCCGCGGAGCGGCTAGGCCCGTGAGCCATGGCCACTGAGCCTGTGCTCCACAATGGGAGAGGCCACAACAGTGAGAGGCCTGCGTACAGCAAAAAAAAAAAAAAAAAAAGGCAGAATGTTGCCTTGTTCGACCTCAGCTGAGAGCAGGCACAGTGAGGGACTCAAGGTTTTCACACCTGCACCCCTCCCCGCCCCCACCCCGTGCACATCTGTGAGTGACCATGGGAGAGTGATGAGCATTGATTTTGGGGTTAAAATCCATTTTAATGAGTAGTCAAATTTGCAAATATGGAATCCATATATAATGATGATCAACTGTATGTCTAAAGCTATGATTTCCTGAAAGTAAATTCCAGGGCACCATTTTCATATTATCTAATCTGCTTATTAGCATGGGTTGAGGAGGGTACAGCAAAGAGACCAGAGGAAAGGAAACAAAGCATCCTGTCCCCAGAATTTCAAGAAGCTGTACTATGTGGATGTGTTCCTACAGAGGAGACATTAAAACAGTGCCTATCATTAGATTAAAGTGGGAGCTGGAAAGGAAGGGACTGGAGAAGAAGCCAGAATGGCAAGATCTCCACTACTTTGGGTATTTCTTTCCCTTTTGTCGTCCCTCTCCCTTTAGTAAATTCTTGTTTAACTATTTCAGTTATGTCTTAGCTGTGTATTGGGGCATAAAGAAAAGACTCCTCCTCTGATCTCTGGAGGGTCTAGCCTTCATTATTTATTAAGGAAAGCAATAACTTCTCCCAGTAATGTTTTCAGATACATTGGAAAAACTGTAACCCCCCAGAAAAGATCTTACCCAGTGGTTCTTTCTCAAAGTCAATCCGGATGGTCCCGGCAATTGCATACGCTATTACTAAAGGCGGAGAGGCTAAATAGTTGGCCCGGGTATTGGGGTGGACTCGCCCTTCAAAATTCCTGTTCCCAGACAGTACTCCAACAGCAACAAGGTCCCCCTGTGTGAGGCAAGGGGAAAAGCAGGTCGCAAAGAGAAGAGAATGCCTAGGCTCCATTTGTCAGAGTTTTCCCTTTATCTTCCCCTTCACCTGGTCCTCTTCCTGGGAAGAAGAGCACACAGGGTGACCCTATGGGAGACACTCTGGGTCAAAAGCAGCTGAGAGACACATTCAGTGGTTTCTGCTCATGAGAAAATAGCAGGTTGGTCAGGAGGCGGCATCCTGGTTATTTTGCTGCTGGGGCCTGAGAACAGGCGGGGAAGACTGCAAGTTGAAAGCTAAAGGAAGCCACACTGACTGATAGGGATTCTATAATTAATGCAAAGCAAACCAAATAGTATTTCTCAATGCTACAGAATTTATGGGCCAAAAATCAAGCCAATGCAATTTAGTTTACATTCATTTGTCTGACTTGGAACCAGTTTTCAGACAACAGGAACAAATGATTTTGGTGCCTTCTGCAGTCAAAACCATGTTTAGGGAGCACACGTGTGCCAAGTGCTGCACTATGTCCTTCGTGTCCACTATCACCTTAATGCTCACAACTCTATGAAACAGGTGCTATTATTGTCTCCAGTTACAGTTGTGAAAACTGAGGCACAGAGGTTAATTAACTTGCTCAAAGGTATACAGTTAATAAGTTTCGCTCAACTCCGAAGACCGTACTCTTAACCACATCCCATACTTCCCTGGACCTTCTTAAAATTACCAGCCTTTTGATCACACATCATATGAAACATGACAACAGCTCTTAAGACCCACAAATTCCTCTGTAATCACCTGCGTGATGGCTTCTACCACAGCTTCAGGTAAGGGCCCACTGTTGCCAATGCAGGTCATGCAGCCATAGCCCACCACATCAAACCTAGGTGCAAGAGAGAAGCACAGGATGGAGAATGACTCTCAGTGGGCTCACCTGTTGGTTACAGTTCCTGGAGACCACTGACTTAAGTAAGTTTAGTACAGGGCTGTCTCTATAAAGCTTTCATTCTTGGGAACATTTTGATCTACTGTTCATCCATTCTAAATCATTCAATTAAGAGTCCTTTTTATAATTTACTTTTTTAAAAAACTGAAGTATAGTTGATTTATAATATTATGTTAAGGTGTACAACAAGGTGATTGTCATATATAAACACACACATATTTTTTCAGATTATTTTGCACTAGAGGTTATTACAAGACATTGAATAGTGTTCCCTATGTTATACAGTAAATCCTTGTTGTTTATCTTTTTTTTTTTTTTTTTTTTTGGCCACGCCACGCAGCATGCGGGATCTTAGTTCCCCAACCAGGGATCAAACCCACACCCCCTGCAGTGGAAGCCCGAAGTCTTAACCACTGGACTGCCAGGTAAGTCCCATATCTATTTCATATATAGTAGTGTGTATCTGTTAACCCCATACTCCTAATCCCACCTCTCCCCACAATCCCTGCTTTCCCCTTTAGTAACCATAAGTCTGTTTTCTATGTCTGTGAGTCTGTTTCTGTTTCGTAAATAGATTCATTTGTATTATTTTTTTTAGAGTCCACCTACAAGTGGTAATATATAATATTTGTCTTTCTCTGTCTGACTCACTTCACTTGTACGATATTCTCAAGGTCTATCCATGTTGCTTCAAATGGCAATATTTCATTCTTTTTTATGGCTGACAAGTATTCTATTGTGTATATGTATCTTTAGCCATTCATCTGTTGATGGACACTTAGGCTGTTTCAATGTCTCAGCTATTATAAATAGTGCTGGTATGAACATGGGGGTGCATGTATCTTTTCAAATTAGAGTTTCTGTCTTTTCTGGATATATTCCACTGACTGCTGGATCATATGGTAGCTCTAGTTTTAGTTTTTTAAGGAAGCTCCGTACTGTTTTCCATAGTGGTTATACCAATTTACATTTCCACCAACAGTGTAGGAGGGTTCCCTTTTCTCCACACCCTCTCCAGCATTTATTATTTGTAGACTTTTTGATGATGGCCATTCTGACTGGTGTGAAGTGATACCTCATTGTAGTTTTGATTTGCATTTCTCTAAAAGTTAGTGATGTTGAGCATCTTTTCCTGTGCCTGTTGGCCATCTGTATGTCTTCTTTGGAAAAATGTCTATTTAGGTCTTCTGCCCATCTTTTGATTGGGTTGTTGGTTTGTTTGTTTTTGATATTGAGATCTATGAGCTGTTTGTATATTTTGGAAATTAATCCCCTGTCAGTCGCATCATTTGCAAATATTTTGTCCCATTCGGTAACTTGTCTTTTCGTTTTGTTTATGGTTTCCTTTGCTGTGCAAAAACTTTTAAGTTCGATTAGGTCCTATTTGTTTATTTTTGCTTTTATTTATTTTGCCTTGGGATATTGCTACAATTTATGTCAGAATGTTTTGCCTATGTTCTCTTCTAGGAGTTTTATGGTGTCATGTCTTACATTTAGATATTTAAACCATTTTGAGTTTAGTTTTGAATACGGTGTGAGACAATATTCTAATTTTATTGATTTACATGAGGCTGTCCAGCTTCCCAACATCACTTGCTAAAGAGACTCTTTTCTGCATTGCATATTCTTACCTTCTTTGTTGAAGATTAATGACCATAGCTGTATGGGTTATTTTTGGTCTTTCTATTCTGTTCCATATAATTTACTTTTATAAGTAATTTACTTTTTAAATTTATAAGAAAATTATAAGGAGTCTATCTGAATGATCTGGAATTTTTAAAAGTTGAAATCAGATATGCCATTTGATGTCTTTATTCACTACTCTTATTATATAATCCCAAGGACTTCTGACTTTTATGAGGCACATGACAAAAATCTATGTCATCCAAATTAGGAATAGTGGATTAATTAGAGAAACTGTATCTGGCAACAAATAACTAATTGACTTCAAGGAATCAGAACATTTTCAGGCATGGGAAATAATTATTTTCATACCAAAGGGCAGATTCAGTTGCAGAGCCAACACTAGCCCATAGCACACCTTCATACAACTGAGAAAAGACGCCCCCTGCCCCAGGAGTGCAGCGCTACAGCAGAGCACAGGCTTGATATCAGCCCCTGCTCTCTTCACAGACACCCTTGTCTGATGAACAACCAGTACAACTGTACAGGAGGGCCCTGCTCTGTCGGAATGTGAGGGTTTGTCTGTTTACCATCTGACAGAAGACTACACAATTAGACACCATCAGATAAGCTTACATCCATTACAAGGTGACTTAGCAAAATACCTGTGGAATACAATAAAACAAAAGCAATGGTGCAAGAGATTTCTCCCTCACCCAAGCTGAGACAGGTAAGGCATGACTCCACTTTCTCGCAGGTAGTAGGTGACCACACCACTTCCAGGAGATAGGCTAGTTTTGATGTAAGGCTTCACGTTCAGGCCAGCATCCACAGCCTTCTTTGCTAACAAGCCTGTGAAATGGTAAACACAGACACGGTGTGTGGGGCTGCCCACTCTAGGTGCCATGGACATTTCAGGAAGGAGACTGACTTCAGTCTGCACTTCCTGCACTGCCTGACAGAGCCCCATTCATGTTGATGCTTTCTGCCATCTTTGTTGCCTGACAGAAATCAAAAGCTCGCTGGCCCAAAGTCATTTACATGTATTCAGTAAACTCAAAATTAGCCATGGACATGAAGAAAAAGATAAAAAGAGCTGTGCCTTTTTTTTTTTTTAAAAAGAGATAAACCTGAACCATTCATGATTATATTATAGAATGAGTTTTTAATTTTTGGAGGGAAAGCAGTCTTTCTAATTATATTTTATTTAGATGAAAAATAATAGGAAGGGCCCCTTCTTAAAGTATATGAATTGTGTACTTGTTGGTGAGGAATACAGTCTGCCTAGAAGGTAAAATCTAGTCCTCAGATATTTCTTGAAGAGGAAGATCAAGGGCTCTTGGGCCACTTGACTCTGGGCAAATACAGACTATTTATTACAGGGACACTGGGTGCTCTGACTTAGGACATATCAGGGAAGTAGGAAAGAAATAAGGAGTCAGGGGTATAAAGAGACAAAAGGCTACAGACAAGCTGGTATCTTATCTTAAGGAAATTGGTTTGTCCAAAGCTTAGGTGGCAACAGATGAATTCCTGGACAAAGAAGGTTCTCCTTACACACTTGTCCAATTCATAAAGAAAGAACTGTTTGTGGACACAAGAGGAACTCTTAGGGATATTTTAAAATTTGGAAACTAAAGGGACATTAGAGTAATGAAACTCTGCATGTAAATATTAAATAATTAAACAGAATTGCATAATAGGTAGATAAGTTTTATCGACCAGTGCCCTGTGCCATAATTCAGATGCACTTGACAATGCATCTAAGACAGACTAAATTCTACTGTACAAAAAGGCCTATCAGGGATTTTATGGAGAAAACAGTCTGTGAAATGAAAACAGGTTTTTTCTTCTAAAGTCTGACATAAGATTCTAGGCTTTACCAGAAATTCATCTTTCTTTCCTCTCTTCTCCTTCTTTTCTGTGTTGATTCTAAAGACTATACTACTTTAAATACTTTGCATTATTTATTGTATAAACATTTCTGGGCCAATTAATCTCTTCATCTGGAAAGGATAAGGCTCAGGGAACTATATGTAGAACTCAGTTAAGCCCCTGGGTCATGTCTTGGGAAATTTTCACCCACACGTCCACATGGCCATCAAAGGCACTTACCTGCTCCTAACATCACAGATGGATTACTGGTGTTAGTGCAGCTAGTAATGGCAGCGATTACCACAGAACCGTGAGCAAGGGTGAACTCGCTATTATTATAGATAAATGTCTTATGGTCATTATGATGGTCCAGAGCAACCTGGAATCCTTTAAATCCTTGCTATAGGAAGAAAAAAAGAAAAAAAAAAATATATGGTCAAAAGTTCTCACTTTGGAAGAAGAAGAAATACTTTGGTAACTATAGTTTTAAAGGCCAATTCTTAACAAAACATAAACATCTCAGCTGGTAAACTCTGAAATGCTACAGAAAAATTAAATTTACTCTTTTTAAATCTTTATAAAAGGGAGTCATGATTTCTGAATCTGATTTTGCTTTGAAATTATCAACAATTCTTCCCCACCTCAAATACCGAAAGACTAAAACTACAAATTTAGCTTAGTCTCATTAGAGCTAATTAGTACAGATGTAATGGCTACACTGAGGGCGCTGATACTAACCTTTATGGAAATTTAGAAAAAGGTGCCATTTTGGCCAGATTCAACCAATCATAAGCAGTAAGGCTAACACAGTGCAGCTGAACATTTGGTAAAATGCTGGCATCCCGCGGATAAAATCCATCACAAATCTTATTCATTTGAAAAATCTTCATTGAAAATCTACTGTGTACAAGATACTATGCTGGGCACTTTGTGGGATACAAAGGTGACTGTGCATAAATCCTATCCTCAATCTACAGTGTAGTAAAGGAAATCAGACATGCACATATTATACAGTACCAACAATGAAAGTAAAGGCTATGAAACACCATCACAGGGTTTCCCACTGATGCCATGAAGGTTCAAATGAGGGAGAGATGACTTTGTGCTATGGGATTTGAGGCCACATTGTGGAAGAGCTGAGAGATTAGGGCATGCAGACGGGGAAGGGACATGCAGGCAGGGGATGGCATGAACAAAAGTACAGTGGCCAGAAAAGTTTGGGCAAGCCGAGTGAACACCATGGTGAGTCATGTGAAAAGGAGGTATGCTTTGGAAAAGGAGGGTTGAGTTGTGTTTACAGGCAATCAAGTGCTCTAAGGAAGCTGCCTGGCTCTTAGCTAATGCAGAGGGAGGCATCGAGGACTATAGGATGGAGAGGAAACGCCCGCAGCACCAAGGCTTCAGGAAGACTCATCATCGAGGGCGGTGAAGCCTGTGCACAAAGAAGCCAAGCATGGGGCAGGACTGGGAAGGATTTCCATCCACCTCTCCCAGGTCCCTACCTTGGCTCCAAGGCAGCTCTCAAAGTCCTTTTTCATGTCAGATACGGCAACTTTGTCCTGAGGCCTTTTGGGTCCACTGCAGCAAGGCACTACTGTTTTCAAATCTAACTCCACAACCTGTGCACCCAAAAGAAAAGGAACCGTGGAATTGACATTATACTCACAAAGAAAAAAACACAGCCATGCCAGAGAATTTAAAACACCACAACAATAAAAATAAACTAAACTACCACATTCAAAACCAAGGAAGTCAATGTCCATTTTACACTGAAGGGATGAATTTCCAAAGTTCCAGATGAGCACTTCGGTAGCATGGGACAGGCAGAAGCCTTGCCACCTCTCAGAAAGACCAGGGTGGGCATTGTGGCTGCCGCCAGGGTCTTTCACTCAGCCATCTTTGCAAAGCAGCTCATACATCCTTTTTATTGCTTAAGTTAGTCAATGAGATGGATTTTCTACTGAAATGATAGATAAACCATTGTAATTTTTCTAAGATGACTGGGGGAATGCAGCCATTAACTCATCAATGCCAAGAAATGGGCCCTAGTCTAATTGAATATTTCCTTCCATCAATGTAATATGAAACAAAACAAGGATCCTGCATCTGGTTTACCCTCCAATCTTGGCTGCTGAGAAAAATGTGGATTCAGTTTGCACCCTAGAAAATGAATGAAGATAAGTACGTCGATGGGTAAATCAGAACAAATTGATTCGCTTGCACCTCCATTTCTTTCCCCATCTATAATAATGATGTGCTTATCAGCCTTTAAATAGCTCCAGTCCTTCTAAACTCCTTTTCCAAAGATCTTCCACATAAGAGGAGTAAAGCAAAAAAGGGGAGCAGGGCTTCCCTGGTGGCGCAGTGGTTAAGAATCTGCCTGCCAACGCAGGGGACATGGGTTCAAGCCCTGGTCTGGGAAGATCCCACATGCTGTGGGGCAGGTAAGCCTGTGAGCCACAACTACTGAGCCTGCGCTCTAGAGCCCACGAGCCGCAACTAATGAGCCCACACACCACAACTTCTGAAGCCCACACACTCTAGGACCCACGTGCTGCAACTACTGAAGCCCTCACGCCTAGAGCCCATGCTCTGCAACAAGAGAAGCCACCGCAATGAGAAGCTCGCGCACCGTAACTAAAGAAAGCCCGCGCGCAGCAACGAAGACCCAACGCAGCCAAAAAATAAATTAATTAATTAAATTTATTAAAAAAAAAAAGCGGTGGGTGGCGGGAGCATACTCAACCTAATGGCCAGGAAGAATGGGACAAGTTACGTTATTTTATGTCTACAATTCCTTATCTTTTTGATTTTTTTAGCCTTTTACCACACTGTTCTTCTGCGATAACTTGGCAGTGACTAATTTCCTACAAATACACCCCCCAAGAAAACACATTCACAACTAAAACCACAGGCTTGAGAAAGAGGATACACATGCCCAGCACTGTGTGCTAAACATTTTAAATGCATTATTTCATTCTCTAATCCTTTATCATGACCTTATGAAAGGCACTCTCATACCTGGGCAAAGTCTGGGTCTTGAGCGGAGTCACTGAAATCCCGAAACATTCCTACAGCCTGAAGATACTTTTTAATATGCTTTACTTTTTCTTCATCACGACCTAATGGGCATTTTAAGAAGTAACAAGTAACAGATGTTAATATTTCCTGATTAAACTAATGCCTCTACCAGAAGCTATACAAGTAATGGGCATTTCACTTAAACACACACCAAGAGCTCTGCTGATATGGCAGCTTTCAGGCTAACAGTCTGACTCTCTAGCCGATGCTGCTGTTTACTAGGGGCCATTAACTGATCTGCTGTTCTATCGAAGTGACCATTTCCTGTAGAAGATTCTCAGTTATAAGCACTCGTCTCTCTTTGGTTATGGGTCTTAATTAAGAGGATCCTAAGCCTCAGCGAATTGTCAAAGCATACCTCTGACGCATCTGCCTTCAACTGGCCACAGACCCTCAGCATTCCACATTATTCTTGTTATAGTAATCCCCGCAGTCTCCCACCACAGATCACCAGCTGTGTGCCCAGCACTGTGTGCTAAACATTTTAAATGCATTATTTCATTCTCTAATGCTTTATCATGACCTTATGAGAAAAGCACTGTTATTATCCTCATTTATGGATGGGGAAATAGTGGCTCAAGAAGATTAACTTTCCCATGGAACACGGGCCGTAAATGGCAGAACCAGGATCCGAAGCTGAGTTTAGATTTGAGTTCAAAGTCCTAACTCGTGATGCTATATCACCAGGAATATGACCCTGAAAGCTCTGCTGTTTCATTCTGATCAAGACCCTGGTTGCAGGAGATAATACGCACGGTTTGCCCAATGGACACGGAGTTCTCCCAGTTCTCTGACAGTTAAATAAGCCTGTTTGAGAGCTTGATTCTTGGATCCACAACAGATCAGCATTCTTTTTTTTTCGCCTCTTCATTTTAACTGAATTGTAAAGGTCATCAGCTTTCAGCATGGACCTTATAACAGATGACTGTCTGATCTTCGTTAACATTTATCATGACCTGTTGTTGGGCCCCAGTGTTCATTACATCCCCTGTCATCCTCTCCACGAAGACATGCAGGAGAAATTTCTTTTAGGTTTCAGTTTAAGAAAGTGTTCAACTTCTCTGAAACCATTGGTTTCAAATCAGTAGATGTTACAAATTCGGTACCAGATCAGTAAGAGGTTCGGTGGCCACCTCTAGAGCCATAGAAACTAATCTCATCTCTGGATGTATTTTGCAGCTTTCCCCTCCCCACCATCCCTTCCCTTCTCTTCTCTTCTTTAGGTTGAATGCCTCAGCTATTTAATCGAGGGACAGAGGCAGAAGGTAGTGCTCCAATTCTCAGCGTTCTATGAACTTTAGAAACGGCCTTCTGTTTTCAGGGTTCTGCACTTACCTGTCTGCACCAGGTACTTGATACTGACTTCATCAACTGGGAAAAAGGCAGCAGTGGCTCCATACTCTGGACACATGTTGGCAATTGTAGCTCGGTCGGCAATGGACAACTGGGCTACCCCTGGCCCGAAGAACTCGACAAATTTGCCCACTACCCCAACCTGGCGGAGGTGCTGAGCAACAGAACAACAGCAGAGTTTGAGACTTGATAACCTGTATTTAAAATGCAGAACTATCCCCTTGCAATTCTCATAAAGTAGCCTTGTGAGTAAACACAAAAAATGAATTAGCCCAACATATGTTTGATTACTTTTAAAAATAAAACTTAAAAAGTAAGGCCAACTAAATACAACATGGTATCTTGGAGTAGATCCTCGAACAGAAAAGGGATTACTGAAAAAACTGGTGAAGTTTCTAGTTTAGTTAAAAATGTCATACCGATGTTAACTACTTCTGTTTCTGATAAATATACCATGGTTATGTAAGATGTTAACATCTGGAGAAGCTGGGAGAAAGGTAACAGGAACTCTGTATTACCTTTACATCAAGTCCCCTGTAAATCTAAAATTATGTTGCAACATTTCTTTAAAAAGAAAGAAAAAGTAATATAAAAACACAAATAATAAGAAAAGTTTTGCCAAATGAGAAAACTTCTTTCTAAAAATTAAATAAATTCTTTCAACTTGAATAAATTATGATTTGCACCTGTTGAATAAGCAAATGCCTTGTTTTCAAGGGTATAATGAACAAATATCCTGAACACAGGTATAAGTCAAATGTAACCAAAAGATCCAGGCAGTCTGACTCTCACACCTTTTCCATACAAGCCATCAGCCAGGGCTGGAGCCTCACGACTGGCTTGGCTCTGCATGAAATCAGCTGTATGAAGTGTGGACAACCACACGGACAGGCCCTTTTGGTTACATGGAATTCTGCCAAATTTTGTGGGCAGAGCCTATATTATTCCACACTTGAACGATGCGGACATCTCTGATGAGCTATAGTGTTCAAATAAATCCGATTCCGATGTCCATGACTATTAAATCAAAAGTATAGCATCCATCCCACATAACCCAAGCCTTCAAATGATACAACCCGAAAAACTTGTGTGATAATAAAAAAAAAATTACTTTTCTAATAGTCTTTCAAAATGAAACTGCCTTCTTTTTGCCAAGCAAGCAAATCACCAAAAAGGATTATTTCTGACAAGGGCAAATGAAAAACAAAACAAAACAAAACTAATATTTTCCAGCTTGGAGAAACATCTGTTACAATAATGTAACTTATAATACAGAGAATGGAATTTTAAGTAGTCAAAAATTATTCATAGTTTGTTATTTTCATATAAAGAAGAACCATGTGGAAAAAATGTAGAAGTAAAACATATGCATGGAAATGATTTCTTATAACCTCAAGACAGTGATTATCTCTAGAAATGAAGAGGGTGGCTTTAGCCATAAATATTACATTTCACTTCTTAAAAAATATACATACAGAGAGAGCTCTGAAGCAAATACAGCAAAATGTTACCATCTGTTAAGTCTACATGGTGGGCATATAAATGTCATTTTAACTTCTGTGTATTTAAACTATTTCACAGTTTCAAAGAATTTTTTTTAAAGAAAAAGATCCATGCAGCAACAGAAGAGTAAAATGAACATAATGATCTGGAACCTAACTGCAGAGTTCTCTCCTTATGTCATCTCTTTTAAAGTCATAAACGTACTGTTTCCTAGCACTTCTAGAGCACATGGAAACCAAGAGAGACTCCATCATGGACTTTCCTCCTATTTGTCACTGTGACTCAGACCACAGAAGAGGCAGCACATTGTTACCTTGGTGATGGTGAGCACGATGTCAGTGGATGTTACCAGGGGGTGGGGATTTCCCATCAGCCTGTAGCCAATCACCTGGGGAAGCACCATGCTGATTGGCTGGCCCAGCATGACAGCTTCTGCTTCGATACCACCCACACCTGTGTGGAAAGGCGTGACAGAGTAATGCTTTCCTTAGTCCTCACGATATCCCTCAGGCATAGTACACTGTCATTAACAAGTAGTCAACCCACTTATAGTGTTTTACTAGTGTAGAGTTATATTTCCATAAAGGACAGTTATCTTTTCTCTATTTCCGTCTATAGAATTTTTAACAAGTGTTTCTCAAAGTGTGGTCCCCCAAACACCTGTGTCAAAATCCCCTTGATTCCACACTAAAAAGAAGAATGGGCTTCAGGAGTCGCTGTTTTTAACAAACACCCCAGCTGATTTTCGCCTATTCTAATTCCAGCTGCTTATTCCAATTCCAGCTGCTTATTCCAATTCCAGCTGCTTATTCCAATTCATTCTTCCAAACATTATACTGAGTGCCTAAAAGGCATCAGACACTTTTCCGGGTACTGGAAATTACTGGAAAACAGACCAAAAAAACCTCTCTGATATTTGTGGTCACTCAAATTCATGCTGCTGGGATGTAAGGGTATCAAAGTAAATCAAGGTATTTACATAGAACAGCATAAGTGGAATAGGAACCTAGAAGAACACTCACCCCAACCGAGAACGCCCAAACCATCAATCATGGTAGTGTGCGAATCCGTGCCCACAAGACTGTCTGGGTAATAATATCCATCCTGATCAAATACCACTCTTGCCAAATACTCCAGATTCACCTGGTGGATGATTCCTGAGCCAGGAGGAATAATCCGCATGTTGCGAAAGGCCAGAGAGCCCCACTGGGATTGAAAAATGGGGAGAACATGATGAATACCAGACACACCTTTATGCAGCTCACCTCCTTGGCACCTCTTCCTCATACCCCACACACATAAAGAATCAACCAATGGAGCCAAACTCTGCCCATACCTTTAAAAATTCAAATCGTTCTCTATTTCTTTCAAATTCCAAGTCTTGATTCTTCTGTAAACTGTCTGCCCTGTCAAAGAGAAAGACTAAATGTATAAATTTTAAGGCGTAAAATGTTACTGGTCAAATTTATAGGTGATAATAAAGAAAATGGCAGTTTCATCTGCAGGCTTGCTGGGTGGTGGTATGCATTCGTTAACGTGGGAAAGGTAATTAAAGAAAGTAAAAAGAATAATTATTTTTTGGTTTCAGGTGATTTTTATAATGCCTTTAAACATGGTGGGTAGAAAACATTAAGTGGATTTAAGTTAAAACTATTCTAATCATAAAGTCTGACTCTTAGGAACAGACTCAAGACATTTATGATGACAATAGCAGCTTAGATATTTAAAGAAGCTTTCTTTCTGTACTCCTTTCTTACCTATGACCTTGTTATAACACCTCTCTGAGCTGAGCCATATCTGGGCTGGCATTTTCATCTGTTTTATGTTGGGAGGTAGGGAACCAGTGATGCCAGGAGGCACAGGAATTTATAGAATCACAATCTCCTATCTTGCAAAAGGAGGTTTATGAGGAGGATGGTGACACTCAAGAACATGAGTAAAGCCCAGATTATATACCGAGGTTTGCTCCAAGTCATTCAGTTCATCAGGACTGACATGGACAATTCAGGGCATCAGGAAGCTTTTCCAGAATTTTTATAATCAAACTACATTGTTTTGAGGTAGAGTAAGTCATAGTGACAACTCGGCATGGTTAGCACACAGGAAGTGCTTACAAACTGTCATGGGTTGAGTGAACATAGGAAATGATAGTGAAATTAGTAGCTAAGACCCAAGTCAGACTTCACTAATTGATAGTTAACACTTTTGACATTACTAGGAACTAGGCACCAAAGTGCTTTACATTTATTTTCTAAATTTAGTCTTCAAAATAGCCCTTTGAGCTAGGAGCAACTAATATCCACATTTTTCAAAAGAGGAAACAGACACAGAGAGGGTAAGAAACTTGTTCAGGACCTCACAGCTAGTAAATGATGGAATTGGTATTGACACCCAGGCAGTCTGACTCAAGAATGATGCTCTAAGTCCCTATGCTGCCTCCCTGTAGTAGTAGTTGCAGAAACTGTAGCAGCGATGGTGGTGGTGGTAATAGCAACAACTACCATAATAATAACAGCAGGAGCCAAAGTGCAAGACTGCACGGTGCATTGTAGGCTCTAAGTGCTTTACACACATGAACTCATTCAATCATCCTAACAACCCCTCACGTAGGTACTACCATTACCCCAATGTATGGAAGAGGAAGCGGAGGCACAGAAAGATTAGTTAACTTCTCCAAGGTCAGATGCTTGTACATTACAGAGTGGTCACCTGAACCCAGGTCTGACCGGTCCTGGAGCCTCTACCTTAACCACTGTACCCACTTTCTTCTGTCACTTGTTAATGATCTACAGAGCCTACCTGGTGCCACATGCTGGGCATACAAATGTGCAGAAGGGGCATGTGTGCTGCCCAGCTAGAGCTCAGAGCCTAGCCAGAGACACAGAGCAGCAACCCGGCAACCATGAGAGTGTGATTATCAATGTCATGATACGGGAAGTACAGGGTGCCATGGGAGCACCCAGAAAGGGCCATGAACTCAGACCAGGGAGCCAGGGATGCCTTCCAGAAGGCGATGACATCGATGTAGCCTGGAGGGCGAGGGGGAGTCTGCCAGATGAGCATGGGTAGGCGGGCACTCCTTGAGAAGAAAAAGACTGGAGGCACGCACTATTTACTCTACAAATACACATTCAGTTACCATGCGGATGTTTTCCTTTTTCTCTTGATGTGAATATTCTTCCAGATAAGTGTCAGTTGCTTTGATGGAATCAATTTCTGAGAGTATCTTACAGCAGGGGTTGGTCCACAAACTATGGTTCATGAGTCAAATCTGGCCCAATACGGTGTATGTTTGGCTGTCAAGCAACGAATAATTTTTATATTTTTAAAGGTTGGAAAACAAATAAACGGAGACAGTATGTGGCCAGCAAAACCTGAAGTATTTACTGTTGGCCCTTTACAGTAAAAGTTTGCTGATCTCGGGCTTCCCTGGTGGCGCAATGGTTTAGAGTCCGCCTGCTGATGCAGGGGACACGGGTTCATGCCCCGGTCCGGGAAGATCCCACGTGATGCGGAGCAGCTGGGCCCGTGAGCCGTGGCCGCTGGGCCTGCGCATCCGGAGCCTGTGCTCCACAACGGGAGAGGCCACAGCAGTGAGAGGCCCGCGTACCACAAAACAACAACAACAACAACAAGGTCCTTCAGTCTGACGTCAGACTTCCTTTATGAGTCCTCTCCCATCCTCCAGTCCAAACTTTTAGTTTCAGCTGCACTCTGGCCCTCATACTCTCTCAAACCGCACCTTCCTCATGCCTTTGCATGCTCTGTTCTCTCTGTGTAGAATGCCTTTCCAGCTCTTGGCTCTTTGGTAAACATGCCTGGGGACCCAGATTAAGTGACACTTCTGGAAGAGCCCCCCTGACTCTCCAAGTTAGTGATTTGGTTCCTACACTTACTAACTGCATTCAAGCTGTGCATTCCCTAATCTCTCTACTTTTCTAGACTAACCTGCTTCTTGAATAAATACTGACATACAATAGGTCTGTTAAATGGATTTAATTTTACAAAAAAGAGGGAAGGCATCTTGGAACATTATTCTTAATCATGTATGGCCCTGCCCCATCTCTTCTGCTGAGCTCTGAGCACATGTGGACTCCCAGTCATTATGCCTTATCCTTTTGTCTCCGGAAGGATTTCAGAGTTTCTCAAAACAGAAGCAAGGTTGGAAGAGGACCATTTACCCCAGAGAATGCTGGGACCATCAGTTCAATATACATGACATAGTCACAGGACAAGCAGAAGCCAGAAATGCTTAGGCTGCTTTAAGATATGTTAAATTCTAGGTAAAAAAAAAAAAGTTAAATTAAAATTTAAAAAACAACCCTATTTACTCACTAAAACAAAAAATCTTTTATGCTAACCTTGGCTCGTTAACTTAGTTCTAGTTATTCGAATGAATAAACAGACCTAGAATTCAGATTTTTCCACCACTCAGAACTTTCCTAGATTTACCCAATCTGGTAAGCTTTCAATAAGATCTCTGAATGTGAATGGCCTCACACACTAAAGAGGAAATTTCTCCTTATTTATGTAAGTTGAAATCAGATTTGGATGTAGTTCAAAGTTTCTGAGTATTACATTTAATGGTACTCCAGAAATCCACAGACAGTATTTATAGAGAAGATAGCTTTGACACTCATGAAATCTGGTCAGAAATTGCTATGATACTCTTGTTGGGATTTTTAAAAAGGTTATTTCTGAGATAACTTTGTAAAACATTACAATAATGCGTTAGTTAGATCCTCGATTCCTAAAGATGGTGTGAAGCCAATTACTATTATTCACAGCAGGGAAAGAGCTTAGAAATACTTAACTGAGAAAATTCACCATCCCACCACTCCTTACTTCATTCTGGAAATAGCTGGAAATAAGCCCACAGCACACAGTTCCACAAAAGCTGAGACATCACACTTAATTCCTTACAAAAATGAGGAAAGAGACTGGGAGGTCAAATTGCAAAACCAAACTCAAGAAATAAAAACAAAACACTAGCGATGAAAATACTTCTCGGGCTTCTCTGGTGGTGCAGTGGTTAAGAATCCACCTGCCCATGAAGGGGATACGGGTTCGAACCCTGGTCCGGGAAGATCCCACATGCCACGGAGCAACTAAGCCCATGCGCCACAACTACTGAGCTTGCACTCTACAGCCCGCAAGCCACAACTACTGAGCCCACGTGCCACAACTACTGACTAGCCCACGTGGCACAACTGCTGAAGTCTACGCACCTAGAGCCTGTGCTCCGCAACAAGAGAAGCCACTGCAATGAGAAGCCTGCACACTGCAACGAGGAGTAGCGCCCGCTCACCGCAACTAGAGAAAGCCTGTGCGCAGCAAATAAGACCTAACGCAGCCAAAAATAAATACATTTATTAAAAAAAGAAAATACTTCTCATAGAAGTGTTTCTCTTTAATTAAAAAAAAGTGTTTGCTAGATTTGGATATCATTTTGGATCAAAGTTCACCACTAGACTTTGCTATTTTCATCATAATGTTTTTAGTATTACAGTATAAATGAAAAAGGTCCATAAAAAATTGAAACCAGAGTTGATGGATGTCAAGGTTTAAGGAGGAAACCAAGTCACAATGAACTTGGTGCTGACTCAGATTCTTTACCTGCTTAATTGTCAGGAGCTCTTTTGAGTTTTGAGTCAAATAACTTTAGAAATTAAAACAATTACAATTCTGTCTCCACCAGTACTTTCACCTTCCAGGCCAGGGAAATGAAGGTAAATCCATCAACACCAATGAGTCTTCAAGAAAAAGTTGCCCATGATTTTGTGAGGCTACTTTTAATAATTTCTGAAGTGGGACTTTAGGAAACATACTCTCCAATAGGATAATAGTTTGTGTATTTTTAAGTCTTCCCTTTGAAATCAAAACATTAAATTGAGCTTATGTGATTTAAGGAAGAAAAAAAAAAGGACATATTGCCCAAGGATGGGTTGAGTCCAAAGAAAAGGAAAGAGCTAGCAAGTATCCAGTCTGTTTGTTCCAAGAACCATCAATTCAGGAGACAAAGCAGTTTTCTCTCTATTCCTGAATTTCTCTGGTTTGGATATTGGCAATACTAATTTGAGAATGACCAGTTTCTACATTTCTCTTGAGGCTGTATAGAACCCACTTAAATCCCCAAGGAAGCAAATAAACGTTTTTGCTTTTTTTTTGAGTGGTTGGTTTCATATTCTTAAATGACTTTCTATTATAAAAACAATAGCTTTTTATTGTAAAAATAAAGAATAGTTACAATCACTTAGCAGTTTGGCACTTCTCTTTCCAATTTTGTAATCTTTGCCTAGAGTTTCATCGAGCTGAGATCACTCTATACATGCAATTTTTATCTAGCTCATTGAGCCAAGACATGAGCATGTTCCAAATGTTATTAAGGATTAAAATATAACCGTAAAGGTTACTTAATAATTTACTTTAAGGATGTACCATAATTTAATAAATCACTCTCCTTTGTTGGACACCTAGAATGCTTTTAAATTTTCACTATTATAAATAATACTTTAATAAGCACTATTTAGTCATTAAGCTTTTGCTGAATTTCAGATATCTATAAAGTGTATGTTTAGAAGTGGAAATTCCAGGACAAAGGATATGGCACATTGCTTTCATCATTTCTAATTTGTAGTGCTATCAGCAGTGTATAAAAGTGTCTCCCTCATGACACATTTATAATTAATAACATTTATTTTCTAAACTATGTTGATAAGAGAAAATGGTATCTCAAGGATTTAATTTACCTTTTTATTACTTGTAAAGTTGAAAAGGCTTTATATACTGTTTACCATTTGTATTTCCTTTTATTGTGAAATGTCCACTTTCCTTTGCCCATTTATTTGCTGGGTTTTACTATTTTTTAATAGGTTATACATACTCTTTATATATTAGAGATATTAACTCTTTACTGAAAATATTTTTCAAGTTATCTCCTGGTAACTTTGAAGTCATTAAATCTATAGATTTTTTTCCCCTTTGTTTCATTCATTGCTTCTAAATTTAGAAAGGTTTTTCTTATCAAGACATTTGACACTATATAATTAAATTTTCTTCAAAATCTTTGATGATTTAATTTTTAAAATATTAATGCTTTAAATTATATGAACTGTTCTCTCTACCAAATAATTAAGTTTCCCAGCATTGTATGCAGAACAGTTATTTCTTTCTAACTAAAGTTCTATCTAAAGTTGGAAATAATTTATTTAGTTATACTTCTAGGTTAAGATATCAGCCTTCTAGTAGTACCTGGTTGCCCTCCTTGTATCCAAATCCTCGTTGTGTAATCTTGCAGTTACTGGAGTGTACTCCTTCACCCCTGACTTTGGGCTAAATTGTGCAACTTGCTTTGGTTAATGTGATTGTGAATAGAAGTGATCCTATGTCAGTCCTCATCTAAGCCTCAAGAGATGCTGCAGGGTCCCGCTTGCCTTCTTGAGCCTCTGTGATCACCACATAGCTGCTTTCTCCTTTAGCCTGGGCTCCCAAAGAAGCACACATAGAATGGAGCTGTCCCAGCTGCCCTACCGATGTGCAGTGCAGTGTAAGCAGTCAACCCAGCCAAGGCTGGGTGAGGCACAGCTGCCCAACTGCATTCAGCTGAGATCAGCTGAGCTCCCACCCAACTTGTAGATGTGTAAGAAATAAATTCTTATTGTCTTCTGCTACTGAGATTTTATTGGTAGGATTGGTAGGTTGTTGGTACGATTTTAGCAGGAAGAGAGAAGTGGATATCCTGAACAATAGAAGGAAATAAGGAAAAGGGTAGAGTTTATGGACACCCACGTGGAGAGGCAGAGATGGCCAGATATGAAATAGTTACTTGGAATCAAAATGGAATAAGACTCCAGTGGTTGGAAAAAAAAAAAAAAAGCCAAACTCTTTTAAAGTCAAACACATACTTGTATTGACAAGCTCTCATGGCAGAATTTGTATGTGTTTTTCACCCAGACTTCAAGCTTAAACACAGGCTGTTCTCACCCAAGAAGTAAACAGAAAAAAAAAAAAGACTTAATCCCCCCTGCCCCCACCCTGAAAAAAAAAAAAACTTCAGGGGAAAATATTTATTAAGTTTGAGTTTTCCTGAATATACTTTTTAAAGATTTTTCTTCTTTTTTAAATTTTTTTTATTTTTTAATAGATCTTTATTGGAGTATAATTGCTTCACAATACTGTGTTAGTTTCTGTTGTACAACAAAGCGAATCAGCCATATGCATACATGTGTCCCCATATCCCCTCCCTCTTGAGCCTCCCTCCCATCCTCCCTATCCCACCCCTGTAGGTCATCGCAAAGCACCAAGCAGATCTCCCTGTGCTATGCTGCTGCTTCCCACCAGCCAACTATTTCACATTTGGTAGTGTATATATGTGGATGCTACTCTCACTTTGCCCCAGCTTCACCCTCCCACCCCGTGTCCTCAAGTCCATTTTCTATGTTTACCTCTTTATTCCTGCCCTGCAACTAGGTTCATCAGTACCTTTTTTTTTTTTTTTTTTTAGATTCCATATATATGTGTTAGCATACAGTATTTGTTTTTCTCTTTCTGACTTACTTTACTCTGTATGACAGACTCTAGGTGCATCCACCTCACTACAAATAACTCAATTTTGTTTCTTTTTATGGCTGAGTAATATTCCATTGTATATATGTGCCACATCTTCTTTATCCATTCATGTGATGATGGACATTTAGGTTGGTTCCATGTCCTGGCTATTGTAAATAGTGCTGCAATGAACATTGTGGTACATGAGTCTTTTTGAAATATGGTTTTCTCAGGGTATATGCCCAGTAGTGGGATTGCTGGGTCATATGATAGTTCTATTTTTAGTTTTTTAAGGAAACTCTATAGTGGTTGTATCAATTTACATTCCCACCAACAGTGCAGGAGGGTTCCCTTTTACACACAAAAAAGACTTACACTCTGAGATTTTGCACAAAGCAGAAAACCCAACTGTTCATCCTAGTCTCTCACCTTCTGTTGAAATCAACCTGGATGGAATGATCAATGACAAGGTCAGCGGGACAGACAGGGTTTATTTTCTCTGGATTTCCTCCTAACTTTTTCACAGCATCACGCATGGCAGCAAAGTCAACCACAGCTGGCACACCCCTAGGAAAAGGGAGATTAAGCAGAAAACAAATCTGTTAAACAAGTACCATGGGATTTTTCAGCTTTTGCCTCTGCTGATAATATTGGCAATGGGGCTGTTTCATCGGCTGTTTCATCAGTGGTGCTAACAATGGATGTGTTAGAAAAGTGAAAGTGTCTAAACACATCCCCTTCAGCAGAAATCACATCAGTAATAAGTGCCGCGACTGAGTGGTATCTCTATATGCAATTTTATCCCTGCATTGAAGGTCACAGCCAACATGGTCTAAACAGAGAAGCTGTGGGAAAGCTGGCAATTAAAAACTCTTGAACTTTTTCTGCCATCACTGTTCCCTTTTCATATGGTGGGCTGACAAAGACCTGTACAAGATCACACCCTTCAACTTCAGACCAAATTTAAAGGAATGGATATAATTCAGAAAAGTAGGCTATGAATCAAATTTATACTAAGTGAATGCTTTCTTTTTATTAGAGAATAAAATTTGGGTGATCTTTGCTCTAAAAAAAATGAAATTTGCTCTCCAGAAGGAATAAAATAACATCATTTCAAAATGAAACGGTAATGTCTCAAAATGAAGCCGTGATAGGGAGCAATTCCTGGGAATAGCAGGATGTGAACAGAGGCTTAACAGCAACACATCACGCCTTGTGAGCTACGTATCTCCCCTCAGGTGACACATATCAACGTTCCAAGGACAGCTGTTTGAAACCTGGCTCCTTGGGTGATAGGACATAGAGGCGAAAAGATTCCGAGATAGCTCCACTCCATACTGTTTCTTTCAACTTTTGCTAGTACACTTAGGACTAGGATCTTGAAGACCAAGGACAAGGATCTTTGCCACTGGAAAAGGTGGAGTGAGTATGCATCCTGATTTGCCTGAGATTATCTCTTCCCGTCTGGGATGACTGCCCTCTTTTGCTTTCAACCGTCTCTGAATGTTGAGTGAAAAATTATACAGTCACTGTGTTTTTTATTTTTGCTTTTAAGAAGCTTTCTTTAAAGGCTGACAAGGGATGCAGAGAAAAACAGAGTGAAGTGACATGAGGCTCACGTGAAGTCCTGCAGGATGACGCGGGCAGGCTTAAACGGCACTTCTATGTTCTTATGCTGCATGACATTCCAATTTAGGATATTTTCAACATCATTTTTCTTCACCAAAAATTGATCACAGTTCCGAATGGCTGCCTCCAGGAGAACTCTGATAGAAAATGGTAGTCGTCCTAGGAGTAAAGGAGAAAGTATAACAAAACCAAACCCATGAGACATCTTATTATAAGAGCTCTCTAAAGCCAAACTCCATACAAACTTGATACAAGGCATCACACTATTCTTCCAGCAGGGAAAGAGAGTAAATTTAAACTGATTCCAACAGTTTAAAATATAAGACTATTGAATGGATTTAGGAGACATCCAGTACTAGAAAATACCAACAGCCTAGGCAAAAAGAAAATATTACACTTAAATCTTTCATAATAAATGGTTGCCTAGCCTTGGAATCCAGTAACAGAATTTCCCTTAAGTCATCATGAAAGACATGAGTCTAGATAATTTACTGTATTACTGTTAGCAAGTACACACACATACAGTAGTATTTCTCATGAAACCTAGTGTTTAAGAAATGAGAAGATAACCCCTTTACAATTATTATAATAAGACTAAAGAATAGTCAGATACATCTTTCAAAGGAAATAAACCCCTGAACACCATGTAGTGTGGTCATTGGTAACTGTGTTTTCTAGAATAAAACAATGGTAATTCATTAAGAAAAGTTATTTTGTTTATAAAAGAAATGGTCAATCCGGATACATGACAATTATTTACCAGTATTATCCAGAAAAGGCAAGACTACAAAGGTAGAGAAGCATAGGAGTTGGAATAAAAAAGGCTTGTGTTTTCATCCTCTTCTGCTACCTACATAGTTGTTATTTAATCATATCATTTACTCTCTCTGGGCCTCAGCTTCCTCAGGGCTTCTTATGTTTTTAAACATAACATGATAGGGTTGTTATTCAGATTAAACAATATATATGTACAAACACTCTCTATACTAAATGTTATGTAAATGTTACATATATATAATCATTATTATCTACTTGAAAACGAGCAATGTAAGAAAGGTGTGTATTTGTGTGGTTAACCCAAGACCATTCAGCCATCTCTGCTACTCCCTCTTCCAACTCTCCTAAAGCCTAATTTATTAAGTAGCTTACTTATTATGCAAATGATATTCTAATTACTATCAGAGCACTTACATCATAGAGCCATGTACCTACCATATCTTGAATCCTCCAATTTATTCAAATTGAAGAATTTCTTTCCTGGTTGTGCAGGATCCAAAGGCTCAGCGAGGTGTGCAAATGGGTTGCTCATTATTCCTGATGGCCACGTGTCCCTGAAAAGGACAGAGAACATTTAATTTCTACTCTCAAAGCTGGACCTTATTTATTCAATGAGTGTTTGCCCTCTTTAACGATTATGATACATTCACTTCAAGAAATCACTTTTCTTCTCAGAGTAGGGGAAAGGTGGGACATAAATGAATAAAAAATGATATCCTTAGCAAAGAAAGTGGGCTCTGTGAAGCTATTTGTGAAAGCTAGGATTCACCTCTCAAGGGTGCATACAATTCCAAACTTCTTTTGCCTTATCTGTATACAACTTTCCAAAATTCTTGCACTGATAAGTCATGAGGAGGAAGGGAAATGAAGGATGTGTTGCATGGTGAATCTCGAATATGTGGACAGACCTCTGAACTGGACTCATGTTTTGCTTGATAGGAGGTTAAGAGGTCCGGAGCAGGTGACATTGTGCAACTGTATAAAACTCGAACTCTGGAAGAGCGGACTTGAAAGCAGCTGTTTTCTGTTGTAACTGTCTCTGCAGCGTTTTAAATAAACCTGTTAGTTGGAAGTCTTCCCAACTCACTTTTGAGTTGGTAGCAAGAGTGAGTTCACATCAGGTAATCTTTAAGGTACACTGTGGTGGCATAAATGCCCAAACTCCCCAGATATGTTTGGAGAGGACCCTCTACCCCAGCTCTGGGCAGAATTTCTCCTTATCTTTTTTTTTTTTTTGCGGTACACGGGCCTCTCACTGTTGTGGCCTCTCCCGTTGCGGAGCACAGGCTCCGGACGCACAGGCTCAGCGGCCATGGCTCACGGGCCCAGCCGCTCTGTGGCATGTGGGATCTTCCCGGACCGGGGCACGAACCCGTGTCCCCTGCATCGGCAGGTGGACTCTCAACCACTGCGCCACCAGGGAAGCCCTCTCCTTATCTTTTTATAAATTATAAGTGGTGAACAAGAAAGGACACTGTTCCTGGCCTCCACCACACAGATAAACAGCGATTTCAAATAACTGTATAACTTAGAGCAAAACACTCCGGGGTGGAAGTCGGAAGACTTGCTTTCTAGTCCTACCCCTTGGGCAAAAGTCTTTTAATCGATCCATTCTCCAATAGTCTTAATTTTAAGATAATTATAGTAACATTCTCCTATCTAATCCAAGGTTTTTATGAATAAATATTCATAAAACCTATTTTGGGGATGACTGATATGGAATGATCAACATATTACTATAAAATGAAAACAAAGTACAATATCTTACTCAACTTATGATTGGGTAACACCCTGATAAACCCGTTGTAAACTGAAAATATCGTAAGTTGAAATGCATTTAATATACTAAGCTACTGAACATCACAGCTAAGCCTAGCCTACCTCAAATATTCTCAGAACACTTACGTTAGCTTACATTTGGGCAAGATCATCTAACAAAGAGCCTATTTTATAACGAAGTGCTGAATATCTCATGTAATTTATTGAATACTGTACTGAAAATGAAAAACAGGGTAGTTGTCTGGGTACAGAATGATTGTAAGGGTGTCGGTTGTTCATCCTCCTGATCGTGTGGCTGACTGGGACTCGTCACAAGAGAGTATTGTACCGCATATCACCAGCCCGGGAAAAGATCAAAATTCAAAATTCAAAGTGTGTTTCTACTGAATGCCTATCGCTTTTGCACCAAAGTGGTCAAAAAATTGTAAGTCAAACCATTGTGAGTCGAGGACCATTTGTACAGAAAACAACTGTTTGTGGGGATAAAAAGTGACAAGTGGGCCTTGTCTCCATAGACAGGCCCATGTCTTCGTTGAGACACAAAAGAGACAGCGGCCTCGAAGTCAGGATTGGGAGAAAGACTCAGCTTCATTGTATATCCTTTGGTATTATTTGCATTTTTAACTGTACAAATATAACTTTGAAAACTAGTTAAAAACTTAAAAGAGATGATGAGCACACCTACTGTGTCTGAAGTCCAGGGCCAGGCAGTTCTGGGGAGAGGCAGCTGAGTGAGAAGCAACCCCTGCCTTCCTGGAGTTACGAGTGCAGAGACAATGGGATGAGCCGGGCACCGGCAACAGGCGTGAGAGAATAAGAAGGAAGAGTGCGGTGGTCTGCCGAGCACCTTTTTACTGGGAATCGCCTCTTTCCCCTAGTCCCACGTGGTTTTTGCAGGAGCTGCCATTTGGTGGGGGAGAGGGAAGGCCAACTGACTTCTCTAGGAATTCCGGAACTGAAACTAAAGAAAGCCTAGCACGGGATGCTGGGGCGTGCCCTAGATCATCTGCAGTAGAATTACCTGGGGCTCTTTCTTGTTAAAAATAGGCTCCCGAGTCCCACCGCTGAGCTACTGAATCAGAAGGGACTGGGGGAGGCGCCAGGAATTCGACAATCTCCCAGGTGTCTCTAGCACGTGTCCAGTTTGAGAATCATTGCTGGACACTGTGGAGGACCAGGTGAAGAAGGTACACTTGATTCAGAAAGCAGGGAGGTACCATGGAAAGTATATGTTTGAGAGGGGGAGTGAATCGCAACCAAAATACCACACGGCTCAGGAAGGGGGCCTGAACAAGTGAAGCAGGCAGCACAGGGGCTTGGCAGCCTGGGCAACGTTTGCCCGGCTAAGGGAGCGGCAGCCACTTGGCTCCAGCCGCGGGCTGCATGCTGGAATATGCCAGCCCAGTGTGGACAGAGCCAAGTTTTCAAGCGAGGCTGGCAATCTGGATTTCTACACGAACATTCTTGATTTATAAATGTCAGTAACTAGATTTTTCTAAACTACTGAGTGGGCCTGCAGCACAATGGCCAAACCAAACATGCCTGAGGGGCACGACCTGACCTGTGTTCTAACTTAGCCTGGCAGATGTTTTGGAGGAATGGGAGGTAACTACAGAGAGAAAACTCAGGCAGGAAACTCCGGAAGTGGTAGGAACCCCTCGCTGAACTGGGCACGGTGGGCTGTTCATATCTTTCAAAAGCCTTAAGTCACTGAATCATCCCTAAAGGGGCTCAGTTTGCCAAAATTCTATGGTTAAACCAGTTGCCAAATTGTACCCATATTTGCCATGATGCAGTGAGGACACAGGACACAACGTGTCAGTTTGCTTCCCCGTACCTTATAAATGCCCTGGCAGAACTCTGGAAGCCTTACACGATTCCTGCTGTTCCTACCACCCTACAAAGCCAGCTGGTATTTCAGGATGGTTATAGTGACCAGTATGGCTCTTGTAGAAAATGTGTCGTATAAAGCACTCTCCATCTGCCTCCTTTTTTCCTTAGAGACTAGATAATTGTGTAGTTTCACTATATAAATGAAGGAAATTTTACTTGCAGAAGTTAGGAGAGAGAAGAGCCAGTGACTAATTACTAAGTACCAGCGCGTGCCAAGTGCTTCATACCGTCTTCTATAACTCTGGCAACATCTCTGTAAATTCCAGCCTATCATTACTCCCATTTTACAGCTGAGAAAACTGCAGCTCAGAGAGATGGAAAAACTCGCCTCAGGGCATACATCCAGTAAGAGGCAGAGCTAGGTTTTGAACTCTGGCTTTTTCCACCAGCCCCTTGGGGCTGCCTCTCCAGGTGTGGCAACTCCTGGTTTGAAGATGGCGCTGGCTGGAGGTCACCAACCAACCCCCAGAGCTGAAAAAAGCCAGGAGACGCATGGGCCTGAGAAATCCTCCTCCAAGAGGCAGTTCTGAATACTAGAGTTGCCTTTCCTTCTTTCTAGGGGTCACCCAGCACAGTGGCCTGAGCCAGGCATTGATTGTCACATGTCCCTTGCCACTCTGAGCCACAGGTCAGTGGAAAGCAACAGGAGCTGTGTTTTTGCAACCCCAAACTGGTTTTGCTTGGAAGTTGGGAAATGGACCTCCCCCCCCCCCACCACCACCCCCTTATAAGCCTGTTGGGTTCTGGAAATCAGAGCCACTCCACAGTTTCACTCATTCTATCACTCTTGTTTCAAATGACCTTATAGGAGTTCCCAGTGCTTTACTAATCCCAAGAGGGAGCCAAAACAACCACGTGCCAAGCAGGGTATGAGGGGAAAGATCTTTGGTTTGGGAACAGTCCCGATACAAAGTAGAATCTAGGCATTGTGAATGTACCTAGGTCTGCCTTACCCTGGCCAGAATCCTAGCCCATCCCCAAACCTTGAGTATTACCCCAAATTATCCCAAAATCTGTGATTTTGCTAGAAATGCCACCAACTGGCCAGGGAATCCTGTCTACTTCCACAACCACAGAAAGCACAGACCCCACTGTTTCAATTCCTTTCTTATCTGCATTGTTCCTGCCTTTTTTTCTGTTTTGTCTAATCCCCATTCAATACTAATAAAAGAGAGGAATGAGCAAACAGAGAGGATCTGGGGGGAGAGGGTGGAGTGTCATCCTAGGTTTTTTTCTCTTTTGGAAGAGGGAAGAATTAGTATGCATGGAAATGTGTTCGGGTTGCTGCCTCTTGTGTTCCACAGAATAAGGTGGTACTGCATGGAGGCAAAGGAAAAAAAAAAGAGAAAAAAAAAAAAAGGAAAGAAGGGCAAATGATATCTTTTAAGCAGCGCGTTTACAGCTCACTCAGAACTTGCCCTTCCTGAACACTTGTGTTGAGAAGGCTAGGACTGCTGATATCTGCCTGGCCTCTGAGTCAAGTGGGACCCATGGACAGTTCTCAAAGAAAAGGAATCCAAAAAGAGACACTTGCACCATCTCTGAAACCCTTCACTACATCTGTTCACATTCGGAAAGAAAAGATAATTATTTGGTAGCAAAACGGTGTCTCTCAAAGCTAACCCATCCTGAAATACCAGCTGGGTGACTTGGCATGATCCTTACAGATACATTTTGTGCATCGAAGAGTAGGGGTGGGGAAGGGAGTGCTGGACACCAGATTTTTAAAGTAAATTACTAAAAATACTAAATAGTCGGCACAGGCAGGCAGATCTGAGACACTTAACACATGAACTACTCTCCCAGTAAAAAAGGTTGAGGGAGTTCAGTGCTGGGGATCCTCTCCAGCCACAGACAGTGTTGCTGCCAACTGACCTTTGGCCTCAATTTAGGACACTGGCATGTGACTTACTTGGAGAGGCACCTTCACTTGTACATGTGTGGTCTTGGCATTGATCCGTCACCACAGGCTAGGGACACTTTGATCTTAGATGCTAAGGAGGTAATGAGATAAATCAGAGAATGGTGAACCTACCTTAAAGAACTTTACCTAGGACTACATCAGGGGACCAACATTCCCCTGATGAGAAAATAGAGGCCCTAAAAGGAAGTTGATGGCCTGGGGTCACAGGATTATAAGGGGTAGCACCAGGAGAAATATAGCTGATTTTCCCTCCAGTAAAAAAGCAAATTTCTGGCAGAGAAAACAAACAAACAAAAACACCTTAAAATCCTTCATAAGTAGAGTTGAAAAAAGTACTACTTAGGCGTATCACAGTCTTCTGGCACTTTTGTAAGTTAGTTCTATAATCATTCACTGAACCTTCCGTGGTTCAAAATTCCAGAGAACTGACTGACAGCTAAACTTTGGGAAAACAACCTGTGGTTAAGTTTTTAACTGCTCTTGATGACTAGTTTATTCCAAGAGAGGCAGAGGAATGACAAATCAATTCTGTTGATGTAAATATCAGACCCACATACCATTCATATGCAAATGAACACAAAAAAGAAAGATACAGAGTAAAGTTAAGATATATAGATTGCCAACAGGCACATGAAAAGATGTTCAACATTGCTAATCATCAGAGAAATGCAAACCACAATGTCAGTGGTTTTGCAAATGAAAACCACAGTCTCACACCTGTCAGAATGGCTACCATGAAGAAGACCACAAAAAACAAATGTTGGCGAGGATGTGGAGAAAACGGAACCCTCAAAACGGAACCCTCGTACGCTATTGGTGGGAATGTCAATTGATGCAACGACTGTGGAAAAGAGTATGGAGGTTCTCAAAAACTATAAACAGAACTACCACATGATCCAGCAATTCCACTGCTGTATATATACCCGAAGAAAACGAAAACACTTATCTGAAGAGATACATGCATCCCGATGTTCAAAGCAGCATTCTTTACAGTAGCCAAGATATGGAAGCAACCTAAGTGTCCATCAACAGATGAATGGATAAAGAAGATGTGGTGTACATATATACAATGAAATAGTACTCAGCCATAAGAAAGAATGAAATTTTGCCATTTGTAACAACTGGACTTGGCGGGTATTATGCTTGGTGAAAAAAATCAGACAGAGAAAGGTTATCACTTACCTGTGGAATCTAAAGAATAAAACAAATGAATGAATATAACAAAACAGAAACAGCACAGAACAGACACTTAGATCAATGGGACAGACTATAGAGCCCAGAAGTAAACTCACATACTTATGGTCAATTAATCTACAACAAAGGAGGCAAGAATATGCAATGGAGAAAAGACAGTCTCTTCAAAAAGTGGCGCTGGGAAAACTGGACAGCTACATGTAAAAGAATGACATTAGAACATTTTCTAACACCATATACAAAAATAAACTCAAAATGGATTAAAGACCTAAATGTAAGACCAGAAACCATAAAACTCCTAGAAGAAAACGTAGATGGAACACTCTTTGACATAAGTCATAGCAATATTTTTTTGGACCTGTCTCCTAAAGCAAAGGGAACAAAAGCAAAAATAAACAAATGGGACCTAATTAATCTTAAAAGCTTTTGCACAGCAAAGGAAAACATGGACAAAACAAAATGACAACCTATAGAATGGAAGAAAATATTTGCAAATGATATGACCAATAAGGGGTTAGTTCATATCCAAAATATATAAACAGTTCATACAATTCAATACCAAAAAAACAAACAACTCAATTAAAAAATGAGACCAGTTATAACCTATGTGGAATCTAAAAAATAAAACAAATTAGTGAGTATAAAAAAAGACTCACAGATATAGAGTATAAATTAGTGGTTACCATTGGGGAGAGGAAAGGGAGGAGGGCAAGACAGGGGTAGGGGTCTTCGAGGTATAAACTACTATGTATAAAATAAACAAGCTACAAGGATATATTGTACAGCACAGGGAATATAGCCAATATTTTATAATAACTATAAATGGAGTATAATCTTTAGAAATTGTGAATTACTATATTGTACACCTGAAACTTATATAATGTTATAAATCAACTACACTTCAATTTAAAAAAAAACTTAGAAAAAAGATCAGAGGGCTTCCCTGGTGGCGCAGTGGTTGAGAGTCCGCCTGCCGATGCAGGGGACATGGGTTCGTGCCCTGGTCCGGGAAGATCCCACATGCCGCGGAGCGGCTGGGCCCGTGAGCCATGGCTGCTAAGCCTGTGCATCCGGAGCCTATGCTCCGCAACGGGAGAGGCCACAACAGTGAGAGGCCCACATAACGCAAAAAAAAAAAAAAAAGATCAGAAAAATACATTAAAAGAAAATTTTAAAAACAAAATTTTTATGTATTTATTTAGGCTGCGCTGGGTCTTAGTTGGGGCACCTGGGATCTCCGTTGTGGCATGTGTGATCTTTAGTTGCAGCATGTGTGATCTTTAGTTGTGGCATGTGAACTCTTAGTTGCAGCATGCATGTGGGATCTAGTTCTCTGACTAGGGATCAAACCTGGGCCCCTTGCATTGGGAGCATGGAGTCTTAGCCACTGGACCACCAGGGAGGTCCCTAAAAGAAAATTTTAAAAATAGATGCTCATTGTGGAAACACTATTAATCAGCTATAAAAAATGAGGTAATCCTACCATTTGTGACAACATGGACTTTGAAGACATTATGCTAAGTGAAATGAGTCAGAAAAAGACAAATACTGTATGATCAGATTGCACTAATGTATAGAAGTAGAACCTAATTAAAAAAAGAAACACAACTCACAAAAAAAAAGAAAATGCAAGTGAACAAAAAGAAGAAAATGAAAGTCATCTGTAATACCATGGTTTGGAGTTTCATTTAACATGACTTTTAAATGTACTTGGATTTTTAAAAAATGATTAGACCTCACATTGTTTTGTAACTTGCTTTTTTTTCCACTCAGCAGTAGACCACAAACATCTTTATAGAGCCATCATGTGATATTTTATATCACTTTTAACTACACCATAAAAATCTATCATTCAGATATATAATTTATTTAAATCTCTTATTATTAAAATACACAGGTTGTTTCCAAGTACTAACATTCAAATACCGCTTGCAACTTTTGTATACATTTCTTCGAATAGCTCCTTAATCCATTTCCTTAAAATAAACTCGTAGCTATCAGTTCCTAGAAGTAGGACAGCTGGGTGAAAGGATCGGATATCCCCATTGGCTTGCACATCACCAGGTTGCCAGGGAAAGGCTGTACCAATTTTATGACCCTTCTCTGAAGCAGTGAGTAAATGAAGGTGCCTAAACCAGGCAACATAATTGGTCTTTACCTTTTGCCAAACTGAGAGATTAAAAAGCTAACCTTGGGCATTTCTCTAATTGCTAGTGAAGGTGAATACCTTTCCATCCCTCTCTGTTAGAATCTGAATTTCTTCTTTTGTAAACTCCCTGTCTGCCAGAAAGGGCAAACTGAGGGTCACTAAGATGGCCTCTGGAGACCAAATGTTCTCATCTCCGAGGGGACTTCACTGCACTGTTCCTGTGGGTGAGACTCAGCTCTGTAGTCCTGGAGAGGCAAGGACTGCCTGGGGCCTCTACCTGATCTTGAGACTTGCAGTGTGTAAGATTCCCCTTTACCTGAAGGGAGCCCTAAAATCTAATGCACAGTTTGACCCCATGCTCAGGTGCACTGGGAACCTAGTTGGTTATAGCTAAGTAAGTGACCAAGTAGCTTACCTCACAGGCAGAATCCCCACTGGGGTCAGTGAGCTTTGCTACCTGTAACCCAGACCATTTCCAAGCCCAGGCAGCAGTCTTGCCAATGGGTTTTGTGAGGGAGCCCGAGTACAGCATATGGACAGTACAATGCTAAGTCACTGCTCTTGCTAGAGGATCGCCTGGGACTATACCCCAGCTGACAGTCATGATGCCTGTTTGGTACAGCCAGATTTGTAGAGATGTTTGGAATAGTCGACTGATTTTAGCTAAATGCCAACGATCAGATAAAATAAGAGTCACGTTTTCGGGTGTTTTTCCAGCCTTTGGAGTATATAAATCTAAGATTTAGCTGCTTATGCTGTCGGAATTGAATCTTCTTAGGTCTTATGATAGAGAAAGAGGCATGCATATGAATGGGCCCTACCACCAACCACAGGATTTCCACGCATCAGTGGGAAAGAGCAGAGGACAGGCATAACCCTGGGCAGCAGAATTCCCCTCAGTAATGGGATGGGGAGAATAAAGTTGGGGGGTGGGGTGGAGATTGTGTGTAATCAGCTTCCTGGAGAGTTTGGATAGTCTGAAAGAGCCTTCAGGTGATTAGTTGAGAATCACTGCTCTGTGTGGTCTAAAGTACAGACAACACACCCTCAGAACTGTTTATTTAGGATATCTAAAGACACACAAGAGTAGATTTTTTTTAAATCTATGCTAACAACAGAAAGAGGTTTCTTCTGTATTCATGTGGTTTACCCACCTCTCTTCCTCTCTTCTCACATTTTCCTAAATATACCCTCCCTGAATTTTCATGGCTTCCAACTCCGAAGTTAAAGCAGTATCACTGCATCTTTTAGGGTTTACTTCAGTTCACTAAAAAGATTAGCTGTGCTTCATTTTTTTCTGTTTAAAGAGAAATTAATTGGTCCCACCCCCAAACTGTTGTGTATCTAAACATCATGCTACTTATAAACAACTTTTTGTCAAAAGTGAGATTCCAAGGATGTCTATAAACAAGATTGAGGTCAGAACCATTCAGGCCCTCAAACCACCATGGCTTGTCAACTTGGTTCTTTTACAAAGCGGAGAACTAGAAATATTAGTTCTTTGCTTTATTTGTTGCAGACGCATCTGGAAAAATGGAATAGCTGAATAGCTCTGAATTTTCCCAGAGACCAAGTCACTTCTTTGATCTTCTTAGCTGTTCATAAAAGTATTGAAAAAAAAATACACACACACCAAAAACAACACAAAAATCTCTTAAATGTGATACTTGTAACCAAAAGAATTTTAAAGCCATAAGTGCAATTGTATATTTTGGGAGAGAATGAAAAAGAAAGAAAGGAAAAAAAAAAAAAAGAAAAATGGAAAAAGAGTAGTACTGTTGTAGGGAAAATGGGGCATGAGAGAATGGTCATGTCCCAGGCCTAGAGTCCTTGGGATGGCTGGCCAAGTGAGTGAGCCATAGTAAAGTGAAAGTGGGTTTATTTACAGAGGTACACACTCCACAGAAAGAAGCAGCCCCAGGGGTGGGGTCCTCTTGGAAAGTGAGAGCAGCCTCTGAAATGTGGGGCTGGTTAGTTTCTATGCGCTGGGCAATTTCATAGCTAACAAGTGGAATATTCTATCTTGGAGAGGGAGCGGGGATTTCCAGGAATTAGGGCACTACCCACCTTTTGGCCTTTCATGGTTGGCCTCAGAACTGTCATGGTGCCTGTCTGTGTGTTGTTTAGCATATGCTAATATATTACAATGAGTGTATAATGAGGCTCAAGGTCTACGGGAAGTTAAATCTTCTGCCATCTTGGACCTAGTTGGTTTTAACGAGTTTTTGTCATATCCTCAGGATATGTCATTCTTTTAAAGGTTGTGCCTTGCCCCTGTCCCTCCTGTCTCAGTGCAGAAGGAGGGTCTTAGAGAAAGAATGACATTATGACAGTATAACCAAATCCATCAACACATTTTTCTTGGGCACTAATTAATGCAAAGTGCACTTTACACCACAAAAGTCAACAAGACTCTGCTTTCAAAAAGCTTTGCCATCACACAATAACTTGTCACTTTTTGCTAAAATTTTAAGTTATCAGTCTGTTTTCACTAACTCTTTTGTCTCATCTTGGACCACTGACCAGAGTGCTCCACATATATTCCTAGAGTTCTAAAAAGAGCTATAACAGTTTTTAAATGATTCAGTTTCATTCTGAATAAGCCACATAAACTTTCTGTGCCTCAGTTTCCCAGTCTGTAATATAAGGTTACTTGATGATCTAAAAAGTCCCTTCTGGGTGAAAAAATTCTGTTTCATTCATTCATTTGTTCAACACATATTTATGTTAACTGCGTAATGTGTGCTGGGAACTGTATTAGGCACCAGGGATGAACCCGGGAACAAAATTGACAAGGCCCCCTCATGGTGCTTCCATTTCAGTGGAGGTAGATGGACTAAACAGTAAACAAACATAGAAGCAGAACGTTAGACTGTAACCAGTTCTGTGGATAAAGCAGGACAGGGCACTAAGGAGTGTCGCTGTGAAGCGTATCAGGAGATCAAAGAAGGCCTCACTGATATGGAGCCACTTGAGAACGAGCTTGAAGGAAGTGAGGGGGCAAGCTCAGCGCAATCTTGAGGAGGGGTCAGATCATGTGCAAAGGTCCTGAGGTGGGTCTGAGAGAAGGCAAGGAGGCCAGAGCAGAGTGAGCGAGGGCAGAAAAGGAAAAGATTGAGGTGGGGAGTGGCAGAGTCAGCTACTGTAGGAACTCTGACTAAGGACAAAGTACTTTCCTAACTTTACACTTCGTTTAAATTGTATATTTCCAACATCAGAATTTAGGTTTGGTAAGATATTAACTCATACTATGAAAACATTAAGTTGCCATTTAAAAAGTAGCTACTTCCTGAAATCTAACCCTTCTGTTTCCCTGAACTTCATTAAGTAACACTGGAAATTTTCAGGATGTATCATAAAAATGATCATGACTCACTCAGCAGATGTCCATAGCCACTGCCAAAGGTAATGGTCAGGATTTGGGGGACCAGAGCCGTGACCACGGCACTGTCTGATCAGGCAGCCCCTGCCCCAGCACTGTGCTGTGCTCAGTGGCCAAGACAGCACAATCGTATGAAATTCCCAAGAGAAAACTTCCCTGACACATCCTTTAAGCTCATTTTAAATTAACTGCAGTAGCACAAACTCCAAAGAACAGAAATAGTTACCTTTATTTTCTGGTATTACTATGAACTAATATAAACAGAGTTTCACAAAAAGTCTTGCTGAACTTCAGATTTATTATTCCAGAGATGCACTGAGAAAGGAAAGTCTTTGTGGGGTCATGAAACATTTGTCCAGAAAGTAAAGGAAGAAGCAGGGCAGGACCCCCTCAGAACCAGGTGTCCTGGCCAGTCCTCAGCTCCTGACCTCATCCTCTCCTTTTTTTTTTTTTTTTTTTTTTTTCCGGTACGCGGGCCTCTCACTGTTGTGGCCTCTCCCGTTGCGGAGCACAGGCTCCGGACGCGCAGGCTCAGCGGCCATGGCTCACGGGCCCAGCCGCTCTGTGGCATGTGGGATCTTCCCGGACCGGGGCACGAACCCGCGTCCCCTGCATCGGCAGGCGGACTCTCAACCACTGCGCCACCAGGGAAGCTCCATCCTCTCCTCTTTAAGGCCAGTCCTCAACCCCTTCCCAGACTGTGGGTCCCCTACCCTGCAGCAACCCACCATTGCCAGCAGGGCTTCAAAAATGATGCCTGCAGAGCCCCGAAGTCCTACTGCATCTAAGTCCTAAGCGTAGGGGGTGCGAGGGGGCAGCAACTGTAGTTGTTACTAGCATTACAGAGCAGGCCTCGTCGATAGCCATCCTTTAAGAGTAGCGTGATTTCCTCAAGCTCCAAACTCATTTCATAGATCCTTGGTAACAAACTTTTCTAACTCAAATTTTAGGAATTAGAAAGAGTGTCACCACGAAAGGCTGGGTGTCAGGCTGCCGGAGGTCTCACAGGGCAGCATTTCTCTCCATGAATTCACCATGTTTCTGAGGTCATCTACCCCAACCCACTTCAGCACTGCTCAGACCCAAGAATGATGACTCGTACTAATAGAGTTCCCAGAAGCTTGTGGTATAAGCCTACGTTTCTTGGTTTTCGAGAAGAAAGGCAGCTGCCGGGAGGACCTGAAGCTCCTGTTTTCTGACCAGCACGTTCTTTCCCCGCAGTGGTATAACCATGTGGTTAGGAGCTGGGAAGCTGCAGCCAGACTGCAGGCGTGCTGAGAGGGAACTCAACCCAGATGGAGGGAACGTCCATCTGGCCTTAAGCCCAGCTCTTAAGCAATGATGCTCTAGTCCCATCTCAGCGCCCCACAGAGTGGCATGGCATCTACATGCAATGGCCATTTCATTGGGTCAAAGATGTGACAAGTAATAGAGCAGCATTCGACCATGACACATCTACTACCTGGGCCTCGCCAGCTTGTCTAAGGAAAGGGACTGACCCAGATTCATTCATACATTTGACATTGATAGACACTGATTTGACATTGATGGGAAAAAGAGATGAGTCCGCTTGCTCTTCAGTCACACACAGACTGGTCAGGAGTTTATGAGACTATCAAGCAGTCCATGCTACAGCAGCAGTGGATGGAGAGCGATAAAGAAGCACCTAGGGGTGCTGGAATTCCTTCGCGGTCCAGTGGTTAGGGCTCCGAGCTTCCACTGCAGGGGGCACGGGTTCGATCCCTGGTTGGGGAACTAAGAGCCTGCACGTTGCACGGTGCAGGAAAAAAAAAAAAGAAGCATCTAGGGATAGCACCTAATCCAGCATGGGAGGGGGTCAGGAAGACCTCTGGGGACAGGCACGCCATGCACAAGCCTTCCAGAACTACACTGAGGGAAGGAGTCGGGGAAAAAATATTCCAGGCAGAGAAAACAGCACATGTAAAGGTGCGGAAGGGCTTCCCTGGTGGTGCAGTGGTTGAGAGTCCGCCTGCCAATGCAGGGGACATGGGTTCGTGTCCCGGTCCGGGAAGATCCCACACGCCGCGGAGCGGCTAGGCCCGTGAGCCATGGCTGCTGGAGCCATGCGCGTCTGGAGCCTGTGCTCCGCAACGGGAGAGGCCACAACAGTGAGAGGCCCGCGTACCACAAAAAAAGAAAAAATGTGCGGAAGCGTGACCCTGTGGGAGCCATAAAGCAGTTCCATGTGGACGAAGGACAGGGTTCACGATGGGCAGGGTAAGAGGAGAGGGAAAGGGAGAGGCGGGGTCCACATCATGAGGGACCTCGCAGAAAGGCTCGGATTTATCCTGAAGACAGGGAAGCACATTAAAAGATTCTAAGCTGGAATCTTCAAGACCTGATTTGATTTTCAGAGATCACTCTGGTAGTGGTTAAGAGCTGACTTGGGAGAAGGATGCTAGATGGGTGTCAGGGAGGCAGATTATGGTGCTATTACAGTCATCAAGTCGGAAGAAGGGGGCAGGGGCAATAAATCCCAGGGAGAGTTAAGAAAGGAGAATGGACTGAGGGTGGGTGAGAAAGAGAGATCTGGGATTTTGGGCAAACTGGCAGAGCCAATGACCACAATGGGAACCGGGATGTCGGTTTTAGACATGGGGAATTTGGGATGAAGAGGAACAGCAGGCAGCAGCATATATGTGCCAGGAGCTCAGGAGGTCTGGGCTGAGAGAAGTTTGGGCAGGCATTCTGCCATGAGTGCTATATCACTCCATAGGCACTGCAGCCTGCTGACATGTGCCGAGTGCCCGTGGAGTGCCAGATATCTTATCCACATTGTCTAATATGGTCCCTCAGCAACTGTGAGATAGGGACTACCATCCCATTATACAGATGAGAAGACTGAGGATCAGAGAGGGTAACTTGCCAATGCCCTGTGGCTGGTAAGTGGCCAGATTGGGAGTGAAACCCAGGGCCCCTGATGTCAGGGCCAACTTCCTCGCACCCTGCTGCTTCCAAATAGGCATAGCATTTTATAGCCACTCCTCATCCCAAAACCCACATTCACCAAATGGACTAAAAAAGTTAAATCGCACTTTAAAACAGTCTTCAAACTGTAAGGTGTATATGCGAGGACTAGATAGTCAACCTCTAATTTCCCCTAAAATATCCTTGATTTTGGCAAAATTTGTATGACAGATAACTTTTAAAGTATGGGTTGATGTCAAAAACCCATCACCAGGCATCACCAACCCTTAAAATGTAACTGATTCCTTATCTAAGCAAATAAGGCTTTTATGAAACATAGCAGTTCTTAAGACCAGTCTGGAGGCTCGTCTTTATCCCACCACTATTATAGAACTGTCCTGCACGTATCTGTGTAGCTCTTGCATGTAACCGACTGTCCACAATGATTCGTTCACTTCTCCGCTTCTCAACCAAAAATTCAAACCTGGCAATCCTGTAGGAGGACACTGTCTTCAACCAACATGCCTTCTTCATGAACTAGGCCACAATGTGTACAATTTGCTTTGTAATTTTACAGTAATGGTCATGAAAGGATGACGAGGTTAAGGAATAATTAAGGGTTCCATACATGTCAGTCTGAGCAACAGCTCAGGCAGTTCACACTGTTCAAAGATGGGCTTCCCCAGATTTCTTCTTAAGTCACGAAAAGAGAATGAGAGAGAACCCCAGCAGCACGCAGGCACAGCAGCCTTGCCAATTCATCAGAAAGTGGATTAACTTCTACGACAAAGACTAAAGCAGAACCTGAGGAATCTGGGAAGTGATTGGCTCAGAGAGTGTGATATCACTTTGATAGTTCTACGCAGTGGGATATACATACTTACTTCAAGAACCTAGTCTGGCTCCCAAATATATGTAGTGCTTGGAGAGAGAGTTTCCCGTCTTTGCATGTTCCCAACATCCAATCCCAAAGCCCTTTGGTTTCCAATCTACACTTAAAATCAGACTCTGCCACTTTCTGCCGTAGACAAGATTCACTCTATCTGCCTAAGCCTCAGTTTACTTCTTTGCAGATTTAAGGCAACAATAGCTGCCCTGCACTGCCCTGCCCAGCTCACAAGGGCCACTGTGATAATTAAAGGAGGCAATAGATGAAAAGATGGTGCACACTGGGAGCAACTCTGTACCTGTGAGCTGCCGTTATTCATGAGATTGATACCAACTTACTTCATGGGGCATGTGGACCCTAAACATAGCCAGTTTCTTCTACTGAAGATTTAAACCTACATCTTAAAACATAATAGATATTCTAATGTTGTCAGAGTCACTCTTCCCTACCAAGGGAAAAAAAGCATTCTAGAATAAGAGAAGACCTAAACGCTCCAGATATATGTGAAAAAAATGACAAAAGACCATAAAGACCATTTTCCTCAAAAAAAAAAAAAAAAAAAGATGTCTTCTTTATACTGGCTCAAATTGAAGATTCTTTTTGTTGCAGTACTTTAAAATCTTTAAAAATCTTGCAGGTGAGATAAAATGTCCGTGGTCCTAGGCAATATCTGAAATTTTTCCTTTGAACATAATGCATTTCTTTTGTAATCAAAATTTTTCTCCAATGAACTTAATCAATTTAAATTAATTTAGCATCTATTTCTTGAGCATCTTCTTTGCATTAAGCATTTTTAAGTAGCATAGGAGAAAGGGAGATAAGGAAAATCTTGTTTTACACGAAGATTATGATCTAAGGAGACTGAGATAAGCTCACAAAGAACTATAATATGCTAAGGGTCATAAGAGAGGTCAGAGGAAAGTGACAGCTATAACTAAGGGAGTTGAGAAAGGCTTAACAGAGAATTGGAAGAAGAAAAGAGGGAAGACTGATTTAGCCTAGAAGGCAGAGAAGAGAGGAAATGCAGAAGCAGAGGAGGGAGACCACACAGCAAGTATTCGAAGTCTGCCCGGGGGTTCGGTTGTGCTGACATTAGGACAGAAGTTTTAAGATTTTGTTAAAGCAGTTAGTACATGCTTGTTACTAAAAGACATAACAAAGATACTTTGTTAGTTCATACAGTTGAAAATGAAGATGCTAACTCCTGGAAGAGGGAAAAAAAGAAGTGAGTTTGAGGAAAGGTCCCGATGAAACAAGATCGGTCAAATGCTAATGTTCATAATTGTTGAAGCCGGAGGTGGGGGTATACTCTCCACTTCTTTGGATGTCTGCAATTTTCCATTAAAAATGGCTAAAAAAGAAATGAAGGCCATTCAGTCTGGTCAGCTGATGGCTTCTCAGGTGATGGTGCTGATCCGATAAGAACATTCTAACCTCTAGGTCAGTTGGAGGGAACGGGCAGGACTGAGGCTGCAGCTGACTCCACAGGCAGAAGTAGATACTGCACAACATAACTAAGGGCTGTTTTCGGTTCCCCATGCCTCTCGCTCCATACTTCTTTCTCAATTTCCCACTGAGAGGAAGGGAGTAGCAGGGGTCTGCTACTGGCCAAGTTGGTGCTAAGTCAGTCTAAGAAAAACGAAGCCAACTATGTTGCCCTCAATGTACAAATAACTGTAGGAGTTATTTTTGGTCAAGTCAAATTTTTTTTAAATTTTTAAATTTTATTTATTTATATTTGGCTGCGTTGGGTCTTCGTTGCTGCGCGTGGGCTTTCTCTAGTTGCGGCGAGGGGGGTCTACTCTTTGTTGCGGTGCGCGGGCTTCTCATTGTGGTGGCTTCTCTTGTTGTGGAGCACAGGCTCTAGGTGCGCAGGCTTCAGTAGTTGTGGCACGGGAGCTCAGTAGTTGTGGCTCGCGGGCTCTAGAGCACAGGCTCGGTAGTTGTGGCACCCAGGCTTAGTTGCTCCGTGGCATGTGGGATCTTCCCGGACCAGGGCTCGAACCCGTGTCCCCTGCATTGGCAGGCGGATTCTTAACCACTGCGCCACCAGGGAAGTCCGGTCAAGTCAATTTTAATATTTGTTTAGTACTTGCTAGAAAATATTAATAAGCAAAGTGAAGAGAATTAAAAACCCACTGTACCCCGCCACCAAGAGAAAAACCACCCAGCGTTTGGCACATCCTTTGCCTCTGTCCACGGGTGTGCACATCTGTACATACACGCACATGCTTTCTCTCCTCGTCACGGTAGGATCACATTCTTGGGTAACATGTTTTTCAATTTTAAAACTGTACGTCATGGCATTTAATGAAACAGCGTTTTACAACATCAGTTTAAGGGCTGCACAGTAGTCCATTAGAAAACAGTCTGATCTGTGTGGATGGACCTAGAGACTGTCATACAGAGTGAAGTAAGTCAGAAAGAGAAAAACAAATATCGTATATTAACACATATGTGGAACCTAGAAAAATGGTACAGATGAACCAGTTTGCAGGGCAGAAATGGAGACACAGATGTAGAGAACAAACATATGGACACCAAGGGGGAAAAGTGGCAGGGGGGTGGTGGTGTGATGAATTGGGCAATTGGGATTGACATGTATATACTGATGTGTATGAAATGGATGACTAATAAGAACCTGCTGTATAAAAAAATAAATAAAATAAAATTCAAAATTTTTTTTTAAAAAGTCTGATCTGGTGCTTCTAACCTTGGACAGGGGCTTACGTCAAACAAATATTGTTCAGTAAAATGCTTTGGTCTGAGAGGGCTCTCTCTCTCAATATTACTTTGAGTTAATATATACTAGTATCATATATACTAGTTTAGAAATAGGATGCAGTAATTTGTTTTAGCAGGAGAGAGGGAGTGATGGTAACATTCTAACAGAAATAATCCTATCTTCCTTGAAAAAGTATAGGTTGTTGGGATTTTAGTTTTTTGTTTTGTTTTCAGGTTGTAAAAGCAAGACATGAATGCTGCAAGGCAGGCAGACATATGTTACCACAAAGAGTAACAAAGATAATTTCCCTGCCTTCCTTCCGACTCCACTGTCCAGAACTGGCTACTGTTGATAGTTTGGTATGTCTGTCTTCCAAACATTTATAAGGCTAAATATGTATGTAATTTCTATCTGGAATTTGTGCTGACAGAACAAGGAGCCACGGAAGGAATCCAGTGAGTGATCCCACCTACCACACAGCAGCATGCAGGGCACTGGGCTCTGGCAGAGGCTGAGGAAGGACCACTCACAGGGACACCCCTCTGAAAGTGGAAAGTGAAAGAGCACCAAGGCTGGGTGCTCTTATTCACCAGTCATATTCCAATAAACTCAAGGCTGCTCAACCACAAACAGAAATGATCATGGAGGACAGGAAGGCAACAACACGCCTCCCTATTCTTTTGCAAATCACTTCTCAAACACTTGCAAACTCTCACACAAACCCCTCCACACTTGGCATGGGGTCCCCATGGGCACGTCTCCGAATGCGTGGGTCCTGTGTGCCACATCACTGCTACAGTCTGGACTTACGCACAGGTCACCTCTGCAGGAACAGAAATAACCAAAGGCATCTGAGAGCCTTGCCAGTTTTCAGGAGGCCAGCAGGGCTCATCATGCCTTATGTGGGGACCTAGTTCTTGGTTTCCAGAGTGGGGTCAAGCTTGGTTGCAACTACCAGAGGTTAACCATCCATGCATGGTGTGGTGTGTGTTCCCATTCAGAGGAAGGATCACAAACAAGAAGCAGGCCCAATGATTTAAGCCTCTGAAGCATTTCCTACACCGGTGGCTCTCAAAGTGTGGTGCAGGGGACTCTAGGGATCCACAAAGTCAAAACCACTTTCGGGGCTTCCCTGGTGGCTCAGTGGTTGAGAGTCCGCCTGCCGATGCAGGGGACATGGGTTCGTGCCCCGGTCCAGGAAGATCCCACATGCCGCGGAGCGGCTGGGCCCGTGAGCCATGGCCGCTGAGCCTGCACGTCCGGAACCTGTGCTCCGCAACGGGAGAGGCCACAGCAGTGAGAGGCCCGCGTACCACAAAAAAAAAAAAAAAAAAAAACACTTTCGTAACAATGCCAAGATGCTATTTGACATTTTCACTCTTACATTTTCTGGAGTACACAGTGGAGTTTTCCAGAGGCTATATGACATGTAATACTGCAACAGACTGAATGCAGAAGCAGATATAAGAATCTAGCTGATGAAAAAGCAAATGAAAAACAAAAAAGGAATCTAGCTGCTGTCTCTTAAACCTGACATTAAAGAGATTTGCAAAAATATAATTAATACAATGTCACTCATCTCAGTAACGTTCTGTTTTGAAAAGGATGGTTATTTTCATAAAGATACGTTATGTACAATACGTCCACTATTATGTCTAAATGCATTACTAAATATAGTAAAATATTCTCAGTTTTAGTTATATTTGGCAAATATTGAAATATATAACCCACATAAAAGTTCCTTAGTATACTGATTTTTAAGAGTCTAAAGGGGTTTTTGAGCACCGCCCCCAGAAAAGTTTGAGAACTGCTACCCTAGAGGCTGTCCCCGACTCCCTACCCCCATCCCCGCCAACACACACACACACACACACACACACACACACACACACACACACACACGCCATTCTGATGTGCTGGCTGAATTAGTTAAGGCAGCCCGTGCTCCTTCCTGGATCTCTGAATCTATTAGGATGGGCTCTATCCCCACCCCTTCCACCGAGGGTCTCTTCCCCTCGCACTCCGTTTTCCTCTTACCACTTGGTGTGTTTTCCCCCATCTGTCAGAACCTCTGAGGATTTCCCTATCCCGCCACCCCCAGCTCGGCGAGGACTCCCCGGTGAGGCCCGCACACCCTCCCTGAGGTTAGGACTCCCCAGTTCAGTCGGCCGGAACAGTCTCAGCGTGGACTCTGGGCGGCCCGCACAGCCCAGACAAAGAAGGCCTAGGAGAGCCATTTCCAGTCCCCAAGACCTGTCCTCGGCTCAGCACAGGCTGGGGACAGGGCGAAGGGGTCAGTCCCCAGGAACTAGTCCCCGATTTTCCCCTCGGCCTTCCCCGGATCCCCGCCCCGGGCCGCCCGGCGCGCTGCAGTCCGGGCAGTCCAGGCTCAGGGAAGGTGCCCGGGGCGCCGCGGACTCGCGCCCACCCTGCCAGGGCCAGGGCGGCCGGCGCTCCCGCCCGGGGCCGGACGTCGGTCGGGCCGCGACGTACTCACTTACCGCGAACTGCACTGCAGGCTCCGACCGGCGGCCGGGAACCAGGCTGCGGGGCACGATCCCGTGCGCTGCGCGATTCCAGACGCCGAGCTCCTCCCCTTGTCGCCCCGGGGCCACCGGCCGAGGGGCGGAGCCGGGGCGGGGCGGGGTCTGCGGGGCGAAGGAGACCTCGCCCCCTGCGGGAGGGAGGGTTGCTAGGGGCCAGCGGCAGGCTCCTCCCATGCGGGCCCAGGCCTGGGACTCGCTCACTCGGCCTTGGAGTGTGACTGTCCAGCTCTCTAGGAGGGGAGCCGAAGGGACGAGGGGAAAATGCCACTTTTTAAAATGATTTGGCCGTCAAGCTGGAGGCTTCCCTATCTGGCACCCCGGTACGTGTGGTCACCTCCCCTTTCTCCCTTTTGCCCTCACCCCATCGCCACTTTAATGCCTTGTAAAGCGTGCTGAGTGACCTGGCGGGACTTCAACGTTTCCGTGGCTAGGAGTGCAAAGTTTCAATGTTTAATCAACTTACTTATTTTTAACGTGTAACAACTCTTCCTAATGTACGCTGTTCACCCTGTCAGAAGTCAGAGAAATGGCTCAGCATACACTGAGAGGGCCTTCTTCACCGCACCTACTTTCCGTAGGTTGGTTGGAGTTGCGCCCGCTGAGGTAAATGTGGGTGATTAGATCTTTCTAGATGAAAGGTGAGGTTTTCCTGCCCAACTTATATAGAGAGTTATTGTCGTTTTCTATCTTATCTGAATAAACAGCTTATAAGATGACTAACTAATAGCTGATACTGATACTGACCTCTACTAGTTACCACGCTCCTACTCTTTGCAGGCTTCGATGATGGGGTCTTTACATATGTTATTTAGTTCGGTTCCTCCAGTTGCCCCATGAAGTGAGGAATATGACCCTGTTTTACAGACATCCATAGCTGGGATTCAGTCCTCAGCTCTATCTGACTCCTAAGCCCACACTTCATCATGTTGCACTGCAGGGTACAGCTATTCCCTGGTTATATTTAATTTTGAAAGAGAACATATTTGCTATATTTCGTATTACTATAGTAAATATTACGTATTTACTGTATGGGAGAAGACTTTCTTCCCACCCACTTCCTAAAGTCCTTGCATTCACATTCATTGAGCAAACTTTCCTTGAGTGGCCACCATATACCAGAGGCTCACCACAAACCCCGAAAAATAATACTGGGGTCGCCTCGGAAGTTAGAGTGTAGGGAAAGCTGAGGGGTAGGGAGAAAAGACATCCAGCTACATTTTGGTTCTTACTGAGAGAGCCCTTCAAAAAGCAAAGTTTCTTAATGTTCAGTGATAACATACATATAATATAAGAACTGGTAATCGTTGACAGGAAATAATTAAGTCAGAACTATAAAAGGAATTGAGATTTGTTAGTAAACACTCTGGCCAAAACCATGAAGGAAATAGTTCCCACGTCACTCTGCTCTTTTGCTCTGGGAAACGTCACCAGTGATGTGCGGATTGCAAATCCAGTGACCTCTCTTCTGCTCTTGCCCTTGCTGACTGCTCTGTGGTGTTTGACACTGGTTGACAGGTCTTTCCTTGAGATGTTCACCTCCTTTGGCTTTAGAGCCTCCTGCTCTCATGATTCACTTCTGAATTTGGTCCCTCTTTCTTAGGCCCTTTCACTGCACTCTTTCTCCTCTCACTTCACATGTGACTCCATACACTGATGAATTCTGCTTCATTTACTTTCTCTGTATGCAAACTTCCAGCTGAAGTCCCCTCTGCCTCCGTCATTGACCTTAACCCTCTTCAGATCTCCACACTCTTTGTCAGCAGCCATTTGTGGGGCATCACCACCTGAGTATTCCCAAGGCACTTGCCATTCTTCACATCTAAAGGGGCAGCTCAGTGTCTTCTCTAGACATCTGCCTGTCCCCTCCAACCCATCCAGTTTCTTCCTCATCCTGAATCCCACATCCTGAGTTTGGATTTCATGGTGTGTTGAGAAAGCATTTAAGGGGGTTAGAACCATATCACTATGCTCATACAAGTTTCGCCTAATAAATATTTCGGTCATGATACAAAAGATTCTGCAAGTGGCCCAGAGGAATGTGTAGACTTTAAGGGCCTTCTGAGAGGAAGCCCTCCAGATGTGGTAACTGCTCAGGCACCATGAATCCGCTCCAGGGGCCAGTGGCAGAAGGGCCTTCAGTGAGGTAACAGCACTGTTCTATCAGCCTTACCTGCCAGAAGCTTATGCTACTATAAAGAGAATCATGAGGACTTCTCTGGTGGCACAGTGGTTAAGAATCCGCCTGCCAATCCAGGGGACATGGGTTCGAGCCCTGGCCCGGGAAGATCCCACATGCTGCGGAGCAACTAAGCCCATGCGCCACAACTACTGAGCCTGCGAGCCACAACTACTGAGCCCGCATGCCGCAACTGCTGAAGCCTGCACGCTTAGAGCCCATGCTCTGCAACAAGACAAGCCATGGCAATGAGAAGCCTGCGCACTGCAATGAAGAGTAGCCCCTACTCGCTGCAACTAGAGAAAGCCTGCTCACAGCAACAAAGACCCAATACAGCCAAAAATAATAAATAAATAAAATAATTTAAAAAGAAAAAAGAGAAAGAATCATGAGGTTTTGGTCAGAGACCTGTTAAGCTCTGAGGAATACCTCATTATACTCCACATTGACTTCAGTTGCTTGTATAAACTGGACCCCACTAACTTGGCATCATGCTTTGCTGTCATAATGCATTTTCACACATATTATCTAATAGAAAGGAAGTGGTGTAAGAGAAAGGCAGTCTAGGGACTTCCCTGGAGGTCCAGTGGTTAAGACTCCGATCGTCCACTGCAGGGGGCATGGGTTCGATCCCTGGTCAGGGGACTAAGATCCCACATGCCATGCGTGGCCGAAAAGGGAAAAAGAGAGAGAGAGAGAGAGAGAGAGAGAGAGAGAAAGGCAGTCTAGCATGGCAGTTCTCAAACCTCGAGGTTCATTGAAAAAACACATTCCTATACTGCACTCTTAGACAGACTGAGTGTGAGGGTCTGACTACCCTTTGAGTAACACCAGTGGTGGTTCCCAAACTGGGTGTTAGAATTTATTAAAAATACAGCCTCCTGTGCCCCGACCTAGAATTAGTTCAGGAGTAGGATCTGTGCTCAGAGTTTGAGGGCTCTAAATACTACAGGTGATTCTGCTCTTACATGTTCAGCAGATTGCCCCCAGGGAGCTGCAAGCTGGAAATGTACCCTCCCTGAAGGTGGGATAATGTCAGTTTGCTCATCACCCCTAACACAGAGCCTGGCGCATAGAAGGTGCTCAGTACAAGTTTGCTGACTAATTACTGCCTTCTACTCTGTGCTCTCCATTGGTGTTCAGTGTTCTCTAGCATAGTAGAACCATTCAGTATTCTCTAGCATAGTAGAGGGGAGATATCTGTATGGCAATGAATGAAGTATAAAGTGGTCCCTTCTGAAATTCCTGTTTGGTATGACTCAAGAATGCCTGAGTTCATCACTGAATGTATTTCTTCCTCATACCAGAGGAAGTTTGAGATAAATGTTTTCTGTTCTTCTACAAAAAAATGCTACATTCATAAAAACGAAAGGCAGTTCTTAGGCTTATGTTGGCCCCCCATAGATATCCAACTGCCATCCCCTTCCATGCCTCTCATAGTCTTAATTTTTGTGCTTTCTTACTGCCTAAATGCCTGAACTCCTGAGCTGCCTTCCCCGGGAACCAGGGTCCTCTGGCCATTGGCTTTACAATTAAGCACCGTTCCCCTCAACAAAGCTAATAATAAAAACCAAATGTGATTAAATGTCCCATTGAATCTTTACGAGAACACTTTGTATCTGGTGGCATGTTACCATTTCACAGATGAGGAAACTGAGATTCAGAATGATTATGTAATTTGCTTCAGGTCACATAACTTGTAAATGGTGATGCTGGGATTTGAACAAAGCCTGGTCTTAATTCCAGAGCTTGTGCTTGAAACCCTGTGCAAACAAATATAATTTTATTTAAATGAAATCATTGGATACCATGAGATTATAAGTTATTAATTCTTTGCAGAAAGGAAGAGGTGCTTAAATGTTCTAGGAGGGAACTTTGGTCTGTTCCCATATGGTCTAGAATTCCTTATTCACAAATTTTCAGGGCTGCTTCTCCCTTATGGTAGTATGGAGATCCCTGCTGCTGCCCTGTGATTTAGGTGCACACAGGTAAAGAAACTCCCCATCCTGGGGATGGAGGTGTTGGAAATCAGGAGCAGTAATTTTACTGTTCTGAGGCTGCTCCTACTGACTTATTTAATACTTTTTTCCAGAAAATGATTTGATAATGAGTCTTTCACTGCTGAACATCTACTTGATATTTATGTTGTACATGCTTGTATTGTAAATGCTCATGAAGTCCAGAAGGGATTCTTTCATTCAGGCACTGTGGCGTGTAGAGAGGTAATCTCTGTCCTCTTCCCGGCCGTCTCCCAAAAGAATATAAAATCTGAGAAGAAATGGAAATCACAGCTCTAAAGACTTAAATGGTGGCAGCTCAGAGAGGCAATTTCCCAGTACAACATCGCCACCTGCCGGATGCAGGCACTAAGTACACCCCTTTTAAAAGGTGGGGTGGCTATTAATGTGTTGCCAAGCTGAATGCCTGATCCATGCATAGAGGGCTTAGGACTCTGCAGCCTGCTGTCTCCACTTTTGGGTGGGTCAATTCAGACTTGACAACTAATAAGGGAAAGTTCCAGTCTACTTGCTTGTCAAATGGAGATTGTATATTTAAGGACACAGTGACCTGGCCCCAACAGCATCTCAGTGTATATGAAAAAGGGGCAGCTATTGTTTTGGAGAAACTTTCTTCTCCATTACGTGTACAACCTGAAATAAATCCATTGGTTTAATGGGGCCCTTGACTCACAGAGGTTCTCCTTAAAGCCTAACCCTTGTTCACTGGTGGTTTGGCTTAGTTGGATCCTGTTAGTGTCCACCGGGCTGCTTCAGCTGTTCAAGTGCTGCTCAATATATACCATCTTGAAAACTGGTGTGGTTGTCCACATAGTGGGCAGAACTCAAGGCCATTCTCATAACTCTGGCCAATACTCCTTTTGATGAAAGATTTTTTTTTTAATTGATTCTTGGGATATTGCCAATGAGTTAGCTGCCCGGTCTGCTATCTGGTCTGTCAATTGAAATACTATAGACTCATAGATTAAACAACCCTGGCACCTCTGATGGGAACACTTTAGACCCAAAATGTGTAAGGGTGGGGGCAATTAATAATCTCTTTGTCCCCTAGATCCACCACTGCCACTTGAGTCACATAGCAGCGGCAGCTGACATTCTATGGACATGGCTGATTCTTAATTCTTCTGCTGTGCCTGATGCCATCAATAGCAGCTCTCAACACGGACCCCCTTTAAGCAGGTACAAACACACGGGCTGGCACAACCTTGTTTCATTCTGACTGTTATAAATTCACGTGCTTTTCTGATGCTTGAGAGGTTTTAGGTTATGCCAGCTACAACCACTCAGTGACACTGCCCGTGTGACTTAACCAATGTTAAGGCTGATCCAAATCAAGTTTAATGAAAAACCTGATCAGAATTACCTGTGCCTGTTTGGGTTTGCATATGACTGGAAATGGGCCATAGAATATCTCTCCATTGGGGATGGATGTTTTTTTTGTTTGTTTGTTTTGTTTTGTCTTGGGTGTTTTTTTGTTTTTTTTGTTTTTGGCTTATCTGTTGCCTTCTGTAATTATTGGCAATGACACCAAAGATCAGCAGGTCTGTGTAAACTCTGTTTCATGGCTTGTAATGGATAATGGACTGGCCTTACACTAGACTACATCCTGACTGTCTGAAATAAAATCCTCTGGTCTCCCCGGGCCAGTTGTCTGACTCCAGGACCCCCAAAGGCATATTTGAGGTCAATACTACAGGCTAACTTTGTCTGGCTTGTTTGGAGTCCTATTGATAGTAACCTTAATTAAATGCTGTATGAGGCCATTTGAACAGATTCAGTTCTAGCCTCTGTTAGTTAAATTAATCGGAGTGGTCAACAGAGTGGCATGTTTGTGAATTTTGCCAGAAGCCAAGACGTGGAGGGACAACAGGTAGATTGATGGGGAAGGCAAACTTTCATGGGCCCTGAGCAGCCCTGCACATTTTTGCTGGGTATGCCAAGTACGCAAGGTCCCGACTACTCTTTACCCAGGCCGTTCCTTAGGGTGGTGATTACAGAGAGCGGCTTTGAGCACTGCAATTATATAAAGTCAGGCATTTGCTTCAAAATTACTAGGTGGGGGGAAGAATTGAATGAGGGTATAGATGAAACAATATTGTCTAAGAATTTATGATTGTTGAGTCTGGGTCATGGGTACATGTGAGTTCAAAGTGCAGACTTTGTTATCGCCATAAAAGCAGTGAATTCCCAAGCTCAGTGCTCCTCTTCTGTAGCACAAACCCGTTGTATGTATTACATCCTTCTGGACCCTCCACATCTCTCCCATGGGACCCGAGGCAAGGACCTGATGCTCATGCTGCTCGCTGTGCCTTGAGTAATAACATTTTTCTTTGACTTAGGAGTCTCCTGTCTCCTGCCCATATTCATAAAATAGTAACAGGCTCTTATTAGCTTGTAAGTAGGGTAAAATCCCAAACCCTGATAGGTATCTGTGTTTTTTGGGGAAGGTGAAGGATGCTCTGGTGTTTGCTTGAAATCACCAGGCACAAATTTAGTTGTGTAAATTTGTTTTTACATTGAGGGGAAAAAATTCAGTTTATTAAACTTGTCTTGCAGCTGTGCCAAATTCTGCAAAGCTGGAAATTTAGAACTTTTTAATTTCGTCACTTTTTCAGCTTTATTTAAAAGATTTAAAATAATGAAAAATCTCAGCCATTTACAAAAGTAGAGATATTAGTATTATGAGCATCCATATAGACATCACTCAGTTCAACTGGCTCATAGCCAGTCTTCTTATTTCTATATCTGCTTCCCGTCTCTGATAATTTTGAAGCATGTTTATAAAATCATATAATTTCATTTGTAATATGTTTTATTTTAAAATCATTAACTGGAGTTTGCTTTGTTTTAAAGTATCTGTATTCTTCGAATTTCTCAAGAGCTATTTTGTGCACATAGGGTATATTGCTCCACTAATAATAATTATAAAAAAAGCATCACAGTTCTCCTTCTCCCTGACACCTGAAATATTTTGGAGGTAACCAAAGCTGTACATAGTGGTAAATGTATCGCTTAAGCTTTTTATTTTAATAAATCTACATAAATACACATGAAGTTGACATTATTATATCACCAAAAGTTGACTCTAGAAGAAATGAAAAACTTGGCTAGTACAATAATCACTCAAGTAATAGGAAAAGTTATCAAAGAGATACATTCAAAAATGTTCTTACATGAGATGATTTTGCCTTTTAAATGGACTTTTTTTTTTTTTTTTTTGCGGTACGCGGGCCTCTCACTGTTGTGGCCTCTCCCGTTGCGGAGCACAGGCTCTGGACGCGCAGGCCCAGCGGCCAAGGCTCACGGGCCCAGCCGCTCCGCGGCATGTGGGATCCTCCCGGACGGGGTCACGAACCCGCGTCCCCTGCATTGGCAGGCGGACTCCCAACCGCTGCGCCATCAGGGAAGCCCTGGACTTTTTATTATGGAAAATATAAACGTATAAAAAAAGCATAAAAAACTTTAGAATGAACCCCCATGTACCTGTAAACAAAAAGAACAAAGAGTGTCACCCTGATCCAAACCGTCAAATGGAAACCCGCTGCAGTCTCCCATGCCTTAGCACGCCCAGTCTTAGCACACCTAGTCTTAGCACGCCTGAGGGGAATTCAGGATGGAGAAAAATGGGAAAACGGCATTCTGTGCTTTGGGTATGGGGCCACTAGATAGTTAAGATGCATATCTAAGGAAGAATTTCAACGACCCCAGATTCTTGCATCTTCCCATTCATAGAAAAACACTAAAGTCATTAGCTTGATTAGCTTGAGATATCTTTTTTTGTAATTAGCAGTAACCTTTCGCCAAGATGTATGCTTGACTACATGTATTTTCCAGCCAAAAAATTCATATATAAACTAGCTCCTCCCCTACCTCTTCAGAGCAGTTCCTCAGAGCTACCTGAGAGGCTGTCTTCTGGGCTATTGTCCTCAATAAGGTCTCCAAATAAAACTGAAACTTACTACTTTTACATCATATGTTTTTTTTCAGTCAACATACCCATGACCCAGACTCTACAATTATAAATTCTTGGACAATTTTCTTTCTTCTATATCCTCACTCAATTCTTCCTCACATCTGACAGTTTTTGTTTTTTTTTAAATTTTTACTTTTTAATTTATTTTTAGTTTTGGCTGTGTTGGGTCTTTGCTGCTCCGCACAGGCTTTCTCTAGTTGCAGCGAGAGGGGCTACTCTTTGTTCCTGTGCGCGGGCTTCTCATTGTGGTGGCTTCTCTCATTGCAAAACATGGTCTCTAAGCACGCGGGCTTCAGTAGTTGTGGTGCGTGGGCTCATTAGTTGTGGCTCTCGGGCTCTAGAGCACAGGCTCAGTAGTTGTGATGCATGGGCCTAGTTGCACCGCAACATGTGGGATCTTCCTGGACCAGGGCTTGAATCTGTGTCCCCTGCATTGGCAGGCAGATTCTTAACCACTGCGCCACCAGGGAAGCCCAACCTGACAGTTTTGAAGTAAATACCTGTCTTTATACAATTTCATGTATTATATATTTTGTTTTAAAAATGTAACTATAGTATCATCACGTAACAAAGTTAAAAATAATTCCAAAAATCATAAAATATCCCATGTTCAAATTTCCCTGTCTTATAAAGTTTTTGGAACAATTTATTTAAATCAGGCCCATTATCTTTTCTCTGTTAAGTTACAGATTTACACTCTATTTTTTTTCTTGTAGTTTATTTGTTGCAGAAATAATTGTGTTCTACCACCTGGATTTTGCTAATTGCATCTCCATGATGTCATTAATATGTTCTTCTGTCCCCTGCAAATAGATACATGTATCTTGAAGCTTGATTAGATTATGGTTCCCATGTTTTGCACAAGAATACTTCAAAGATGATACTGTGTACTTTTATCAGGAGGTATATAATACAGTAAGTCCAGTACATACGAACCTTCAAGTTGTGAAATTTCCAGTTGCAAAATTTCAAAGATGCATTCCATCAAAGTCAGGCGTGAGTGAAACTGCAGCTTGCCCTCCATCTCCTATTGCTGACGATCCTTCAGCCCTACCATCTCCCACCTCCTCTCCCTCCTCCAGTCAGTAACTCTTCTTGCCTGTTCACTCGATGCCAGCTCCTGTATGCCAGCTGTTGTACTGTACCACTATACTTTTCAAGGTACCGTACTGTAAGATTAAAAATGTGTTCTCTATCTTTTGTGTTTGTTTTTTATATATTATTTGTGTGAAAAGTATTATAAACCTATTACAGTACAGTAGTATATAGCTGATTGTGTTAGTTGGGTACCTAGGCTAACTTTGTTGGACTTAGGAACAAATTGGACTTACGAACTTGCTCTCGGAACAGAAATTGTTCGTATGTAGGGGACTTACTGTATCTGACTGTCTCTCTTTTTTTGTGAATGTGAGCAGGCATTGATGATCAATGTTTAGACTCATTAATCATTAGGGGTTGCAAATGAAGATATTCTAATAGAATCTCTTCAAGTTGAGTCCTTTTGACAGAACTCAGTCATCCTTGATACTGTTCTTTTTTTTTTAAACATATTATTTAAAAAAATTTTTTAAATTTATTTTTGGCTGTGTTGGGTCATTGTTGCTATGTGTGGGCTTTCTCTAGTTGCAGCGAGCGGGGCCTACTCTTCGTTGCGGTGTGCAGGCTTCTCATTGTGGTGGCTTCTCTTGTTGCGGAGCATGGGCTCTAGGCACGCGGGCTTCAGTAGTTGTGGCACATGGGCTCAGTAGTGGCAGCACGTGGGCCGTAGAGCACTCAGGCTTCAGTAGTTGTGGCGTGCGAGCTCAGCAGCTCCATGGTGTGTGGGATCTTTCCTGACCAGGGATCGAACCCGTGTCCCCTGCATTGGCAGGCAGATTCTTAACCACCGCACCACCAGGGAAGTCCCTTGATACTGTTCTTGCTTTCTGGTGTAACAAGAGCTTCCTTACTTGCTTTGTACATTTTCTGCTCCTGACCTAGAATCTGCCATTTCTCAAAGGAGCCCTGGTTCCTCTTAGTGGGAAATGGTATTTAGAGTCATAACCTGGGCACTAGGGGTCCTCATTGCTGTTGGATTGGTCTTTGTAGAAACACTGCCTTTTCAGTGGATATAGTTTTTGTTTATTTGTTTATATAATACATCATTAAAAAAATTAAATATTATTTATGATTATTTAAATGATTTTTATGGTTGCAAAGTTGTGATATTGTGATTTGTAGTAAGAAACATATGTTTGGTCTTTGTCCCTGATCCTGGCACAGAGCTCCTAAAACCCTTGGGATTTCCTGAGTGATAAGAGCATAAAGGTGTCTTTTGTTATGTTAATGACGTGGCTTTCGGAAAGCACCTAAGGATGGGACTTGTTTGCCACAAAGGGACAGGGTTTGGAGGGTTCCAGACTGGTGAACATGTGGAGATTTGGGAAGACTGGTGTGCCTGGAGAGGGCATAGAAGCTCCATGCCCTTTCCCCATACTTTGCCCTGTGTGTCTATTCCATCTGGCCGTTCCTGAGTTATATCCTTTTATAATAAATTGATGGATCTCGTAAGTAAAATGTTCCTCTGAGTTCTGTGAGTCATTCTAGCAAGTTAATTGAATTTGAAGGTCATTGGAGCCTCCAATCTACTGTTGGTTGGTCAGGAGCACAGGTGATAACCTGGGCTTGTGATTGGTGTCTAAAGTTGGGGGTGTCAGGGGGACAGTCTTATAGGATGGAGCCTTTAACCTGTGGGATCTGATGCCATCTCCAGGTATAGTCAGTGTTCAGTTGATTTGTAGGACACCTAGCTGGTGTTGAAGAATTGCTTGTTGGTGTGGGGACTCCCACTCCACATACACACCTACATGGTGGAATTGTTCACCAGAACCTCTTAAAGTCAAATCTGTAAAACAAGGTGAATGTAGAGAAGTCTAGCTTCTGTCTCAATCTTCTTCAACCTATTCTTTCCTACCTCCAATGGGTATCTTGTTTTTTTGGTTTATCCTTCAACTTAATTTAATAAAAGTAAATATGTGACTGTGTTCTTATTCTTTCCTTTCTTAGACAAACAGCAGCATCCTACACACATTTTCTCCCTCTTGCCTTTTTTTTTTTTTTTTGCCTAACCACATATCATGGAGATCACTCCATGGCTGTATATAGTGCCTTTTCTCATTTCTTTTTATGACTTTATAATATCCTATTATGTGCATGTACCATTGGTAGACTTTTGTCTCCAATCTTTGCTATTATGAATAGCATTTCAAAGAAAGATCATGTATCTTTCTGCATAGAGTACTAGCAGTGGTATTGATGGGTCAAAGTGTAAGTCCATGTCATTTTTGCTAGATATTGCCCACTTCTTTTCTGTATTAGTTGGGTTCTATGATGGACTGAATGTTTATGTCCTTCCAAAATTTATATGTTGAAATCCTGACTCCCCTAATGTGATGGTATTTGAAAGTGGGCCCTTTGGGACATGATTAGATCATGAGGGTGGAGCCCTCATGAATGGGGTTAGTGCCCTTAGAAGAAGAGTCTAGAGAGCTAGCTAGGTCTCTTTCTGCCATGTGAACATACAATGTTAGCAGTTGTAACTTCTTCTGCAACCCAGAAGAGGACTCTCACCAGGACCCGACCAGGCCAGCACCTTCATCTTGGACTTTACCTTTCAGAACCATGAGAAATAAATGTTTGCTGTTTTAGCCACCCAGTCTATGGTAACTTGTAATAGCAGCCTAAACTGACTAAGACAAGGTCACATTTGGAAACAGAGACCACACCAGTTATGTGAACCAAAAGAATTTAATATAAAGGCTTGTTCATTAGGTATAATGTTATTAATAGCTGAAGGTAAAAAGAGAACTTTAAGGTATCAAAAGGCAGCAACTGTAGGCAGCTGCTCCCAACCCTCAGCTGAGGAAACTTAAAGGAGTGGTCCTATGGAGCTGCAACTCAGAACTCCGAGGAGATGGTACTGCTGGACTGGTGGGAGGTTCTGAGTCTGATACGGGGAGCCTTATGGGCCTGGGGCCCAGGCCTTGCAGGAGGAGAGGGCCAGCTGATTCTGATGTCTCTGTGGGAGACAGGGGTTTGCAAGTATGGGGAAAACTGAAAACTGAATTTGGCTGCTGCTCTGCAAAGGTACCTGCTGCTGCAGAGTGAAGGCACTGCAGGGCCGGCTCCTGGGAACGGCAAACAAACAGGAAGCCCCCAGGAAGCAGACGGGAAGAAGCAAGTCCCTTCGTCTTCCTGTAGCCTCTCAGGCTCCCACTGACACATCCTAACTTAGAGCCACCTGACCAAGCAGAAAGGTGGTTGGAGAGTCCTGGCCCCAGGATCAAAAAGCAGAGTACGAAAGGTTAGATTTGGAGCTGAGAGGCAGCAATTTCATAATCTCCACAGGTGTGGTAGAACTGTTAAGCATGTCAATTACCCAGTGCCTTTTCACCACAGCCTTAGCGATGGAATATTTCATCAGACTTGCAGATCTTTGCCATCAGATGATTCTTTTAAACAACAGGTAATTATCTGCCCTATAAACTGTTCTGAAGTAGAGAAAAAGATGGAAGATATAATAGTTCTTACTGCTTTTATGTTTATCATGCATAATGGCTTTAACAATGCTTGTAAAACACTACACAACTATACAGAAACACAGCTGACACAGACTAATGGACAACTCTATGACCAAGGATAAAATGGTTGTGCAAGATGGCCTAAACCATCTGTTGGCAAAAGCGAACAGTGGAATCTTCTGTATTTCTATCCCTTGGAAATTTTAGTTTATCCTGCTCAGATTTAAGCCTAGAACAGCTTTTGCTATAAATTAAGACTTTTCGTTAAAAAACGTTTTTACTCCTTGCTTATTTTAAGATTACTTACATAAAAGGGACCATTTAGAAAATACCCCTGTAGTTTGTTTTCATTTCATGTATATTTTGACATTCATACATATTTTTATGAAGGCCAATTTCTCATCTACAATTTTTATACCTGTACTGATAAAATAATTGTTTCTTGACTTCTCCCTAGCTAGGCATCCCAGTCTTTTAAGTATATTGAGGATCAAAATATGCCTCCTGCTGGGGAAAACCACTCAGAGATACATCCTCTTACATTCTAGACACATTCTTCATAAGTTTTGAAATCTTTGATTGAAATCTGTAAAGGTTAAGTCATCATATAAATAGCAGCACTATTAACAATCACAAAATTAATGAGAATAATAATGAGCTCAAGCATGTAAAATGCCAGAGTTAGCATAAACATTGTAATGCCTCTTTGTATGACATTTTTGTTTTGCCATAGGGAAAAGTTCTGTGAGCTTTTTCCCTAAGTGGAGCCAATACGTTATTACTGCAAATAAACTGCTCATTATCTAAGTTGTTTTTGCAACTTTTGGAGAAAGCAAAATGAGGTATTCATGAAGGAGACATTTATGGCTGTGCAGTGAAATAAAAAAGTGGTTTTAAATAGAAATTAAGAACAGTTTTGTACATCACTTTCATTATCATTGTAAAAGTAAAACACGTACACTGCAGAAAACTTTGAAAATATACCCATGTGCACATGCACACACACACACACACACACACACACATACACACTCAATTAAAAACTGCCCATAATCCTACCACCCATGAATGACTTATCACTGGCAGTATGTTTAGTTCTATTGGTCTCCGTCTTATCTCAATAGTGGGGAACACACAACAGGTAGTTTTGTATGTTGCATTTTTGTCAAAACATAACATCAAAAACTTTTCTCAGACCATTGAAAGTTAATTGAAACCATGATTTTTGTATTGCTGCATAATATTACATCACACAAATAGATTGTATTTCATTGGGTTGGCCAAAAAGTTAGTTCATGTTTTCCATTAAGATGTTACAGCAAACCCCGAACGAACTTTTTGGCCAACCCAATATTTAACCATTGACCATTCTACATTTTTAGCTATGTAAAAATTTCCTTATTTTTCCATTATAAAGATGAACATTTTTATGCATAAAATTCTGACCACATTTATAATTATTTCCTTTGCACAAATTCCTAGAAGAAGGGGGTCTTCCCTGGCAATCCACTGGTTAAGACACTGTGCTTTCTACTTCAGGGGGCACAGGTTCGATTCCTTGTCAGGGAACTAAGATCCTGCATGTCACACAGCATGGCCAAAAAATAGGAAAAAAAATTCCTAGAAGAAGAATTGCTGGGTCAAAGGGTTTGTACATTCTTAAAACTTTTAAATTATGTTTATAAATTATCCTCCAGAAAACTTATAATAGTTTAAATTTCCACCTTCTTAGGCAGAATAACTGTCTTTTGGGATCCTTCATAATGCTGGATATTAATTTTTTTTAATTTGATGGGAGAAATTGATAATTTGTACTTGTTAAAAATTTCTATTTCTTGAATATTAATTTATAAATAAAATTATAAGATCAAAATATTCCTGATTTAGCTTTGATCAAAATTATAGCTGAAACCAGAGGCCACACATTTCAGTAGCAGGAATCTTGAGAAGAAAAATAATTGTTGACAAGGATGGTTTGAAGGTGTAAAGCACTGAGATTTTATGCTATTAAGGAGATGAGGGCAAAAGCTGAAAACTTGATATTTTTAAAGTGTAATATTAACCAGAACCACACTGTTTTGGTTACTATAGCTTTGTAATATAGTTTGAAACCAGGACATGCGATACTTTCAGCACTGTTATTTTCAAGATTGCTTTGGCTGTTTGGAGTCTTTTGTAGTTCCATATGAATTTTTTTTTTTTTTTTTTTTTTTTTGTGGTACACGGGCCTCTCACTGTTGTGACCTCTCCCGTTGCGGAGCAACAGGTTCTGGACACGCAGGCTCAGCAGCCATGGCTCATGGGCCTAGCCGCTCCGCGGCATGTGGGATCTTCCTGGACCAGGGCACAAACCTATGTCCCCCGCCTCGGCAGGCGGACTCTCAACCACTGCACCACCAGGGAAGCCCTCCATATGAATTTTAGGATTGCTTTTTCCATTTCTGTGAAAAATGCCATTGGAATTTTGGTAGAGGTTGCATTGAATCTCTAGATTGCTTTTAGTAGTATGGACATTTTAACAATGTTAATTCTTCCAGTTCATAAACATGGGATATCTTTCCATTTATTTTTGTCTTATTCAGTTTCTTTCATTAATGTCGTATAGTTTTATTGGTTAACCAAGTAGATCTTAAGTGTTTCACCACACACACAAAAAGGGCAACAATGTGAGGTGTTGGATGTGCTCATTAGCTTGCTTGTGGTAATAATTTCTCAATATACATATATCAAATTATCACATTGTATACCTTAAATATACAATTTTTATTTGTTAATTACACCTCAGTACAGCTGGAAAAAATGGTTTAGCCCTTTGGGAAAAAGAAGTATAAATATTAATTAGGTTGGAGAATAAAGTTCTAGTCAAATTTTTAATATATATATATATGTATAAATATATTTTTGTCATCATGAATTTGGATCTGGCTAGTTTATCAGCAAGATTTTCTCCAGTGACACACTGATTTTTAACTTTGAGACTATTTTAAAAAACTATTTTGGAGTAGAAAATTTTATTTATTTAACACAGGTTATAGACATTTATATTTGGATTTCATACTATTTCACTAACTGATTATGACTTTATTGACCTTGTTATAATTAAACAAAAATATAAAAGATTCTCTTGGATATACATGGGCTATATGGTAGAAATATTTGGTATTTAAAGCAGAAACATTTAAAAACCAAACACAATTTAAAAATTACAATAGCAAGTATTGATGAGGATGTGGAGAAACTGGAACCTTCATACATTACTGGTGAGAATGTAAAATAGTGCAGCCACTTTGAAAACAGTTTGGACATTTTTCAAAGGTTAGACACACTTACCATATGTCCCAGCAATTCTTCTTCTAGGTATAAACCCAAGAGATATGAAAACATATGTCCGTATAAAAATTTATACATGAATGTTTATGGAAGCATTATTTATGATGGCCAAAAGTAGAAACAACCCAAACGTCTGTCAACTAAAGAATGTATAAACAAAAAGTGGTATATCCATATAATGGAATATTATTTGACAATAAAAAGAAATGAAGTATTGATACATGCTACACCATGGGTGAATGTTGAAAACATCATGCTAAATGAAAGAAGTCAGTCATAAAAGACCACATATTGTATGATTCCATTTGTATGAAATGTCCAGAACAGGCAAATCCTCAACAAAATATTAGCCAATCAAGTTTACCAACTAAATAAATAGGATAGTATATCATGAAAAAGAGATTTATCTCAGGAAAGCAGGAGTGGTTCAACATTCAAAAATTAACCACTGTAATTCACTGTATCAACAGACTAAGATAAACTATAACTACCTCAATAGATGGAGAAAAATCATCTGACAAAATTCAGCATCCATTCATAATAAAAACTTCAGCAAACTAGGAATAGAAGGGAACTTCCTCAACCTGATAAAGGGCATCTATGAAAAACTTACAGCTAATGTCATACTTAATGGCAAAAGACTGACTGCTTTCCCTGTAAGATCAGAAACAAGGCAAGGATGTCTACTGTTATCACTTCTATTTGATTTTATTCCATATACAAGCCAGTGAAATAAGCCAGGAAAAAGGATAAAAGGTATACAATCTGGGAAGAAAGAGCTGTATTCTATTCGTAGGTGACATTAATGACTATGAGGAAAATCCCAAAGAATTTACAAAAAGATTACTAAAACTAATATTAAGTTTAGCAGAATTTTAGGGTACAAGTTCAATATATAAAATTCAATTGTATTTTTATAAATTAGCAATAAACAGTTGGAAATTAAAGACCAGTACTATTTATAATAATATGAAAATTATACAATACTTAGGTATAAATCTAAAAAAATATGTGAGGGATATATATGTGGAACTACAAAACACTGATGAATGAAATCAAAGAAGAGCTAAGTAAATAGAAAGCCATACAGTGTTCATGGATTTCAAGCCTTAATATTGTTGGGATATCAGTTCTTTCCAAGTTGAACTGTAGATTCAATGCAATACCAATCAAATCCAGCAGGATTGTCTTGGTAGAAGTTGATAAGCTAATTCTAAAATTTCCTATGATGGAAAGACAAATGAAATAGAATATCCATAACAATTTTGAAAAAGAAGAATCAAGCTGAAGCATTCACTGTACCTGATTTCAAGATTTATTGTAAAACTATTTTAATTAAGTTAGTGTAGTATTGGCAAAAGAACAGACACATAGATCAATGCAGGAGAATAGAGAGTCTGGAAATAGACATGCATACATATATGTATCTTTTTCAAAGAAAATTGATTATCAACAAAGGTGCAAATGTAAGTCAATGGAAAAAAAGGCAGGAACAATTATATATCCATATCTAAGAAAATCGGTTTCAACCCATACCTCATATTATATTCAAGAATTACTCAAAATAGAGCATATTCTTTTTTTTTTTTAACCAAAATGTTATCTTTACAGTTTATAGAATACACAAACACATGTTTAACTAGTTCCCTCCACGTGGTGGAATTTAAGGTGACTTTCAAGTCTCTATTTGTTTTAATTTTTTAATTTTATTTAATTTATTTTTTTATACAGCAGGTTCTTATTAGTCATAAATTTTATACACATCAGTGTATACATGTCAATCCCAATCGCTGAATTCAGCACACCACCATCCCCACCCCCACATGGATTTCCCCCCTTAGTGTCCATACGTTTGTTCTCTACATCTGTGTCTCAACTTCTGCCCTGCAAACCAGTTCATCTGTACCATTTTCTTAGGTTCCACATACATGCGTTAATACATGATATTTTTTTTCTCTTTCTGACTTACTTCACTCTGTATGACAGTCTCTAGATCCATCCATGTCTCAACAAATAACTCAATTTCGTTGCTTTTTATGGCTGAGTAATATTCCATTGTATATATGTACCACATTTTCTTTATCCATTTGTCTGTCGATGGCCATTTAGGTTGCTTCCATGACCTGGCTATTGTAAATAGTGCTGCAGTGAACATTGGGGTGCATGTGTCTTTTTGAATTGTGGTTTTCTCTGGGTATATGCCTAGTAGTGGGATTGCTGAATCATATGGTAATTCTATTTTTAGTTTTCTAAGGAACCTCCATACTGTTCTCCATAGTGTCTGTATCAGTCTACATTCTCACCGACAATGCAAGAGGGTTCCCTTTTCTCCACACCCTCTCTAGTATTTGTTGTTTGTAGATTTTCTGATGATGCCCATTCTAACTGGTGTGAGGTGATACCTCACTGTAGTTTTGATTTGCATTTCTCTAATAATTAGTGATGTTGAGCAGCTTTTCACATGCTTCTTGGCCATCTGTATGTCTTTGGAGAAATGTCTATTTAGGTCTTCTGCCCATTTTTGGATTGGGTTGTTTGTTTCTTTAATATTGAGCTGCATGAGCTGTTTATATATTTTGGAGATTAATCCTTTGTCCGTTGATTCATTTGCAAATATTTTCTCCCATTCTGAGGGTTGTCTTTTCGTCTTGTTTATGGTTTCCTTTGCTGTGCAAAAGCTTTGAAGTTTCATTAGGTCCCATTTGTTTATTTTTGTTTTTATTTCCATTACTCTAGGAGGTGGATCAAAAAAGATCTTGCTGTGATTTATGTCAAAGAGTTTTCTTCCTATGTTTTCCTCTAAGAGTTTTATAGTGTCCAGTCTTACATTTAGGTCTCAAATCCATTTTGAATTTATTTTTGTGTATGGTGTTAGGGAGTGTTCTAATTTCATTCTTTTGCACGTAGCTATCCAGTTTTCCCAGCACCACTTATTGAAGAGGCTGTCTTTTCTCCATTGTATATCCTTGCCTCCTTGGTCATAGATTAGTTGACCATAGGTGCGTGGGTTTATCTCTGGGCTTTCTATCTTGTTCCATTGATCTATGTTTCTGTTTCTGTGCCAGTACCATATTGTCTTCATTACTGTAGCTTTGTAGTATAGTCTGAAGTCAGGGAGTCTGATTCCTCCAGCTCCGTTTTTTTCCCTTAAGGCTGCTTTGGCTATTCGGGGTCTTTTGTATCTCCATACAAATTTTAAGATTTTTTGTTCTAGTTCTGTAAAAAATGCCATTGGTAATTTGATAAGGATTGCATTGAATCTGTAGATTGCTTTGGGTAGTATAGTCATTTTCACAATGTTGATTCTTCCAATCCAAGATCATGGTATATCTCTCCACCTGTTGGTATCATCTTTAATTTCTTTCATCAGTGTCTCATAGTTTTCTGCATACAGGTCTTTTGTCTCCTTAGGTAAGTTTATTCCAAGGTATTTTATTCTTTTTGTTGCAATGGTAAATGGGAGTGTTTCTTTAATTTCTCTTTCAGATTTTTCATGATTAGTGTATAGGAATGCAAGAGATTTCTGTGCATTAATTTTGTATCCTGCAACTTTACCAAATTAATTGATTAGCTCTAGTAGTTTTCTGGTGGCATCTTTAGGATTTTCTATGTATAGTATCATGTCATCTGCAAACAGTGACAGTTTTACTTCTTCTTTTCCAATTTTTATTCTTTTTATTTCTTTTTCTTCTCTGATTGCCATGGCTAGGACTTCCAAAACTATGTTGACTAATAGTGGCGTGAGTGGACATCCTTGTCTTGTTCCTGATCTTAGAGGAAATGATTTCAGTTTTTCATCATTGAGAATGATGTTTGCTGTGGGTTTGTTGTATATGGCCTTTATTATGTTGAGGTAGGTTCCCTCTATGCCCACTTTCTGGAGAGTTTTTATCATAAATGGGTGTTGAATTTTCTCAAAAGTTTCTGCATCTATTGAGATGATCATCTGGTTTTTATTCTTCAATTTGTTAATATGGTATATCACATTGATTGATTTGCGTATATTGAAGAATCCTTGCATCCCTAGGTTAAATCCCACTTGTTCATGGTGTATGATCCTTTTAATGTGTTCTTGCATTCTGTTTGCTAGAATTTTGTTGAGGATTTTTGCATCTATATTCATCAGTGATATTGGTCTGTAATTTTTTTTTTGGTAGTATATTTGATCTTTGGTTTTGGTATCATGTTGATGGTGGCCTCATAGAATGAGTTTGGGAGTGTTCCTTCCTCTGCAATTTTTTGGAAGCGTTTGAGAAGGATGGGTGTTAGCTCTTCTCTAAATGTTTGATAGAATTCACCTGTGAAGCCATCTGGTCCTGAACTTTTGTTGGTTGGAAGATTTTTAATCACAGTTTCAATTTCATTACTTGTGCTTGGTCTGTTCATATTTTCTATTTCTTCATGGTTCAGTCTTGGAAGGTTATACCTTTCTAAGAATTTGTCCATTTCTTCCAGGTTGTCCATCTTATTGGCATAGAGTTGCTTGTAGTAGTCTCTTAGGGTGCTTTGTACTTCTGCGTTGTCTGTTGTAACTTCTCCTTTTTCATTTCTAATTTTATTGATTTGAGTTGTCTCCCTCTTTTTCTTGATGAGTCTGGCTAATGGTTTATCAATTTTGTTGATCTTCTCAAAGAACCAGCTTTTAGTTTTATTGATCTTTGCTATTGTTTTCTTTGTTTCTATTTCATTTATTTCTGCTCTGATCTTTATGATTTCTTTCCTTCTGCTAACTTTGGGTTTTGTTCGTTCTTTCTCTAGTTACTTTAGGTGTAAGGTTAGATTGTTTATTTGAGATTTTTCTTGTTTCTTGAGGTAGGCTTGTATAGTTATAAACTTCCCTCTTAGAACTGCTTTTGCTGCATCTCATAGGTTTTGGATCATCGTGTTTTCATTGTCATTTGTCTCTAGTTATTTTTTGATTTCTCCTTTGACTTCTTCAGTGATCTCTTGGTTATTTAGTAACGTGTTGTTTAGCCTCCATGTGTTTGTGTTTTTTACATTTTTTTCCCTGTAATTCATTTCTAATCTCATAGCGTTGTGGTCAGAAAAGATGCTTGATATGATTTCAGTTTTCTTAAATTTACTGAGGCTTGATTTGTGACCCAAGATGTGATCTATCCTGGAGAATGTTCCGTGTGCACTTGAGAAGAAAGTGAATCTGCTGTTTTTGGATGGGATGTCCTATGAATATCAGTTAAATCTATCTGGTCTATTGTGTCATTTAAAGCTTCTGTTTCCTTATTTATTTTCATTTTGGATGATCTGTCCATTGGTGTAAGTGAGGTGTTAACGTCCCCCAATATTATTGTGTTACTGTCGATTTCCTCTTTTATAGCTGTTAGCAGTTGCCTTATGTATTGAGGTGCTCCTCTGTTGGGTGCATATATATTTATAATTGTTATATCTTCTTCTTGGATTGATCCCTTGATCATTATGTAGTGTCCTTCCTTGTCTCTTGTAACATTCTTTATTTTAAAGTCTATTTTATCTGATATGAGTATTGCTATTCCAGCTTTCTTTTGATTTCCATTTGCATGGAATATCTTTTTCCACCCCCTCACTTTCAGTCTGTATGTGTCCCTAGGTTTGATGTGGGTCTCTTGTAGACAGCATATATATGCGTCTTGTTTTTGTATCCATTCACCAAGTCTGTGTCTTTTAGTTGGAGAATTTAATCCATTTACCTTGAAGGTAAATGATATGTATGTATCATACATACATACATATCATATCATACCTTGAAGGTAAATGATATGTATGTATCGATATGTATGTTCGTATGACCATTTTCTTAATTATTTTGGGTTTGTTTTTGTAGGTCCTTTTCTTCTCTTGCGTTTCCCAATTAGAGAAGTTCCTTTAACATTTGCTGTAGAGCTGGTTTGATGTTGCTGAGTTCTCTTAGCTTTTGCTTGTCTGTAAAGCTTTTGATTTCTTCTTTGAATCTGAATGAGATCCTTGCCAGGTAGAGTAATCTTGACTGTAGGTTCTTCCCTTTCATCACTTTAAGAATATCATGCCACTCCCTTCTGACTTGTAGAGTTTCTGCTGAGAAATCAGCTGTTAACCTTATGGGAGTTCCCTTGTATGTTATTTGTCATTTTTCCCTTGTTGCTTTCAATAATTTTTCTTTGTCTTTAATTTTTGTCAATTTGATTACTATGTGTCTTGGTGTGTTTCTCCTTGGGTTTATCCTGTATGGGACTTGCTGCACTTCCTGGACTTGGGTGGCTATTTCCTTTCCCATGTTAGGGAAGTTTTCGACTATAATCTCTTCAAATATTTTCTCTGGTCCTTTCTCTCTCTCTTGTCCTTCTGGGACCCTTATAATGTGAATGCTGTTGCGTTTAATGTTGTCCCAGAGGTCTCTTAGGCTGTCTTCATTTCTTTTCATTCTTTTTTCTTTATTATGTTCCACAGCTGTGAATTCCAACATTCTGTCTTCCACGTCACTTATCCGTTCTTCTGCCTCAGTTATTCTTCTATTGATTCCTTCTAGTGTAGTTTTCATTTCAGTTATTATATTGTTCATCTCTGTTTGTTCTTTAATTCGTCTAGGTCTTTGTTAAACATTTCTTGCATCTTCTCGATCTTTGCCTCCATTCTTTTTCTGAGGTCCTGGATCATCTTCACTATCATTATTCCGAATTCTTTTTCTGGAAGGTTGCCTATCTCCACTTCATTTAGTTGTTTTTCTGGTGTTTTATCTTGTTCCTTCATCTGGTACATAGCCATCTGTCTTTCCATCTTGTCTGTCTTTCTGTGAATGTGGTTTTTGTTCCACAGGCTGCAGGATTGTAGTTCTTGCTTCTGCTGTCTGCCCTCAAGCATATTCTTAAATCTAAAATCTAAAACTATAAAAGTTCTAGAGGAGGGCTTCCCAGGTGGTGCAGTGGTTAAGAATCTGCCTGCCAATGCAGGATACACGGGTTCAAGCCCTGGTCTGGGAAGATCCCACATGCCGTGGAGCAACTGAGCCTGTGTGCCACAACTACTGAGCCTGCACACCACAACTACTGAGCTCCTGTGCCACAACTACTGAAGCCCACATGCCTAGAGCCTGCGCTCCCAACAAGAGAAACCACTGCAATGAGAAGCCTGTGCACCGCAATGAAGAGTAGCCCCCACTCACTGCAACTGGAGGAAGCCTGCATGCAGAAACGAAGACCCAATGAAGCCAAAAATAAAAAATATAAATAAATAAATATAAATAAAAAATAATTTAAAAAATGTCATTGCCATACCTAAGGTCATCTAGACTTTCTCCTACATTATCTTCTAGTTTTCTAGTTCTGATTTTGCATTTAGGTCTGTGATCCATTTTGAGTTAATTTTTCTGAAGGGTGTAAAGTCTGTGTTTTGGTTTTTTGGTTTTTTTTTTTGCATGTGGATGTCTAGTATTTCAGCACCATTTGTTGAAAAGACTGTCTTTGCTCCATTGTATTGCCTTTTCTCCTTTGTCAGAGATCAGTTGACTATATTTTTATGGGTCTATTTCTGGGCTCTCTATTCTGTTACACTGATCTATTTGACTATTCTTTCACTAATATCATGGTCTTGATTACTGTAGTTTCATAGTAAGTCTTGAAGTCAGGCATTCAGGTAGTCTGTCCTTTAATATTGAGTTGGCTATTTTGAGTCTTTTACCTTTCTATATAAACTTTAAAATCAGCTTGTTTATATCCATAAAATAACTTGCTGATATTTTGATTGGGATTGTGTTGATTCTATAGATCAAGTTGGGAAGAATTGACATCTTGACAATATTGAATCTTACTATTCATGAACATGATATATCTCTCCATTTTATTCAGTTTTTCTTTGATTTCTCTCATCATTGTACATATTTTGTTAGATTTATACCTAGACATTTCATTTTTAGGGGGTGTTAGTATAAATGGTAATGTGTTTTTAATTTCAGATTCCACTTGTTCATTGCTGGTATGTAGGAAAGTGATTGACTTTCATATTTTATTTTTGTATCCTGCAACCTTGCTATAATATCTTATTAGTTTCAGGAGTTTTTTTGTTGATTCTTTTGAATTTTCGGCATAGACAATCCTATCATCTGTAAACAAAGTTTTACTTCCTCCTTCACAATCTGTATACCTTTTATTTACTTCTCTTGTCTTATTGAATTAGTTAAATCCAGTTAGGAAGTTGGGAGTAACATATACACACTACTGTATATAAAATAGACAAACGACAAGGACCTACTGTATAGCACAGGGAACTATAATCGGTATTTTGTAATAACCTATATGGGAAAAGAATTTGAAAAACAACATATATATATATATATATATATATATATATATATATATATATATATGAATCAGTTTGTGGTACACCTGAAACTAACACAACATTGTAAATCAACTATACTTCAATTAAAAAAAACCTTCCAATAAGATGTTAAAAGCAATGGTGAGAGGGGACATTCTTACCTGCTCCTAATCTTAGGGGGAAGGCTTTGAGGTTTTTGTTATTAAGTTTGATGTTAGCAATAGGTTTTTCTGTAGATGTTCTTTATCAAACTGAGGAAGTTCCCCTCTATTCCTAATTTGCTGAGAGGTTTTTTTTTTTTTTATCATAAATCGGTGTTGGATTTTGTGAAATGCTTTGTCTCCATCTATTGATATGATCATGTGATTTTTCTTCTTTAGCCTGTTGATGTGATGGATCATATTAAATGATTTTCAGATGTTGAACCAGTTTTGTGCATAGCTGGTTTAAATCCCTTTTGGTTGTGGTGTACCACATTAAAAAATTCATTTTTAATTTTTTACTTATAAAAATGTATTTATTTTTTAAATATGTATTTATTTATTTGGCTGCATTGGGTCTTAGTTGCAGCGCACAGGATCTTCATTGCAGCATGTGGGATCTTTCATTGCAGCACACAGGCTTCTCTCTAGTTGTGATGTGCAGGCTCAGTAGTTGCGGTACGTAGGCTCTCTAGTTGCAGGGCGCATAAAGATTTTTACTTACTTACTTATTTATTTATTTATTTATTTTGGCTGTTCCGGGTCTTAGTTGTGGCTTGCAGGCTTCTTAGTTGCAGCATGCGTGATCTAGTTCCCCGATCAGGGATCAAACCCAGGCCCCCTGCATTGGGAGCGTGGAGTCTTGCCCACTGGATCACCAGGGAAGTCCCTACCACATGTTTTTAATACATTGTCAGGTTTGATTTGCTAATATTTTGTCAAGGATTTTTTCATCTATGTTCATCAGAGATATTGATCTGTGGTTTTCTCGAATGTCTTTGTCTAGTTTTGATATTAGGGTAATGCTGGCTTCACAGAATGAGTTAGGATGTATTTCCTCTGCTTTTATCTTCTGAAAGAGACTGTGGACAATTTGTAATATTTCTAACTTAAATGTTTAGTAAAATTCACCAGTGAACCCATCTGAGCTTAATGCTTTCTGTTTTGGAGGGTTATTAATTTTCCTTAATAGCTATAGGCCTCTTCAGATTTTCCTCTTCTTTTTGTGTGAGTTTTGGCATATCGTGTCATTCAAGGAATTGGTTGATGTCATCTAGGTTATCAAATTTGTGGGCATAGAGGTTCATAGTATTCCTTTATTATCATTTCGATGTCCATGAGATCTATAGTGATGTTCCCTCTTCCATTTCTAATATTAGTAATTTGTGTCTTCTCTCTTTTTTGCTTAGTTACCCTGGCTAGAGGCTTATCCATTTTACTGATTTTTTTTTCAAAGAGCTAACTTTGCTTTTTGTTGATTTTCTCTATTGATTTCCTATTTTCAATTTCACTGATTTCTGTTCTAATTCTTATTTTTTCTTCTGTTCACATTTGCTTCTTCCTGTCTGAAACTTCATAGTTTTCATTAAGGCTCTTATTTCTTGCTGTTTATAAACCTCCCTGATTTTAGGTCCTCTTAAGTTGTTTCTTCAGGTCAGAGATTCAATTTGTGAAGGATTGAGAGGTCAAGGGACTTGTGGGAAAAATCTAACAAAGCCTTTTCTTCTTCCTACAACAACTGCAACTATTACTAAAATCTACCATTTATTATTTACTAAGTGCTAGGTATTTAAAAACGTATCGTATTTAATCTTCAAAACAGTCCTACAAGGTAATTAGTATTATTTTCATGTATACATGAGGAAAGAAGGTTCCAGAGGTAAAATAACTTACTCAAGGCTGCATACTTTGTATAAGTGGAAGAATTGGATTTTAAACTCAGATCTGTAGAATAATAATATAAGAGCTGTACATATAAATAAATTCACTGCAGATATATAGTCATATAGATGTTGCAACATCACAGGGGTTTTGAAAACATCTTATGCTTTAAAAAATTTTAAGGGAAAACTTTTGTTTATGAGAAAGTGGCATTGCTTTGTCAGATGAAGGGAATGACTTATTCAAAGGTAGAGATTTGTTGGTGGGTGAGGAATGGTAAGACTGGTTCTGTCTCAATTTTTAGTATTAGTTTATGAAACATGCTTACAAAATTGATTGGACCTTTTGGATGCCCATGTGTTTTGTCACTTATAAGGTGTAACAAATGAGGATTGAAATGTTGTCATGTCCAGATTTCACTCAGCCTTTAAAAGTGATTTAAAAATAATTGTCGGGCTTCCCTGGTGGCTCAGTGGTTAAGAATCCACCTGCCAATGCAGGGGACATGGGTTCGAGCCCTGGTCTGGGAAGATCCCACATGGTGCAGAGCAACTAAGCCCACAAGCCACAACTACTGAAGCCTGCGAGCCACAGCTACTGAACTCCGCGCGCCTAGAGCCCGTGCTCCACAGCAAGAGAAGCCACTGCAATGAGAAGCCTGCGCACCGCAACGAAGAGTAGTCCCTGCTTGCCACAACTAGGGAAATCCCGTGCACAGCAACGAAGACCCAATGCAGCCAAAAATAATAAATAAATGAAACAAATAAATTTATTTAAAAAAATAAATAAAAATATAAAAATAATTGTCACATCCTATGTTGGTTTAGACTAAGTCTATGCATAATACTTCTTCATCTTATTTTGGAAAATTTGGCTTGACTTCCTTTAGGAGGTGGGGATTGTGATCCAGCAAGCCTCTCAGCCGAGCGATAGTGCCATGAATTTAATTTCTATAGGTTTATTAGCTCCTAAAAGTAAAAAGCTTAAAGCAGGGGAGATGTATTTAATTACTGACAGTGGAAACTTCTTGAGATTCTTAGTGGGGGAAAACTTACCATAACATAATAAGGGAACATCTGATTCCAAGATATTATTTGCAATATTAAATTGTGCCAATAGATGGAGAAGTTGTTCCATACAAAACAGAATGCTTGGTTTCTCCATGAAGACTAAAGAAATCCAGGTTTCTGGCAAGTGGAAAATGGATTTCCTTAATAAAAATGTGAAACAGGAAAAGTGGGTTACTTATAAATATTAATAATAAATAACTTTAACAGGGGACAGGAATTTCACTAATTTCAATTATATCTACACGAAACCCTTAGTACCTGCACTGTTTTTACAATTTGGCCGTAGCACTTTTAGATCTGTACATATGAATATGTGTATGTCTATGTTTATTTTGTACAAAATGCTCTCGTACATAAAGGATTTTTAGCAATGTACAAAATTTTATAGGATAAAAAAGATAAAACATAACTAGAACTTCCTTGGTGATGCAGTGGATAAGAATTTGCCTGCCAATTCAGGGGACACAGGTTCGAGCCCTGGTCCGGGAAGATCCCACATGCTGCGGAGCAGCTAAGCCCGTACGCCATAACTACTGAGCCTGCGCGCTAGAGCCCACGAGCCACAACTACTGAGGCCGCATGCTCAACTACTGAAGCCTGCACGCCTAGAGCCCGTGCTCCGCAACAAGAGAAGCCACTACAGTGAGAAGCCTGTGCACCGCAACGAAGAGTAGCCCCTGCTCACTGCAACTAGAGAAAGCCTGCGCACAGCAACGAAGACCCAACACAGCCAAAAATAAAATAAATAAATAAATTTTAAAAAAGAAAAATCATAACTAAGTGTTAAACTGGAGCAAGAAAGAATGGAATGTAGTTAGGGTAATAGCATGTCTTGACTTGATTCACAAATCTGACCTGGAGCTTCCTAGCAACTAATGCTAGTAGGAAAACAGGATCAATTGCATAATCTAGTGTCTATAACATAAAAACATGCCAAGTGCTAGGAGAGCTATAATAATTCTTAGGTATAATGTATTAAGATCAGGAATTATGTCACTTGGGGATTCATGAAGAGGATACTATGTAATGTAATAGATACTATTCTTACCTTACTCTTCACATGTGTCAGCTGGTGGTAGCAACACAGTGCTGTTCAGTTAAAGGAGTTGGAAGTGGAGGATGGAGGGTAAGCACCATGTACCCCCAAGCATTCCTTGTTGTGTAGCTTTCTGATTTAGTTTAGCTGAAGGATACAATTTTGAATCCACGAATCCTTCATAAATATTATTTCTCTAGCTGAGGGATTTGATAAGGCTGGAGAGTTGCTATGAAGACTAAATAACATGTTGCATGCAGAACACTTAGCTCTGAGTCCGGAGGGAGTGAGGCCTCGCTAAAAGCTCTCCACTACCAGCCTGGACCGTGCATAACCCCCAGCCAAAGGGCACACAGTACTTGCTGTGGCTGACTCGTGTGGTTATCTGTGTGGCCTGTTAAACGCAGTGGTGTAGTTTTCAAAAGTCGTTTGAACTAGGGTAGCTTTGGCATCCCTTTCTGGAAGGATTCCCTCCAGCCTCATATTCGCTCATTCATCCCGGTTCCAAACCTCTTGTACGAGGCTCCTGGGTCCTCTTCATGATTCTAGACTCTCTCTTGACACCTTCTCTAGCTCGATCCTTCTCTTGCTCTGTTTGTGATGTTCCAAGGACATTGCTGCTCTAGATCCTGAAACCCACGCCAGACTCCCACTGTCCCAACATTTCTAAGATACTGCTGCCCAGATCAGGTTTCCCTTTATTTCTAGGAAGGAAGATTAGACCACAGCCTTTAGGTTTTATGGCTTCATTCTCGGTCAATTTACCGTAATTTGTGTGAGTCTGTGACATATTTATAAAATTCTCAGAACAGCTTCTGGGGCTAGAAGCTGATTTGAAAAAAGTCCTTCAGCTCCACCCAGTCACCCCTTGGTTTATTCACATCCAGACCCTCTGCCTTCAAACATGGAATCATTGCAGCCTTAGGTTGGAAGTGACCAGAGGTCATTTAGTCCCTCTGCCCAATCACGCAAATGTCCCCCTACAGCTAGTCTCCCTTAGTTCTCCATTGTATTGATTGCAAATTCTACTAAATAGAATGTTGCAATGATTTCGCATTCTATAGCTGGAGGATATGCTAAGGGTATATTTTTGCTTACATTTCTGCATAGTTTGGGAGAATGTGCCCTGAGTTCTGTTTTGTTTCCATTTACCTTTTTCTGAGCAATTACTGACCCTGAGTATTGGAATCCACAAATGGATTCTTTTAACAACTATCCTGTCAGGATGCAACCTCTGTGTGTTATGTGGCTTTTAGTCCACAAATGTTTCCTTTTAATGCATCGATTACCTTAAGAAGTATTTATTTGAGTGACTTTCCCTGCATTAGGATTTCTCCACTGTTTTAGGAAACCTCCAGTCAGAAAAATTTACAGTTCACTTATTGTTATAGCTGGCAACAGCTAGTTAAAACCTTGCCTCTCACTCTTACCTGCTTGAGATCGTCCCAAATCAATGATTCTTTGAATCTCTCCACAGACTTTGTCTGAATCCTGTGCACTCAGTCTTTTTTTTTTTTTTGTAATTTATTTAATTAATTTATTTTTGGCTGCGTTGGGTCTTCGTTGCTGCGCGTGGGCTTTCTCTAGTTACAGTGAGTGAGGGCTGCTGTTTGTTGCAGTGCACGGGCTTCTCATTGCAGTGGCTTCTTTTGTTGCGGAGCACAGGCTCTAGGTGCGTGGACTTCGGTAGTTGTGGCTCGCAGGCTCAGTAGTTGTGACTCATGGGCTCTAGAGCACAGTCTCAGTAGTTGTGGCACACGGGCTTAGTTGCTCTGCGGCATGTAGGATCTTCCCGGACCAGGGCTTGAACCCATGTCCCCTGCATTGGCAGGCGGATTCTTAACCACTGCGCCACCAGGGAAGCCCTGTGCACTCAGTCTTAAGCAAGATATTTGTATCCTGACATATTTTTGCATGTTTCCATCATCCTTGAGAAAATCACACAAATTCTTTCTCAGCTCCGTGCAAAGCAGAAGTGCACCACTGTTATTTAGCCTCAAGTTAGAGGCTGTGTTGAGGAAAAGCAGCCACATGGTTTTGATCTTACAGTATCCAAATAGGAGCCTCTTTACTCTTCAGTGCAGCGCTGATGTTTGTGAAATAGGTTCCCAGGGTTGCCATTAGGGGACAGGTCAGGATTGAATATACTTCTAGAAGAAAGATCCACAGCATGCAGTCTTGGATTGTTTATTATTTTCAGATGATGCTGCCAACAACTTGGGACCCTACAGCAGCAAGCCTGTGGGGACTAGTCCCAGGGAGGCTGTCCAGTCCTCTGGGGAGATGTTTGGTGGTCAGGTCGCAGCAGATAAGTAGGGATTTGTCCTCCTGATAGTGGTATCTTTAATTTTCTTCTCTATTTTCTATTACGGTAAAAATTAAAAACACGCACAAAAAGACCCGTTATAAACAGCGCTTGGTTCCTATCAGTGAGTACATTTTGAAAGCCTTGGAATCTTGGGTGTATATTTTTGTGTATGTGTATGTGTGAGAGCGTGTGTGAGTGCATGTGAAAACTGGGGGTCAGGTGGGGCACAGAGAAGAGACAGGAGGCGCTGGAGACACTGGGGTGGTAAAGGAATAGAATTAAGCTGAAAAACAGGTGCTGCCTACAGTTTTGCTGGAGAGCCAGCCCAGAAGCAAAATGAATTGCATTTCAGACGCCCCACTTCTCCCACCTCACCCTAAACTGCTTGCAATGTTCTGACTCCTAAACCTGAGTTATTGGTGACAAGTGAAATTAGGCAGCCTGGTTTCTAGGTAGCAGGTTGGATTGCAGTGAAATGTCTCTGAAACACCTCAGCCTTTGTCAGAAAGCTAAGCAGAGCTGCCTCCAGATGTTAGCTGGAGGGTGCATTGTAATCTTTCTGCACTCATTACCTGTATTTGCATTTGTGAGCTATAACCCTTGCGGAGCCAAATGCCGACTGAGAGGCTCTAGGAAAGACCCTTTAGCATGTAAAACATCATGCTGGTTTTGGTTGTATGAGGAACTAGTGGTAGCTGGAGATCACCGAGGAAGAGTGCAGACGAATGGAAAGTCGGGAATGTGTGCTTGTATGTGGCAGCAGCTAGTGGGTTCTTCTTGATGGGATAACTTCCTACCATCTCTTTATTATATGGAACGAGGATTTGTCAACTTTGGAGCCACTGGCTCCTTTATATGCTAGGAGCAGCCTTGAATGAGCATGCTAGATTAAGGGCAATAGGAAGGGGACCTTCTCTACCAGAAGATGAAGCTGAGAGCTCATAAGTTGGTGGAGGAGACCGGGGTGAGGTGAGGGAGGGGTGCAGTGAACAAAGGGAACAAGAGAAGAAAGGAGAACAAACCTTGTCTTGCAAAGACATAAGCAGTAATGGAAATAGTGTGAAAGAGAAGAGAAATGGAAGAAAAATAATTCGAAACAAGAGATAAAAAGCAGGAGAGAACAAGATTCAACCCCTTGTTTAATAAGAGATGGTACAAACAAGAGAAAATATGGTGCATGTGATTTCTGGTCCTGGCAAGCCTGAAGTAGAAGCTGTGAACTATGATTTCAAAATGGTACAGAGGGAACACTGCACAGAAAATGGTGCTCTGTGTCTTCATATTAGTATTAAAACTGAGTCCTGGTCCAACATGGGGAGAAACAGGGCAGGAAAGCATTGGTGTGGTCGTTGGGAACCCGCGGTGTGTGTGGCAGTCACACCTGCTCTGCCCTGGCAGAGGTGGTCCTGGAAGACCTGCCTGGTGACCTGTTCTCTCAGGGCTGGTCTAGCTGGTGTGTAGAGAGCTGAGGAGGTGCCTGAAGCTGTCTTCTTGCTCTTGGTATGAGGATGGTGTAAGGGGACGAGGAGGAACAGAGAAGAGACATCACAGCTTTATCTCTACATCCCTGTTTTCTCATTTATAAGAGGGTAAAATGTGAGAGTGTCTAACTCAGAGAGTCCTTGTGAAGAGTAAGGGAATGCAAAATTATTTAACCAAGGAGGCCATTAGACCGTCCTGCACCTATGTAAGCAAACCAAAATCTAAGCCTGTAAGTGCCTCAAAGTTACAAAATCAAAACGCTAAGGGCAACCAATCACAAACAGCCAACTAGGCTTTAAGCTATAGCCAATCAACAGTTTTCTTAATTTGCTTCTGCACTTTCTCTATATAAGACTTTCCCCGAGCTCCTGTCAGTGGAGCGCTCCTAACCACTTTCAGGTTTGGCGCTACTGGATTTGAATAGATTTTTGCTCAAATCTTAAAATGTTTACTATGCCTCAGTTTAACTTTTAACAAGAGATAATACAGCAAGGTTCCTGGCTCAATAAATGTTAGCTATTTTTAGTACCCATACATGTGGTCTTTAAAAAATGTACAAAATATTTATATAGCAGTTTTATAAGTAAAAATAATAGTTACAAAAGAGTACTCACAACAAACATACGCACACAAGCATGGAAGGGAGCAATTGTACTCAACTCTTAACAGTGCTTACTTTTGGAAAGTGGATTATTGCTAATTTATCTTTCTTCTCATGCTTGTTGGTATTTCTACAGTGAATATTAATTGCTTTGTAATAAGAAACACATTATTCTTTAAACAGCTGTAAGAATCAATCCCAACAAGGTCCGTTATCAGTCCTTTTTCTCACACCTCCTCAAATATGGATTCAAGAAGCTCTAACATCAGCTCTTATTCTCACCCCTTCCCAATCTGGATTCATTTTAATTGGGAGCTTTATGGTTACCCCCCTGGTGCCTTCTGGGTCAGAGGGAGAAGTGTGTTTGCATTCTGGTAAGAGCTGGGAGAAGCTACTTTGTACTGTGTTTCTTAACTGTGCTTTAAGAAAAGCACTTGAAATTTATAACAGAAGACCGTATTTGCTCACAACTGTACTGGATAAGGAGCCAGATTTGCAGGCAGGCTTGGATCAGGCATGACTTCCCAAGATCTGAAATGAGAAGGCTAATTATTTGGAGGGCTGTCTCTTTGTACATACTTTATTAATCTGTGAGCACTGCTATAAAAAAATTGGCTTTTAGCTGAGGCAACCTTCTGAGGGTGGCTCAGTGGAGAAGCTGCTCTAGGTGGAAAGTGCCACTCTTCAACTGGGTGTGCGTATGAACCACTTGGGGATAGCTGGGAGTGCCTGAAAGCAAGCATTCTTCAGTGGAGCGATGCTTTCCCTGAGCTCTGTTTGGAAACGGAAGATGTCCTGTCGTGTTTCCATTGCCCCTCTGCTAGAATCCAATGAATAGCATCATGTGATATAGTAGAATCTGGTGATTCTAGGTTGTGATAATGGCTTTGAGGAGCAGGGAGGAGGGTGGTGACGTGGCCTCCAATTAGGTTGCCACAGTCCAATTGCCACAGCAAAGAAGGAGTTAAGTTAGATGTCTGTGCCTGTGAATTACTCTCCACCTCAACTTAAGCACTGCTTCATATTTTGATCTGCTTTGGCACGTTTTGATTTTGGACAAGGATCAGCCTTGTCCATGGTTCCAGAGGCTTTGTATGTAATAGAGGCATCACATGCAGTAACAGCCTTATAGAAAAAGCAATCTGTATAGATACAGATCAAACGGGAGCATTTCCATTGGAAAGTACAGCATGGGTTGTTTTTTTTATCCCATTGGTAATGTGGCTGCTCAGGGTCACGTTCAGTGGTGTCCAGGTGTGTATGACACTCAGTGATGCTGATGGGTGTTGGACCCAGCCTCCCCTGGTAGCCTAGTTCTTAGGTGGAGAGGCTCTATGGGGAAGCTTCCTGAGCAGGGGGTCCAGGACTGGGGATACAGAACCGTGAACACTGGCCTCCCAGGTTGTTCAAGCCTTGGGCATGATTCTGATCGTTTGTCAGACATGACAACTGAAAATTGAAGTGCAGGGATTATTCACTCCCTTTATTCCTCATTCTTCTTCTGGCTATTGCCAGCTCTCAAGGCTCCCAGAAGCTGGAAGTGGGAGGAGTGGAAATTTAGGGCATGGTTTTTCCTTTTTCTTTATTAGCAGTTCTATTAAAAGGTATTGTGGTGGTGAGGGAACTAATGGTAGGAATAAACAAATGTTGGGTAATTTTGGGTTTCAAATGCTCTCTCTGCTTCCATTTCCTTCATGACTCATTGCTAGTACAAGTGAACTCCTTTCCATAATGAGGGCGGGGCCTTTAGCCTTTTTTTTTTTTTAAAGTATTTATTTATTTAGGCTGCACCAGTTCTTAGTTGCAGCATGCGGACTTCTTAGTTGTGGCATGTGAACTCTTAGTTGCGGCAGGCATGTGGGATCTAGTTACCTGACCAGGGATCAAATCCGGGCCCCCTGCATTGGGAGTGTGGAGTCTTACCCACTGGACCACCAGGGAAGTCCCAGAGCCTTTAGCCTTGAATTGCATATTTGGTGGGGAAAATTTGCATTGATCTATTTTCATGTCCAAGTAGATTGATGAACAGTTTGACTACTCAGTGCTATTCCACTTTGATTTTTGTTGAGGCTCTTGAAATGTGCTCTGTGTTGATTGATTGATAAATCCATATAAAATATTTGCTGCAGGCCTACTGTGCACCAGACCCTGAGCAGAGATACAGGGGACCTGGCCAAGTGTAGTTCTTTCTTCACGGAATTTAATCTAATTAAAGGGACAGAAAATTAAGCAAATAATTAGGAGACAGTGTAGTAAGTGCTCTGGTAATGTAAGTCCTATGTGTCTTGAAGCATGTAGCAGCGACCTTAGAAGGAGCAACGAAGTTGTTCTAGAGGAACAGACTTCTAGGTTGAGACCTGAAGATGAAAGGACTTAAGAAAGAGAAGGGGTGGGGAGAAGCCAGTGTTGTAAGCAGAGGGATGAGTCTGAGCACCACTTCATAATCCCTTTCTGCTGGGTGTATATCTATTTAGAAAGAAAAGTCTTAAGTGAGAAAGAACTTCTTTGGTAATAATCAGATGATTATTACCAGATCTCTTATCAGGTGGAGCTTCATTTATCTCCTTCTTATGGCCATACCCGTTTGAGTTGGTGTCATGGCTACTTATGTGCATCACCAAAGGATCTCTGCAGGCTCTGGAAGGCCTTCATTTTCCTTGTATCACTCAGATAAAGGTTTTGTAAGTGAGCTTGTTGAATGTTGAATCAAAGAATAAACTGATAAAGTGTATCATAAAATGAAAAAAAAAAGAATAAACTGATTCAGGACACATTGGAAATCCAATCTATGTCTCAAAGCCAGTAGGGAAAGCAATTGACCCTTTGGCGTTATCTGGATTGGCCAGTGGCCTAGGTGTATCTGACCTTCCTGAAGGTTCTGGTTCTTGGCCACTCTCCTCTGATTTGCTATCCTTCTTCCTGTGAGGCTGACTAGGCTTAGCCTAGGATGGGCACGTTGGCCTATTCCCTCAGATATCTCACTTTAGCTACATTCAACTTGTTATGATTGTAGGCCTGTGCATACATTGCTCATTCAACAAATATTTAAGTTCCACATATTTCAACACAGTTGAGAGCTTCCTATGCCCTGGGCTCTGTAGTATGTGCTGACAATACAAGAACGAATAAGATAGGACCTTTACCCTAAGTTACTGGCAAGTATTATATGCCAAGTTTCAACTGAGCTAGAGATGGTGAGGGTGGGGTGGAGTGGATGGATGGGAAGTCCCAGCATCAAGATTTTAGGCAGCAGTTCTCCATGACATCCAAAGGGAATATGATTCAGGAGCTTCTAAGATAATTTCCATAGGAAAAAGGACCTGGTCCCTTAGGAGATTATAAACTTTTCCTCAACTTCCTTTCTTTCTACTGGGTATGAAGCTATTTATAGTCTTTCAGCCTGAGTTCTCTTTGGGTCTTGGACTGGATGGGGCTGAGGTCATTTGGGAGAGTCACACCCACCAGATTGTAGAATGGTTCTCTTGGTGGCTTGAAAGAATTGATGTGCTTCTGTGATATTGTCTCTCAGTTCCTCAGTTCCTGGCACAGAGCTCCTAAAACTCTTATTTCCTGAATGACAGAGATGATAGGAACATCTTTTGTTATAATGTTTGGCCTTAGTCCACAGTTCCTGACACAAGAGCTTCTAAGACCCTTGTAATCTGTGGGGTGATAAGGTGTCTTTTTGTATGCTAATGAGATTACTAGTGGCTGGGGGCACCTAGGTAGCTTCAGGATGGGGGCTGGTTGCCAGAAAGACTAGCTCATGATTAGAGGGTTGGAGCTTTCATCCTCATCCCTTGACCTCTGAGAAGGGCTGGAGGTTGAGTTGATCATCAATGGCCAATGTTTAATTATGCTTACTTAATGAACCCTCTATAAAAACTCCTAAAAGACAGAGATTGGAGAGCTTCTGGGTCAGAGATTGGAGGGTGGCACACCTGGAGAGAGCATGGAAGCTCTGTGTACCCCACCCTATACTTTGCCCCATGCATCTCCTTCATTTGGCTGTTTCCCAGTTGTATATTTTATTTTATTTTATTTATTTTTTCCACCAGTTGTATATTTTAGAATAAATCAGTGACAGTAAGTAAACTTTTCCTGAGTTTTGTGAGTCATCCTAGCAAATCATCAAACCTGAGGAGGGGGTCATGGGAACCTGGGTTTATAGGTGGTCAGTCAACAGTATGGGAGGCTGTGACTGGCGTCTCAGTCTTGTGGGACTGAGCTCTTAACCTGGGGGTTCTGTGCTGACTCTGGATAGTTAGTGTCAGAACTGAATTGTGGACACCCAGTTGATTCTGGAGAGTTAGAAAATTGGTTGATGTGGGAAAAAACCCCTACGTATTAGGTGTCAGAAGTTTTGTGAGTAAGAGCAGTTTAGAATCTCCAAAAATAACACCCACGTGATGCTGTAATATTATTTTCAAGTAAATATGTTTTTAAAAAATATCATTCATTTGGAGTCTATCACTTCGGAATTTGTGATTTTTTGGAAACAATTTAGGCTAATTTTTATTTTCACATTTTCTATAGACAAAGTGGCTTGGACACAAGATAATACTGAAAATATACAAAAGATAAATGAAATAAACTGTCTCTAGCAACTCTAGAAGCACACAAATTTGACACACTAATTAAAAATAATACTTACCTTTTCATGAAGACAGGTCTCCTAAATAGAAGTCATGCTATTAGATATACTGTTAAAACATTTTGGGGCCAACTTTTTGCTAAGGGAGACTTGCGGTAACTAGTGCTGATTTCCAAGCTACAAATCACCTATGTGTTTTATACAAAGAGACAAATTAACAATGACATAAATCTAATGGGTTGTTTATTTCTAGGAGTAGTGAAAGCTAGGAAACCATGGCAACCAATGTAGTCAGAGATGATGTTAAAAGGACATAGACTCTTGGCAAAAATGAATTGGAAAAAGAAAAGTGTGAAAAGTCCTGAAACACTCACTAACAGTTCTAGGCAATTTAACTATTCTTTTTTCATTCTGATGGAGGAGTTACATCCCAGCAGGAGTGGAAGTTATAATTAAGGGTTATTTGTTGCTTCCTCTACAACTCCTATTTTATAATTCTAAGCTCAGTGGCAGAGGCTCAGTTAAAAGCTCATGGGCATGTTTTATAGTGAAGGTAGTGATAATGGTAGCACATTAACAACTCACAAAGAACTCAATATGTGCCGTGTACCTTAAGCTCTCAGATTCTCTCCTCATTGAAGTCATGTGTTAGGATCTACATGAACTCCAGAAAGCCATGAAAAAAATTACTGTGTCAGTTCACTTACTGGTAAAAATCTTAGCTGCCAAAGCTTGGTCTATGGATGGAGAAATTGTTGATTTGCCATTAATGTATATTCTCAGCCATATTATAAACCAGTTGATGCTTAATCAACCAGAGCAAACTGCATGTATTTGTTCAACAAATAATAGTGCAAACTTTCTGATTCAAAACTGTATGGTAATGGGACAAGTCCAAACATCACAAAGTTTGCCCTTTTTACTGAGGTTCAGCCACTTTTCTTGAATAAATACTCCTTGGATCATTGTATGCCTTCAGTTAATTTATAGCGTTCTGAAAAAGTTAATTTTGACTTTTTTTTGGTCAGTATTCCGGTTGCTTTTAGGGAGGAATGGAGTTTCAGAGGTTCTTTACCGAACCGAACTCGGGTTTGCTTGCCCAACGTGCACAGCAAAGCCAATCTACTGACACGGGGGTGTGTTGAAGGAAAGTACAGCATTTATTTGCAATGCAATAATTCTCAAATAATTCCCTGCAAATAATTCCCTGCAAATAATTCTCAAATAATTCTTGTCCAAGCAAGGAGAATGGACAGCTAATGTTCAAAAGACTCAAACTCCTTCATAGATTTTAGGCAAGGGCTTTAAAAGGCAACATTAGGGGTGGGGTCCTTGGGTACATGATCAGCTTATGAACACTCTTCTGATTGGTTGGTGGTGAGGTAACAGGGTGATGTTTTGGGAATTTTAATTATCAGTCTCTGGCTCCCACCAGTCTGGGGTCTATGTGTTTGTGACCAGCAAGTAGTAAACATCCTCCACTGGGTTTTAGTTTCTACAAAATGACTTAAAGGTATGCATCAGATTGTTGTCTATATCCCTTGAGGAGAAACTAGGAGTCCTGTGACTCTGTTTTATTGCTGAACTATTGTTCAAAATATTAGTACTTTTCTTGCTTGACTGCTTTTCCTTTGTTTCTTCATTTTCTCACCTCTCTAATCATTAACTATTTAAGTCTGCTCTTTGGAACTCGAGGAGGGCCTAGGAGACTAAAGTTTTTTTACAAACAAGAAGCAGGGGACATGGAGAGGCTTGTACCCAGGAAGGCCCTGCAAAGTCCTGCTCGGTTTCAATTCTTTTTTTTTTTTTGGCTGCACGGCATGTGGAACTTCCCTGAGCAGGGATTGAACCCGTGCCCCCTGCAGTGGAAGCGTGGAGTCTTAACCACTGCACCAGGGAAGTCCTCAGTTTCAATTTTTACTCCACCATTCTGGAAGTGCTTCTTTCCAGTCCCTTCATTTTTACTTTGTACATTTATCAGCATTAAAGGTCAATGAGATTAAATGGGCACCTGTGTACCCACGCAACTCTACACACATGCGACAGTGATCCTGGGTGGGTGCCTGGCACGAGTGGCCTACAGCAGTGAGTGTCTGAGCATCTGGTATTTCAACTGGAACTTTCCTTAACCTGGAGAGGAGCAAACAGTTAAAATGTGGAAGGAGAGCCAAGGGAACACCACTAGGCAACATTGTGCTCATGTGCATAGAGTTTCTGGATAAGTATTGCATGTGGTAGCTTAAATTTATGACATTTCCAAAAACTCCATTGCTACAGCTCACTTTTGTTTCATTTCACAGTACAGAAATATATCAGACAGGTGAAGTTCTTTTCCAGACTTTCATCTTTAATGTAAATTTGGATGCTTATGCTTAGTGAGAGACTTGCTTCCTCAAGTTTTCCCCCAGTGGCTGAGGCTCCACCAATGATCTTTTCCCCATTCTTCTCTCCTTCAAGAACAGAGTTGAGAGGAGTGAATTTACACAGTATCATATGAGCTGGGAAATACTTGCATAGACAACTGGGTTTTGCATTTATTAACTTCAAAGGATCAAATGAGAGGGTCTAGACCAAAGGATAGTAGTTGTGTAAGAAGGCTAATTTGAGTTCAAAATAAGGAGTTATTTCTGACAACAAAACCTCTAAAGCTAGCTTGATCCTCTGTTTTCCACATCTTCTCTGTTTTCCTCATTTTTCCTGGTGGAGTTTTTCCTTCTGTAGCATTTGACAGGTCTCTGCCTTCCATCACCATCTCATTTCATTATTGGTATGTGTTTCATTTCATTATTGGCATTTGTTTACATGTCTGTTTAGTCCAGTGGTTCTCAACCAGGGGAAATTTTGTCCCCCAAGGGACATTAGGCAATGTTTGGAAATACTTGTGGTTGACACAGCTGGGGTGGGGGATGCTACTGGCATCCAGTGCGTAAAGGCTATTTCCAAATCCTACAATGCACAGGACAGCTCTCCACAACAAAGAACTATCCTTCCCCAAAGGTCAATAATGCTGAGTTTGAGAAATCCTGCTCTAGTCCATGAGATTTGAGGGCAGGGAGCTTGTAGCTAGGTATATGAGACATAATAAATGGTAAACACAACAGTTGGTTAAAGAACAGAGTCTGTTCGTTTCTTATCATTTTTTTGCAGTTGCAACCAGTGGTTTGAGGGCTTGAAATTATGCATTTGATTTTTTTTCTTTTCTTGGTTAGTAACTGAATGGGAAATCCAGAAAGATCAAACAATCTATTTATTCCTATGAATAAACATCAAAAATACATGAAAAACTCCAATCTGAGGGGCACTGGGAGCAAGCCAGAAAATGAAATCCATATAACATTTCTTTAGAAAGGCATCATTCAGTCTTACCTTAGCTGATGGGGCTGGCAGTCCTCACTCATCAGAATAGGCATGGTCTTTTATCTGAGTTTGTTTTACTCTTCAGTGTGGCTTTTGGATGTGGACTTGATTTACTGCTCTTTGTTATGGACAGTTTCAAGATAGCTCAATAAGGAGAGACGCAGAGAGCCAGGCAGCCAGTACACAGATGGCAGAGGGATGGGAGGGAAGCTGTAAATGGAAGAGAAACTTTCTGCATCCCATTGATTCCTGTGTGAAAAGAAACCATGCTCTTGCTGTTTTGAGAGAAAAGATAAAGAGCACGGAGGAAGAGATAGCTTGATTCCCTGGATCCCTAGGCCTCGCTCTGTAGTAGACGTCTCTGTAAAAGCAAACTGCAGCAGCTGGGCTGCATCTTCCAGATACCGCTTTTGCAGAGAAAGTGAACACAGGCCTGATAATACACACCTACATCTTCCATCTATCAGTATCCTGTTGGATATGTGTGTACACAAAGCAAAAGCACATAACCAGAAATGTTTGTTGAAGGGACTTGTGCATAAAAGAATGAATGCATAAATGATTTAGGAAGAGATGTGGGCTTTTATAACAATTTAAGTAGTTACTATATATTGAGTGTTTAGTCTTTGCCTGGACCTTTGCTAAATACTGTTTTCATTTAATCCTCATATCATTCCTGTGAGTGAAGAATGTTTATCTTCTTTTCACAGATGGAAAAACTGAGGTTCAGAGAGGCCAACTAGCTTGCCTAAGGTTTCGGACCTTTTGTGGTAGAGTTAGGATTTGAGCCCAGGCGCATGCTGTACTGCCTCAAGGGAAGGGCTTCAGTTCCTGTGAAACCTGAGAAAGCAAGGCAGTGGAGGAGGTGAAAGTGAGTCAGGGGCTTCAGCAGGCAACATGGGTCCACTCTTTCCAGCAGAAAGCCCAGAAGGTGTTCTTTTTGCTGGTTTTTAATGAAGAGGCAAAAGGATCAGATGGCAATGACAGAATCCATCCTCTGTGATAAGAACTGTAGCCTCTTTACTATACAGATATGGTTTGTGAATCTTCAGTCCACAGACTGTGGATGGGGTCCCCATTGCTACTACCATCCATGCATCACAGACTAGACCTTCCTAGCTAATGAGGAAACCAAGCCCCTGTAAAAACTCTCCAAGATTCTCTGCAAGATTCTCTGAGAGGATAGGTCCTTATGCATATGGCAGGCAGCTTTCTTGCAGCACCCCACATTTCCCTCCTCTGTCTTTGATCTGACCATTGTCAAGTACTGTCAATGTGGTGCAGTCCTGAAGAGTATAGACTCTGGAGTCAGGCTCCCACCATTCATGTGCTACCCCTGCCACTAACTTACTGAGAACTTGGACAGTCTGCTTACATCTACTTTCCTCTTCTATAAAATGACAATAATGATTATGCCTGCATCACAGAGTTGTAAGTGTTAAATGAAATAATTCTTTCAAAGTGCTTAGCATGGTATCTTGTAAATAGCCCTCTTTCAAGCTTAGCTATTTTATTTTTTTATTTTTTACTACTTTTTTTGTTGGAGTATAATTGATTTACAATGTTGTGTTAGTTTCTGCTGTACAATGAAGTGAATCAGCTGTGTATATAGCTGTATCCCCTCCCTCTTGGACCTCACCTCCCACCCCCCCATCCCACCCATCTAGGTTGTCACAGAGCACTGAGCTGAGCTCCCTGTGCTATACAGCAGTTTCCCACTAGCTATCTATTTTATACATGGTAGTGTATTTATATCAAACCTAATCTTCCAGTCTGTCCCACCCTCCCCTTCCCCGCTGTGTCCACATGTCCATTCTCTATGTCTATGTCTCTATTCCTGTCCTACAAATAGGTTCATCTGTACCATTTTTCTAGATTCCACATATATGTGCTAATATACGATATTTATTTTTCTCTTTCTGACTTACTTCAGTCTGTATGACAGACTCTAGGTCCATCCACATCTCTACAAATGACGCAGTTTCATTCCTTTTTATGGTTGAGTAATATTCCATTGTATATATGTACCACATCTTTTTTATCCATTCATCTATTGTTGGACATTTAGGTTGTTTCCATGTCCTGGCTATTGTAAATAGTGCTGCAAAGAACAATTGGGGTACATGTGTCCTTAAAAAACTAAAAATAGAACTACCATATGACCCAGCAATCCCAATACTGGGCATATACCCTGAGAAAACCATAATTCAAAAGGACACATGTACCCCAATGTCCATGGAAGCTTAGCTATTTTAAACTCCACCATATCTTCCAGACATGATAAGAAACAGCAGCATTTGGAAACTGCCTGGGCAGAACACTCTTTAGAGAACTTCCTGTTGGGGACACAGGAAGTTTCTGGATTTGGAGAGAAAGTGGGGGAAGGTTGTGACTTCCAGCAAAATGGTCTGGCTTCCTCTCACCTTCTCTTCAACTTCTCCTAGGCATTTTGGAGAATTTTATGGGCCTAAAACTGTGGGTTAAATTTTTTATTAAACATATCATGACAATGTATGCCTGCATGTCTAAACATGTAATTTGTGTTATATACCTGGAATTTTCTGTTAAACTTTTTACTATATGTTTTCAGGGAGAGGCCCTTTTCTATGACGTTAATCAAAAAAAAGTTAGGTACTTAAAAATTTTAAGCACAAGTTAAAAATGTAAATTCCGGGTCTTTATCCCCAGAGATTCTAATTTAGGAGATCTGGCAAGGCATAAATAATTTTTAACAAGTGTTTCAGGTATCTTAGAGGCAGGTGGTCCAGAAAGTGCTAGAACAATAACTGAGGTAAAGTTTGAGGAATTAATTATTTGCGAGAGGTTATCAAAATGTACATGATGGATAATCTGCATGGTTCCTACGTTGCCCTTTGGAGGAATTTTTCACAGTTTCTTTGGTGAAGGTGAGAGCTGGCACTGCTGAGGTGGAGGGAATTACTCTTTACACTCCCCAAGTCTTTTCGGGCCTCTCATTAGATGCTTCATTGCACGGTAAAGCTGCACCCTTCCTACATCTTGAGCTGCAGAGTAATCGGACTTTGGGGTTGTTTCTGTCCACCACTCCTATGGATGGGGAACAGCAGGATTGAACGAAACCTGCATTTTCACCCCCCCTGGGGAAAATCCTAAACTCCAAAGACAGATATAATAGAAGCAATATTTAACTCTGCTTACAGTTATCTATCTCTGCCTCAAACAGAATCGACGAGTTCTCTTATTTGCCAATAAGAGAATGCACTCTATTCAGTCAAAACGCAAAAGGGATTTATTAAAGAATATAAGGAAGTTCGCAGAAACTCCAGGTGGGCTTGGAGGCCATGAAGTCAGGAACGGTGCTCCAACACACCTCAGGTCTGCTCCAGGGATGACCCTTCTGCCATTGCTGTGGGGACAGACATAGCAACCTACACTGCAGGTGCTCGGACGGGACACTAGAGCCACTGTGTCTTCTACACTCCAAAACAGGACGCTTCCTCTGCCACACTGCGATAGATTCCTTATGGAGCCTGCTTCCTAATATTTCTCTCTTCAAAGCTTACGTTTCATGCAGGTGTATCTGATTATGGAATCTGAGTCACATGCCTGTCCAGTGGGAGGTTGAAACTGGCTTAAGCTAGCTCTGAGAGGTGACGGTTAAGTTTCAGGGATTTTATAGGCCAGTTTTTAAACTATTGGCAACTTGAAGTAGGCCATCGTAGGAGGATTTTTACCATGGAAATTGGCAAGTGATACAAAGCAGTGAAATTGAGAAACATTTGCCATCACGTCATTGCAAAGGATGCTGTGCAGTTTGATCTCACAGTTCCTTTGGGAAGGTGGACCTCATAGTGGCTGAAATTCTCCAGACGGGAGTGCTGCTTAAAATGTGCTATACAGCCACTAAAATAGTAAACTATTGGTTTCAAGCTTTCCTCTAAAAAGGAAACTCCAAGGGTTTTACTCCCTTGTCAAAGTATCTTTTGGTGTCTGATGATGTAGAGTGAGATAGAATTGCAAATGTGCTTCAGGTTATAGCCAGAATTTTCAGGTTCATCTCCTCCATTGTGCACCCTGCCAAGCAACTCTGTTTCCTTGAAATTGCTCAGAGTGCTTATTAAAGGACAAAAGAGAACCATGTGGCCTTTTGAAACGTTACTGCGAGGCCCTGGGCCACGGCCATTCTTAGTATGATAGTCTTCTAGTTTTGGGTCTCCAGGAATTATTTCTAAGAGGGACATAAAGAGAATAGACTCCACAGATAAAATGATGATGGAAATGGCCACACAGCAATTATGAGAGAAGTGGCAGAGGACACCTCTGTCCCAAAAAAATGGAGGGACTTAATCGGCAGACTGAGAAGTGGGAAATCCTATTGATGAAGAATCTCTCCATTGGGAATAAAGGAAATTGGGCTGACAAGGGTGTGAAAGGAGAACTATAGTCATCCCTCGGTAACTGCAGGGGGTTGGTTCCAGGGCCCACCTCAGATACCAAAATCCAAGGATGCTCAAGTCCCTTATGTAAAATGATTTGTAAATAGTTTGCATATAACCTATGTAATCCTTCTGTATTCTTTAAATCATTTCTAGATTATTTATAACACCTAATATTGATACAATGTACATGCTATGCAAATAATTGCTGATGTGTGACAAATTCAAGTTTTGGTTTTTGGAGCTTTCTGGAGATTTTTCCCCCTAAATTTTTTTTTTTTTTTTTTTTTTTCCGGTACGTGGGCCTCTCACTGTTGTGGCCTCTTCCGTTGCGGAGCACAGGCTCTAGACGCACAGGCTCAGTGGCCATGGCTCACAGGCCCAGCCGCTCCGCGGCATGTGGGATCTTCCCGGACCGGGACACGAACCCGTGTCCCCTGCGTGGGCAGGCGGACTCTCAACCACCGTGCCACCAGGGAAGCCCCCCTAAATATTTTTGACCCGTGGTTAGTTGAATCCTCAGATGCAGAACTGGCAGATATGGAGGGCCAACTGTACCTCTAGAGGCATTAGTAAAGGATAAGAAAGTGTAGATCCCATGCCCTTTTCCCTCCCACATTCTAATCTTCTCCAGGAACCAGGAAGAGTCCTGGAACTTCAGGGAACACAGGAGAAACAGTTCTAGCCCTGCGCAGGACAGAGAGCTCATCTTGACAGGCCAGACTTGCAGCAGGTCTGCTCCCAGTTAAGATCTTCTCAAACACAAGCATTGCGGGATCATTAGTCCTGCTGCACACACAGAGAGCAGTAGCCAGGCTGTGGTGATGCCCAGCTTGGGGTGCATAAGTGTCTGTAGAGCCCAGGAGTGGAGATGCAGCTCTAGGTTCCAAGCAGAAAGCTTGAAGGAGACTTTCTGTGAAGGACACAAAGATTTCTTTCCGCCACAAAGGACCCTTCCTCAGTGGCAGCACTGACAACAACTGCTGTGAGGGGTGCAGGGAAGGACAGACCACCTGACCCAGCTGGTACTGGAAGGTGACTTAGGGTACCAGTGGGGAGCCCCTGGTGGGTAACAGTCACTTCACCCACTGCCTATTAAAATAAAATAAAAATGTCACTGATTATAAAAGTAATATGTGTTTTTGTGGAAAATTTTTAAAATATTGAGAGGCATAAAGAAAAAAGTTTTAAATTAATATTACCTTGCCAACCACTTTAATATTTTTGACTTTCCCTTTTAGTCTTTTTTTCCTATGTATTTGTATTTTATATGTTGTTAAGCTCATACTGTATGTTCTGTAGGCTAGATTTTTTCTTAACCTTATGTCATAAGTATTTCTCTGTATTATTATATTTTTCATAGTCATCATTTTAAATAATTGCATTATACTTTATACATATGTATATATATGTATATCTATTCCATATAAATATCCATTCCATTATAAATGAGACTAGGATAAGCATCATTCTTTGTGTACATTTCTGATTATTTCCTTACGTTAGATTTCTAGAATAGAAATAAAAATTGATAAGTATTTTAAAGTCTTTGATATGGCTTCCTGAACTAACTTCCTGAGTTACCATCTAGTTTAATGTGTTGAGTACAGCCTAATATTGTGGTTAAGCATGGGCTCAAGTCAGAAAGAAGTAGATTTGAGTTCTCACCCTGCCACTTCCCAGCTATCTCATCTTGGGCCTCTAACCCTCATTCCTTGTTCTGTGATGTGGGCATAGCAATGCCTGCCTTATAGGGTTGTTGTGTGGCTTAAATAAAAGAATGCATGTAAAACCCTTAGCCCAGGATCTGGCCCATCTCAAGTGTACTGGACACTTCCCAGACCAAACATGCTCGTGGTCTTGCCTCTGATACTGACACTCGGTAACCATTTCTACCCAGGCCCCGCTCACCTGGTGCAGGTGCAAACTGATAGCTCCTCACTTCCTGCCTAGGGCTTCTCTGACACCTGGTGTGGGCACTCTTGTGTATGCAACGCAGAAGTGTGAGAGACTGAACGTCCTGCAGGCCAGCCCTTGACCACTGGGGGAACCCTGGCCCCTCTCTTCCCTGTTGGATGGTTCTGAGAAATGTTTCATAAAGCTTCTCAGGTGGTGCTGTGGGATCTAGTGAGCAGTGGCCCATGGGGCGGTGGTCAGTTTGGTCCCACAGCCTGGGATTGGCTGTCCCTGCTCCCAAGCCCCTCCCCTCTTCCATACTCCAGCTCCCTCTGGTCCCGTTCCCAAATACACCACCAGCAGGTGAACCTTTGTCTCAGGGTCTGCTTCTGGGGAAACCCTGGCTAAGACAATTAGCATCAGTAAATGTTATCTTTTAATATTGCAAAATAGTATAATTTTATATTTCTCTCATGTAGCATATTCTACAGGAAATTCAGTCACCTACCAAATATTTCTGAGACTTCCTAGAAATCCTCAGGTGCCGCAGCTTTTGTTATTTCTGCAACTCCTCTTGTGTTCTCTACATCACTACTCTGTACTACTCTGGTCTTCTTGGGTTGGCTTCTGCCCAAACTATGAACACACAGACTTCCACCAAACCCCACCAGGTACCCTTAACCCAGGGCTTTGTCTCTTACTTCACTAAATAAGATATTTCCCTTTTTCTTAGAAAAGAGAATTAACAAACTATGGCTGTTAAGGAAATGATGCTAAAATCTATGTGTCCTTTCCCAGAAGATACATAATGCATATTTTAATAAGGGATGAGAACAAGTAACAGTTTCTAGAGGCAAAGGAGACAGTTGATTTATTTTCCCCCTTTGAGAGGATAGCTCAGGAGACCAGGCTTTTGTTCTCATTTTCACATATGTAACCTCAGATCCATCCTCAACATTCCTATCACTCCCCTGGGCTTTTGTTCTAACTTCATCATTTCCTGAGAGGCTGACTGGAACTGTGTTATAACTACCCTTTCCCTCTATACTTCCACCAGAGTTGCCCTCTGAAAACACAAATACTATTATGGCACTCTGTGGCTTAAAACCTGTGAATGGGTCCTTACTGTCCAGATTGTAAATGGTCTCTTCATGGAACCCAGGGTCCTTATGGTCCAGTGTCTGCCTATTTCCCAGTATACCTGCTCCTTACCCTGCACTTTTGCCTCAAGTTCTCAGCATCAGCATCAGTTGTGAACTTGTTAGAGATACAGATTCATGGGCCCACTTCAGACCTATTAGGTCGGAAACTCTGGGGTTAGGCTTGGCAGTCTGTGCTTTAATAAACTCTCCAGGTGACTCTACACATGCTGAAGTTTAAGAACCACCCACCTAAGCAAAGCAGGATTGGCCTTGACCTTCTAAGGTATCTGGAAATTCCTACCCTCCTTCAAGAGTCAATTTATCATCACCTCTTCCATGAAGCCTTCTCTGCCTTCACCTGACAGCATCTACCACTCTCTCCTCAGTGCCAACATGACACTTCCACTGTGAAGTGTAACGCTGCTTTGCAGTTTACTTGTCCATTTCTCTGACTAGACTCTGAGATGCTTGTGAGAGTAGGAACTCTCTAAATGCTTGCTTTAACTTTGATCCTCTGCCTGTCTGTCTGTCTCTACACACACACAGACACACACACACACACACACTATCGCTTTTGTAAAGAAGGAGATCACAGGGTAGAATAGAAAGCCACTCTTCAAAGTTCCTTGGCCATTTCCACCAACTGGGATCTTTTTTGTCTGCCTCTCCCTGAACCCCACCATGAGGTTGTATGGCCAATTTTGCCCCAGATATCAAAGGCACAGATCCGCCCTTAGCTCTTGAGAAAAGGGGGCCTGTTGTCAGAAAATTGCAACTACAGATAAGTAATTCCCTGTTTGCTCTATGACACTGACTCTCTTTTTTAAATAGATTAATTGAAGCTGTAGTTGATTATGTTTTCTCTTCAATCTTAGGGCTACAAAGACTCTTAGTAAAACTTAAGTCACTTAAAGAAACCTTTGAGTTGCCTGTTTAGGGACACTAGTCTATATATAGTCTAGGAGCAGACCCTTGACTCTCTTCTATCTGACTGTGCTCTAAGAGTCAGTCTTGGACTAGAGACAGTTCTGCTGTGGACTCAGAAAAGGGGGGTCCAGGAGAGCCAGGGCAGATGGAGGGGCGAAGGCCCTGCCTTTACTCTCCTCTCGTAATGTCTCTGTAGCTATAAGAGGTTGGGTAGTGGCTTCCAGTGTTGGCAAGCTGGAGGGAGGTTTGCTCTGTCTGTCTGGAGGGACAGCTAAGTCTCAGACATGTGGCAAATGCAAAGACTTCCCAATTGGCTAATGGGTCAGGTCTCACTCTGTTCCTTGATCTAGATATACCCAGTGGCTAGGACAGTGCCCAGTATACAGCAAATTTGAAATAAATCGGGGCTGAATTTTTACAATTATGAATGCCAGGGTTTGTGGGTACTACACTACATAAAGTTATTTACCTTTCTCCCTGCAGTTTGGATTTGGATCCTAGACTTTCTTGAAAAGTCTTAATTTAAAAAGAAGAGAAGCAAGCAGCCTGCAGCTGCATTACAGTTTTTCTCCAGGCCAGAAGCTTTCCTATAAATGATTTGATGAAGTAGCAGATGGCAAAGTTACAACCTGTGTAGCTCTAAGACTTAATAGAAACCACGATCAACTACAGTAATGGACAGTGTTGTAACCCAAATTTATGCTTTTTTGGTGCTCTGATGGGCTTGTCACTTATTCAGCCTCTTTGTTAATTAGGACAAAAATCCCTATCATTATACATTTTGAACAATAAATCTTTGGCCAATATCCTTTAGATATAATTTGTGTAACTGAATGCCCTCTTTTGAGTATCACTTTAAGAACTGAAAAGGAGGAAAGAGATAACTCTGACAAATCCAGGGCATTTCTGAATAAGCATGAATTGGATTGTAATAGGCTGCAATGAGAGAGCGAGAATATTTTGGGATACTTGATATTCAGCAGAGCTCACCTGGGTCCTGGGAGTCAGGAATTCTGGGACACAGGCTCTCCCCAGGAAAACTCTGAATTTATGCCTGTAATAGGCCGATTAAGGATTGATACGATTTTCATCGTATCAGTGGAGTGATGTGATTATGACCTCAGCTTCTTCAGGCTGAAGTTATAGATCCCAAGAGCCACCTATTCCGTTTCTGTGGGATGCTGGCAGATGTGGGCCCTGCACATGTATGGCGAGTGAATGAATGCCCCTCTGGTGGAAGGTACCCAAGATTAATAGAAAAGCCTGCCTCTTGTCAGGTATTATAATCAGGAATAGGAAAGTTTCCTCTGTAATGCAGTTTTTGCTTCTACTTCCAGGATGCTACAATTATAGGCTGGGACAGAGGATGGGGACATGAATAATGGAGGTGACCAGCATTAGCACAATACTCCATTCATCACTGATGAAAGGCAAAGTGTAACCCTCAAAACAATCCTGGAGAGAGGGAAAGGGAGGGCAGTGCAGGTTCCTCGGGACCGTGATTTACCAACGCACGAGAGGATGTGAGAGCCTCTGTGTTAGAAGGGGCCACATTTTTTGAACTTGAACATCTATTTATAATGTGACCATTATGTGGAGCTGATTCATTACACAATTGACATGTGGATATTTCCCAGGCAGGCATTTGATTTCAAATATATGCGCTCCCTGTTCGAAGGCCATCTATACCCCCAACATTAAGTAGAAACCAGGCTCAGACTCATCATTCACAGCAAACCGGTTTCCCCTTTATTACATGTACTCTGTACCCTTCTTCCATGGTGATGAGATTACCTTATATCATTGATTTGAGGTTGGTAGAGAAAGGTTGTGAATCTGATTTTTATTGTGTCCCAATCAATACAGAATATTCTGAAGAAGAATAGAGGGTTAGAGACCTCTGGTTCAGGTCGGAATAAATGCGAAAAGTACTTTTGCAAGGGTAAAGACGATTCAATTTAAACTACTTCCCTAGCCAGAAGCAGGGAGATGGAATAGTACCCAGTCTCCCAGAAGAGGCTGCTATGATCTTTGTGCCCTAATCAGGCTTCCTTGGGCTCAGGTGGTCCTAGGGAGCAGTGGGAGTATAAGGCAGGAAAATCAAGGAAGTCATGTCACAGAGTCTGGATCAACACTGCAGGGCAGGGGATGGACAGAAAGAAGAGCTATGACTAGGGGTCTACCAGATGGCCGAGGGCAGATCCCAAGTCCATGGGTGACAGAATCAGGTCCAGGCACCACCACCTTGAAATCTGAAGCTGCTGCTTCCTTGCTGTCCCTGCCACATTGGACCTGGGCTGTACATGGGTCATTGGGCATTCCTGCTGGGAGGGGATAGGAAGGCAAAATCAGAGGAACAAGGCAGGGGCTGACCTCTTGTGAAGTTTTTCCTGAAAGTCTCTGTCATGGAATAATGACCTAGAAATCAGAAGGAAGGATTACTCTGACCAACTGCCCATGGATTAAAGAAGTGTATGAGACAGTACGGGCAGCAGCGGGTGGGAAAGGATGGGAAACTGCAGAGAGTGAATTCTCCACCCCATCGAGCGATCATACTATAAGACATGTCCTCAGGTAGGCAAGCTTTGTCCACTGGCTGTCACTGTGTCTCAGGTGAGCTGGCACAGCTGAGACCCAGATCTGTCTCAATTCCTGGGCTCTCCAGTTCCTCAGAGGCACGCTAGCCTGACTCATGTCCATGGCTGTCTTCTGTGTCCAACTCAGGAGATTGTAGAAGATAGTTACCAAACAGGTAATTTGGGGGGATTTATTTGTCTAACAGACTTAATGACTGCCAGTTTACTTTTCTTACTTTGGTTTCCTTGAGCTGAGAGTGTTAAAGTGGTGAGAAAGCTCAGAATGGTAGGACTCTGAAGGTAAATTAGGCATAGAGAAAGCCTCATTTTCTGTTTCTGAAAAGTATTCTTTCCTTTCCGTTGTCTGCTGAGACCTGGAAGCTACTCTTTGCAGTGGGAATGGAACCTTTTGTTTCTGTTGGTTTCTGTGCTGTGTGACTCAGCCCTGGTTGAAGCTGAAATGTGACATAAAGCCACAATAGGCTGAGTCTAAGAAACATATGCTGTTTCTTAGACTTCCCCTGATAGTACCTTGTTTGGAGAGAATTATATATAACTGAAAGGGAAACGTATTCCCTACGGCCAGAAACTTGGCTTAGAAATGCTCATCTGGGGAAGTTATTTTTTGTTTGCCATTTAAATAAATCCACTGATATAAATCAATATTTGTGAGTATTAGGGAAGACCAAGTAAACAAACAAAGCCCTACATATTTATTGCAAACAGAACCGCTGTTGAGATTTCCTAGGGGAATTGAGGAATAGGGAGGGGGGGTCATCATTTCCTGCACAGAGAAAATGAACTGTTTCATTAGTTTCGATACAGACACATTTTTCTTTAAAAATAGTGGTTAGTGAAATCTTGTCGAATATGTAGCTCTTAATAGGTATACGAAGCATCAAGAATATTAGGTACAAATAACAGCATTAGGATTAGGTCTCACCTCATCCCCACCATCTGGATAGAACTCCCTAAAAGGAGAAAAGCAGCTCCTGACCTTCGGGAACTGGCAGGACACTTACAACTAGGCCAAGTGGACATAAACAATCTCACGGAACAGCGACATCAGACAAGGGCATTCTGTGACTGTGCTGAAGTGAGAGAAAACACAAATAAGAAAACTTGATAATTTTGTCTAGGTGCAGGCAAAAACAAACCACAGATACCAAATGTCCCTCTCTCTTGGCTAATATGAGTGACTGTCACAGCTCTGGCCTCACTACATACCTTGTAGATAAGATTTATTAAGAATGTAGGCTAGAATTGCCCTTCTTTCCTGATGGCATCTGATCTACAGCAAAGTCCTGCTTCCTTCAACCCTCCCCCAGATCACCTAACCCATGCCCAGCTTCTAGAATTAATCCTTCCACACAGTTTCTTGCTGAGCTGCCCCACAGTTCCCCATGGTGTGCGTCCTCCCTCATTGCAATGAGCACTAAACCCAACTAGTTCACCTATAGGTGTGTTCCTGGTGATCTTTGGCTGGAGGACATTGATTCTATTCACTGATTTCTCAACAGCCAATCCTTCCATCCCTTCTTTCCTGGAAACAGAACTATGATGTTTAGCTAGTAACACCCTCTTGTTCTCCAGGAAGGTCAGCCTCACTCCCAACACAGGATGCCTCATGATTGGTGTTTGCAAATGTTAGTTCTAAGGATGGGCATGGAAACCAAATCTAGTCAATGTGATCTGAGGGGAAATGGATTTATTGTGCTATCTTTTATCAGAAATATGTATTAAAAATTTTTAGTGACATTTATTATTTTCTTTCTAATTTTACAAGCAATACATGTTCATGGCAGACAACTAGAAATACATAAAAGCATAAAGTAAAAATTAAGTCATCCATAATCCCCACTCACCAGAGGTAACCATCATTAGCATTTTGAAGTATTTCCTCCCAGGGTCTACATATTTTTTTAATTGAAATATAATTGACCTACATCACTATGTTAGTTCCAGTTGCACAACATAATGATTTGATTTTTCTATATACTACAAAATGATCCAGTTGCACAGCATAATGGTTCGATATTTCTATATACTACAAAATGTCTAGTTAACATATGTCACCATACAAGGATACTACAATATCAGGAATTCCCTGGCGATCCAGTGGTTATGACTTCACGCTTTCACTGCCGAGGGCCCAGGTTCAATCCCTGGTCGGGGAAATATGACCCTGCAAGCCACCTGATACGGCCAAAAAAAAAAAAAGATTACAATATCATTGACCATGTTCCCCACCCTGTACATTTCATCCCTGTGACTCATTTATTTTTTAAGTGGAAGTTTGTACCTCTTAATCTCCCTCCCATATTTCACTCATCCCCCAACCCCCCTCCCCTCTGGTAACCGCCTGTTTGTTCTCTGTATCTATGAGTATGTTCTGTTTTGTTATGTTTGTTCATTTGTTTTGTTTTTTAGATTCCACATCTAAGTGAAATCATATGGTATTTGTCTTTGTCTGACTTCTTTCACTTAGCATAATCCATGTTGTAACAACATTCCTTTTATGGCTGCAGATTTCATTCCTTTTATGGCTGCAGAAATACCATTATTTTTAATGAATATATAACCTTTAATTGTTGAAAGTCCTTATTATTTTGGAAATCTAAACTATTTCATTTATAGCAGAGGGTAAAAGCTGAGAAACTTAGTATGCTTTTACTTTCTTCCTCTCACAGCATTAGTTACATCCTAAGATATTAAAACATAATATAGTATTTTAGACCGACATTATTGCTACTTAATTTTTTATGTTCTAGTGCCTTTTTTCAAGGATAGTTTTTGATGTATGTACTGTTTTATTGAACACATTCAAATAATATAACTTCCTCCTTCCCTTCCTCCCTTACTTCTTCCTTCTCTCTTTTCTCTATTTCTCTCCTCCTTCTTTTTGCATGGCTTATCAGCATTTTTTTTTTTTTTCCTTTCACATGAACAGTAAATCTGGGTCACAATATTTTTTCCTTGAAACTTTGTCTGTGTTGCTTCTTTGTCTTCTGAACTACTTTTTTGGGAAAGAAAAAAAATTTTTTTTCTTTGAATGTACATCTTAAGAATAATTTTAATCTTAGAAATATGTAAAAACTCTTTGAAAATCTATCAGTTTGCTTCTTGAATAAACTGTAGAGTCAGTTGAACTATTGATGAAACTTCCAAAAAAAGACAGCAAAAATGTGTTATTTCAAATACTGCATAATTAAAAGTCTAATCCTTGCTAACACCTGGCAGTATTTTAAATTTTAGCCATTCTGATGGGTACATAGTCATATCTTGTTGTGATTTTAATTTGCGCTTTCCTGGTGACTACTGATATTGAACATCTTTTCATGCTCATTGGCCATTCCTTTAACTTCTCTTTTAAAATGTCTTAACTGCTTTGTCTATTTTTTGTTGGTTTGTTTTACTTCTTCTTATTGATTTAAAAGTTACTTTTATATTTAGATACAATCTTTTAGCAGATATTTGTTTCACTTTAAGAAATTGAATTGGAAATTATAGCCAAATATATGGGTGTGATTTAATGAAAAAGGATTTATGTAACTCCAAACTGTGATATACACAAAAACGTTGGCAGGTGAATAAGCAGTTACATGTTTTAACCTGAAATGTTTAGTATACATGTATTCATTTCCTATTGCTGCTGTGACAAATTACCAAAACACAGTGGCTTAAAACAGCACACATTTATTATCTTACAAGGTCTATAGTTCAAAAGTCCAAGGGTCTTACTGGACTAAAATCAAAGTGTCAGCAGGGGCCTTTCCTTTTGGAGGCTCTTGGAGAGACTCCATTTCTTTGCCTTTTCCATCATTTAGAGGACTCCTACGCTCCTTGGCTTGTGGCTCCATTCCACCATCTTCAAAGACAGCCACAAGAGGCTGAATCCTTCTCATGCTGTCGTCTTTCTGTTGTTCCTCTTTTGCCTTTCTCTTCCAATTGTGAGGAGGACCCTTGTGATTGCACTGGGCCCTCCAGGGTAATCAGGGATAATCTTCCTATGTTAAGATCATCTGACTAACAACCTTAATTCCATCTGCAATCTTAATTTCTCTTTACCAGTATAACATAGCATATTCACGCGTTCTGGGAATTAGGATGTGGATATCTTTTGGAGACCACTGTTTTGCTTAGCATAGTATATAGATTACTAATTCTTAAGATTTCTCCATATTGTTTTTTTTTTTAATTAACACATGAACCTCTGGTCCCAATTGTATCAGGTAAGAGGACTTGTATAGTATCTAAGGAAATCTGACAATGCAACAGAGATGAATCTGACAGGAAGATAAATACCCCATGTAGGTGAGCATCTTGGAAAGGGACAGGGCCCCAGAACCCAGGTTCTACAGTTTCACTGGGCACACTTTTTTTTTTTAAAGATTTTTTTTTGATGTGGACCATTTTTAACATCTTATTGAATTTGTCACAATATTGCTTCTGTTTTATGTTTTGGGTTTTTGGCATGAGACATGTGGCATCTTAGCTCCCCAACCAGGGACTGAACCCACACCCACAGCATTGGAAGGCGAAGTCTTTACCACTGGACCATCGGGGAAGTCCCTCGCTGGGCACACTTTTTGATCCCTCCCACTCAAGGGAACTAGAATACTAAAATATGGGAAGCAGGAGGAACACTTAATTAAAAATGATACAAACATCCTATTTAGAAGATTTACTGGAGGATGGTATTAAAGTAGATCAAGCAGAACACAAGGAATCATGGCAGGAACGAGGTAGGGAGAACACTGGTCACATTTACTCAACTTTGGTGGAAAAGACATTCCACATCTGGCATCAAGCATCACGCTCCCTGAGTGGAGGATTCAGGGAGGTGCTCAGGAGGAGCACAATTCAGGAACACGGGGGGACAATTACAAACTCTCTAAGAAAGGACGCGTGACATAGGGCAGGAAGTAGTTCGGCTGGTGGAGGCTGAGCCTGAGAATTTCTTACCAGATCTCACAGTCTTAACTGGATGTTCAGGTTGATGTGGCCTGGGTGTGGTGGTTTACAGTGTAGTTGGGAGTTATACTGGTGTGTGATATATGAATGATATAAAGGTCAAAATATAATCAATGCATCAAGTCCACTACTGTACAGCACAGGGAACTCTACTCAATATTCTGTAATAACCTATATGGGAAAAGAACCTCAAAAAGAATGGATATATGTACATGTATAACTGAATCAGTTTGCTGAACACCCGAAACTAACACAACATTGTAAATCAACTGTACTCCAATATAAAATAAAAATTAAAATTAAAAAATTAATTAAAATTAAAAATAATTAAAATTAAAAAAACTTTTTTCAAACTAAAAAAACCTCACAGAAACAAACAAACAAAACATCAAGTCCATGACCAGAAACTGATCACTCACTAAGGCCGCCATACTACAAGTCTTATAAATGGACATAAGTGCACTGTACATGCATTATACAGGCATGTATAGCTCCAATTGAGAACAAAGCAGTACCTGTCTTAACGGTAGCCAGTTGTCTCCTTCTTCTCTGCAGTTTGTTGTTAAAAGTCTTTTATCTCTTTATTCCAAACGTACCTCCTATGGAATGGAAGAATAGTCTCCAGGAGTTCCTGGCTCCTGCTTTAGAAGGATTGAGCCTCCTGATGAGACTGCAGGTTGCCGTAGAGTGTCCACATTCTCCCAGGGCCTAGGAGGCTGCGTGGCATGACCTTGCCTTCCTCACTTTTGAGCAGTTTACCTCCTGAGTATCTGAATGTCTCCTGGGCAGCAGAGAGGTCCCAGGTCAGCCCCAGAGTCCTGAAGAGACCTAGAGAAGAAAGTGACTGCATTTATCTAAGGAGGAGTGCTCCACACTAGAAGCAGCAAGTGCACTGTTATGGCTACAAAGAGGTTAGTTATATAAAAAGAAAATTATGTAGGAAATTATCAATATTGTAAAAATTAAAGTAAACAGAATAAATGAAAAATAAGGCTCTTTTTCTGAAGACTAACTGGAAAACAATACTTCTAAGAATTTAATTTCTTAGCTACTGCTCTCTCTCTCTGTCTCTCTCTGTGTGTCTCTCTCCTTTCTTCCTTCATTTTCTCTACTCTCTTGATTGGCTGCTATTATGAGAAAATGCAGGCTGCAGAGAATCCTCTCAAACCCTGAAGAAATTATTGTAGTGTTCAGTTGGTAATACTGAGCTGTTTACCTGTTTTTCACATTAAATTCTATTGTCTAGGATCATTGAACCAGAGCAAATAGAGTAGACACATGGTTAAAGTGTTAGTGTAAAGAGCAGCAAAAGCTATCAAACACAATTTCTGATTGCCAGGGAGGCTTGTATGTTCTGAGGTTTCATTCTGTCGCTTGGAATCAGTGCTGCAGTCTATGCTCTGATGGCCCCCAGAGCCTCACAGGCAGCCTCCTCCTTTGTGGTTATGAGTCCAGAGGCACATGGGAGGTGTGTGCACTATATTCTCTTGTCCATTGCTCAGATTTTTTTTTTTTCAGAAGCCACGCAAAACTTCCTTCTTTCATCAGTCAAAACAAAACAACAAGAACAAAAAACACTTGTAAACTGATTCAGGCAAGTTACTTCCTTTTGGCCTCCAATTATTTCACCAGACATTTGGATCTCAATGTGGGTCCATTTGTTATTAATAAAACATTCATCATGCTCACATGCATATGGATTTCTTATCACTTTGGTTTAGTGTTGAAACAAAAGGCTGCCCTTTAATTAGAGGCTTCTAATGAAATATTAAAGCTGTGTTAGTGACTCTTCACTTAATCACTTTTCATGTGGGCAAGGTTTGGTTTGTGGTTTGGTAAATGTCAAGGGTACTAGTTATGGTGATTTTGGATGACTCTCAGTGGTTCTCTGAATGTGAGCAGGGCCCATCTGGCCATTTGAAGATTTCAGCGTATGAATAGGCATTGCATATTCAGTAACCACTTGCTAGATTCAAACTGTAACTAGCATTCTCACCACTCAAAGGCCCTGGTTTTCTATTAGTTCTTTGTAGTTGGCAGTAAATCTCAGAGCAGATGTTTTTTTCTTTGGTCTTGATGCATGTAAGGTAGAGGGAGCAGGGTAAATCTAGCTTTCCATGTGAATCTTCACCATCTTTAGTCCAGAAGAAAAAGACCAAATACTTTTGGAAAGCAGTGTGGGCTCCCCACAGGATAAAGTTCATTTAAGTAAGTGAAAAATGAATATGTAAGCTACTACGTCAAGACTACAGTAAAAAAGGATGATGTAATTCTCAGCAGAGGAAAGTCGATGTTTTGGAAACTTTTGTCTTTGTTTCAGTTTGAGTTACCAGAAGGTTCATTGGCATGCACGTATAGGATTGTATCACTCACATGCCGTTATTCTCTGAATCTGGTATCGCTCGATGCCAAAACCACATAGAGTGCTTTTAAGGTAAAGTCTAAAAAATATAGATACTAGCTGACCTGTAGCTAACAGTAAAATGTTACTTTATTTGAGAGTCTCTCAATGTTATGACACAAGGCTCACCTTACGGTCTGCAGTTATTTGTGTTAAGTCTCTCATCTTATTTAAAAATTGACAATCTGCATGAATATGTATTTTATTTATCTATTCCAATAGTTCTAGGAGGGAGAGAGGGCAGGTGTTACTGTTCGTCTATGGTAAATTAGGGGTCTATCATGACCTGTGAAGGCTCTGAGGTTTTACCCTACATGTAAGCTGATGAGCTAGCCTGTTATGTTCTCTGGATGCTGGTAGCAGACATAAAACTCCTAGGTCAGAGACAAAGGCAGCACAGCAAACAGCATGAGCATGATGTCAGCTCCATTTCTCCATGTCCTCCAGACCCCACGGGATGACATAGACGGACCTAGATGGATGCACATGCAGGGGGTTGTGTCATAGGAAAGGAATTTACTGTTTTTATAGTGAGTGCTAAGCAAACCTGCTCTTTGTTTGGGTGGAGACATTACCTTATCCTTCAAAGTTGCTTGCTGCAAAAACAATTTGGAGAAATAGCCCAGATAAAGAGTCCCCAGGGCCTTACATTCTTGGCACACCCAGAAAGAATGTGCAAGGGTATTCACAGCCCATGGGATTGCCTCTCTCAACAGAGTCAAGGTTGAGCTAATGCTCAAAAGCCAGGTTTTCTGATGCTAGATTCAGTACTTTTTTGTTAATGTCAATTAATGTTAATGTTAATGTCCCTAATGTTTATACTTATACCAAAATGAATGCTAAACACAATACCAATAATTTATAGAGCATTAGCCCCACACCGGAGACTGTGGGTGCTAATTTATAAACATTGTCACTAAATCTTTTTACATCCCTGGAGAGTAGGTACCATGTTCTCCTTTAAAAATTAAAAAAGAGGCCCAATTAACTACATTTCCTATGTTCACACAGCTAGAAAACGGTAGACTCCAAAGCTCATACTGTTTTCAGAGGCCCAGATTGCCTCTTTTGTGGATATAAATTTAGTGGCACCAGCAACTCTCTATATCCAACTATTTCATTCACAGCCTTGCCAATCCTTGGAACCCTCACCATTAGAGATTTGGTCTTCTTTTTAAGAATCTGTTTCTTGTTAAAAATCCAAATTCCTTGGAAGGGGTAACAATGTCCCATCAGTCACTGTATACTTGAGAATGAACAAGTTGAAAAGGTTCTTTCATGTTTGTAAGTGCTGATGAAGTAGAGGGCAGACAGACGTGAAGATATACGTGTTGTTTTGGGAAGGAAAGGCTACCACAAGGAGAGAGGTCAAGGACTGAAAGACAGTTGGGCTAAAAATAGGAGCACTGTCCACCACAGCATCTGGGCAGTGTGCTTCATGCTTCAGCCATGCTATTTAATGGCTGGATATTAAACATGAAGAACACACCAGGACTTGAAAATCAGCATATAGCTGATTCTGTTTCAAATATCTACTTTACAGAAGGAGTTCTGTAGCCCCAAAGGTGTAGGCTTTGGAGCCAGAGGGTCTGAGTTTAATCCTAACTCACCTAATTCTCAGGGGTGCAATCTTGTATATTTTCCTAAACATGGAACCCCAGTTTCTTCATTTATGAAATTTGGATAATAGTAGGGTTGTTATGAAGATTAAATAACTTACTAGAGTTAAAGCACTTAGAAGAAAACTTGACATTTAGTAAGCACCTGGTAAATATAAACTACTATTATTATATGTTCTTATTTAGGCCACCTAAAGTCTCTTTTGGAATGAGAGATAATATATAAAACAAGAATATTTTAAAGACATAACCTCCTTTAATTTATTATAAGGTAATGTTAATAGTGTCTTCTTTATGATTTTTGGCTTACATGAAATTCCAGAAATAACTGAGAAATGCTCGATTAAGTTCAATGCCACTTACATAAAAATAATTATTTCTTGAATAAATTACAGCTAATTTAAGAGTAAAATCAACTGCAATTTTTTTGCTTACAAAAGCATTGCTTTGTTGACTTGACATTTGGAAATTCCTATTTTGTATCAGTACTGTGCTGGTTTCTAGGCAGAGCACCCCTGTGAAGACAATGTAGACCTTCTACAAGGAGCCTAGTCTAGTGGAAAATACTGAGATGAACAGATTAGTATTTTTAAAGCAAGAAAATTATAAGAGATAAAAACATAAAGAAGAAAAGACAAATCACACATAATTTCACCTCCCAGAAATAACTCACTCTTTACAATTTTGATTTTTTTCAGCCTTTTCTTATGTATGAATTTTTTAACATGTATACTGTATATATGATGTGTATCCTGCTTTTTTCTTAACATTATATTGTATTCATTTTCTCATCATTAAATAATTTTAGGAAACATGATTTTAACGGCTGGTGTTATCTCACATGCACATATCACAATTCATTTCAACATCACTCTCCTTGTTGTAAATTTAGGTTTCTAGTTTTTCACTAGACTATAGCTAAAACATGAGAAATATCTTCTATATAAGTCTTTATGTGAATCTCTGATGTTTTCTGCAGCATAATAACTCATTAAACAAGTGCAAATAATACATAAGTATTAAGAAAGGAAATTACTACTTAAAAATTATGAAATAGATGTTGCCAAGTTCCTTGTAGTAAGTTTGTATCAATTTGCACTATCAGCAGTATAAGCAAAGGTAAATTATGCTGCATTCTCAGTAATACTGGCTTCATTTTATTTTTGCCAATTTATAAGTAAAAATGATGTATCATAGTTTTAATTTTCATTTCTTTGGCCACTAGGTGAATATTTTTTGTCCATTTGTGTTTTTATTTTAGTTATTTGAATAAAATCGAGGTTTTCACTTCTTTTTTGGCCCGTCAAATGTCCTTTTATTTTGAATTGCATGTTAATGTTCTTTGTCAAGTTTTTCTTTGCGCTATTCACTTTTAATTGAAATTTATGTAGTAAGAACATTAAAACTTTGCCACATGTGTGGAAAAGTTTCTCCCCATTTCATTTTTTCTATCTGCAGAGAGAAGAAAAGAACAAACTTAGAGAGAAGCAGATTGACAGACTGTGCAGGCCCTGAGAGAGATAAAAACACTGTCTGTAACGTAGCGGTAATTCTTATCCCCATTATACAGATGAATAACGGGGATAGAGAATTTGTAAATATCAGAGGCAGCCAGTAAATCTGTGGATTGCAAATCTCTCATACCCACAATAACTATGTGGGTAGGAATTGTAGAGGAGTGGGTCTGACATGATTAAATTTATCTTTATCACTGTATCGTATTATTTTACTGGTTATAATTAACAAGTATTTATTAATTTTTCTGTTTGAAAGAATATCAATTAAAGGAAGTGTAGTGGATGTAGTAAATGCTTCAGTGCATGTCTGTATCTTTGTTTTTTCTTAACACTTTATTTTATTTTATTATTTTTAAATATTTATTTGGGTGCACTGGGTCTTAGTTGCGGCACACAGTACCTTTGTTGAGGCATGTGGGCTCTTTGTTATGGTATGTGGTATCTAGTTCCCTGACCAGAGATTGAAACCGGGTCCCCTGCATTGGGAGTGAGGAGTCTTAACCACTGGACCACCAGTGAAGTCCTGTATCTTTGTTTACTTGAAAAAATATGTATTCTGCTGTAGATGTGTGGAGTGTTTTATAAATGTCAATTAGATCCTGTTAGTTGATAAGGCTGTTACATCCCTCAGTGTCCTTATTGATTGTGTTTAGTAGTTCTATCAATTGTTGAGGGAAGAGTGCTAAAAGTCTCCACTTGTAATTGTGGATTTGTCTGTTTCTCCTTTTAGTTCTATCAGTTCTTGTTTCACTTATTTTGCAGCTCTGTTTTTTAGTGCATACATGTTTAGAATTGCTGTATCTCTTTGCTGGATTGACCCTTTTACCATTATGTAATGTTCCTCTTTGTCCCTGGTAATTTTCTTTGTTTAAAGCCTACTTTGTTCTGATATTAATATAAGCACTATTGCTTTCTTTTGATTAATGCTTGATATATCTTTTTCCATCATTTTATGTTCAATGAGTTATAATTAAAGTGAGTTTTTTTAAGACAGCACAGGAGTTTTGTTTCTATCTATTCTGTCAATCTTTGTCTTTTAATTATGTATTTAGACTATTTACATTTAATGTAATTTTTGATATGTTTGTGCTTAAAATTGTCATTTAATAATTTATTTTCTGGTTTTCATTTCTCTATTTTCTTTTCCCTGCTTTTTTGTGAGTTACTTGAACAAATTTTAGAATTTTTGACTTTGATTCCATTTTGATTCAGGTATAGTGTTTTTGAGTGCATCTTTTTGTATAGATTCTTTTAGTGATTGCAGTTATGCAGACATAAATTATCACAGTCTACTGGTGTCAACATTTTTGTAGTTCAAGTGAAGTATAGAAAATTTACCTCCATTTTTGTCTCTTTAATCTCCATTCATATAACATAACATAATATGATATGATATAATATAATGTGGTATAACATAATATTTTATAATATTATCTTAAAAAATAAGAAAAAGACTCTGAAAGGTGGAGTGGAAAAGGTACACTATTTAGGGATCTTGGATTCAAGGAACGAGACAGTGATGAGTTCCATGAGATTCCTTTTTGCCTCTCATACATTCCAGTTTGGGTGTTGGAGAAGCCTGCACCCAGGAAAGATCAATGACCACAGATTAAAAGCCCACAGAAAAGCCTGTTCTCTCTAGGTGGGAAAAAAGCAATTTAGCAAGACAGAAAACTTTGACAATAACCACCTATTCCAACCAAACATCATGGAAAAACACAGGTGCTCTGCTACCCCAGTCAGCAAAGACTGAGTAGGGAGCCTAAATTTCCACTGTCATTTGGTAATAATAAGGCTTTATATTAAAGTTTATCTATATCAAATTTATGTTATAATATGATTTTTATTCTAAATGTGTTGAAGTTCATTTCATGGCTCAGAGTATAATCTATCTTGGTGATTGTTCCATGTACACTTGAAAATAAATTTTGCTGTTAGGTGGGGTGTTCTATACATTATTCAGGTTTAGTTAGTTGATAGTGTTGTTTAGTTCTATAATACTTAATGATTTTATGTTTACTTGTTTTATCAGTTACTGAGGGGAGTATTGAAGTTTTCAACTGTAGTTGTGGATTTGTTAATTTCTTTCAGTTCCATCAGTTTTTGGCTCATATATTTGAAGCTCTGTTGTTAGATGCATACTTTAATGGAGGATTGACTTTCTTATCATTATGTAGTGTCCCTTTTTATCCCCAGTATTACTTTTCTTTCTGAAGCTAACTTCATCTAATATTAATATACTTACTCCAGCTTTCATCTGTATAATGTTTGCATGGTATATCTTTCTTCATCCTTTTCCTTTTTATCTATATATGTCTTTGAACTTGAAGTAGATTTGTTGTTGATAGCACATATTTGAATCTTGCTTTTCAAAATCCAATTTGAAAATTAAATTCACATTTAATGTGATTATTTGTATGATTGGATTAAAACTTACTTTTTTTTCTAGCTATTTTCCATTTCTTCTCTTTGTTCTTTGCTCCCCTCCCCCTTTTCTGCCTAGAGCATTTTCAGTGTTTCTATTTTATCTCCTCTATTAACTTATTTATACCTCTTTAAAAATTTGTTTTAGTTGTTAATCTAGGGCTTATCATATGCATATTTAAGTAATAAATTTTCAAATGATATTATACTACTTCATATGTACTGTACAGACCTTCAACTGTATATTCTTTTTTTATTTTATTTTTTTGTTTCTTTTGCGGTGCGCGGGCCTCTCACTGTTGTGGCTTCTCCCCGTGTGAGCTCCACACGTGCAGGCTTAGCGGCCATGGCTCACGGGCCCAGCTGCTCCGCGGCATGTGGGATATTCCCAGACCGGGACACGAACCCATGTCCCCTGCATCGGCAGGCGGACTATCAACCACTGTGCCACCAGGGAAGCCCCTCAACTGTATATTCTTTTTTTTTTTTTTTCATGTATACTGAAATGACTACCACACTGGAGTTTAATTGTATAAGTTTCATACACCAGTATAGCAACATCCATAAATGAAAGTCTTTTAATTGAATTACAGCAAATATCTTCATAAGGGCCATACATTTAAAGTATTAAAAGGTGCAGTTGAACTCAACAGCAAAATGTAAAAGCTATATCCTGTTAACACGCTTAATCTGAATTAACTTGAATCTTTCTATGATTTACCATTCAAGAAATTCGGATGGAATAAATTCCTTATCCAAAGCAGTTTGTTCATTTATAAAACTGTAAGTTAATTAGGATCACTACCTGCCCAATCAGATTGCAGAGGGCCCTTCTTCTATAATGTTTATGCTGCCCCAGATATTTATAACGTCACCTTAAAAAAAGAAAACACCTTGTAAGGACAAAGCTGAAAATTACCATTTTCTCTACTAAATAAATGCAATGTATGCAGAGCTTCTGGAAATAATTCTAAGGTTCAAATTCTTAATGTGAAACCAAATAGAGAAAGATTCAGAAGCAGTAAATTTTTTCCACTTTAAGAAAATGATACTTAGGTATCATAGGGGATAATTCAAGTTCATAATTAATAAGTCACTGAAAAGACACTGCATTCATTCATGTATCACTAGGTTAGAAAAGATAAGAGGACATGCTCAAGTCACTGAAATGGCCAAGAATCAACATTTTACTGGTCGTGTCCCAAACTATTACCATTTGAGTTGATACATTAACAAACAATTTAAGTGTTCACATTATGCTAAACATAAAGCACCTGTGAGCAGTGGAAACCAAAATATTTTAAAGCTAAAAATAAACACATGTTTAGACACTACTTCATTTATCGTCAAAAACAGTGACTACTAATGCCAAATGATTAACTTTAAAATATAGTGCCAGATCCTCTCAAGGAAATGTGAAAATACTATTATCATTGTTATTTTTCAATTTTATAGGAATTATGCCGGAGTTAGAAATTTATGACTGTCAGTACTATCTTTGGATAGTTATACAGTTACAGATGGCTCTGTCTAGAAGACTGGAAAAGTGCTCATGGAATAAACACTATACTCTGATTGCCATAAATCAACAAAATGCCAACTGTGTCCTGTGGACATGGTAGAGAAAATGGCAATTTTGAAGAACGAGCGCTTCTAAAGGCTTTTTCTTGGAGGCAGCCAAGGTTTTTTTTCACATTACTAAAAAGACTAAGTAATGTGGTTATGATTACTTTAATTCCTACAACCAAACTTCCACTTAGGTATAGTTCCATGTTCCCACACTATTTTCCTTCTGTCCACCAAGCTGGCTTCGGTACTCCATGGTCCACTGTATCTTTTGGTCTTCCCTCTTTATAGTACAGTAGCCTGGTGGTGCTATCCATTGAGCAGGTAGACCACTAATTCATAGGTGTCCATCATAATGGCTGTGTTTGGAATCTGTCTCACCAGATGAGTTGTCAGACCACGGTAAAGAGACCCATAGCCTTCTTCTTGAACAAGCAAAGACAGTGTCTGAAAAAAGGGTCTATATTTTGTTCCCTCCTCACGCAGTCTTGTTCTTACAACTTCATGTGGACATGCTATAGTTGTGGCACACGTTTTTGAGGTGGCAGCAGCTAGCATCATTCCCACAAAATCTGATGCTTCTTTTACAGACTCTTCTTCATTTTTCATTGTAGAAGCAATCTTATATTCCAGTAGTTTTTGCTTAATACTTTCATAAATAACAAAATGGATAACAGTCTCTGATATGCCAGCATATGAAGCAGACATGCCCCTATAAAATCCTCTAAGTCCATCTGTCTGATACACTTTATGAACACACTCAAAAGCGCCCATTCTCTTTTCCCCACGGTTCCTTGCATCAAGCTGTAACTGAGTCTTTATAAGCTAAATGGGGTTGGTCGCTGTGATTGCAGTAAAACCTTTCACCTTTTGCACTATGATCAGTAATATTGCACATCCATTTTTATGAAATATTTTGGATTATTTTGTATTCAGTTTCTTGTGCTCTAACTTGCCCAAGATCTCTCTTCATTGGTAAAGAGTATTTCACCACCTTGATCTTTAAGGCTTTACCTTCCAGCTTTAAAACTTCAATGAGTCAGTCAACAATTACTGCCATTGCGGCTGAAATCATGTGTACCTGGGTAGAATCAGGATCAAATAAACCATTCAACTTTTCCTTGCAGTTTGAATAAGCAGCAAATTATATTGCTCTGGAAGGGGCTGCCCCCACTAAATTGGGGCCTAATCCTCAAAACAGGGGACGAGGCCCTTCTTTTTCCAAGATCACCTTTAGACAATGGAGAGGTCCAGGAGACACTACTCGATTGACACTGTCTCCAGCCATGATGTTCAGCTGAACTTCAGAGATATAAAGTGTCACAGAAGATGACTGCAGCCGTGTTTTTACAACTTCCAGTGGACATGTCAGAATAGCTCCCACCGTACTGCCACATCCTCCGGCAAACAGATGCACCAGCGTGTCCCTCTGGCTCATTCTCTCTCCCGCATGTCCTCTGGGCGCTGAGGCGGGACGTGGCCGCCGCGACGGTCGCAGCTTCCGCCCCCCAACTGTATATTCTTAATTTCTCCTTCCCATCCTTTGTGCTACTGTCATACTTTTTCATATGCTATAAATATAGAATGCATTACTATTACTTTTGTTTTAGAATAATTGAAAATAAGAAAATGTTAATTTTATCTTCATTTATTCCGTTTAATTTATTCTTGTTTCTTTCTGGTACATCCAATTTTCAGTCTGATATATTATTTCTGCCTGAAGAAATTTAACATTTTTTGTAGAGTAGGTATATTGGTAATAAATTTCCTTAGTTTTTGTCTGAAGGTATTTAGTTTTCCTTCATTTTTTAAAAAATTTAATTTTTGGCTGCATTGGGTCTTTGTTGCGGCACGTGGGCTTTCTCTAGTTGTGGTGAGCGGGGGCTACTCTTTGCTGCGGTGCGCTGGCTTCTCATTGCTTCTCTTGTTGTAGAGCATGGGCTTAAGGCATGTGGGCTTCAGTAGTTGCAGCACACGGGCTCAGTAGTTGTGGCACATGAGCCCTAGAGCATGTGGGCCTCAGTAGTTGTGGCTTGCGGGCTCCAGAGTGCAGGCTCAGTAGTTGTGGCACACAGGCTTAGTTACTCTGCGGTGTGTGGGATCTTCCAGGACCAGGGCTCAAACCTGTGTCCCCTGCATTGGCAGGTGGATTCTTAACCACTGTGCTACCAGGGAAGTCCCTGTTTGTCCTTCATTTTTAAAAGATATTTTTGCTGGATAAAGAATTCTGGGTTGAGAGCAGTTGCACTCCTGGGTATATATGTGAAAAAACAAAAACACTAATTTGAAATGATATGTTCACTCCAATGTTCATAGCAGAGCTATTTACAATTGTCAATGTATGGAAACAACCTAAGTGTTCATCAATATATGAATGGATAAAGAAAATGTGGAATGTATATTCTCAATGGAGTACTACTTAGCCATAAAAAAGAATGAAGTTTTGCCATTTGCAGTAACATGGATGGACTTGGAGGGCATTATGCTAAGTGAAATAAGTCAGACAGACATATACTGTATATCACTTATATGTGGAATCTAAAAAATACAACAAACTAGTGAATATAACAAAAAGAAGCAAACTCAAAAGACAGAACAAACTAGTGGTTACCAGTGAGGAGTGGGAAGGGGGAGGGGCAATATAGGGGAAGGAGATAAAAAATGGTTATTATGGGATTATATGAAATCATGTGTGTGAAACTTTTGAAAATTGTAAAGCACTATAGAATTTAAAGACTCTTTTATTCAATTAAAAAAAATAAAGTGAATCCATATCAAAAGAGGGAGGCTTATTACCATGAAGAATATTTGCTGAATCAATAAATGAATTCAATATTAAAAAAAATAATTCTGGGTTGACAGTTTTTCTTTCAACATTTAAACGGTGTTGTCTTCTAGCTTGGATGTTTCTGATAGAAGTTTGTTGCAATTCTTGTCTTCATTCCTCTGTATATTACGCTTCTTTTGAAGAATTTCTCATTGTCTTTGTTCTTAACACTTTGAATATGATAGGTCTATATATTTTTTAAATGTGTCATGCTTGCTGTTCTCTGGACTTCTTGGATTTACTGCTTCATAACTATCATTAATTTGGAAAACTCTCATCCTTTATTTCTTCAGGTATGTTCTTCTGGCCCTTTTTTCTTTCTTGTCCTCTGGCATTTTGTTCAACAGCTCTTGGATGTTCTATTAAGATTTTTTTTCATTCCTTTTTTCCTGTTGGATTTCAGTTTGAGTAATTGCTATTGACTTTTCTTCAAGTCTATTTGTTCTTTCAAGTGTCAAGTCTATTGATGAGCAGTTGAAGGCATTCTTTATCTCTGTTACTGTCTTATTTATTTCTAGCTTCTCTGTGAAGAAATTACCCCTCTGATCTTAGATGTCTTCTGTCTTTTAAATTAGAACTTTTAACCTATTAATCAAAATTATTTTAAATTCTCTGCCACATAGTTCCAGTATCTGGGGCAGAAGCTAGATTTTGCATAGGGTTTTAAGCTGCACTCAGAGTTGCTTATCACTACGTAAGTTTGTAGAGAAACATCACAGACCAGCAAGTTGGGCAGCTTGTTGGGAGTAAAATTGAAATAATAAAACAGAGGAAACATTCCGGCACTCTCTTTGTTAGAATTTTATTCTCACTAGAACACTTAAATGTGGTAAACCTAATTCCATAGCTCTAAACTCATAATCTCTTCATCACAAGAGCTTTATCCCTCCTCTAGCACTTAAACAAATGTTCTGAACATTAATTCAAGTATAATTTTTAAAGGAGTATATTATAGGTTCTTTTTGACCTAATTTGTTAAGAATGTTTCTTTTTTTCTGTCATAATCTTCCCTCACTAATTTCTACAGGCAATATGTCTTTAGAAAATGCTCCTAAGGCTACAACACATGGCCAGACAACTAACATCAAGATTTTTTCAAAATGCAGTGGCGCTTTTAGTTTTTGAAACAGTCAGCTGCAAAAATCATGTGGGTGGCTTTGAAGCATAAACATACACACAAATAATGTGATAGTTCTTTCCAAAAAGACTTGGAATATTTTGCTCATCTTGATATTGGGGAGTATGTTCTTCCTTTTTTTGACATGTGAATAATATAAGCTTTATTTCACAAGCTTTTCACTCATCTACCCACCCGTTTATCCACTCATCCATTCGTTTATTCAACAAACATCTTCTGAATGCCCATCTGCCAAATACTTCATGAATAATACAAAGATGCTTCTTGCAGGGAGTTTATCATTTACTGGAGGAGATAAGATGTAATGGTAAGGAAGAATGATACACAAAGTGTGATGTTGTCACTGTTCCGTAGAAGAAGAGTCTATGTGGAACACCCGTTTGCCCTTTCAATTGCTAATTTCCTGTCCACATTCTCTCCTGTGCTCAGTTCTCAATAAGAATGAGACTGTTGGTGCTCCTTTCATGTTCTCTGGGGTGAAAAATCTCTCCCTGATGTACATGCACAATCCCAATAATATTTATGAGAGTTCCTAGTGCCAGCAGGAGGCTCTGCCGCTGAAACTGTTGGAAGACACTTGAACAGCTTTTCAGTGAAGATTAATGGTTTCAGAAAAGAAAAAAAAATCTTGGTCTGTTAGCTGGAAGTTAACTCGAAGGGATATAACAGAAGAAAGCCAGCGAGGATACTTCACAAGTGAGGTGTGTTTGAGGAGTTTATGTTGGAACTGAAGCTTTGATGAATTACTTGTATAATGCTACTGACAGGAAGATGTCAAAGTTGGTGGATAACAACAGAGAAAATAATGAGAGTTACCATTCCAGAATGCCAAAGCACACCAACAATGCATTTCTCCAAGAGAATAGTAAGCAAATGCATTTCTTTGGGTTAAATTCATTTGCCAAGGCAGACTTAGAAAGAAAGCTGGCCAAGGTGGAACTGCTGCTATAAAGAACATGCAGATTATACTTCCAATAATGACTCAGGCTTTCAAACTTCCAGTGAGCACAGGATCCTGCAATTAAACAGTTGCACTTTCTCTGTCTTTTTGATCTTCCCCATCTCTCTGGGTTGAGAATCTAGATGGAAAAACACAGTGAAGAATGAAGTACATAGAACCTTGGTTCAGGAATTTTAATTATTTCCCAAACACATATTGTGTTTTGATCGTTCCTCAAAAACACTACTGAGACAAATTTCATTATTTGGTTTGCTTTGGAATATTACCTCTTCTTATTGTAACTGAGATGCTTACGCCTTCTTTGACATCAGGTTCTTATAAGGCCTTCTGTAAACTTTGATTCAACAGTTTGAGGCTATCTGCAGGATCCCTCATTCCCTCACTCATTTTAGTGGTCTGGAATCACAGACATTCTGCCACATTCCACATTATATAGAAAGCTGCAGGGAAGAACCAGACAGGGTGTCCTCATCTTTATGAGTAAAACAGCTTTCTCTATTACTTGCCCTGCTATCAACATAGTCTACCCGCTACCACTATAGCCATCACCCGAGACAGAATCTGTAGCCAAATGTCCTCATCCTTCCAGAACAAGCTGTCCTACTGTCCTGGAGGGAAGGCAGTGGCAATATGGGTCTGAGCAGATAGTTAAAGTGCCCCTCAGAGATGGTCTGGTATCTGTGGTTTTGACACATCTTTTTTCCTTCTGTTTCTTTTTTTTTTCTCCTTAATTCATCAGAGTAAAAAATTATTCCTGAAGAACACATTTTAATATATACATGTAATACATTTACACTATATAAAAAATATATTTCTACAGGCTGTAAATCTATGTTTTCACTTGCATTTTGTGAACGTTAATGAGGTTAATACTCTTAAGAACAGGAATAAGAAATATTAGGTAGGCTTCGAATATCATATACTATTGGAAACTAACTGCATGTGAGGAGAGAATTATATTTTTTGAGGTTCGGATTTGGGCAAAGCAAGGTCTGAATGATTGTATTTCCCTGGATATTTCAACACGAAGTTGCTATGACATATAAGAAGACTAGAAATTGTTTTGTAAGCATAATATGTAAATAACCATAACAGCAATAACAGTGATTATTTTGTACTATCACAAATAATCTTGTACTATATGTTAAGATGTTTTTAACATGCATTATTTCATTTAATTTTCACAACTCTTAAGATTAAGTATTATTTTGTTAATACACATTTTATAGGCTTAAAAAAACGTTAAGTGATTTGCCAAAGTCACACAGTGTTGAAACTTAAAGCAAAGATATATCATCATAGAGCCTCATTAAATATCCCTTAACATCTACATTTTGCAATTTGTTGCTTGGTCAATGGCCCAGGGAAGGATTATTCACACACAAGTACTTCCAGATGCTGTGAGGAATTGCAGAGGGTGCCAGGCATGCATTGCTTTGGGTTCAGTGGGTTCTTTTTCTTTGCTCAGAAGGTCATTTATACCCTGAGGTTCATGTATCTACAACTGAGGGCATATTAACAGAACAGCTAAAATCCTGACAGTAAAATTGATGGTAAAAGCTTAATTCTGCATTTTGGCAGTGTTTTAAATTCCTTTTTATTCAATTTAGTTTCGCTTTGTTTTCTTTGAATGTTTTTGGCTACATTTACTGCTCTATACTGAGAGGCTTGCTGATAATAGCTTCACGCCTTTCCTCAATTTACACTAAAATATTGTAGTTAAATTCCTGAGGTGCATTGAAATTTTGGATATTAATATGCCTACATTATTTCCAAGTTAAGTTTGTTTTTCCTGGTTTTAGAAGGCCTACAAAAATGGTAGTACCATTTACTGAAAAATGTTCAGCAAGTCCTCCTAACTCTGTTTAAAGGTTGCTTCTGAAAAGCAGAAAGTCCTTCACTGGGTCATATTTGAATCCACACACTCATCACAAGTTTTGGATCCAGCCCAGGGTTGTTAAGATTCTTTTCCATTTTTAAAAAAATAAATAAATAATTAATTAATTTTTATTTTTTGGTTGCCTTGGGTCTTAGTTGCAGCTTGCGGTCTCTTTGTCATGGTGCTTGGGTTTCTCTCTAGTTGTGGCGCTTAGGCTTCTCTCTAGTTGTGGTGTGTGGGTTTTTTCTCTCTCTAGTTGTGGCACACAGGCTCCAGGGCACATGGGCTCTGTAGTTGTGGTGTGCGGGCTCCAGAGCACGTGGGCTCTGTACTTTGCAGCACGTGAGCTCTCTAGTTGAGGCACGCAGGCTTAGCTGCCCCGTGGCATGTCGGAACGTAGTTCCCCGACCAGGGATCGAACCTGCGTCCCCTGCGTTGGAAGGCGGATTCTTTACCACTGAACCACAGGGGAGTCCCCAGATTCTTTTCCTTGACTGGCACAAAGTGTTGATTAAAGTTCTGTTTGGCTTCCACTCAATGGTTGGCCAGCTTCCAGCAGCAGTATTCCTAGTCTATCTGTATGACGACATTTAAAATATCATGTACTAGAGATGATACATATAATATCTAGGAGGTATTTTTAAGGAAGAAGGTCTTCCCACGTGAGCTATGCAACTACTTGCTGTAGCTCAGGGTTCTTTCCTCCTCAGGCAGTTCCCTCACCTTTTCTTAGCCAGAGCTCATTTTACTTACTTATTTTAACATAATACATTATATTTATTAGCTATTTTGTTTATCGGTTCTTTCACTCATTTGTGATTTTGTTTCTTCCACTAGTCCTCATTTCTTGAAGCCATAGTCAGGATCTGGCCCAAAGGAGGTATATAATAAATATCAGCTGAATAATAGAAGTATTTTTTTCTAACTTTATTGAGGAATAATTGACAAAATATAATATATTTAAAGAGTACAATGTAATGATTTTACACACACATATGTGCAATACTTTGTGGAATAATTACCAAGATCAAGATAATTAATACATCCATCACCTCACATAGTTAACTTTTTTTGTGTGTGTTGTGAGAACACTGAAGATCTACTCAAGCAACTTTCAAGTATATGATTTTGTATTATTAACTGCAGTCACCAAAATTTGTACTTCTTGACCTATATCTCCCCATTTCTCTCTCCCCCCAACAACTGGCAATCACAATTCTATTCCCCGTTTCTATGAAATTAACTTTTATTTTCTTTTAGGTTCCACACAGAAGTGATACCGTACATTATTTGTCTTTCTCTCTGGCTTACATTACTTAGCAGAATGCCCTTCAGTTTCATCCACATTGTTGCAAGTGGCAGAATTTCCTTTTTTTTTCTGTGGTTGAATAATATTCCATTGTGTGTGTATGTATATATATATGTATATATATTTATATAATTTTTTGTTATATTCACTAGTTTGTTTTATTTTTTTTAGGTTCTACATATAAGTGATAATATTTAGTATTTGTCTTTCTCTGTCTCACTTATTTCACTAAGCATAATATCCTCCAGGTCCATCCATGTTGCTGCAAGTGGCATTATTTCATTCTTTTTATGGCTGAGTAATATTCCATTGTATATGTATACCACATCTTCTTTATCCATTCATCTGTCGATGGACACTTAGGTTGCTTCCATGTCTTGGCTATGGTAAATAATGCTGCTGTGAACACTGGGGTGCATGTATCTTTTCAAATTAGTGCTTTTGTTTTCTTCCAATATTTGCCCAGGAGCGGAATTGCTTGATTATATGGTAGTTCTAGTTTTAATTTTCTGAGGACCCTCCATACTGTTTTCCAACGTGGCTGCAGCAATTTTTTTCCTACCAAAAGTGTACCAGGGTTCTGTTTTCCCCACATCCTCACCAACATTTGTCATTTGTGGTCTTTTTTTTTTAAGTTTCTTTTTATTTATTTATATGTATATATATTTTTGGCTGCATTGGGTCTTCATTGCTACATGCGAGCTTCCTCTAGTTGCGGAGAGTGGGAGCTACTTTTTGTTGTGGTGCGCGGACTTCTCATTGTGGTGGCTTCTTGTTGAGAAGCATGGGCTCTAGGCATGAGAGCTTCAGTAGTTGCAGCACGCAGGCTTAGTAGTGGCAGTATGTGGGCCCTTGAGTGTGCAGGGTTCAGTAGTTGCAGTGCGTGGGCTCAGTAGTTCTGGCTCACGGGCTCTAAAGCACAGGCTCAGTAGTTGTAACACACGGGCTTTGTTGCTCTGCAGCACGTGGGATCTTCCCTGACAAGGGGCCAAACCCATGTCCCCTGCGTTGGCAGGTGGATTCTTAACCACCGTGCTACCAGGGAAGTCCCTGTTTGTGGTCTTTTTGATGATAGCCATTCTGACAGGTTTGAGGTGATAGCTCATTGTGGTTTTGATTTGCATTTCTATGATGACTAGCAATGTTGAGCATCTTTTCCTGTGCCCATTGGCCATCTGCATGTCTTCTTTGGAAAATGTCTATTCAGGTCTTCTACCTAGTTTTTAATCAGCTTGTTGATATTGAGTTGTAATGAGCTGTTTATATATATTGGATATTAACCCCTTATAAGTCATATCATTTGAAAATATTTTCTTCCATTCAGTAGGTTGTCTTTTTGTTTTGTTGATGGTTTCCTTTGCTGTGCAGAAAATCCCATTTGTTTATTTTTGCTTTTGTTTCTTTTGCCTTAGGAGATACATCCAAAAAAATATTGCTGTGATTTATGTCAAAGAGTATGCTGCCTATGTTTTCATATAGGAGTTTTATGGTTTCTGTTCCTTAATCCATTTTGAGCTTATTTTTGTATATTGTGTGAGAAATTATTCTAATTTCATTCTTTTACATGTAGCTGTCCAGTTTTCCCAGCACCACTGATTGAAGAGACTTTGTCTTCTCCATTGTATATTCTTGCACTCCTTTGTCTTAGATTAAGTGATGATGAGTGATTGGGTTTATTTCTGAGCTCTCTATTCTGTTCCATTGATATATGTGTCTGGTTTTGTGCCAGTACCATACTGTTTTGATTAATGTAGCTTTGTAGCATAGTCAGGGAGCATGATTCTTCCACCTCCTTTATTCTTTCTCAAGATTGTTTTGACTATTCAGGGTCTATTGTGTTTCCATACAAATTTTAAAATTATTTGTTCTAGTTCTGTGAAAACTGTCATGGGTATTTTGATAGGGGTTACATTGGATCTGTAGATTGCCTTGGGTGGTATGGTCATTTTAACAACATTAATTCTTCCAATCCATGAACACAGTATATCTTTCCATCTGTTGTGTCATCTTTAATCTCTTTCATCAGTGTCTTCTAGTTTTCCAAATACAGGTCTTTTACCTTCTTAAATTTATTCCCAGGTTTTTTTTTTTTTTGACATGGTGTTAAATGGGATTGTTTCCTTAATTTCTCTTTATGATATCTTGTTTTCAGTGTATAGAAATGCAACAGATTTCTGTATATTAATTTTGTATCCTGCAACTTTACTGAATTCATTAGTGACCTCTAGTAGTTTTTTGGTGGAGTCTCTAGGATTTTCTATGTATAGTATCATGTCATCTGCAAACAGTGATAGTTTTACTTCTTCCTTTCCAATCTGGATTTCTTTTATTTCTTTTTCTTGTCTGATTGCTGGGGCTAGGATTTCCAATACTGTGTTGAATAAAAGTGGTGAGGTGAGCATCCTTGTCTTATGCCTGATCTTAGAGGGAATGCTTTCAGTTTTTCACCAATGATTATGATGTTAGCTGTGGGCTTATCATATATGGCCTTTATCATATTGAGGTGTGTTCTTTCTGTACCTACTTTGTTGAGAGTTTTTTTTTAATCATAAATGGATGTTGAATTTTGTCAAAAGCCTTTTCTGCATCCATTGAGATGATTATATGGTTTTTATTCTTCAGTTTGTTAATGTGGTGTATCATATTGATTGATTTGTGGTTATTGAACCATTCTTACATCCCTGGGATAAATCCCACTTGATCAAGGTGTATGATCCTTTTAATGTATTGTTGGGTTTGTTTTGCTCATATTTCGTTTTGGATTTTTGCATTTATGTTCATCAGTGATACTCATTTGTAATTTTCTTTTTTTTTTTTTTTGTGAATCTTTGTCTGGCTTTGGTATCAGGGTGATAATGGCCTTTTAGAATGGGTTTGAAGCATTTCTTCCTCTGCAAGTTTTGGAGTAGTTTCAGAGGATAGGTGTTAACTCTGCTTTAAAGAATGTTTGGTAAAATTCACCTGTGAAGCCATCTGGTCCTGGACTTTTGTTTGTTGGGAGATTTTTGGTTGCTGATTCAATTTTATTACTGGTAATTGGTCTGTTAATATTTTCTATTTCTTCCTGGTTTAGTCTTGGGAGATTGTACATTTATAGAAATTGGACCATTTCTTCTAGATTGTCCATTTTATTGACATATAGTTGTTCATAGTAGTCTCTTAAGATCCTTTGTATTTCTGTGGTGTCGGTTGCAACTTCTCCTTATTCATCTCTGATTTTATTGATTTGGGCCCTCTCTTTTTTTCTTGATGAGTCTGTCTAAGGGCTGATAAATTTTGTTTATCTTTTCAAAGAACCAACTCTTAGTTTCATTGATCTTTTCTCTCTTTTTTTTTTTTAGTCTCAATTTCATTTATTTCTGCTCTGATCTTTATGATTTCTTTTCTTCTACTAAGTTTGGTGGGGTTTTTTTTTTTTTGTTGCTGTTGTTCTTTTTCTAGTTCCTTTAGGTGTGAAATTAGGTTGTTTATTTGAGATTTTTCTTGTTTCCTGAGGTAAGCTTGTATTGCTATAAACTTCCCTCTTAAAAATGCTTTTGCTGAGTACCATAGATTTTAGATCATAGTGTTTTTGTTTTCATTTGTCTGTAGGTATTTTTTTGATTTCTTCTTTGATTTCTTTAGTGATCCATTGGTTGTTTAATAGCATATTGTTTAGCCTCCATGTGTTTGTGGGTTTTTTGCAGTTTTTTTCTTGTAGTTGATTTCTAGTCTAATAGTGTTGTGGTCAAAAAAGATGCTTGATATACTTAAAGTTACTGGGGCTTTTTGTATGTCCTAGCATGTGATCTATCCTGAAGAATATTGCAGGTGCACTTGAAAAGAATGTGTATTCTGCTGCTTTTGGATGTATGTGTGTGTGTGTGTGTGTGTGTGTGTGTGTATATATATATATATATATATTTGTTGAATAATATTTCTGTGTTTCTCTGTGTGTGTATATGTGATATATATTTATCACATTTTCTTTATCCATTCATCCACTGAAGGCCATTTAGGTTATTTCCATATCTTGCCTGTTGTGAATAATGCTGCAATAAACATGGGAGTACAGATATCTCTTCAAGATATGGAATTTATTGATAGAAATATTTTTATAAATCCAATGTTGGCAAGAATGTGAGAAAATGAATGCTCTTATATTCTTCTGGTGGGAGTGTATATAGGCATGAACTTTATGGAGGGAAACTGACAGTGTGTGACAAAGTCCTTAACAGCTTACTCAAAAATTGTAGGGATTTATCCCATGAAAATCATCAGATATTTGATCAAAGATTTGTGGATCTTTGACACAAGACATTCATCACATTATGTATAATAGTTAAAAATTAAAAGCAACCAAAACGTCTGATATAGGATAACATGCAATTATTAAAAGTGATATTTTTGAAGATATTTAATAGAATATTAATGGTACTAGTAAAATGAAAACTATGCATATAATTGGATAATTTTGAATTTGTGAAAAAAATCACATATACACACATGTATTATTTGAAGAAAGTTGAGAACAAATACAGTGAAATGTTTAGAGAGTTTATCTCTGGGTGGAAATAGTATGTGTGATATTAATGCTTTTTTTTTTAATATGTTCACTATTCCCTCCAAAATTGTTTGCAATGAGTATATAATATTTCCTGATTAGTTAAATGTGTTATATTAAAAAATAGCTTTGTAAGAATAGTAATCTAATATTACTTTGTAGAAAATATTTCTTCCGGTCCCATTGAACTTTGAATAATGATATGTATAAATTAGAAAGCCAAGATGGGATTTTAAAATTGCTTTGAACTATTTGTTGGCCACTAAACAGTAGAACATCAAACAGAACAAGCATGTCTCTAAAAGCATAGTAAAGTCCATGCGTCTTCCTTGTTGTCTCTTTCAGCAGTGTGATAATTATATTTATGATTACAAGCAATTGTTTCATTAAAATATCAGCCAGACCTATATTCTTGAATAAATCAAAATCTTCAACATGAAGAAAGGTTGGTTTAATCAAGTTATGCATCATATAGACATTGACCCTGCAGGGGCTGAACATCTGTCTATACCAGGTTCTGGTAGTTTTCATGAAAAGTAGGTCTGTTTGCAGCAATATGTGATTCATTTAAGGAAATGTGGTATTTTTAGACATGCCCTCATGGACTATGTGAATGACATTTTTGGTGCTGTTGGTGCATAACCTGTTGGAGCAGCCCTGAATGCTTAGGAATTTCATTGTCAGACCTGAAATGGACAATAAGGTTAAGGTCATGAGGACAGGGTTTTTAAAAAATAAATTTATTTATTTATTTATTTATGGCTGTGTTGGGTCTTTGTTGCTGCATGTGGGCTTTCTCTAGTTGTGGCGAGCGGGGGCTACTCTTCATTGTGGTGCGCAGGCTTCTCATTGTGGTGGCTTCTCTTGTTGTGGAGCAAGGGCTCTAGGCACGTGGGCTCTAGAGTGCAGGCTCAGTAGTTGTGGCGCAGGGGATTAGTTGCTCCGTGGCATGTGCGATCTTCCCGGATCAAGGCTTGAACCCATGTTGCCTGCACTGGCAGGTGGATTCTTAACCACTGTGCCACCAGGGAAGTCCATGAGGACAGGTTTTTTTTTTTAAAAAAGGGAATTCCCTAGGGGTCCAGTGGTTAGGAGTTCATGCTTCCACTGCCAGGGGAACTGATCCCACAAGCCATGTGGCACGGCCACAAAAAAAAAAACAAGGACAAACAAAAAACCCCCACGTAACTGAAAATGGCTACAAATGAGTTAGAAACATCTTTAGATTATCAATGAAAGAAGACATCACTTAAATTTTGGTTATGATACTGAAGGATAGAGAGATGTATAATTGTATGAATAAATGTATACTGTTAAAAGTTAGCATTTTTTTCATTTACATTAAATTCACTGTTTCTACATTAAGATGTAATTGATTGCATTTTAGGATGAAAAACATGGTAATTGCTGGCATTAATCATTAGAATACTATTTCTTCATTTTGCAAGGGAGTAAACAGAGCTTCAGAAATGTTGATTAACTTGTTGGAGGTCTCACAGCTCCTAAGCCAAGGTACTAATTCATCTTGGTCTGCGAGCTATGGGCTTACCCTATAAACACTACAGTGCTTTGAGGGCACTTGACTCTTTCAAGGGCACAGAATTAGCTTCTTTTTTTTTATTTGTGACATGTGGGATCTTTTAGTTGCCGTATGTGGCATCTAGTTCCCTGACCAGGGATTGAACCCGGGCCCCCTGCATTGGGATCATGAGTCTTTACCACTGACCCACCAGGGAAGTCCCCATAATTGGCTCTTCAAAGAGGCCTGTATCTCCAAGGATGAGCTCAAGGCAGAGGTCACCCAGGGCAAGTCCCTGGGTGGGGAAAGCAGTGATAATAACCTCAATTCTGCCACCTGTGACTGTGAGAAATTTTCCAGGGAAAAGTTGGGTCAGATTTTCTGGTTTGGTTGAGTCAACAGAGTTAACCATAATAGGTGCAAAGCGTAGCTCTCTTCAGTTCCATGTTTGGAGCCTGGCCTCCCAGTAAGGGCCTTTCCACCCATGAAGGCAGAGCTTGCCAGATCATTAAGGCTTCAGCGGGGAAGGAAGTTATCTAGTGTTTTTGAGTTAACTGTGTTCTTTGGGTCAGTGGTGCTGAACTATTTGGACTTAGATTTCGTGTATTAGAGACACAGAGTTTTCCTGGCAACACTTGAAAAACATATTAAGACTTTGCCGTTTCTCTGTTCACGTGTTCACCAGTAGGACACACTGTAGTTCTGTGGCCTAAGAAGGGTAACTGTGTACATGGTATTTCTCATAATAATCCCCTCTTTGCTCACTTCTTGCTGTTTTTCTGCCAGCCTAACTTGCTGGGGATTCTCTGCTAGCTTTCTTTTTTTTTTTTTTAATTTTATTTTATATTGGAACATAGTTGATTAACAATGTTGTATTAGTTTCAGGTGTACAGCAAAGTGATTCAGTTATACATAGACATGTATTTATTCTTTTTCAAATTCTTTTTCCCATTTGGGTTATTAAAGAATATTGAGCAGCATTCCCTGTGCTATAGAGTAGGTCCTTGTTGGTTATCTGGTTTTTTTTGTTGTTGTTTGTTTTGTTTTTTATTCAAAGTCACAAAAATTATAAACATCCTCATCAGTTCACTCAGTCCCATGTAATTAATTATTTTTTCATCTTGATTTTTGTTAGCACTTTTATGAGTTCATCAGTTTTCCATCAGAGCTCTGAAAATGCTTATTCATTCAGTTCAGCAGTATAGTCAGTTACCAGAAACCTGTACTTGTCAGAGTCTTTTCCATAAATCCCTTGAAGATGAAACCGTTTTATAGGAACATATTTGCAAAAGCATCAGAGTATACCCAGAACTGTCTGTAAATGACAAAAGACTTAAAAATGACACGGTTAAAGATTTGATGAAAGTTCATAATAATGCAATTGACAAGGAAATTTAGTTATTTCTGAGATATACATTTTAAAGTAATAACTAAAATTATGACTTATAACATTATACCAGAACATATAAGATTTTTAGAAATTTCATGTAATATCTGAAACATTTATATTAACATATTTCCATACAAATAACCCAAAGAAAGTTTAGTATTAGTTGTTTTGTTTGTTTGTTTATACTGCAGGTTCTTATTAGTCATCAATTTTATACATATCAGTGTATACATGTCAATCCCAATCACCCAATTCAGCACACCACCATCCCACCCCACTGTGGTTTTCCCTGCTTGGTGTCCATACATCTGTTCACTACATCTGTGTCTCAACTTCTGCCCTGCAAACTGGCTCATCTGTACCATTCTTCTAGGTTCAACATACATGTGTTAATATACGATATTTGTTTTTCTCTTTCTGACTTACTTCACTCTGTATGACTGTCTCTCGATCCGTCCACGTCTCAACAAATGACTCAATTTCGTTCCTTTTTATGGCTGAGTAATATTCCATTGTATATATGTACCACATCTTTATCCATTCATCTGTCAATGGGCATTTAGGTTGCTTCCATGACCTGGCTATTGTAAATAGTGCTGCAGTGAACATTGGGGTGCATGTGTCTTTTTGAATTGTGGTTTTCTCTGGGTATATGCCCAGTAGTGGGATTGCTGAATCATATGGTAATTCTATTTTTAGTTTTCTAAGGAACCTCCATACTGTTCTCCATAGTGGCTGTATCAATTTACATTCCCACCAACACTGCAAGAGGGTTCCCTTTTCTCCACACCCTCTCTAGTATTTGTTGTTTGTAGATTTTCTGATGGTGCTAACACTAACTGGTGTGAGGTGATACCTCATTGTAGTTTTGATTTGCATTTCTCTAATAATTAGTGATGTTGAGCAGCTTTTCAGGTGCTTCTTGGCCATCTGTATGTCTTCTTTGGAGAAATGTCTATTTAGGTCTTCTGCCCATTTTTGGATTGGGTTGTTTGTTTCTTTAATATTGAGCTGCATGAGCTGTTTATGTATTTTGGAGATAAATCCTTTGTCCGTTGATTCGTTTGCAGATATTTTCTCCCATTCTGAAGGTTGCCTTTTCGTCTTCTCTATAGTTTCCTTTGCTGTGCAAAAGCTTTGAAGTTTCATTAGGTGACATTTGGTTTTTTTGTTTTTATTTCCATTACTCTAGGAGGTGGATCAAAAAAGATCTTGCTGTGATTTATGTCAAAGAGTGTTCTTCCTATGTTTTCCTCTAAGAGTTTTATAGTGTCCGGTCTTACATTTAGGTCTCGAATCCATTTTGAGTTTATTTTTGTATATGGTGTTAGGGAGTGTTCTAATTTCATTCTTTTGCATGTAGCTGTCCAGTTTTCCCAGCACCACTTATTGAAGAGGCTGTCTTTTCTCCATTGTATATCCTTGCCTCCTTGGTCATAGATTAGTTGATCATAGGTGTGTGGGTTTATCTCTGGGCTTTCTATCTTGTTCCATTGATCTATGTTTCTGTTTCTGTGCTGGTACCATATTGTCCTGATTACTGTAGCTTTGTAGTATAGTCTGAAGTCAGGGAGTCTGATTCCTCCAGCTCCGTTTTTTTCCCTCAAGACTGCTTTGGCTATTCGGGGTCTTTTGTGTCTCCATACAAATTTTAAGATTTTTTGTTCTAGTTCTGTAAAAAATGCCATTGGTAATTTGATAAGGATTGCATTGAATCTGTAGATTGCTTTGGGTAGTATAGTCATTTTCACAATGTTGATTCTTCCAATCCAAGAACATGGTATTTCTCTCCATCTGTTGGTATCATCTTTAATTTCTTTCATCAGTGTCTTATAGTTGTCTGCATACAGGTCTTTTGTCTCCTTAGGTAAGTTTATTCCAAGGTATTTTATTCTTTTTGTTGCAGTGGTAAATGGGAGTGTTTCCTTAATTTCTCTTTCAGATTTTTCATCATTAGTGTGTAGGAATGCAAGAGATTTCTGTGCGTTAATTTTGTATCCTGCAACTTTACCAAATTAATTGATTAGCTCTAGTAGTTTTCTGGTGGCATCTTTAGGATTCTCTATGTATAGTATCATGTCATCTACAAACAGTGACAGTTTTACTTCTTCTTTTCCAATTTGTATTCGTTTAATTTTTCTTTCTTCTCTGATTGCTGTGGCTAGGACTTCCAAAACTATGTTGAATAATAGTGGCTAGAGTGGAAATCCTTGTCTTGTTCCTGATTTTAGAGGAAATGCTTTCAGTCTTTCACCATTGACAATGATGTTTGCTGTGGGTTTGTCATGTATGGCCTTTATTTTGTTGAGGTCTTTATTATGTTCCCTCTATGCCCACTTTCTGGAGAGTTTTTATCATAAATGTGTGTTGAATTTTCTCAAAAGCTTTTTCTGAATCTACTGAGATGATCATATGGTTTTTATTCTTCAATTTATTAATATGGTGTATTACATTGATTGCTTTGTTTATATTGAAGAATCCTTGCATCCCTGGGATAAATCCCACTTGATCGTGGTGTATGATCCTTTTAATGTGTTGTTGGATTCTGTTTGCTAGTATTTTGTTGAGGAATTTTGCATCTATGTTCATCAGTGATATTGGTCTGTAATTTTATCTTTTTTGTAGTGTCTTTGTCTGGTTTTGGTATCAGGCTGATGGTGGCCTCATAGAATGAGTTTGGGAGTGTTCCTTCCTCTGCAATTTTTTGGAAGAGTTTGAGAAGGATGGGTGTTAGCTCTTCTCTAAATGTTTGATTGAATTCACCTGTGAAGCCATCTGGTCCTGGACTTTTGTTTGTTGGAAGATTTTTAATCCCAGTTTCAATTTCATTACGTGTGATTTGTCTGTTCATATTTTCTGTTTCTTCCTGGTTCAGTCTTGGAAGGTTATACCTTTCTAAGAATTTGTCCATTTCTTCCAGGTTGTCCATTTTATTGGCATAGAGTTGGTTGTAGTAGTCTCTTAGGATGCTTTGTATTTCTGCAGTGTCTGTTGTAACTTCTCCTTTTTCATTTCTAATTTTATTGATTTGAGTCCTTTCCCTCTTTTTCTTGATGAGCCTGGCTAATGGTTTATCAATTTTGTTGATCTTCTCAAAGAACCAGCTTTTAGTTTTATTGATCTTTCCTATTGTTTTCTTTGTTTCTATTTCATTTATTTCTGCTCTGATCTTTATGATTTCTTTCCTTCTGCTAACTTTGGGTTTTGCTTGTTCTTCTTTCTCTAGTTCCTTTAGGTGTAAAGTTAGATTGTTTACTTGAGATTTTTCTTGTTTCTTGAGGTAGGCTTGTATAGCTATAAACTTCCCTCTTAGAACTGCTTTTGCTGCATCCCATAGGTTTTGGATCATCGTGTTTTCATTGTCATTTGTCTCTAGGTATTTTTTGATTTCCTCTTTGATTTCTTCAGTGATCTCTTGGTTATTTAGTAACGTAGTTTTTAGCCTCCATGGGTTTGTGTTTTTTACTTTTTTCCCCCTGTAATGCATTTCTAATCTCATAGCGTTGTGGTCAGAAAAGATGCTTGATATGATTTCAATTTTCTTAAATTTACAGAGGCTTGATTTGTGACCCAAGATGTGATCTATCCTGGAGAATGTTCTGTGTGCACTTGAGAAGAAAGTGTAATCTGCAGTTTTTGGATGGAATGTCCTATAAATATCAATTAAATCTATCTGGTCTACTGTGTCATTTAAAGCTTCTGTTTCCTTATTTATTTTCATTTTGGATGATCTGTCCATTGGTGTAAGTGAGGTGTTAAAGTCTCCCACTATTATTGTGTTACTGTTGATTTCCTCTTTTATAGCTGTTAGCAGTTGCCTTATGTATTTAGGTGCTCCTCTGTTGGGTGCATATATATTTATAATTGTTATATCTTCTTCTTGGATTGATCCCTTGATCATTATGTAGTGTCCTTCCTTGTCTCTTGTAACATTCTTTATTTTAAAGTCTATTTTATCTGATATGAGTATAGCTACTCCAGCTTTCTTTTGATTTCCGTTTTCTCTGCTAGCTTTCTGCCCTTCTGACTTCCAGTGCCAGGTGCTGTGTTTGCACAGGGCTCTGCTCCTCCTGCGTGGGAGGCCAAGGTGCTTCTCTGCTAAGGCTACCTGAAGAGGTCCAGGGACATTCAGATCAAGAAGCAAGCCAGCCAGTGTCCTCCATGCAGCACAGCTGAGCACTCTGGTTAGAGCATGGGTCTGTGTGATCTCACTTAAGAGTTAAAAATCCAGTGAAAAGAGGTATTGGTACTCCTTCCTCTTCCTTCTCACCAAATAGTTGTATTAGTAGGACAGGAAACATGCTAGTGGAAAATTACCACTTTGGGTGACATCAAGAGTGTTTTCCCTTAGATCAGCTTGGTGCTTTGTGACCACCTAGAGGGGTGTGATAGGGTGGGTAGGAGGGAGGGAGATGCAAGGGGGAAGAGATATGGGGACATATGTGTATGTGTAACTGATTCACTTTGTTATAAAGCAGAAATTAACACACCATTGTAAAGCAATTATACTCTAATAAAGATGTTAAAAAAAAAAGAGTGTTTTTCCTTAGTTTGTGAAATCCATGTTTCCAGAAATAAGGCTTGTTTTTTGGTCAGTAATGCTTAGAAATAGCTGAATGAATCAAATCTGCATTGTTTCTTCTTTATTTAAAAGCTTACCTTGGCAATGACCAGTTTGAGTATGATCACAATGGTGCAAAGGAAAATTAACCCCTGTTTTACCTTGAAAGAGCTCCAACATATAGGTCCTACCATATTATGTGGTTCCCATTGCTTAGAGATATCAAAAATTAATGATTCATTTGTGGATTATTTCCTGGTTGATAGGAAACGATCTTGGAGGCATTTTTAAAAATAATATATTCAGGGGAAAAATTTGGCTGTTGTATGCTATCTACTAATAAGAAAAGGATGATAGATTAAACAAGAGTTACTTTCCCAGGGTAACCATTAAATATGTATGTAGGACACAGCAAATAAGCACAATAAGAATGAGTTTTGACAAGTTAACAGCACAATTTATCTTTAAAGCGCTGTATAAAAACAAGCTAATTAATCCTCTCACCCTCTGTATGATAAAGTGAAAAAAATTGTTACCCTTCCTTTTTTGTTGTTCATCAACCTAGTTTTATTTGAATAATTTTTAGTTTGAATGTGTTTTTGATCCTACTTGATGTCTTCCTCAGTGATAGATTTATTGCTGCCCTCCTGGGAGACCCATCTGATGATGTGACACTCCCAAAGAAAAGATTAAGTCAAACAAAACTGGCTAGCCACTGCTTGAGAGCTCATTTATAACTTTCTGAAGTTGTAAATGAAGTGGAGCTTCACGGAGGCCCGTGGCTCCAGACAAGTAGACAAATTCCTACCATACATTTCTCCCTGGGGGGAAAGGTAAAAGTTAGATTTTACCTACAAGTGACTGCCATGATTGCACTAAACCATCGAGCATCATCCTGCTGACAGCCTGCCTTATATTTACAGAAACTGACTTTGTGGCCAGTTTCTCAACTTACCAACTTTATCAACTTTTTCTCCCAGTATTATTGAGATATAACTGACATATAACATTGTATTAGTTTAAGATATACAACATGATGGTTTGATATATGTGTATATTATAAATGAGTAAGGGTTAGTTAACATCCATTACCTCACATTTCTTCTTGTGATGAGAACTTTTAAGATTTACTCTCTTAACAGCTTTCAAATGTGCAGTATTGTTAACAGTAGTCACCATGCTGTACCTTACATCTCCAGGACTCTTTTATAACTGGAGGTTTGTACCTTTTGACTACCTTCATTCATATCTACCCCCTCTCCAACCCCTGGCCTTTGGCAACCATGGTAACCACCAATCTCTTCTCTGTTGCTATTATTCATTTTTTTTTTTTTTTAGATTCAACATGTAGCTGAGATCGTATAGTGTTTGTCTTTATCTGTCTGACTTATTTCACTTAGTATAATGACCTCAAGGTCCATCCATGTTGTTGCAAATAGCAGAATTTCCTTCTTTGTAACGGCTGCATAATATTCCTGTGTGTGTGTGTGTGTGTGTGTGTGTGTGTGTGTGTGTATCACATTTTCTTTATCCATTCATCTGTCAGTGGACACTTTGTTCATATCTTGGCTACTGTAAATAATGCTGCAATGAACATTGGAGGGCAGAAGTGGCATTGCTGGATCATATATATGGTGGTCCTATTTTAAATTTTTTTCATTTTTGGTAACTTTTCCTTTTCATATAATTTTAAATATACCTGGAAAAGTTGCAATGATATTATAAAGAATTCCTCTAGATTCTCTACTTCGATTGTGCCAATTGTTTTGATTTTACCCCATTTGCTTTATCATATTTTCCTCTCTCTCTCTCTCTCTCCTTTTTTTTTCTGAATGTGAAAAATGGAAAAATATAATGTGATTTTCTCAGAATTCTGAGTATATAAGTGCTCAATATTTAAAGGATTGGTATATACTTAAAATAATATTATTGGGTTTTTTCTTCCTTTATTTTTTAAAATTAATTTTTATTGGAATATATTTGATTTACAATGTTGTGTTAGTTTCTGCTGTACAGCAAAGTGAATCAGTTATACATATACATACATCCACTCTTTTTTAGATTCTGTTCCCATGTAGGTCATTACAGAATATTGAGTAGAGTTCCCTGTGCTATACAGTAGGTTCTTATTAGTTATCTATTTTATATATAGTAGTGTGTATATATCAATGAAATCACTATCTCAAAGAGATATCTGCACTCCCATGTTCATTGCAGCATTATTTACAATAGCCAAGACATGTGAACAACCAAAGTGTCCACTGACAGATGAATGGATAAAGAAAATGTGATACACATTTGTGTATATGTCAATCCTAATCTCCCAATTTATCCCTCCCCCCTTTTCCCCTTGGTAACCATAATATTGGTTTGTTTGAAAGACAAGACAGTAACAGCAGTCATATTTAATAGAGCCAAATAACTCAAGAATAAAAAACATATTTTGCATTTGAAGTAAATCTCTTACATTTAGAGCTAGCTCTGCCACACAGTAGGTATTCAAGTATTCAGTGAATAAATGATTATAAATTATTTAAAAGCATAAGTATTCCAAAACTGTTTATATTTCTTCTTCTTAATATACTTTATTTCTGCAACAAGGAGATGGATGGGAGTAACCTTTTTTCTGTAATTTAGAACATGAGTGTTTAACCTTTCAAACTTGCTTAATAATACAAACCACAGGCAAGAAGTTATCTTTACATTAGTGAATTAAAACATTGTGTTTTTATTAACTTCTGCTTAAGCTTAATACTGCAAAAAGTCATCACATTCACAACTGTGGTAAGTCTTTCTTTTCTTTTTCTTTATTTTTGGCCACGCTGCGCAGCACTTGGGATCTTAGTTCCCCCACCAGGGATAAAACCTATGTCCCCTGCAGTGGAAGCACAGAGTCCTAACCACTGGACCGCCAGGGAATTCCCACCTGTGGTAAGTCTTAACCTAATTTCTGCCGGTTTGGATTTGGAATCAGGGAATGCACTTATCTTTAAGAAAGAAGAATATCATGACATAAAAAGTTTAAAATCTTAAAAGAAATCTGAAAGTATCTGAATCAGAAGAATTCCTTTGTCATTATTTCATCATTTTTGGTAAGAAAATGGGATGGGGTTACTTGTGTCAATGTCTTTTTTGAGAGGAATCTGTTATCAGTTGGATTGTAGAAATACTTTTTTGGGTCAAGGCACCTGTTTGGCATTCCACTTTCCTTCCAAGTAGAGCACAGTTAATTTTTATTAACAAAATTTTATCGTCAACATAATTTACCTATATTGTCCTAAGAAATTAAAGTATCATTAGATGAATATTCTAATTATGTCTGTGTGGTCAGGTTCTAGAAGACGCTGTGTTATTTGTGGTGGAGACACCTGTGGTGATTATTTTTATGTGTCAACTTGACTGGGCCATGGGGTGCCCAGACATTTGGCCAAACACTATTCTGAGTGTGTTTATGAGGATGCTTCTGGAGAGACTAACATCTGAACTGGTAGACTGAGTAAAGCAGATTGGCTTCCCTAATGTTGGGGGACCTCATCCAATCGAAGACCTGCATAGAACAAAAAAGCTGAATAAGAGGGAAATTTACTTCCTGATTATCCAGCTGGGACACTGGTCTTCTCCTGCCCTTAAGTGGAATTTACACCATCAGCTCTTCTGGTTCTCAGGCCTTCAAACTTAGACTGGAACTACACCATTGGTTCTTTTGGGTCTCCAGCCTTGCTGACTGCAGAACTTGGGACTTGTCAGTCTCCATAATTGTGTGAGCCAATTCCTATCATAAACCTCTCTCTCACTTTCTGGTATCTAGAACCAATAGCCTATTGATTTGTTTTCTCTGCAGAACACAGACTAGCAAAACATCCTTTAGGGTACCTGCCCATTTCACAGTCACCCTCTTCCTTGGTATGTGCCTTCCAACCTGCGTTGATCGGTTTTATAACCATTTTATCCTATTTGACTCTGTCTTCCAGTCACAGTTGAGTAGTCCAGAGGTGGACATCTGGCTCCAAGTGGACCTTTCACACTATTTATCTCAAGAATTTGAAATTGGGCCTGAGAAAGAGGGAGAAAGCATAGTTTCCTACTTGGCCAGCAAGTAACATTTAGACTTGGGAGCTGTGGGTGACTGTTTTGTCATGTGGGTGAGAAGCAGAGAAAGCTAGTCTGGAAAGAGAATAGAAATTGTCACTGGTGGAAAACAAAGAAGGGGCTCCTGACCCACTTCTCATTCCTGTTTCCATTACTTCCTCAAGCCTGGATGCTTCTTGCCTTTGGTTTCTTGTAATACCCCGTTTCATACCCCTTCCTCTCCACCATGTATTTTATTTTTTACGTATGTTGGCTGACGTTGGTGTCTGTACTTGCATCAGTAGCCTAACTAATACATTGGCCAGGCTCATTTTTACTTCTTCTATTTGTTTGTTAACTAGAGCCAATGAGAAAATCAAAGAAAAGGTAGGGGGGAAACCTGTTATGGTGTAGCTCACTGAGGAGCAGCCACAAAACAGTCAGTTCTAGTTGGAAGCCAACATTTTCATGAAGTATCCTAAAGTGAAGCATCAATTTCTGTATTAAGAAAATACTGCACAAGCCAGTAGTATAACTTAACTTATTTTTGAAATGTTGATTTGATACTGTCAGAAGAGACTACACTTGTACTGCAAGAATGAGTTTTTTCTGCAAATTATTTGGCATTGTGAATTCAGGGTTAAGGTTTTGTTTCTTCTTTCTTAGAGTTTTGATCATTATTTGTGAACATGTATATGAAATCCTTCTAAGGTATTATGAGAACATTGCAAAATTCATTGTGAGAAGTACCTGCAGTACTCGCCTTGGGGTTAAATAAGATACGTGCTCCATACCTGGCACATAGTAAGGTCTCCGTAAATGTTAACTGTTATTTTCAGATTTAGAAGAAAACAGTTTAAGTGTTCATTTATTTATCTATCTTTTCAGTCCCACGTGATTCTTCCCACACACAATTTAGGCAGTATTTATTTTTGCTCTGCACCTATCTGCATGGAAAAGTACCATAATGGACATGAAGTAAAACACGGGGGCTTCTTGTCAACATCTAAACCAAGGCATTCCTGCTGCAGAATCTCCAGAGAGGGCTGTTGAAGGTGAAGACGTAACATAATTCCGTTTAATAGCAAAATGAGAGGATTTTGCTGTACAGCTCCAACAACGACCTAGAACAGCAGGGCCCTCAGGTGCTGTACTTAGTCCTTGTCAGCTCCTCCTTCTGCCCATTCATTATCGATGGTTATGATGAAGCTGCCAAAGAGAGGAAGGAAGGGAAAAGGCGGGTAGAATTCTTATTAAGGTATTCCTGTTTCTGCCAAATCACTACTTGGTTATGTAGAGCAACACATCTATCTGGAGACCTTTTTTAAAAATGTGAACATTGCCTTATAATGAATACTAAATAAAACCCCTAGGTCCAGATTAATTTTTAATGAGCAGCAGTTGTGTTCTGCATGTAATAATATTCAAATTAATACATAATTAAAGTAGAGTTGTACAGAATAGTTCACTTGAGAATTGAGTAGCGGAGAACAAAATTGAACATCTCCAAAGGCGGCCCACAGCTCTGTCTCCAGATTTTTCAGGCACGAAGAGAAATCAGTGTTTCCTTGAGGCAAATTCACACTTCCCAGAGGCATTAGAGATTGTTGAGAACTTTGACCAGGGCTAAAACCTTCCATGTTAGTTCATAGGAGGTGGTACTGGACACTAATTAGGACAAAATTGGCATATGTCACAGCCTTGCCCAGAGCTCTGTCACCTTCACAATGACTTTTCTTCTATAATTTCACTGGCTAATGATTTTCACCTTTCTTAAGGCAGGTTGTTGTGTCAAACCTTGTCACTTGGAAAAAGTAAGTAAGCAGTGCTGCCAATCAACGTAGCTTTAAATATAACTTGAACTTATTATATTGAAGATATTATAATGGAAAAATGGACATCTCCAAAATGACAGGGAAATACACTGGGAGTCCAATTACTTGCCCTGCAGCTCTACTGCAGGTGCTTTAATGAAAGTCCAAGTGGCTGTTTTGGAGAGGGCACCTCTCTGTGGGGAGAGAGCAGCTATGGATTTCACCTGGAAAGTGCCTTAGTGAATAGCTGTTGCTTTTTTTAAACCCAGTATCAATCTCTCCTTCCTCTTCCATATGCTCCCCAATTTCCTTGGGGGTACCACATCTCCCACACTCTCAGTTCATGTACTTCAAATGAGGTTGACCTCATCCTTGGCTCCAAGAGTGGGCTTGTGACTCAGAGGGTCACATCCACCTGGCCACTGTGATTGGTTTAGGAATGAGCATGTGACTCAAATTGGAACAGAGGCACTAAAACTCGGTTCTAGAATTTTAGGAAACTGCTGGGAGAGAAACCTTCTCTTTTTTTTTTTGCGGACTTGGAACTGAGAAGAGGTAGACCTGGAACTGGGAACTGTGCTAAGGCACAGGCCTTCCAGAGAAAGAAGCCAACATACAGGAAAACAGTTGCTGAAAAGGGATGGGCAGCTTTCTATAACATTGTTCAAATACATAAACTCAGCTGTGCCTGGAATTGCTCTACACTGGACTTTTCACTTACATGAACTGATAAATTCCCTTTTTTGCTTACTCTTGTTTGAGTTTGATTTTCTGCTATTGAAACTCAGAAAGTATTGACGAATATGAGACTCTTAGAAGTCTGTGCCTTTTCTCTGGTGTTATCTTAATAGAATTCAGGACACCTCCCCCTGCCAAGTTCGTGTGGTTGTTGCTGGTATTTGGGTGTTGCAACACTTAATTTGATCTTTGGAATCTCCCTAGGCTCCTACCTTGAAGGGTAACCCATAAGGCCCAGGAAAGTGAGGAGGAGAAGGAACTAGGAGGAGGAAAAGCTGGAAAAGTTAATGATCCAGCTGTCCCACTTTTCTACAGGGCCCACTTAGAGAAGATTCCTCCAGGGCAAAGCCTCTCAAACTTTAAGGGGGTATATAAATTACCTGAGGATCTTGTTAAAAAGGCAGACTATGATTCACTAATTCTAGGATGGGGTACGTGATTCTTCATTTCTAACAAGATTCTAGGATGCTACTGGTCCAAGGACCACACTCTGAGTGGCAAGGCCCTGGCATGGTCTCTGTCTTCACACTTAATCTCTGCATCAATCTAGAGTCTAGACTGAGTCCCCAGACTGATGGTGGAATTCTTCAGGGAGTTCTACGTGAGAGATTTTCCTATACTCTTTTACTCTCCTCTTGGCAAAGCTATTGAGCTAGACAGGGTTTTGCCTAGGGTTCATGGGTAATGCTATGGATGAAATGTCTAGAAATACTTCCAGTTTCTTGATGACAAATCACTTATTTTGTTCTGAAATAATTTACATAACTTATTTATCTAGCTCTAAAATAAAAACTCCTGCTTGGATTTTTGCTGTTAAAGTTTTTCCCAGAAGACAGAACGCTTATTACAGATGGTCAAAAGCTAGTTTTGCCCTCACCAAACTGAGACATACAGTATCTTTGCCTCACCCCCAGGGCTCCATATAGATTTTCCAAACCAACCACTAACTGGTCCTGGAGGAACCCAAAACCAATATTACAGTTTTAGAGAAATAGGTCAAATATCCCTTTATATAAGAAACACATCAATTCTGAGCCCACAAGTTGTTTTTACCTTTCTCCCTAAAATGACAGGATAAGTAAGGTGATAGGAAGAATTCCATGTCAGTACTGAAAGGGAGGAAAGAGTGGAATGGAGGATTTGAATACTTTCTGGAACATATAAAGCAGATGGAAGAGAAATAAGGTAAAGGATCCTTCCCTGCCACACAAAGGAGGAGCCACTGCAGAAGTGACCAGATGATTCTAGTCTCAAGCTCAGAAGTGACTATGGGAGTTGGGCCAGTTTGTTGTGGGCATAGGGTTGCAAGCAAGAATGTAGGCTGTTTTGTCCATCTACAGAGATCTTTTCATAGAAGATTGGTAGCAAATACTACGTTAAACTAGAAGTCTAGTGCAAGTGAAGTCTTTACAAAATATGAGAGATGTTGGTATATATTTTAATGTAACTGGGATTAGGAAAAAATCTGAAGAACCATTGGAGAGGGAGGGAAGGACAGTGAGGTAGACAATTAGGTAAACGTGGAGTGATGAAGTGGGTTGTGTGTGTCTGTGTGGTGTGTATATATTTAAAATTGGTGACAATTTCTCAGAAAGAACGTTAAAAGGAGACAATGCCATAAAAATTAGACTTCGGGAATCTGCCTCTTCTTAGAGTTATTAGAATAAGAAATAAGCTTGATTAGTATTCCTACTGGGCCTTTTGCTTAACTTCCAGCAAGGGATTTTATTTACCTGAAATATGATTCCAATACATTGATCTTAAGAAGACATTTCACTTATGAAAAAGGGCTCATCAAAAACTCATTAAAATACCTTTTAAGCTCTCCTTTAAGGTCATTTTTAGTATTTGTTGCACTGTTAATTAGAAAACTGTAGTTTCCTTTATTCTTACTAGAAACCCTCTCCAGTAGCACCTTTGACTCTGGTATTTTGCTGACTGCCTTGTTTCCCTGAATTTAACTCTAACAGAATAAATGGCTCTATTTTTGCTTTGCTATATTTTCTTTAGCTATTAATTTTGCAGCCTTGATCACTGATAAATCCAAAGCTTTCATTTATTAATTTTTTGAGATGCTCTTCACATTCTCCACAGAGTCAGAGAAGATGCCAATTAAATTTGTTACTGCAGAAGTGAGATCACAGAAAATAAATTTATATGTTCACAGTACTAACTTCCATCATGTTGAAACCCAGTTTCTTACAATTACAAAATGTCTTATATGTAAATTCAATATATACTTATTGTTGCATCTTTGCAGACATTCAGCAAATATCATTCAGTTATGGTCTCCAAGAAAACGCATAGAGGAAAAATGTAGACTTTATGTTGCGTGTGTGAGAGAGATTTCCTGAAGATGACACAGGAAACCTAGTTTCTAGTCCCAATTATGGGTCTTGTTTCCACAGCAAGTCAGCAACAAACACTAAGACAGGTTTTACAAAACCTGACCATGCCTCAAAATTACCTGGGAGTTCTTTAAAAATACAACTTCCTGGACCCAGCTCAGAATCTACTGAATTAGCCTCTCTAGTGTTGGGGCCCAGGTATCTCTATGTGTGTAAATCTCCCCAGGGATTCTGATACTGTTATTCCTCTGAACATTGTTTGACAATCAGGATCTTATCCTGGGAGTATACAGAAATACTAAAGTATTATTTAATCTAGGCAAAGGTGCTGGTCTAACCAGGACCAATCCCTTGAGTCTGAGGCGGATGGAGGTGGAACACTTTCTCACTTGCGGATGAAAGATGTGAATTCTGTAGGCAGAGGCTGAGGATTCTATCTGGGAAAGTGATTAAATTAATTTTTAACTAGAATAAAAAGTCCAAAACAGGGTTTCCGCAGCCAGTGGGAGGGGGTGGGGTGTGACCCAGCTAGTGGGGAGGGGGCGCCCATGGCTGGTGGAAAAATAAAGTCCAAAACTGGTAATAGAGAAGCAGTGAAGGGTGGGAACAGTGCTGCCATGCTGCATAACCCCAGGAACCATTCACAATGCAGTTGTATTAGCTATCCATCACTGTGTAACAAATCACCCCAAACTCAGCAGCTTAAAGCAACAAATATGTGTTATATCACAGTTTCTGTGGGTCAGACATATGAGTCTCTCATGTGGTTGAATTCAAGCTGTTGGTTGGGGCTGGAGTCATCCTAAGCCTTGACGGGGATGATCTGCTTCTAAGCTCATTTATGGTGCCTGTTGGCAGGCTTCAGAACGTCTTCTTCCAAGCTCACTCACACGGTTGCTAGAAGGCCTTGGTTCTGTGCCATTTGGTGTGGCAGCTTGGTTCCTCAGAGTCAGTAATGATAGAGAGAGAGGAGAGAAGAGAGGAGGGAGGAGAACAGAGGAGAGGAGAGGAGAGAGAGAACCCTACAGATAGAAGCTGCAGTCTTTTTATAACCCACTCTCAGAAGTGACATCCTATCATTTCTGTGTGTTCTGTTATCAAAAGTGCATCACTAAGTCCCATCCACACTCAAGAGCAGGGGAATTAAGTACTTTTAGGGGAGGAATGTGATGAATTTGTAAACCTGTCTTTAAAACCTCCACATTAGTCTATGTTTCCTCCTCTCCCAGTTGTGCAGTGCACAACTGCACATGACAGTCCTGGCTGAAAATGGAAAGATCAAGGACCAGGTGTAGAAGATGAGAAAAACCTGAGTTACCTGGAGAAATTCTGAGTAGAGAGCAGGGAAGCATGTGAAACAGTGGAACACAGTGGCCAAGGGCTTCGAGTCAAGCACACCTGGTGTGATTCTCAGCACTTCCGCTTTCTAACTTTTGCCTGTAATTCCCCTGCTCCCCTCATTTTATTGAGATACAAATGATAATAATTTGACATCTTAAGTTTCAGGCTTTTTAAAAGAAATTGTATAAAGGTGGAATGAATGGGCAGTAAATTTGCCAACCCCGTAAGGTTGCTTCTCATATTAAATTCTTCCGTGAGCTCTTTTAGTTCCATGGCTACAGCATATCTCAGATCTACCCACTTTTCTCCCTACCCTCTGCCACCTCCCTGGGCCATGCCTCCACCATCTCTGATCTGGATGGCAGTAATGACCTCCTCACTAGTTTCCCCACTTCCACTCTTGCTTATTTACCTGAGGTTCATTCCCCACACAGCAACCAGTATCATGTTTAAAAAGTACAAATCAGATTGTGCCATACCTCTGCTTAATACATTCCGTGCTTTCATGTGGCTTTAAAACAGGATCAAAATTCCTCACCATGGACCACAAAGCCCTGCATCATCTGACTCCCACCTACCTTTCTAGACTCACCTTGGACCACCCTATCTCTGGCATCTTTTCTGCTCATCTAGCAAGCAGGCTATTTCCCACCTCAGGGCCTTTGCCCTTATTCTCCCTGCCTGGGACCTCTTCCTTCAAGTCTTTACATTGCCATCTCCTTCGTGTTCTTCTGGCTTTAGCTTGGACATCACCACCCCAGAGAGTCTTCCCTGATCATGCTCTCTAAAGTAGACTTCCCCTCTCTGGGCATTTTTATCCCTTCATGTAATTATTTTCCTTCCTAGTACTACTATCATCGTCTGTAATCATCTCGTTATTATTTGTTTTCTTATTTATTGCTGTCTCCATTCACCTGGAAAGCAAGCTCCATGAGGATAGTGCCCTGTCTCTTTGGTTTACTTGTTGTTGTATCCTTAGGGGTTAACCCCATTCCTGGATTATAGTACACTCTCGATAAATAGCTATCGAATGAATGAATAAATGAGAAAACGTGTTAAATGCTTAGCACAGTGCTTGGCACATAATAACTGATGATATATGTTAGATAATTACATTTTAGATATATTAACATCTATTTCACAGGGCTGGTGAAGTGATTAGTTGGGATAATATGTGAAAGGCACCAACTGTAGCCACCATTTACTGAATGCCTAGTGTTGCATTCATGTAATGGGGATAGAGAAGAATTGACATTTGGCTACTCAACATGTATTTGTTTGCAATCCCATAGTTGTTTTTTTTTTTTTTTTGGCTGCATTGGCTCTTCGTTGCTGCGCGCAGGCTTTCTCTAGTTGCAGTGAGCGGGGGCCACTCTTTGTTGTGGTGCTTGGGCTTCTCGTTGCAGTGGCTTCTCTTGTTGCAGAGCATGGGCTCTAGGGATGCAGGCTTCAGTAGTTGCAGCACACAGGTTCAGTAGTTGCGGCATGCAGGCTCAGTAGTTGTGGCGCATGGGCTTAGTGGTTCCATGACATGTGGGATCTTCCTAGACCAGGGATCGAACCCGTGTCCCCTGCATTGGCAGACGGATTCTTAACCACTGTGCCACCAGGGAAGTCCTGCCCATAGATATTTAATTGAATTTTCAAACATTCACACTAATATTCAGATTTTAAAATCCCAACCTAAGAAGTATTGTGATCCATGTTGGGAAATGTGAGACAAATGAGCATATTGTTCTGGGCACAGTTTGTTCCATGAAGCAAGTTACTAACTAGACCTTATTGTTGGAAGCATTATTAATTCAAGTATTCCATTAGCTTGCCCTTCCTACACTTGACAAAATCAATCTTGTTTGTGCTAGAATATTTATTCTCCTGTAACAGGGATATGGCTGAAAAAAATTTTAGGTAATATCAGAAGAACTATCAGCTGAAAAAACGATTCCTCAAGTATAAGGGCTGCTACTGGCAGGAAATTCACTCTGGGTGTGAGATCTCCCACTGTAGCAGCCCAGAGCCGCATCTCACTATGCTTCCCGTGGCAAAGAGCCTGGCACATGGACGATGCTCATAAATGTTTGTTAAAATACAGGAAAAGTGAATTAAAGTCTAGGCTCACACCTTCTGCACAATCTAAGGGGAAGGAATATGGGATTGAAGGCTTTCAGTACGTATTGGCTTAAGTCACCATCCTGTCGTTTACTAGCTGTGTAACCTAAGACAAATTATTTAATTCCCCCGAGGTTGGATTCTGAAACCATAACAGGGAAAAATGCTGTTAATTCTGTAGGACTTGTGTGGTAACAACTGGGAGATAAGGTAACTAGCTGAATGCAGTTGATTGTTTTTACTTCCCTCCCTCGCAGCTGGCCTCAGAAAGTTAGCCTGCTTTTCTGACTTTTCTAATCTTTTCAGCCTTTCTACAGCTAAAGGAGATCCACAAGCAATAGACTGGTCCATAATCTCTACAACTCTGTTTCCTAGAAGACAAATCCAGGGGCTTTTGATTGTATGCATTTTAATATTATTCAAAATGTGAAACTTAAATAGGAGATGGCTCATACAATAAACACGATCACTGATAAATATTTTGTAGTTCGCTTCTGTAAAACTAACTAGAATCCCTGTTAGACTCCTAACCCTATGCCCTTGTTCTTGGGGAAGGGCTCATCAAACCTGCTATGCTTCCAACTTCTTCCTTCTAGAAGGGACCTCCTTCAAGCAGTTATGAAGAGACCAAGTAGATTAGCAGGTGCTTCTTTCTTGTTTCATGTGAACAATTTGTATCTCTGAGGATCTTTAGCCTGAGTGATTTCCATTTTAACTGAGTCTCTGCCTCACCCAGGAGTAGTCATCTCAAACATCCCTCACACTGGATAATGATGTGGTCTGCAAGGGTTGTCTTTGAATAAAAAAGAGACCTTTAATAGGTTTTCAGACTACCCTGATAATTCCTAGTGTATTCCCCTATACTTGAAAGAAAACTTCACTTGTAAGTTTTGCTTTAAATCTCAATTCTGAAACTAGGTTGTAATTGGATTCACTCAATTCATCAATTCACAAACATTTGAGTCCTTCCACGTGCTAGGATCTCGGGATTAAAGAGATGGAAAGACATGCTCTCAATCTCAAAGAGCTTCCACTAGAATGGGAGAGACAAGCACATATATGACAATTCTGTGTCAGAGGCAGAGGAGAAGGCACAGTTACGGAGAGAGGAGTTATTTCTTCCTACATTGGGAGGCACTAGGAGCTGAGCGTTAAAGAATTGTTGTGTTAATTATCTACCCCCTAAATTTGTGGCTTCAAACAAAATCTATCATAGTTTCTGTGGGTCAGGAGCCTGAGCATGATGTATCTGCATGGTTCTTGCTCAGAGTTTTCCATAAGGCTGCAATCAACATGTCAGCCAGGGCCGCAGTCATCCTGAGTGTTTGGCTGGGGAAAGATCTGCTCCCAAGCTTACTCAGGCTGTTGGACCGCGGGCCTCATCAAGGCAGACCTGAGATGGTGGAAGAGGAGAAGCACATTCAAGGAAGAGGAACCCACGTGAGCTAAGTCATGAACGCATGAGTGAGGCCTGACCGGAGAATTTCAACATTTGACTGGAGTTCAGGGTGCAGGTGTAGGATGGAGAGTGATGATGGTGATGGTAGTGGTTGAAAGTAAGGCTAGAAAGATGGGGAAAGGGCTATGAAGGGCTTCGTGTAGAGAAATGGAGAAAATTGTGCTTTATCCCAAGGTGCTGGGAACCATTAAGAATTTTTAAGGAGAGTCATGATTACATATTTACTGTCAAAAGATCACTCTTTTGGCAGTGTTGATATAGGGGTTATTTATCCCACTTACAGCTGATCCCATGAGACTCTCATAATCTGCATGCATGCCAGCTTCTCTGGTCTGCAGAAGCAAGGCAGCTGCAGGCTGTACGACGAGCCATCAATAACTTGTCACTAGGTTATAGGGCCCGTGTGTGGTGCTGGTGGTGAAATGGCAGAAGGAAGGGTGGCTGATCTCTTTTTCTTGCCCAGGAAAACTGAGAAAACTTAGATCAGGAGCAGTTGCATGTTCATCCTTTAGTAGGATAAAATGTAATTAGCTTCTACAGATTGCTCACTTTAGCCCCTCTGACTGAGAACCATCCCACTGTCCCTATCTTGAAGTTTATTGTTTGGAAGTTGGAAAGTTTTGAAAAGCCATTAGCAAAGTACTAAAAGATAAGAAATATGCGCATACTCTGCCAGCCTTTTAGAGATTTAGAGGTTTTTGAAATATAACACAATAAAGCAATCATGCCTCAGTTTCTTGTTTGCAAAGCAAGAGTCTTGAACATGGTGGGCTCTGAGGCCCCGGAGAGTTTCACATTCTGAGATTTTCTGTAAGAGGCATAATTACTGAGAAATCTGCTTGTTTATTTTCTTTCCAGAGATTAATCTTAGGACAGGCTATATTCTTCCCATTTCAGCCTGACATGAATTCTTTGATGTTTTGGGGTCATATCATTGTGGAAAAGGCTTTTCTTCTTGTATTGTTGCAAAATGTGTAGAAAAGCAGTTGCTAAGATAACATTGGAACTTGTAAATGCATTTACTTCCCTCTGTACTGCTGACAGCCTGAACTTTTTTCCTTTTCTAGGAGAGACATTGCCATTTCCAATAGGGAGTATATAATGCATGACCAGAGGAAAAGCCTCGAGTAATAAAGTAGAAGTGGATGGTCTGTCGCCCTGCTGTCAGTCAGCTGGGAAGTAGTAAGAGGTCGTGCCTGTGCTGAGTTTGCTCAGTCATCTCTGCCCCACTCAGCTGCTGGTGGAGCAGAGCGGTAGCCAATCCAAACGCAGAGGCCTGTGTGGTTAAAGGGACTCTATTTCTCACTACCCACAGAGGTCTCTTGAACTTGTTGTCACATGAAGGTGGCAAAAAAAATTTGTGGGGAATGATTAACCCTGATTCTGCAATGAGAACTACATATAATTTATCATACATATTTATGCATAAAAGGAAAATGTGGGATTTTGGGGTGCTGTAGGTCCTCCTCAATAAGAAGGTGATGAGGTCCTCTAACCAGTGTAGAAGGCGTATTTAGGGGCCTTCACATATATATATATATATATTTTTTTTTTTTTTGAGGGGTACGCGGACCTCTCACTGTTGTGGCCTCTCCCGTTGCGGAGCACAGGCTCCGGACGCGCAGGCTCAGCGGCCATGGCTCACGGGCCCAGCCGCTCTGCGGCATGTGGGATCTTCCCGGACCGGGGCACGAACCTGTGTCCCCTGCATCGGCAGGTGGACTCTCAACCACTGCGCCACCAGGGAAGCCCTCACATATATTTTTAATAAATTATTTTTAGCCAGGTGAGTAATATACAGGTGTTCATTGTTTTATTTGCTTGTACTTTTTTTTTAATAGAGAAAAGGTAGTGGAATTTTTAAAGTAGATTTATTGAGCTCGATATACATAACTGTACATATCTAAAGTATACTATTTGAAAATTTGACATATGTATATACCTGTGAAACCATCACCACAAGCAAGAAAATGAGCATATGCACCATCTCTAAAAATTTCTTTATACTTCTTTGTAATCTGTCTCTTCTGATCCTCTGTACTGTTTCCAGCCTTTCCAACCATTGATTCCCTTTCTGTCACTATAAATTAGTTTGCATTTTCTAGAATTTTCTGTAAGTGGAATCATACAATATGTACTTTGTGTTGGTTCGCTTCTTTTACTCAGCATATTTATTTTGAAATTCATCAACATTGTTGCATGTAGCAAAGGTTTATTCTTTTTTTATTGCTAAGTAGTATTCCCGGCTACTCTTTGTTGTGGTGCACAGGCTTCTCATTGCCGTGGCTTCTCTTTGTTGCAGAGCATGGGCTCTAGGCATGAGGGCTTCAGTAGTTGTGGCACACAGGCTCAGTAGTTGTGGCTTGCAGGCTCTAGAGCGCAGGCTCAGTAGTTGTGGCGCATGGGCTTAGTTGCTTTGCGGCATGTGGGATCTTCCTGGACCAGGAATCGAACCTGTGTCCTCTGCATTAGCAAGCAGATTCTTAAACACTGTGCAACCAGGGAAGTCCCTGCATGTATCTTTTCAAATTAGTATTTTTATTTTCTTTGGATATATGCTCAGGAATGAGGTGTGAGGTGAAATTAGAACATTTTCTCACACCGTATACAAAAGTAAACTCAAAATGGATTAAAGGCCTAAATGAAGAGCAGAAACCAAAAAACTTTTAGAAGAAAATATAGGCAGAACCCTCTTTGACATAAATCATAGCAATATTTTTTTGGATCTGTCTCCTCAGGCAAAGGGAAACAAAAGCAAAAATAAACTAATGGGACCTAATTAAACTTAAAAGCTTTGCACAGCAAAGGAAACCATCGACAAAATGAAAAGATAGCCTACTGAATGGGAGAAAATATTTGCAATGACAGGGGGTTAACGTCCAAAATATATAAACAGCTCATATAGCTCAATACCAAGAACCCCACAACCCAATTAAAAAATGGGCAGAAGACCTGAATAGACATTTTCCAAAAAAGACATACAGAGGGCCAACAGGCACATACAAAGATGCTCAACATTGCTAACTATCGGGGAAATGCACATGAAGAGCAGAGATTTGATATGAAGTCCAATTTATCAATTTGTTCTTTTATGTATAATGATTTTGGTGTTGTAGCTAGGAAATCTTTGCTGAAACCAAGGTATTAGTGATTTTTTTCCCATACCTTTTCCTAGAAGTTTTATAGTTTTTAGGATTTACTTTTAGATCTATGATCCATTTCAAGTTAATTTTTTTATATGTTATGAAATACAGCTCCAAGTTCAATTTTTTTTTTGCATAGGGATAGCCAATTGTTCCTGTACCATTTGTTGAAAAGTTCACCCTTTGTCACATATATGATTTCAAATTTTTCTTTCCATATGTGGCTTGTCTTTTTTTTCTCTCAGTGTTATCTTTTGCAGTACAATAGTTATTAATTTTGATGCAGTCACATTTGCCTATTTTCTCTTTTATGGTTTGAAATTTTGGAGTTGTGTTTTAAGAAATTGTTGCTGCTCAAAAATTTCTTGGCTAGGATTGAATTTCCATCTTTTAGTTATCTGTCCACAGTGTGATAGTCAAATATGGATGGAATATTCTTAGTGTATAGAATATACAAACATTATGAAGCAAATATGTATTATTTCAGAAAGTTAAGAGGGATCAAGGCAAATGTGAGTGACAAATTAGGGACAGAAGGAAGTTTGAAACTTTCTTGGGAAAAAAAGAAGAAAAAATTGCCATGGATTTATTTTTTTTTTTTGAGAACAGAAGAACAATGTTGGAGATGCAATAAAGTTTAGCATCAGGTGCTAAGCAGGTGGTGTGTATACTTGGACTTAAAGTGAAAGATCAACCATAAAGTATTAGTGATCATTACCTTGTTGTGTAAACAATTACTGGGAATCATTTTGGATACAGAAAAAAAAACACTCATATTCCTTTTTGTACATCTGCCCAGCAAATACCCAGTTTGGGACCCATGGGACAATTTGCCTTTCTTCCTCTAACATGCAGAGGACTATGCTTCAGTAGCTTTTCTTGTTCCAAATCATCACTACTTTCCTTAGGCTCTCTGGCCAACTCACACATCTCCTTGGTTCCGACAGCTGCCTCACCTTGTACGTCATTGAAGCTATCAAATGTGCTGCTGTCCCCTGCACCTAAACGCATATCTATATCCACAGCTATCCCTCCATCTTTTCCTCCAGTCCAGAAAAAATGAGAGTTTCCTCCTCTCATTGCAGGTCACTCCCCACCTCCCTTTGCCCTTGACACCCCTTCCCCTGATTCCAAGATGAACTTCCTTTGTCATTCCCTCTGTTTCTCGTATCCTCATTGCTGCCTTTCCACTGGGCTATTCTTGCAGTGAACAAATATGTTCATGGTTCTCTTATCCTAAAAATATTTATCCATTGGACCCTGTATTTCCCCTCATGTTTTTTTGCTTCCTATATTATTCATGTTTTTTGAAAGAGTAATATTGCTATCACTACTATTCCAGCTTCCTCTTCCATCCACTGCATCCTGGCCTCTGCCACCACCACTCTGTTGAGACTCTCTCCCTAAGGTCCAAAGACTCCTTAATTGCCATATCTAATAGACATTTTTTCAAGACTATTTTTCTGGACCTTTCAGTTGCATTTACTTCTTTTTTGAAACTCTTACACCCTTGGGTACTGTGAAATTTTACTCTCTTGGTTCCTCTTCTGCTCCTCAGACTATTTCTTTGTCTGCTCACTGGATTTTTTTCTTTTAATGTAAGTGACTCATCTAAATGAATGATGAATGCATGCACACTGGAACTATTTTTGTTTCTTTGTCAAGCTTTTTAGATTGGATACTCAAATGAAAATTGTACTGTTAACTTTTGGTTTTATTTTAGTAGGTCATATGTTCTAACTGTATTCAATTAACTTTTTACTTAAGATTAGCCTGGCAGAGAAAGTATCCTTTTGGATCTGTTTACCTGTTCTCTTTGCAAGAATATGGATGGTCATTAAATCTGTGTACCGAAACAGCTGAATTCTGAGTATTCAACTCATAGGACTGAAATATATAGTGCTGTGCTTTAAAATTATGCAAACCTTAGAAATCTGTAAACGAGAATAGAATTTGGAGCCTAGAGGTAGAAAATGTGATTAAAAAGAATATGAGAGCTTCTGAGATTTTTTTTCCTGGGCAGGAGTAAAAAATAACAGACAAGTCTTATTTCTTTTTTTCTCTACCACATAAAAAGGCAACACAAAGGCTTAGAAATACAGAGTTGCTTTTGGCATTTAAATAGATTTTTGCCATATAGTACAGTAATCCTTGTTTAAGTCAGCAAAGGAGTGTGGAGGCACAAAGTTAAGGTTAAATTCTTTATACATGTGATTTTACTGCCATGTTTGATAGAACAGAGAGAAAACATTAAGTATGAACATGTTTTTTCCATCAATATTATTTTATTACTGGATAGAATGAGCCTCTTAAAAGTCTAGTCTAATTTAAGCCACTTTTGGTCATTTAAAAAAATGTCCATGGTCATTTTGTTTACTCAAAAATTTCAAATGTATAAATATTTTTTAAAAAGAGACATCTAAATGGCTTAAAAAGAGGTCTGTGAAGGTTTATGCAGGATAAAGCAATCGTGTTTATATTTATTCTTTATTTTATCACAAGAGATTTTGTTTCCTTTCACCCACTTACATGAAATATGGCTGGTTGATGCCCCATAAACAGCGCTAGCCCTCTGCAACTGAGCAGAGTGGCAGCATGCCTGACTAATGGCCGGTTAAAGTCTCTGATGCACAGGGATTAAATTAAATAAGGCTCTGTGTTGTCAAGATTTAGAATGTACTGATGAACCAACATTTATTCATCTGCTTTTTATTTAGCTTTGAAGGCTTGCAGGTCAGCTGCCTCTGATCGCTCTGGCTGCCTTCCAGGGAGGCTGAAGGGACCGGTGCAATTACAATGCCACTAGGTGGCAGTCTTTGACGGGTAAACCCCCTGTCTCACATGTAAGGGCCAGTTGCTATCTATTTCTCTATCTCTCTCCCCTCTTCTTTTCTCTTTCTCTTCCTCTTTCTTTCTTTCATGCTATTTTTAACCTCTTATTCCCATGAAACATTTTATTTATGTCTTTATGAACATATTTATTATTTACTTATTTTCCATCTCTGGAATAGTAGGAGGGTTTCTGAATGCTATAGCAACAGGAGGGACCATTCATTTACACTTAATAAATGTACATAAAAGGTGACTGAATTTAAAAATCAAACACTAGGCTCCTACCAAAAAGAAAATTACATACAATTACCAAAGACCAATGTAAGTATAATCCATCTTGCACTCCCTAGGAAAAAAGTGATTGGCAAAACTGATTGTGTAAGCTTCACTCACTGGTCAAGAAGGAGGTGTTCTTAAATTCCATATATATGTGTTAGCATACGGTATTTGTCTTTCTCTTTCTGACTTACTTCACTCTGTTTGACAGACTCTAGGTCCATCCACCTCATTACAAATAGCTCAATTTTGTTTCTTTTAATGGCTGAGTAATATTCCATTGTATATATGTGCCACATCTTCTTTATCCATTCATCCGATGACGGACACTTAGGTTGCTTCCATCTCCTGGCTATTGTAAATAGAGCTGCAGTGAACATTGTGGTACATGACTCTTTTTTTTTTTTTTTTTAACATCTTTATTGGGGTACAATTGTTTTACAATGGTGTGCTAGTTTCTGCTTTATAACAAAGTGAATCAGTTATACATATACATATGTTGCCATATCTCTTCCCTCTTGCGTCTCCCTCCCTCCCACCCTCCCTATCCCACCCCTCCAGGCTGTCACAAAGCACCGAGCCAATATCCCTGTGCCATGCGGCTGCTTCCCACTAGCTATCTACCTTACTACGTTTGTTGGTGTGTATATGTCCATGACTCTCTCTCGCCCTGTCACAGCTCACCCTTCCCCCTCCCCATAACCTCAAGTCCGTTCTCTAAGAGGTCTGCGTCTTTATTCCTGCCTTACCCCTAGGTTCTTCATGACATTTTTTTTTCCTTAAATTCCATACATATATGTTAGCATACGGTATTTGTCTTTTTCTTTCTGACTTACTTCACTCTGTATGACAGACTCTAGGTCTATCCATCTCATTACAAATAGCTCAATTTCGTTTCTTTTTATGGCTGAGTAATATTCCATTGTATATATGTGCCACATCTTCTTTATCCATTCATCTGATGATGGACATTTAGGTTGTTTCCATCTCTGGGCTATTGTAAATAGAGCTGCAATGAACATTTTGGTACATGACTCTTTTTGAATTATGGTTTTCTCAGGGTATATGCCCAGTAGTGGGATTGCTGGGTCATATGGTAGTTCTATTTTTAGTTTTCTGAGGAAGCTCCATAGTGTTTTCCATAATGGCTGTATCAATTTACATTCCCACCAACAACGCAAGAGGGTTTCCTTTTCTCCACACCCTCTCCAGCATTTATTGTTGGTAGATTTTTTGATGATGACCACTCTGACTGATGTGAGGTGATACCTCATTGTAGTTTTGATTTGCATTTCTCTAATGATTAGTGATGTTGACCATCCTTTCATGTGTTTGTTGGCAATCTGTATATCTTCTTCGGAGAAATGTCTAGTTAGATCTTCTGCTCATTTTTGGTTGGGTTGTTTGTTTTTTTGATATTGAGCTGCACGAGCTGCTTGTAAATTTTGGAGATTAATCCTTTGTCAGTTGCTTCATTTGCAAATATTTTCTCCCATTCTGAGGGTTGTCTTTTCTCATGTTATGTTTTCCTTTGCTGTGCAAAAGCTTTTAAGTTTCATTAGGTCCCATTAGTTTATTTTTGTTTTTATTTCCTTTTCTCTAGGAGGTGGGTCAAAAAGGGTCTTGCTGTGATTTATGTCAAAGAGTGTTCTGCCTATGTTTTCCTCTAAGAGTTTTATAGTGTCTGGCCTTACATTTAGGTCTTTAATCCATTTTGACTTTATTTTTGTGTACAGTGTTAGGGGGTGTTCTAATTTCATTCTTTTACATGTAGCTGTCCAGTTTTCCCAGCACCAATTATTGAAGAGACTGTCTTTTCTCCATCGTATATTCTTGCCTCCTTTATCAAAAATAAGGTGACCATAGGTGCGTAGGTTTACCTCTGGGCTTTCTATCCTGTTCCATTGATCTATATTTCTGTTTTTGTGCCAGTACCATACTGTCTTGATTACTGTAGCCTTGTAGTATAGTCTGAAGTCAGGGAGCCTGATTCCTCCAGCTCCGTTTTTCTTTCTCAAGATTGCTTTGGCTATTTGGGGACTTTTGTTTTTCTGAGGTTTTATCTTGTTCCTTCATCTGGTGTATAGCCCCTCTGCCTTTTCATCTTGTCTATCTTTCTGTGAACGTGCGGGGTCTTTTGTGTTTCCGGGCAAATTGTGACATTTTTTGTTCTAGTTCTCTGAAAAATACCATTGGTAGTTTGATAGGGATTTCATTGAATCTGTAGATTGCTTTGGGTAGTGTAGTCATTTTCACAGTGTTGATTCTTCCAATCCAAGAACATGATATATCTCTCCATCTGTTTGTATCATCTCTAATTTATTTCATCATTGTCTTATAGTTTTCTGTATACAGATCTTTTGTCTCCTTAGGTAGGTTTTTTCCTAGGTATTTTATTCTTTTTGTTGCAGTGGTAAATGGGAGTGTTTCCTTAATTTCACTTTCAGATTTTTCATCATTAATGTATAGGAATGCAAGAGATTTCTGTGCATTAATTTTGTATCTTGCTACTTTACCAGATTCATTGATTAGCTCTAGTAGTTTTCTGGTAGCATCTTTAGGATTCTCTATGTATAGTATCATGTCACCTGCAAACAGTGACAGCTTTGCTTCTTCTTTTCCAATTTGAATTCCTTTTATTTCTTTTTCTTCTCTGATTGCTGTGGCTAAAACTTCCAAAACTATGTTGAATAACACTGGTGAGAGTGGACAACCTTGTCTGGTTCCTGATCTTAGAGGAAATGGTTTCAGTTTTTCACCATTGAGTACGATGTTGGCTGTGGGTTTGTCATATATGGCCTTTACTATGTTGAGGTAGGTTCCCTCTATGCCCACTTTCTGGAGAGTTTTTATCATAAATGGGTGTTGAATTTTGTCAAAAGCTTTTTCTACATCTATTGAGATCATCATATGGTTTTTATTCTTCAATTTGTTAATATGGTGTATCACATTGATTGATTAGTGTATATTGAAGAATCCTTGCATCCCTGGGATAAATCCCACTTGATCATGGTGTATGATCCTTTCAATGTGTTGTTGGATTCTGTTTGCTGGTATTTTGTTGAGGAGTTTTGCATGTATATTCATCAGTGATATTGGTCTGTAATTTTCCTTTCTTGTAGGATCTCTCTTTGGTTTTGGTATCATGGTGATGGTGGCCTCATAGAATGAGTTTGGGAGTATTCCTTCCTCTGCAGTTTTTGGGAAGAGTTTGAGAAGGACAGATGTTAGCTCTTTTCTAAATGTTTGACAGAATTCACCTGTGAAACCATCTAGTCCTGGACTTTTGTTTGTTGGAAGATTTTAAATCACAGTTTCAATTTCATTACTTGTGATTGGCCTGTTCATATTTTCTATTTCTTCCTGGTTCAGTCTTGGAAGGTTATACCTTTCTAAGAATTTGTCCATTTCTTCCAGGTTGTCCATTTTATTGGCATAGAGTTGGTTGTAGTAGTCTCTTAGGATGCTTTGTATTTCTGTGGTGTCTGTTGTAACTTCTTTTTCATTTCTAATTTTATAGATTTGAGTCCTCTCCCTCTTTCTCTTGATGAGTCTGGCTAATGGTTTATCAATTTTGTTGATCTTCTCAAAGAACCAGCTTTTAGTTTTATTGATCTTTGCTATTGTTTTCTTTGTTTCTATTTCATTTATTTCTGCTCTGATCTTTATGATTTCTTTCCTTCTAATAACTTCGGGTTTTGTTTGTTCTTCTTTCTCTAGTTCCTTTAGGTGTAAGTTTAGATTGTTTATTTGAGGTTTTTCTTGTTTCTTGAGGTAGGATTGTATTGCCATAAACTTCCCTCTTAGAACTCTTTTGCTGCATCTCATAGGTTTTGGATTGTCATGTTTTCTTTGTGATTTGTCTCTTGGTATTTTTGATTTCCTCTTTGATTTCTTCAGTGATCTTCTGGTTATTTAGTGACATATTATTTAGCCTCCATGTGTTTGTGTTTTTTATGTTTTTTTCCCTGTAATTGACTCTAATCTCATAACGTTGTGGTCAGAAAAGATGCTTGATATGTTTTTAATTTTCTTATATTTAACGATGCTTGATTTGTGACCCAAGATGTGATCTATCCTGGAGAATGTTCCGTGTGCACTTGAGAAGAAAGTGTAATCTGCCGTTTTTGGATGGACTGTCCTATAAATATCAGTTAAATCAATCTGGTCTGTTGTGTTTTTTAAAGCTTGTGTTTCCTTATTAATTTTCTGGCTGGATGATCTGTCCATTGGTGTAAGTGAGGTGTTAAGGTCCCCCACTATTATTGTGTTACTGTCGATTTCCTCTTTTATAGCTGTTAGCACTTGCCTTATATATTGAGGTGCTCCTATGTTGGGTGCATATATATATTTACAATTGTTTTACCTTCTTCTTAGATTGATCCTTTGATCATTATGTAGTGTCCTTCCTTGTGTCTTGTAACATTCTTTATTTTAAAGTCTATTTTATCTGATATGAGTATTGTTACTGCAGCTTTCTTTTGATTTCCATTTGCATGGAATATCTTTTTCCATCCCCACACTTTCAGTCTTTATGTGTCCCTAGGTCTGAAGTGGGCCTCTTGTGGACAGCATATATATGGGTCTTGTTTTTGTGTCCATTCAGCAAGCCTGTGTCTTTTGGTTTGAGCATTTAATCCATTCACGTTTAAGGTAATTATCAATATGTATGTTCCTATGACCATTTTCTTAACTGTTATGGATTTGTTATTCTAGGTCCTTTTCTTCTCTTGTGTTTCCCACTTAGAGACATTCCTTTAGCATTTGTTGTAAAGCTGCTTTGGTGGTTCTGAATTGTCTTAGCTTTTCCTTGTCCATAAAGCTTTTGATTTCTCCATTGAATCTGAATGAGACCCTTGCTGGGTAGAGTAATGTTGGTTGTAGGTTCTTCCCTTTCATCTCTTTAAATATATCGTGCCACTCCCTTCTGGCTTGTAGAGTTTCTGCTGCAAAATGAACTGTTAACCTTATGGGAGTTCCCTTGTATGTTATTTGTCATTTTTCCCTTGTTGTTTTCAATAATTTTCCTTTGTCTTTAATTTTTGTCAATTTGATTACTGTGTGTCTTGATGTGTTTCTCCTTGGGTTTATCCTGCCTGAGACTCTCTGTACTTCCTGGACTTGGGTGGCTATTTCCTTTCCCATGTTAAGGGAGTTTTCAACTATAATCTCTTCAAATATTTTCTCGTATCCTTTCTGTCTCTCTTCTCCTTCTGGCAAATATTTTCTCGTGTCCTTTGTCTCTCTCTTCTTGTGGGACTCCTATAATGCGAATGTTGTTGTGTTTAATGGTGTCCCAGAGATCTCTTAGGCTGTATTCATTTCTTTTCATTCTTTTTTTTTTTATTCTGTTCCATGGCAGTGAATTCCACCATTCTGTCTTCCAGGTGACTTATCCGTTCTTCTGCCTCAGTTATTCTGCTATTGATTCCTTCTAATGTATTCTTCATTTCAGTAATTTATTATTCATCTCTGTTTTTGTTCTTTAATTCTTCTAGGTCTTTGTTAAACATTTCTTGCATCTTCTCAATCTTTGCCTCCTTTCTTTTTCCAAGGTTCTGGATCATCTTCACTATCATTGTTCTGAATTCTTTTCCTGGAGGGTTGCCTATCTCCACTTCATTTAGTTGTTTCTCTGGGGTTTTATCTTGTTTCTTTAGCTGGTACATAGTCCTCAGCCTTTTCATTTTGTCTATATTTCTGTGAATGTGGTTTTTGTTCCACAGGCTGCCAGATTATAGTTCTTCTTGCTTCTGCTGTCTGTTCTGTGGTGGGTGAGGCTATCTAAGAGGCTTGTGCAAGCTTCCTGATGGGAGGGACTCATGGTGGGTAGAGCTGGGTGTTGCTCTGGTGGGCAGAGCTCAGTAAAACTTTAACCAGCTTGTCTGCTGATGGGTGGGGCTGGGTTCCCTCCCTGTTGGTTGTTTAGCCTGAGGCAGCCCAACACTGGAGTCTTCCTGGATCTTTGGTGGGGCTAATGGCAGACTCTGGGAGGGCTCCTGCCAAGGAGTACTTCCCAGAACTTCTGCTGCCAGTGTCGTTGTCCCCACAGTGAGCCACAGCCTTCCCCGCATCTCTGCAGGAAACCCTCCAACACCAGCAGGTAGGTCTGGTTCAGTCTCCAGTGGGGTCACTGATTCTTCCCCTGGGTCCCAGCGTGCACACTACTTTGTGTGTGCCCTCCAAGAGTGGAGTCTCTCTTTCTCCCAGTCGTGTCGAAGTCCTGCAATCAAATCCCACTAGCCTTCAAAGTCTGATTCTCTAGGTATTCCTCCTCCTGTTGCCAGAACCCCCAGATTGGGAAGCCTGATGTGGGGCTCAGAACCTTCACTCCAGTGGGTGGACTTCTGTGGTATAAGTGTTGTCCAGTTTGTGAGTGACCCACCCAGCAGTTATGGGATTTGATTTTATTGTGATTGTGTCCCTCCTACCATCTCATTGTGGCTTCTCCTTTGTTTTTGGATGTGGGGTATCCTTTTTGGTGAGTTCCAGTGTCTTCGTATTGACGATTGTTCAGCAGTTAGTTCATGACAATTATTCATTATCTGAGAGTCATTTCACCAAGGGAAAAGATTTGACGTCATCAATTTTACCCATAAAACCAGATTTCATCTTTCCATACTTGACTTACTGCATCTGAAAGCAACTTTTGAATAAAATAAAATCATCAAATCAGTAGAGAAAACCATTGCACTCAGGGGACCTGATGTTAAGATATGGATATTAAGCATATAAATTATGAAGTAACTGTTTTGAATAAAAGCAGTAGTCAAGTCAACATGTCTTGTGATTCAAACAGAATTATCTTTCAAGTTTTGCAGGATGCAAACTGGTAGCACTTTAAGAGTCAGATATTTAACAAAAAAAAGAAGCCAAAATGCATATAAAGTAAAAGAATATTTCATGATCACTTCAAGAATGCATGTCTTTGTTGGAGTGAGTTCCGAAAGTGGTCTTGTTTTTGTTTGAAAACCTTACCTAAATTCCATTTTAAAATCTGGTCTCATATTGAATTTGAGTTCTAATCCAGTGGGTAATATTGGGCATGGCCTGAGACAATATCAACTCTGTTTTGAGCTGTAGAATCTGGTAGTTGTTAGCTTTCTCTGTGCTTGCATCTCTCGCTCTCTCTCTCTCTCAACACACACACACACACACACACACACACACACACCAGCACAGGAGCCACAGGATGAGATAACAGAACCCATTTCTTTTTTTTTTCTTTTTTCATTTTAACACCTTTATTGGAGTATAATTGCTTTACAATGGTATGTTAGTTTCAGCTTCACAACAAAATGAATCAGTTATATATACACACATGTTCCCATATCTCTTCCCGCTGGCGTCTCCCTCCCTCCCACCCTCCCTATCCCACCCCTCCAGGCGGTCACAAAGCACCAAGCTGATCTCCCTGTGCTATGCGGCTGCTTCCCACTAGCTATCTACCTTACGTTTGGTAGTGTATATATGTCCATGCCTCTCTCTCGCTTTGTCACAGTTTACCCTTCCCCCTCCCCATAGCCTCAAGTCCATTCTCTAGTAAGTCTGTGTCTTTATTCCTGTTTCACCCCTAGGTTTTTCATGACATTTTTTTCTTAAATTCCATATATATGTGTTAGCATACGGTATTTGTCTCTCTCTTTCTGACTTACTTCACTCTGTATGACAGACTCTAGGTCCATCCACCTCACTACAAATAACTCAATTTCGTTTCTTTTTATGGCTAATATTCCATTGTATATATGTGCCACATCTTCTTTATCCATTCATCTGATGATGGACATTTAGGTTGTTTCCATCTCTGGGCTATTGTAAATAGAGCTGCAATGAACATTTTGGTACATGACTCTTTTTGAATTATGGTTTTCTCAGGGTATATGCCCAGTAGTGGGATTGCTGGGTCATATGGTAGTTCTGTTTGTACTTTTTTAAGGAACCTCTATACTGTTCTCCACAGTGGCTGTATCAATTTACATTCCCACCAACAGTGTAAGAGGGTTCCCTTTTCTCCACACCCTCTCCAGCATTTATTGTTTCTAGATTTTTTGATGATGGCCATTCTGACTGGTGTGAGATGATATCTCATTGTAGTTTTGATTTGCATTTCTCTAATGATTAGTGATGTTGAGAATTCTTTCATGTGTTTGTTGGCAGTCTGTATATCTTCTTTGGAGAAACGTCTATTTAGGTCTTCTGCCCGTTTTTGGATTGGGTTGTTTGTTTTTTTGTTATTAAGCTGCATGAGCTGCTTATAAAATTTGGAGATTAATCCTTTGTCAGTTGCTTCATTTGCAAATATTTTCTCCCATTCTGAGGGTTGTCTTTTGGTCTTGTTTATGGTTTCCTTTGCTGTGCAAAAGCTTTTAAGTTTCATTAGGTCCCATTAGTTTATTTTTGTTTTTATTTCCATTTCTCTAGGAGGTGGGTCAAAAAGGACCTTGCTGTGATTTATGTCATAGAGTGTCCTGCCTATGTTTTCCTCTAAGAGTTTGATAGTTTCTGGCCTTACATTTAGGTCTTTAATTCATTTTGAGCTTATTTTTGTGTATGGTGTTAGGGAGTGATCTAATCTCATACTTTTACATGTAGCTGTTCAGTTTTCCCAGCACCACGTATTGAAGAGGCTGTCCTTTCTCCACTGTACATTACTGCCTCCTTTATCAAAGATAAGGTGACCATATATGCGTGGGTTTATCTCTGGGCTTTCTATCCTGCAGAACCCATTTCTGAGGTAACCATCTTAGATGTTCTGCAGATGAAATCCACGCTGGAGAATATCAGACATTCTTTAGTTTTCAACAATGCCCAAGTCTGAATAGTAGTTTTTGAGGAAGGGAAATTAATGTAGTAGATAAAGACATTCAGCTGAAACTCAGAACCTTGCCCAGTTGTAGCCAAGCACTGGCCAGTCTCTGTGAGGACTTTAGAAGCCTGGACATATCAAAGAGCTAACATCCCTGTCTACAAGCATGGGAAATGGAACAATATGAACTCAGGGATTCATGGACTCAGAGAGAGTTACAGTTTCAGGAAGGGGAAAAATCAGGAGGATCAGAACCAGATCATGGTAGAGCTATTTTCATTATCTATGTTAACTAAGAATTTTCCCCATTTTTTGAGTGAGGAGGAAGTAGATGCTAACACCAAAACTGTACTGCATATTACACGTAATTGTGCTGAAGTTAACTTTGGTAAATTGTCAAGTTCAATCTATTGTGCGGGGTTAACACACCACTTAACACCTTATACTTTCTCTCATTACTATAAAATTCTTAGTAGAATAATTTCTTCATATACTGTTGAAGAGAAGTGGCAGAACTTGGTGGAATCTCTGCTGATAATTTTTTTTTTTTTTTTTTTTTTTGTGGTACGCGGACGTCTCACTGTTGTGGCCACTCCTGTTGTGGAGCACAGGCTCCGGACGCACAGGTTCAGCGGCCATGGCTCATGGGCCCAGCTGCTCCGCGGCATGTGGGTTCCTCCCGAACCGGGGCACAAACCCATGTCCCCTGCATCGGCAGGTGGACTCTCAACCACTGCGCCACCAGGGGAGCCCTCTGCTGATAATTTTATGCAAGATTCTAGAGGGCAGAACAGGCTAGCATCCTCCAGCGGATGGTGTCTACTTAAGGCCTATGGCTTGGGTTAATTTAGAAGGAGAAAGAATTGTATGGTATTACAGGCAGTGAAGAAACTTTAGGTCTCATATCTAACCAGACCTTCAAATATTAAGGAAGTTGAGGTCAGGACAGTAAATGGCTTGTCCAAGGCCACCAAAGCAACATAGCAGGGCCAGGACCGGTATGTAGATCTCCAGGCCCTACCCCTTCTTCACCTTCTGCTTCTTGATTTCACCAAAATTGCTTGTTCTAGCAAGGGAGAAAATCTTTCTTAATCTGTTTCTGAAATAAAATTTTCTCTGCCATTTGCAACACTCCAGAGAATAGGAACATAACAGAATCGTTGTTTTGCGTTAATACCTCCATTTCCAGCCATCTCGGCAATCAATCAGAACTTTTATCTTCTTGCCTGAGAGACAAGGACATTTAATTCACAACAATTTCCTTTTTCCTTTCTCTCAGCGACTCTATTAAATAAAACATGATGAATTACACTCTATATTTGCATGTCAGCTAAAACAGGGGCAAAGCTCTGCTAGAACAGAGAGGATCCTGCCCTTGCCTAAACCTGACAGAGGAGAAATGGAGGAAAGCGCTGGGAAATGCTCAAATTCTGCTCAGGTGAGCATTTTTCACTCAAGAAAAGGGGCCCAATTAACAGCCAGAATGAGAACTGGAAGCTATGCTAAAAATTAATAAATAAATTCTAATCAGCAAAGATCATAGTCCTACCTAATTAAGGCTAGTTTCTAAAATAACACTTGAGTCTTAGAGAACTGAGCTGGGGTATAATCCGGCCAAGTATTCATGTTACTGTACTGGTCCTTTCAGTTAATTCCCTTCTTCCCATAACAATAAGAACAGAGATTTTTTGAATCTGTTCATTTATGGAGACTGTTCATCTTTCCTCTTCTTCAGCGTGCCCTGGAATGCTTGTCTGGTATGTCTTTTAGATCAACCCAATGTATCTTGCAATCTTTTGCCTATGGAGCTATTATTGACTGTAGTGTTGACAGGACTATAAAGGCATTGCCCAGTCCAGCCAGCTGGTTTTGTGCAGACAGAGGATGACATTTCTACTTCTATATTCTTTCCTACAGGGAGTTTATGGTTTGTTTGAAAACAAGGTTAAATAATGAGGTGTTGACTTGAATGCAGGTCTCCTGCCTCTTAGTGACAAAGCTGTTTTCATTCATTTATTTATTCATTTAAGATATCTTATTCTGCTGGGAATGTAAAGATAAACAAGATATAGTATCTTCCCTCAACAAATTTACAGACTGGGGAGGGATTATAGCTAAATTAACTCTAATAATACAGTGTGATAAGCACCATTATGGAATGAATATGAGATTCCGTGGGAGCACATAGGAGAGGTTCATAATGCAATTTGAGGGATTTAGGGAAATTGTTAATTTACTTAATCCTTCTGTAACGCAGTTTAAGGAAAATGTTCTAGAAAAAGTAAAGTCTAAATTGCAACCTGAAGGATGGAGTGGAGTTAGCTTAGTGATGCAGTGGGGGAACCAGGAAGAGAGAATAATCTGAGGTGAGAAAGCCTGGCTCATTCATGGAAAAATGTGCCATTTATGTACAGGATGACTATATATTGACATTGATGAGAGAAGAAGCTAAGAAATTTTTTAGGCTTCATAAGCTATATTTAAGATTTTGAACTTGCTATTTATTGTAATGGGAAAATGTTGAATGATTACCAGAACATGAATGACAAAAATACTTTTAGGCTACAGAACAATTACTCAGGCTAGGGTATAGATGATAGATTAGACAAAATCAAGAGAACAGACACTATCCCTACCACAGCCTGGATTCTCTGTCTGTAAAGTCTTTTGTTACAGTTGATCAGAAGGAATCTTATTTAGTAAATGAGCAAATGTTGGAATTTCTATGACTTGGTAACCAAATTTCATAGTCTTGCCAGGTTCCAAAAGTAGGATTCCCCAGTGTTACCTTCCCCAGGGGAGCAAGGTTGTACCAGTCAGCATGGCCTGCTTATTACATCTAGACCTGTAGATGTTTCACTTCTTGTGTCAGGGAATCTGCAGCTCTTCCTAAGTCTTCAATTCCCCCTATATTCTGGCTGGTGATTATAGTTCTGGTAGCAATACTCACAGCTCTTTTTCCTCTTTTGATATTCCCTATTATTTGTCTCTTACTCATGGTCCTTGATTTTAATTCATTATCCAGTTAAGGGAGGAGGCAGTATGCAATCCCGGCCTCCAATGACTTTTCAAAGATTGGTCATCCTTTTCCAAAGGTGCATGACTCTGTACCATGGGGTCCACCAATCTACCTTAGGACGTGTTATGCTAATGAGGTATGCTATATGAGAAGTAAATAGTCTCCATTCATTTCTCTGAGTAACGAAGGGAAAATAGGAAACAATCATATTGCATGCTTCACTAGGTCCTCACTGCCCGTGACAGGCCTACCATCTTGCCATTTTGTAAAGACCAGTACTGCTCTCAGGAATAATCCTCATGCAAATCACATCAGGGGACTGTTTGTTTGGCCCTATTCACTCTATTTCTTTTTTTTGCAAAATTTATTTATTTATTTGTATAAATTTTATTTATTTATGGCTGTGTTGGGTCTTTGTTGCTGTGCATGGGCTTTCTCTAGTTGCAGCGAGCAGGGCCTACTCTTCGTTGCAGTGCACGGGCTTCTCACTGTGGTGGCTTCTCTTTTTGCAGAGCATGGGCTCTAGGCGCATGGGCTCAGTAGTTATGGTTTGTGGGCTCCACAGCGCAGGCTCAGTAGTTGTGGTGCACGGGCTTAGCTGCTCCGTGGTGTGTGGGATCTTCCCGGACCAGTGCTTGAACCCATGTCCCCTGCATTGGCAGGCGGATTCCCAACCACTGCTCCACCAGGGAAGCCCTGTCTATTTATTTTACATTATTTTCCATGGTTTATCACAGGATATTGAATATAGTTCCCTGTGCTATACATTAGGACCTTGTTGTTTATCCATTCTAAATGCAATAGTTCACATTTACCAACCCCAAACTCCGAGTCCATTCATCTCCGTCCCCACCGCCCCACCTTGGCAACCACAAGTCTTATCTCTATGTCTATGAGTCTGTTTCTGTTTTGTAGATAGGTTCATTTGTGCCATGTTTTAGATTCCACATACAAGTGATATCATACGGTATCTGTCTTTCTCTTTCTGACCTCCTTCACTTAGTGTGATCATCTCTAGTTGCATCCATGTTGCTGCAAATGTTGGCCCCATTCACTTTCGATCCTAATGTGAGTTTAAATTTAGAGGCCAAGATAGATCACTTCTAAAGTCAAAAGATCGTGGCTTATACATATTCTAGGAGGAGCTTAGAGAGTAACCTGACAAGGTGGGGGGTGATAGGAAGGCTGAGGAAGATTTTTGGAACTGCCAGGACCTCCTTTTCCTATGATTCCTCTTCTTTCATTTCAGGCAATTTTCTGTATTGAACAGAAAGTGTTAACTCCTGCCTTCCAACATAGGTGTTCACACTGACCCTAGAGTTGATCAGGTCTCAAAGCTCCTATCCCCCTCCATGTCACTCACTAAGGTATTGTCTTACAAAAACATTGATCTGGCATTTATTGACCTAGAAACAACCCCAGAACATGCCCTGTTGTCTCCAAGGAACACTTTTAGGCAAAGCCATCCTAGGATTCCACACCTGTTTCCCCAAAACCTATAATATTTGTTTGGCTAACATTTCCTGAATTGAATTAAACTTTCAAAGAAGTGAATGGCTCAAAATCTCCACATGCAGTTTGCACCTTGCAAACAGTGTCCCAATGCTGATGGTGCAGTGTTGTGGGGTGGGTGGGGAGGAGGCCTACCATTTGGGACCCAGAGGTGACACCAGACCTATGTGACAGGATCCTATCAAGGTGAAGCTGATGGATGGATTTGCTCAAGGGAGGAGGTTATTTTAATAAGGATTATCTGAGTTAACTCAGAATAACCGGCTGCCTGTCTCCACAGGGAGCATCATTTGACATAAATGAAGACAAGGACAATGACTGAGTCTGAAAGAGTTAATTGAAAAGGAGTAGCCTGCTCTGATCTGCAGATTGAGCTCCTTAGGAGGATTTAGGGAAGCCAGAGTGAGTCCAACGATTTTACATGCAGGAATTTCCCTGGGAGACACCATAACTTGATTGACCTCAAATCAGGAAAAGGCCAACATCACAGCAGCTCAAAGGGTGTTAGTTTCCTGGGGATGCATCTCTTAATTGCAATGTTCATTAAAATGGTGCTTTTTTTTTTCCTTTTAGAGTTAGACAAGCTTTTAAAAAATATCAAAGGAAAGGAGAATGAACGAATGGGGCATTAATCCAATAAAGATGTTAAAAAAAAAAAAGAATCACGATAGAACTAGTGGTAGCAGACCAATAACAATTTTCATGCATCAAACTACTAAAGAATTATTGTCCACATTGTTTAGTTGGCTATGTGTTTCTGAGACAATAAATGTATCTTGTCTAAGAAAGAAAAAAGAATGGGGTGTTACGTATTTGACCCTTTTTCATCTAACCAAATGTCTTAGCCTTTGGATTGAAAGATAAAGAAGTTCGGTTGAGGACCCATTTCTCTATTAATTCCTCTGGGAATCAAGAATTAATAAGCATCTGTCTGAGAAGAGCCAGTATTGATTTTTCTCTTGACAACTATGAGCTACATACCATATATTCTCTACTATGTAATTCAGATCTCTGCTCTCTTCAGACAAGCTGTGTAGGGCCACCACTCTATCTACATTAGAACCCCTATCATTCTCTATCAACAATTACCCTGATGCATTTTTTATGGTATTTAGTATGATATTATATTACATACTTATTTGCTTTTCTTTCTAACCTGGGTGATTGTGACCTTCATGAAGGCAGGGACTTCAATTTACTATTGTATCTTCAGTACTTAGAATAGTGCTTGGCACTGTTAAAAATGAATGACCAAGTACCCTGGGCAGGAATTTTCATGTTTATTTCTAGCATGCTATATTCAGTTCTTTTCTTTGGAAAGCTATTTTACTGCAGATTTTAAAGTTCTTTTATGATGAAACAATAAAAAACAAAGAGAGGGCTTCCCTGGTGGCGCAGTGGTTGAGAGTCCGGCTGCCGATGCAGGGGACACGGGTTCGTGCCCCGGTCCGGGAGGATCTCACATGCCGCGGAGCGGCTGGGCCCGTGAGCCATGGCCGCTGAGCCTGCGCGTCTGGAGGCTGTGCTCCACAATGGGAGAGGCTGCTGCAGTGAAGGGCCCGAGTACCGCAAAAAACAAACAAAAGAAAGACAAAGAGATAAAAGTACCATTAGCAATAAACAACAGAAAAGTTAGTCATAGTAGGGGAAGAAACACCAAAAATTAACAGCTGAAGAAATGAAGTGTCACAGAAATGAGTCACCTAAACTTAAATATACTGCAAAAAAAAGTGAAGTGAACTATGTAAGAGCTGTAGCATAAATTTCATCATACAATTGGTATATATGATTCTGTTAGGATGATCAACTCTGATGAACTGTGTGACTAGTCATGCATTTTTTAATTGAAATTTTTATTGAGATAATTATAGATTCACATGCATTTGTATGAATTAATAAAGAAAGATCCTGGGAGCCCTAATGCCAGCAGAGCTGGTCAAGTACCACCTATCTTTAAGGGCAGAGAGCCACACTGTTGATTTTAAGGAATGAAAAGGGGACAGTTCCAATGCAAGATGGCATCATAGGAGGCTCCTGAATTCACCTCCTCCCATGGACATGAAATCTACAGCTACACGTGGAGCAATTCCTTCTAAAAGAAATCCAGACATTAGCTGAACAACTCCTACACACTGTGAATGAGAAAATACCCACATCAAAAAGGGTAGGAAAGGCTGAGATACACTCTTACTATAAACCTCACCCCTGACACAGTGACCTACACTTGGGTGGGAGCTTACAACTCCCAGTTTCTCCCTGAGGAGTGAAGGGCTTGGACCTTGATCATAGATATAAAAAATAACAGCCAATATTGGCAAAGATGAGGAGAAACCTGAGGAGTGAAGGGCTTGGACCCACATTGAATACCCCAACTTTTAAGACTGCCACCTGTGAGGCAGGTCCCCCAGCTCAGAAAGCCAGTGGGACTTGGCATCTCAGAGACAAGACTGTAGAGCAAACTAAGAAACAGTATGTATGTGATTACATTTAATTTAACATACGAAATAATCCTAGTTAAATATTTTTCTTTGAGATACCTCAGGGGCCCTCTAAAGCATCCCAAACTTAACTGGAAGTCAAAAGAAATTCAACATTTGATATTGGGGAAGTTTGTCAAAAAGTTTTTAAACACTTGGTCAAATAAGATCATAGGTCACTGTGAGACAATACTTATTCCTTAACCAAAGTTAAAAGAGATTTCAAAAGCAAATACACTTAAAGGCAAAGAAACTCATACATCTGCTATTAAAAGTAGCATTTCAAGAAAACTTTGGAGGGAGAGACCAAATCCAGTCTTGCCCCAGACCTCTCCCAACAAAATCCATTTACCCAACTAAATTTAATCTAATCTTAGAAAATCTTGATCACATACAACTCTTTTTTCCAGTATTTTTGAAACCGAGCAGGACCCTGTGGGGCTCCTGGGCATGGAAGCCTTTTTGTCCCCTGTTTCTTGTAGGCAAGACTCAAGCCTCCATGACCTTCCCTGAGTTCCAAAGGGCAGATTCAAACGGTTGCTCATCAAGGGAGGAGCAGCCAAGAAACCACCTGAGGCAAGATTAAAGGGACCAAGAAACAGTTTTTAAAAAGGAGTTGCTGTGACTATCTCCTCCCCCTCAACTCCCCCCAGCTCAGCACAGATGGAGCCGCTGGAAAAGCTTATGTTTGCCTTTCCCTCAAAGAGGCCTTTTCATACTTCACAAGCTGCTGCCTGAGGGTCAGGCTGCTAATGGAGCACACCTGTGGGGGCGGCTGACCTCCTCCTCGGAGCTCTCTCTCTGGCTCCCCCCAGGATGCCGGTGTCTCCCCCATATTCGTTGGAATATTTCCATAGAGATGTCAAATTGCCCTTCAGAAAGGTCTGGAAATTATTTTATTCTCTCTTTAGCAATGAATGAGAATGGAGGTTTCTCCTCATCTTTGCCAATATTGGCTGTTATTTTTTACATCTATGATCATTAGCCATTTTCTTTTTAATATGGTGGTGGTTTTTTGTCTATTTGTTTTGGACCAATGGCTCTCAACTCTGGCAGCATGTGGATCTCCTGGTGATCTTCTAAATAATGCTTGCGTCTCAGCCCCAGCTGACTGAATTACTCACTTCCCAGGCAATTCTAACGTTCAGCCATGGTTGACAGCCACTGTTTGGGGCTAGGATGGTAACTGATGCAGAAACAAACTGCTGAGATATAGATTTGGTTCAGGAGCTCATAGTACAGCATGACATCAAGTCAGAACAACCACCCAAATAGGCAGATCAGCTGACAAATATTACTTAGTGAGCTCTACAGAAAATCAAGCCTCACTCTATTTCCAGTGACATTATATCAAAGCAATGTTTGTCGGAGAGATGGTGAGTTTGGACAACACAGCCTGGGCGTGAAGTTCTGAGTCCCTGCTTAGAGTCACAAGTTTAATAAGCTCCTGAGTTATCAAGTATAGAGGCATGGCTTCCTGGCAAACTAGGCATATTGTGTGTGTGTGTGTGTGTGTGTGTGTGTGTGTGTGTGTGTGTGTGTGTGAGAATGTGTGATTAAGCTTTTTATTTTGAGATAATTGTAGATTCCCATGCAGTTGTAAGAAATAGCATAGAGAGATCTCATATACCCTTTACCCCAAACTATAGGACGATATCGTAACCAGGATATGGGCACTGACACAGTCCAGATGCAGAACATTCCCATCATCGCAAGGAATCCCCCATGTTGCTCTTTTTTAGCCACACCCAATTCCCTTCTAAGGCAACTCTTTCCTTAACTCCTGGCCGATAAATGGAACCATCCAGTATGCAACCTTTGATAATTTTTTTCCACTCAGCACAATTCTCTCGTGATTCATTTAGTATTTTGTATTTATCAATAGTTTATTCCTTTTTATTTCTGAGTAGTAGTCTGTAGGATGGATATACCACAGTTTAACCATTCACCCACTGAAGAACATCTGGGTTGTTTCCAGTTTTTGCAAAGAAAGCTTTGATAAACACTCATGTATATGTTTTTTTTGTGTGAGCATATCTTCATTTCTCTGGGCTAGGAGTGCTCTAGCTGGATAATTTGAAAATTTAGGTTTTTTTGCAAAACTGCCACACTGTTTTCCAGAGTGGCTGCACCATTTTACATTCACACCAGCAATGTATGAATAACTTTCTCTACATCCTCACCTGCATTTGATGTCGTCACTGTTTTTTTTTTTTTTTTTTTAGCTATTCTGATAGATATGTAGTGATAACTCATCATGGTTTTAATTTCATTTCCCTAGTGGCTATTGATGTTGAACATCTTTTCATGTGCTCATCTGCAGTCTGTGTATCTTCTTTAGTGAAATGTCTGTTTATGCCTTTTGCCCACTTTCTGAGATTGGACTGTTGATTTTTTTACTTTTGAGATTTGAAAATTCATTATATACTGGTCCTTTGTCAGATATGTGGTTTGCAAATATTTTCTCCCAGTCTGTAGCTTGTCTTTTCGTTCTCTTAACAGGGTCTTTTGTAGAGCAAAAGTTTAAAAGTGTTGATGAAGTTCAACTTCTCAAGTTTTCCTTTCATGGATCGTGCTTTTGGTGTCAAGTCTAAGAACTCTTTACCTAGACCTGTATTATAAAATTTTTTTTCCTATTTTCCTTTTTCTAAAAGTTTTATAGTTTTACAGTTTACATTTAAGTCTGTGATCCATTTTGGTTTAATTTTATATGTTTCTTTTTCTTGTTTTTGCTGATAGATGCTCAATTGCTTCAGCACCATTTATTGGAAAGGCAATCTTTCCTCCATTAAATGGTTTTTGTACCTTTGTCAAAAGTCAGTTGGGCATATTTGTATGACTGTAGTTCTGGGCTCTCTGTTTTGTCCTATTGATCTGTAATTTTTTTTAAAGGTTAACAATCATTTAATATATTAATATTTTCACTTATAAACATACAATTTGCATATACAGGGAAAAATGGGTTCTGAGGATACAACAGAGTACTAGAGACAGGCAAGCAATCAGAAAAAAAGATCAACCCTAGGGGAAACAAATGGAACTCCATCCCATGCTGGTGTCTACATAAACTTGGGAAGGAGAAAGAAAGATCACACAGTATCACAAGTAATGTAGAAAATAAATGTGGGTCATTCTGTCTCAATGGCAGGAACTTCTCCCATGATCCAGATCTTGCATCCCAGTGTGGCTCGTTTCATGAATGATGATCTGAAACACAACAACCAGCCTCGATTACCATAGCTAAATAATAAATGTTGAAATTGGGTAGACTGATTCTTCATGCTTTATTTTTTGTTTTCAAAATTGTTTTACTCTTCTAGTTCCTTTGACTTTCTATATAAATTTTAGAGTAATTTTGTCTGTGTCTATAAAAGATATTGCTGGGATTTTGATAGAACTTTGTTAAACCTATATATTAATTTAGGGAGAACTGACATCTTTACTGTGTTTAGTCTTCCAGTCCATGAATACATTATGTCTCTCCATTTATTTAGATTTTTCTTCCTTCCTTCCTCCCTCCCTTTCTCCCTCCCTCCCTCCCTTCCTTCCTTCCTCAGTGTTACATAGTTTTCAGCATGCATACCCTGCACATTTTGTTAGATTTACTCATAACTATTTCATTTTTTGAGCAACTGGAAATGATATTGTATGTTTACTTTTGGTGTCTACACAATCATTGCTAATATATAAAAATATAATTGATTTTTGTATGTTTTCTTGTATTTTGTGACCTTGCTGAACTCTCATTTATTTGTTCTATAAATTTTTTTTTTTTTTTTGCAGACTCCTTGGCATTTTCTCTGTAGACAATAATGTCATCTGCAAACATTTTTATTTCTTCCTTTCTGATCCACATGGCTTTTGCTTCTTTTTTTTTGCCTTCTTGCACTGGCTAGAACTTCCAGCACTATGTTGGATAAGGGTGGTAAGAGTAGACATCCTTGAATTGTTCTTAATCTTAGGAAAAAATCATTCTGTCATTTACCATTAAGTACAATGTTAGCTACAGGGTTTTTTTGTAGATACTCTTCATCAAGTTGAGGAAGTTCTCCCCATTGCTGTTTTTCTGAACTTTTTAAACTTACAAATGGGTGTTGAATTTTGTCAATTGCTTTTTCTGCATCATTGATATGATCATGTGATATTTTTCTTCTTTAGTGTGTTAATATGGCAGATTACATTGATTGAGTTTTAAAACTCATGGGTTGGGGTGGTGCTGGGGGTGGTAGTGGTCTCCTTATCAGGCAGCTGGGATGAAAGTTCCAGCTCCCTGCTTGGCCTTCTCTAACAACACCTTGCTGGGGTTTTGTAGCCTCCCAAATGTGGAAGTATAAATTCTCCACTCAGTCTTTTCTGGGCTGGTGGTGATAGGGGGTGGGGCCACAGTTTTGTTTTGTTTTTCTGGTATTTGGCTGCAACAGAGGAGTTATTACCTAAAACTCTTCTTAGGCTTCCCCTGATCTGGTCCTTTGGCTAAGAGGGAGCAAGTTTAGTTTTGTTTTTGGTTTTTTGACTTTACCTGTTGATGTTTCTGGGTTGCCAGCTTCTTCAGCTTGGGATATTTGAGGCAAAAAGAAAATCCAGGGAACTCACCACCATGTTCCCCTGGTTCTTTTGACCCTAATTGGTCTTTCTTCTCTCTTCCTTTCAGAGTCTTCTTCTGGTTGTTGTATATATAATGTCCAGAGTTTTTAGTTGTACTTAGCAGGAGGAATAGGGAAAAGTGTGTCTACTCCATCTTCTCAGAAGTGGAAGCAAGTATTTTTATTTTATTTATTTATTATATTTTTAATTTTTTTGTATTCATCCATTTATTTATTTATTTATTTTGGCTGTGCCAGGTCTTAGTTGTGGCACGTGAACTCTTAGTTGCGGCATGCAGACTCTTAGTTGTGGCATGCATGTGGAATCTAGTTCCTGGACCAGGGATCTAACCTGGGTCCCCTGATTGGGAGCACGGAGTCTCACCCACTGGACCACCAGGGAAGTCCCAGAAGCAAGTATTTTTAGATGCTGCTGCACTGAATGCATTAGATCGAACTAGTCAGGATAAGACATTTATTTACATACGGCAACTCTCCTTCCTCATTGTTCTGCACGATTGAAGTATTATTTGGCTACTTTAGCAAATGAAATCTTGATTAACTGTTTTTCATTACTGAAAATGTTGAGTATTTTGTTTCACATGTTTCATATAAGCCAAATATCCGTCTCTAGAATTATCTCTTATTACCCATTATTTTGTTACTTGTCGACAAGGCCCCAAATTGGGACTCTTGTGTGGAAAGAATGAAAATTTTAGGGGAAGCATAACTCTTTTTGTGGGATGTCCTTGGGGATGGTCTTAGGGAAACAGTAGGGAAAAGATAGGGAAGGGGGAAGGAGACAGACGTGTGTAGAGTCTATATGTTAGGTGCCTTACGCAGGTTATCTCATTTAATCTTACAGCTATATTATTACCATCTCTGGTTTTCAGCTGGGACCATGGCGTAGAGAGGTTACGATGATTTAAGTAGATGTGTCAGGATTGTTATTTAAGCCTGTATACTGACAACAACTTTAGTTGTTCTCCCAACCTGCCTTCACCAGGTCATGAGATCATCACCCATTTATATTGAAGTTTTGCCCTAAGTTCATGTCCTGTTTATTTTGAAGAATACATTGCAGATAAGACAGTAGAGATAAGATCTATGATTACATTGTCCTGCTGGCTTCAGTAACTGTCACGTGTACTTTATAAAATGATACCCAGCCAATGGAATACGACAATTCTCTTTCCTAGTATTTCAGCCTAGGCAATTGGATTCATGAAAAAACTTCTGAAGAGGAGTATGGGATAAGGTTTTTTTGGAGAAAGAAAAAAATTATCAAAGGATGACAACAAAAGAATACAGGATAGAGAGCTATGTGTCTCAATAAAGCCTCACTAGCAGTTCAGCAGAAGAAACCTTTTAAACATTAAAAGTGAGAGAGTATTTTGACCCAGTCAAGTGTCACCCAAAAATAATTGTGGCAAATAATGTAAATTGGGTAATAGAATTTTGGTTCAAAATAGAAGTATCAATATAAAATATAAAAATTATATGATGTGGGACTCAGTAATACAGGCTAAAATACTGTAGTTTCATGAATTATTTTCTGAGGTGTGACAATGATATTGTGGATACATAGGAGAATGTCCTTTTATTTAGGAGATGATTGCCAAAGTATTTCGATGTCAAATGTCATGATGTTTGCAACTGACCTTCAAATTGTTCAGCAAAAAAAGCCACTTGGAATATTTTATTCCCATGTTCACTTTACTTTGTTGCCACCTTCTCCATTGGGCATAGTGCCTAGGGCCCAAAGTGTTCTTAAGGGTCCACAAAAATGTTTTTTAAATGTTCTTTTAAAATCAAAAGATAAAAAATGAATTTCTAGGTCAAATATTTTAACATATAGTATTAAAAATTCACCTTTATTCCAACAGAACCATAAATTATAGTTTTAAATCTATTTTTATGGAGGAAGACGCACACAAAAGTGCCTAGGGCCCATGAAATCCATAAGGTGGCCCTAGTTGCCACCATTAGGATTTAAACTCCATGAGGGCAGAGTTCAGTGGTCTTGGTCTCTTGGATATCATGGACAGTCAACACAGTGCCAGGTGTGGCCATAGTCTCAATTAGCATTTGTTGATTGAGTGAAAGGACCACTTTGACTTAAGTTTTACGAACATTGGACATATTCTTTTGTTAAAGTGTATAAAACACTCTTCTAATAAGCCAAGAATATATTATTTTTGGATTATCAAACATTTTGAATTGTTAGCGTCTCTTTCCCTCTTTATTAGTATGGAAATTTGAGAAATGACTGCATAGGAAGGAAGGAATGGATCAATGATTGAGGAATCATTTGTCAAGCACTCACTATATGATGGGCAGTGATCTACGTTCCAGGCACTCTTTATCTATGCTTTGAGCCCCATGCGTCTGCCTCTAAGGGGAAAAGACACGATGATTTTATGAATATTGTTCTCTAGATAATTTGCATACAACAGCAGCAGAAACAATGGAACAATAAGCATTTGTTGGCACTTATCATTTGCCAAGTAATGTGCTCAAAAACCCTTTATGGGGGCTTCCCTGGTGGTGCAGTGGTTGAGGGTCCGCCTGCCGATGCAGGGGACACGGGTTTGTGCCCCAGTCCGGGAAGATCCCACATGCCGCGGAGCGGCTAGGCCCGTGAGCCATGGCCACTGAGCCTGCGCGTCCGCAGCCTGTGCTCCGCAATGGGAGAGGCCACACAGTGAGAGGCCCGCGTACTGCAAAAAAAACCCCAAAAAAACACTTTATGGGAATGACCTCATTTAATCCTTATAAAAGATCTTGTATCAATATATAAAAACTAACAATACCTCCCTTTATAGATGAGCAAACGGGGGCCCAAGAGGTTCAGCAACTCCCCAGTATCACACAGTGAGAAAGTGGCCAGGCCAGGACTTGAAGCAGGTCAACTGATTCAGATGCACATTCTCTTACCTGCCTCGCTCTGTCCTGCCTCCCAGGTGTGTCTCAGTCACTAGTGTCTCAAGCAAGCTGCCTTTGAAAACTCGGGGATTATTTTTAGCTTTTCAAATAGCTCGCATTTGTGCGCATGCCTAATTCTGGATTAAGTGCCTCACCCATAACTGTTATAGATTGTAATGTCAGGAACTGAGGTATTTGAAATCACCTTGTGACTCTAGGAAAGAGAAATGGATGTGGAAAAGAAAGCTGTACAGACCCTTTTGCTGTAATCTGATGCCCTGGAGTCAGTGCCCTAATGGGGAGACCATGATGCAGTGCAGGTTATGCTGTGGTGACCCCCTCTCGTGGAGAGCTGGACTCAGGTTCCGTCAGGCTTAGCTTGATTTCCAGCTTTTCTGTCCCTAGGACAGGGCAGAGCCCTGAATTTAGGTCTGTTAACCTGAAGTCTGTCTGTAGGAAGTGGGCAAGAGCTCCCTTTAACACCGCAGCGTCCTAACGCCAAGTGAGGCTGTGGCTACGGCAGGCTTGAGTGCACTACTGACTGTGGAAAAAAACTAGGAGGTATCCAAGAACTGCAGGTTGCCTATAAGCCCTGATCTACTAAGAGAATGCACAGGAACAGTCGTATTTTAGGCAAGATGGACAGAACAGCTACTGCATGGTGTCCCAGTAGGGGCCCTCTGAAGAATAATCTGTGTTTTGATTTAAGAGGTGGGTAGACCTCCAGGGCCTGTATTTAGGCAATGAGTGGACACAGGAATGAGTGAGTGAATGAATGAGTCCCTCTCTCTGGAGGATTGCTTTTCTCCCCTAGGGACTCTCTAGCATTTGATCTTTCCTTATCTTATGGTAATTCTATAATCTATTGTATTTGCTGGCTTCGTTGTATACCGAAGAGCCCTGAAAGAGCTCACAGCTCAATCGGGGAAGCAAAGCAAGCACACAGCTTGTTAGAGTAGAAGGCTGTCCAGAGGGAACTGGAAGCATGAAGCGGGGTTATGGGAGCAGGATTTGGGAGAGTAACTGACTTATCCAGGGCAGAAGCTTAGGATCCGCATCGTGAGAAAGACCTTGTTTGAGCTTGTCTTTGAAGGAGTAGTTCACCTGCCAACTGTAAGGCAGAGCATGCCAGGAAGAAGGTGCATACATGTACGCTTGCTGAGCGGGGGGAAAGCGTGTCCCACTTTGCAGACTGCAAGGAGTGTAAAATGACGGCATTATAGGCTGCGTGGGAAGGGGACGGGGAGGCGGGAAAGGTGGAAGCAGGCCAGATGACGAGGGGTTTTAGCCAATGTGTTGAGGGATTTGCACTGAATTCCATAAGGCTCAAGAGCCACTGAAGAATTTTAGGCAGAGTAACATTTGACTTTTAGAAAGTTCTCGGCCACAGATTTGTGTGGAGTAGGACAGAGGGGAGTGCTGCTACCACAGCACTCCAGGATTTTGAAGGGCTGAAAAGCTACTATAGGGTGAGTACTATTGTGCCAGGTTCAGATGGGGGAGTAAAGAGTGTCCCAGGCAGCGGAGGCAGCGTGATCAACGGGCTCCATGCTCAGGAGAACACTGGGGCAGAGCAAGCAGTCCAGCGTGCCTGAGGCCTGCGTCAGTCAAGGGAGTAATGAGAGAGGAGGCTGGAAATGTAGGTTGGAGGAAAGCAGGTGGAGTGTGGAAGGCTTTGAATGAATGATCGGAGTTAGTGCAGGACAGACAGGGCAGGGCAGCACTCCACTTAACTGTCAGCTATTCTAATGAAGCGAAATCATTAGATCTGTGTTTTAGAGAGAACGGCAGATCTTTAAAAAACATGGGGGGAAGCTGGCGTTAGAAGGAGAGGAAAGAGAAGAAAGAGGAGGAGAAAGAGGAGGGAGAAGAAGGAAACTATTGCAATAATCTGGACAGGAGGTGATGAGGCCCTGCACCAGGGCCATGGCTGTAGGAATAATTTTCAGGGGACAAATGCTAGATACTTTATGTGACAACATAGAACCTCAGGGATGCTTGTTTAGCAGAAGGTTTCTTCCCAGTGGCAGAGTTAACACAGGACACATGGGTATGGATTACTGGAATTAGGAGGAAGTATGCTCATTGTATCTGTTTATAGTTCTGGTACCCAATATGGAAAAACGATCTTTAGCATCAATATCCTAGGGTAAACAAGATAACAAGATCTCACACTTCATGATGTAGAAATAAGAAGTCAATTTTCAATTCTTAAATGTTTATTGCAGCTATTGATTTATTAATTTTTAAGCAGAGAGTGAGATTGGTCCAACTTGGTGTGCCCCCTTTAATTGAAAGGAGTTGGGATTCAAGAACTCTCCGTTCATTCTTTCACTCTTTTGTGTTTGTATTACCTTGCATGTGTATGTGAATTTGGGGGTGATGTCTGTTCCTAGGTGGTGGCTATGTGGGAGTATGATGTAGTATTTGTTCTGAGAAGGATATGAGTCGATGGATGTGAATATAGCGTCCCCAGCGCTGAGTGTGTTCTTCGTTTAGCAGAGCACTTTGCACGCGGGCTCAGATTTTATAGGCAATTTTGTTAGTATGAGTGTAAAATTTTGCTAGATATGTCTCCAACTGACTTTTGCCCGAAGTTCACCTCTATTTGAACTGTGTAATCTTCCTTAAGATTCCAGGAGAGATTTTAGTACAAAGTAACTCTAAGTTATGAAGTGACACAATCATAGTACATGATACCCAGCTGCTAGTGGGTTCAGCAGGCTTTAAGATGAATTCTCATCATTTCTAAGTAGAAGTAGCAGCAGGAGCGAAGTCAGTATTTCTATGTTCCCAAGGGCCCACTTTTTTGTTTGGCCCTGACATACATACATTATGAATACAAACCTGCCTTACAAAATAAAATAAGAAGTAGTGTGGTAGATTGGATGAAAATTCCCATTTCTTCACTCAATCCCTGTGTTACAATTAGACATCCACAGCTTTTGTTGTGTGACTTTGCAGAACATCTCCCCAGAGGGTGTGGCATCTTTCCCCATCCCTTAGTTTGTGACAATGTCAAGTTCTGAGAAGAGGCCTTAAAAGACACTTTGTGGTTCTGCTTCTGTCACTTAGACCTCTGTCATTGTTTCTGAGTGGAACATATTCCAGGTAGCTATTAGTCCGAGGAAAATGAAAGATGCATGAAGCTGAACTGAACCCAACCTGTGTTCTGAAGGAGAACTTCCCTGGTCTAAAACATACAAATTTTAAAAATAATTTTTGAGAAACAAAAAATGAATACTAAAGGGAAAAGAAACTCTGGAATTGTCAGGGGACCCACAATCTTTGAATTTTATTTACCTTGGTCTAGTGGTAGGCGTCTCAAATTGTGTGGCACAGACATCACACAGAACAAGAATGCAATGTCAGGAGTCTAGTTCTTGTCCAGTCTGAGACATCTTGGCATGTGACTTCTTTGAGTCACAATTTCTTCATCTGTTAAACAAGAAAAAATATCTGCTCTGGGGACCAAAGAGAGTATTATTATTACAGTGATGACAGTGATTATTATTATAGAGCACCTTGGAAACTCTAAAGTATAATACAAATGTCAGATATGCTAGTTCTCATTATCAGATATTTCTCAGGGGGGTTTAGTGTTATGATTTTTAAAAAATAAATTTATTTATTTATTTTTGGCTGCGTTGAGTCTTCGTTGCTGTGCGTGGGCTTTCTTTAGTTGCGTCAACAAGGGGCTACTCTTCGTTGCAGTGTGCGGGCTTCTCACTGCAGTGGCTTCTCTTGTTGCGGAGCATGGGCTCTAGGCACGTGGGCTTCAGTAGTTGTGGCTCACAGGCTCTAGAGTGCACGCTCTGTAGTTGTGGCGCACGGCCTTAGTTGCTCCGAGGCATGTTGGATCTTCCCGGACCAGGGCTCAAACCCGTGTCCTCTGCATTGGCAGGCAGATTCGTAACCACTGCACCACCAGGGAAGCCCCTAGTGTTATGATTTTTTAAATGCCCTACCTGTATTATAAGTTTTGTGACCATCACTTATCCCAACATACATTTCAGAGCTCTGGATCAGGAGCTAGAATTCTTGAGTTCTCGTTCCCAATAATTTTCTAAATACAAATGTTTTCTGTTTTTGTTTTTTTCCTTTGTTCCTCTTGGCATGTTGTTTGACTGATCTTGTAGAACCTATTTTTTCATCTTCTCATCTGTTTCAGAGTGAGAAGAACCAAGCTTGGGTTTTCCTACCATGGACAAAACAGGTTTCAGCCTATTAATTATTTGATATTTAGAATGGGTAGAAACATTTCTAAAGTGAAGAGTGTGGAATGTTAAGAGACCTTTGATTATTGGAGAGAATCTCAGTGTCAGAGAGTCCCATCTCAGTCTTCATAATTCTCTAACCTTGTCGTCTTTTATGGGTGTATGTTAATTTGTTTACTTGTCTGTATCTCCATATGCTGTCTGCTTATAGGGTGAGGCCTATCCAATTTCCCTTACTAGGACATACTGCTTTGTGTACTCTGACATAAACTTATAAGTTTGCCCTTGTATTCTCTGCCTGCCATTAATAATAATGACAACAACAACAACGAGAATAAATAATGTAGTGATTAAAAGTACAAGCTTTGCAACCAGACTGCTTTTGTTCAAATTATAGCTTTGTTTCTTAGCAGCTGTGTGACCTTGATATCTTGGTGCTCAGTTTCATCATCTGTAAAAATGATAAAAATTGTAGTGTACCTCCTAAGGTTGTTTTAAGGACTAAATGAGCTCATACATGTAACATGTGCATAGTTTGTGTTTCCATCAGCTATCAGCTAAAATGAAAGATGATCAAACACATGAAGTATTGATTAGAGTCCTCAGAAAGGTATTGGCTCAATAATAGGGCAAAATTTACACCAAAGGCATTTTGGATTCACTAGAAGAAAATAAAAATCAACTTCAGTGAATCAAACTAATTCCAGGTAATGTAACTGCACTCCTGTTCAAAGCCCACAAACATTTAAAGTTATACAAACAAAAATCCCCAAACCATCCAACCCAACAGTATACAATTCATAATGTCTGGAATCCAATAAAAAGTACCATGTGTTCAAAGAAACAGTAAAAATTAATCCATAACCAGAAGAAAAATTATTCAATAGAAGTATATCTATAAATGACAAGAATGAAGAATGACAGAATTAGTAGACAAAGATGTTACAACATTTATTATAAATATATATGTTCAAGAAAGATGAGAAAACATGAGCAAGTCAAAGGAAGATATGGAAGGTAAAAAAGACTCAACTTGAACTTCTAAAGATGAAATATACATTATCTAAAAATGAAAATTACACTGGATAGATTAACTGCAGATTAGACATTGCAGAAGACAAGCTTAGTGAATTTGAAAATACAGCAATAGAAATTACCCAAAAAGCTAAATTCCCAGAAGAATTTACTACATTGATTCTCATATCAAGGATATTGAATAACTAAGGAAACTTCTTGATATGTGTACTTCCAAATATTCAGAAGTAAATGGTGAAGGTGTGATAGTGACTGTAACCCAGTGAGGTCCTTTTTAGGAGGTTAAGCTAATATATATTATTTCTGGAACTCCAAACTGATAAAGTTGCAGAATTTAGAAAATCCCCATGGTGAGGAGTTAGTATATCCTCTAGGTTGTCTTTTGGTCCTGGGTGGTCTCTATAAAATACTGCTCCTTGAATAATCCTTTAGGTAGATGTTGGGTAGCAGTGGGCTACTCAAGACTTGTTTTATTGAGGACAAGGAAGAGGAAGTGATCTGTGTAGGAGTGAATAATCTGGAATTATTACCCAGGTCTGACCATACTGCCCCACAGCTGCCTACAAAATGCACCTATTTTATAAAATAAAGGAAGCCACCTTTCAAACCATCAGCAGCAAGTGTATTTGGCAGAATGATTAAAATTTTCATTTAAAATATCCTTTGATATGAGGAAATATACCCTTTCTAGAAACACTTCAGTTATTCCATTGCTGTTGTTTTACCAAGGTTTCTTCCTGACTGCTTCAGCACTTTTCCAAAGAATGTCTTTGCTTCCGTAATTCAAAAGGGCCATCTTAATTCATAACCCTCTTATCATTAGTAAGATCTGCTTCTCTACAGGTTACCTTTGCAGGTGTTTTCTTTTGCCAGTGTTGCTGCTCTCTCCTTGTTCATAGTCTTCTTTGGTCTGGCAGTCGATTTGCCTCTGATTATTATATATGGATCTCTTCCCTTCACTAGCACCATTTCCTCTCACATCCCTCTTCATTGGAATTTAAATAAATGTATCCCAATTACAGAGAGAGTAATCTTCATTCTCTAATCAAAACTTATTAACTCCAGATGATCCATTCAGCCAAATTTCAACAAGAGATAGAAAAAGGTTTCTAATCCAAATGATTATTATGATGCATAACTTACATATCATGTGTATCAGAAATGTAATTAAATTGCATGTTATTTACTGACTTCATCATTATAGCTGCATGAATGAAACTTAATCACTTAGTTGCTTTTAACCACATTTAATTTATAAACTGTCATGCCAAAAAACTTACTTCCACGCTTCAATTTCTGTAAAATAGTTAAAATCTCAGAGGAAGCAAAAGATTATAAAGCCTGCATATATGATTACAGGATTATTTATAGTGTGAATCTGGTACTTCTGACTTCAAAGTTGTAGAGATTGTATAACAGCATTACTCAATCTTTCTCTCTGACTGAGACCACTGGAGAATTGCCTTTTAGCTCATTGCTGGTGCTAATTATTGTAAATCTTCTCTTGTGAAAAATAGAAACAATCATTATTGTAGTTTCTCAGGAATTTGGTGAATATCACACAAAATCAAAAGAAAGGGGTAGAAATAACAAACTTTTATGGCTATGGCATGACAACTGGAAATGCCCTTGGAGAGTATTAGACTGATGTTAATAGTCCAATTTCCTCTCTTTGTAGATGGGTAAACTGTAAAATTCTAGGGAACTCTGTTGATGCCTACCAGTCAAAGGCCACCAGAGACAGTTCAGGTCACAAGAAATTGAGTTCATTACTTGATGCAACAAGGGAGACTGACCTGATGAGCAAGGATGGGCATCAAAATAAGAGGTGTAGGGAGATTTGTTATAGAATTTTACTTTATGTTAGATGATTTGAAGGAGGGTTCAAGGAGGCAGGGGTTTGCTATGGATAGGTACTATCAGGAAACGGGAGTAATTCTATTTGTATTGTATCTAGGATGCAGGAGGAACAGAGTGGGGATAAAGCTGTAATTGATTTTTTTAAAAATAGCATCTGGAACTCATGATAGCTGGGTGTGGGAGATGGTTGGATATTTCTGTAGTTTGCATACTGTTCTTATGTTTGTCTAGGATCAGATATGATTACAAAGTGCTCTTGTGCTTTTCTCACTCCATCACAATCTTAGAGTGACCTCAGCTGATGTTGGTGCTCTTGTGACACGGCTTATGTTCAATAGAAACCCATGAACTAGCTGTGCCAGCTTCCAGCTGACAGATATCAAGCCTCTGTACTATTTTCTTTTTCATCTTTTTTTTTGAAGTATAGTTGATTTACAATGTTGTGCCAATCTCTGCTGTACAGCAAAGTGACTCAGTTATGCACATAGAGACATTCTTTTTTATATTCTTTTCCATTATGATTTATCCCAGGAGATTGTATATAGTTCCCCGTGCTATACAGTAGGACCTCGTTGTTTATCCATTCTAAATGTAATAGTTTGCATCTACTAACCCCAAACTCCGAGTCCATCCCTCTCCCTCCCCCCTCCCCCTTGGCAACCACAAATCTGATTTCTGAGTCTGTTTCTGTTTTGTAGACAGGTTCATTTGTGCCATAATTTAGATTCCACATATAAGTGATATCATATGGTATTTGTCTTTCTCTTTCTGACTTACTTCATTTAGTATGATAATCTCTAGTTATATCCCTGTTGCTGCAAATGGCATTTTTCTTTCTTTCTTATGGCTGAGTAGTATTCCATTGTATATATGTACCACATCTTTATCCATTCATCTGTCGATGCACATTTAGGTTGTTTCCATATTTTGACTATTGTGAATAGTGCTGCTATGAACATAGGGGTGCATGTATCTTTTTGAACTATAGTTTTCTCTGGGTATATGCCCAGGAGTGCAATTGCTGGATCATATGGTAATTCTATTTTTAGTTTTCTGAGGAACCTCCATACTGTTTTCCATAGAGGCTGTACCACCTTACATTCCCACCAACAGTTTAGGAGGTTTCCTTCTCTCCACACCCTCTCCAACTTTTGTTGTTTGTAGACTTTTTAATGATGGCCATTCTGACTGGTTTGAGGTGGTACCTCATTGTAGTTTTGATTTGTATTTCTCTAATAATTAGTGATGTTGAGCATCTTTTCATGTGCCTATTGGCCATCTGTATGTCTTCTTTGGAGAAATGTCTAGTTCTTCTGCCCATTTTTTCACTGGGTTGTTTGTTTTTTTGTTGTTGAGTTGCATGAGCTGTTTATATATTTTGAAGATTAAGCCCTTGTCAGTTGCATCATTTGCAAATATTTTCTCCCATTCTGTAGGTTGTCTTTTCATTTTTTTTTTTTTAATTCTTTTCATTGCTGTGCAAAAGCTTGTAAGTTTGATTAGGTCCCATTTGTTTTTATTTCTATTGCCTTGAGAGACTGACCTAAGAAAACATTGGTAGAATTTATGTCAGAGAATGTTATGCCTTTGCTCTCTTCTAGGAGTTTTATGGTATCATGTCTTATGTTTAATCTTTAAGGCTTCTGTACTTTCTCACTAAGACACCCAAAATGGGAAGAATGGGAGAGGTAGTGTCCAGGCTTGAATGTAAATTTCTTGACTTCTAGGACAGAGGCCTTTTCATTAATGCATGCCAGACCATGGAAATCTGTAATGTGGGGAAACCAATAAAGTGGACAGTACACAGAATTCAGAATTTGATAAAATCAGGTCCAAGTCATGGCTTTGACACTTAATTGATTTCTCTGAACTGCTTTTTCTCAGTGAGGCCATTGAGTATCTTTAGATGACTATGGTTTTCCAATTCTGTGTTGTTAATTTTTCAGGAGGGTCCAAAAAATAGAATTTTTCTTCAGCTTCAGGATAAAAAGTATAATAGATGCCAACTTATCCTGGAGGCTTAAATTTATTTTAATTTAAAGTAGATTTAGATTTTTTAATCCTATAGTTTTTGAAATCTTAAGTCAGTACTGGTAAATAGCTGATATTATCAGTTCTTGGAATGTAATGAGATAATTTCCTAAATGTTGTTGAATGTTAGGGAAAAAATACCACACAGTGTATTTTTCCTCTTGCCCAATTTCAAGGCAGTCATCAAGAAATACTACCTAAAGGTTAGTAAAGTTGTACTCTTTCCCATTAAGCTCGGATTGGTAGTATAAATCTTTCCTTATAACTCTCAAGTAAAAAGTCTCAAGGATAATCTCTCCTGTTATGTATTTCACTTTAACTCTTTCCTTGAAAATTGATCACAAGACATATTTCTATAAGGTATTTACAAAGAATATTCTGGGTTTCTTGAAAGGACACAATCTTAGGAAAAGAATAACAAAACAACAAATATATACATGAAATAAGGTCAGAAAGCAATATGTCTGTAATTGCTTTTGAATAAAATGTTCCTGTAAGTTAAATTTATGAATAAAACCATACACATTTTCTAGAAGCTTTAGTTTTATCTTTCAGTGTTTCTTATCCTAAGGATGAAATGTGGAAAAGGATTTCAAATTTCAGAGGAAAAATAAATTGCATAAATAAGGAAAATGATATTCAAACAGAGATAAAATGGGCAAGTGAAATTTCTAGAAATTACACGTTACAAATAGAAAGTCTCTTCCTTTTACATTATAATCAAAGGAATGTTCTGTGGGCACAGTGGTTGGTTATAGGGCTGAGAAAGCTTGGAGAAAGGATTTGGAAGTATTTGCTAGAAAGTAGAAGAGGGGAGCACACCCCCATAACTCTTCCAATCACAGAAATGCTGAATGAAATATACAACCACAGGAAACCTTAGGGTAGTGTCAATGTCAAAGGTAAGGAAGAGGAATCCCAAGTATCTAGATACCAAGAGGAACTCAAGCCAGAACAATGAGCTAAAACTAAAATCTAACACACTGTGGCACTGTGGAAGAAAGCTGAAGACCCACAGCAGGTAAATGTGGAACTTCCCTATGAGGTTATCTCTTATGAGGAAAAAAATTCCCACTGAAGATGTCAAAAAGTATCAAGAACTTTTCTGAGGGAACAAGTCATTCTAAGAAAGTCAATGCAGGTAACAAATTGATGTATTAACAGCTCAAGAATTTCCAATAACAAGCAATGTATTGAGAACTCTAAAATAAGTATTTTAAAAGAACGATCAGAGATGAAAGAAAGATAGAAACCATAATGTAAGAACAGAACATCATGAAAAAAGGAAAATTTTACATAAAAGAACCAAGCAGGAATTTTCAAAATAAAAAATAAATGAATAGGACTTTAAATTTAAAAGTAACAACAATAATAGCAACAACATATTTGGGAGTTTAAAAGCACGGTGGGACTAAAAAAAGTAGATGCAACTAATAGTAAGTCCTAAAATATCATAATCACAATGAGGCATAAATGAACAATTGGAAACAAGTTCAACAACTATCATTTGGGTGAAAGAACAGCTTGTGTTGTATTTATGCAGTGGTGTACTTAAATGGTGTAATTTAAAATGAATAAGATCAATATGTAGTAACGTGGTTAGAATTTAAAAAAAAAACATCATTGAGAATGAAAGCAAGTTGCAAACCACTGCATATTGCATGATACCATTCACATCAGTTTGATAAACCCATAGTATAATACAGTATGCTCATGGATAGGTAACACGTAGTTAAAAATGTAAAAACATGGAGAGAAGAATACACACAAACAGTTTAACAGTGTTAGCAGTTGCTTCTGGGGAGAGATGGAGAAAAATTGAACTTGGGCCGTTTTCATTTGGAACTCCAGCTACATCTGCATTGTTTTATTTATTTATATTAAAAAGTGAAGCAAAAATAACAGTTTATATGCCGAGAAGAGAGGTACATTTTTATGATACTTTCTGTACTTTTTGATGTGTTTAAAAATTTTTCACAATTAAAAATATAGGGGGCTTCCCTGGTGGCGCAGTGGTTGAGAGTCCGCCTGTCGATGCAGGGGATGCGGGTTCGTGCCCCGGTCCGGGAGGATCCCACATGCCGCGGAGCAGCTGGGCCTGTGAGCCATGGCCGCTGAGCCTGCGCTTCCGGAGCCTGTGCTCCGCAACGGGAGAGGCCACAACAGTGAGAGGCTCACGTACCAACAAAAAACAAACAAACAAAAAAAATAGGGAAAAATAAAAAATATGAGAAACAGAACAACTTTCAGGTGAGCACGGGGTTTATCACATCTCACAATCTCTCTGCTTCCCCAAGTATGGGAGTGACTGCAGTGAGAGCCACATTTTTGAACTACAGTGGAGTTGCCAAATAGAAATAAAAGTTCTCATGTGAATTCATGCAACCTGAGTATGTGGAAAGAAGAGATTATCTTTTTATTTTTTCTTCCAGTTTTATTGAGATATAATTGACATACAGTGCTTTGTAAGTTTAAGGTGTACAGTATAATGATGTGACTTATGTATATCGTGAAATGATTATCACAATAAGCTTAGTGAACATCCATTGTCTCATATAGATATAAAATTAAAGAAATAGAAAAAATTTTTTTGTTTGTGATGAGAACTCGTAGGATTTACTCTCCTAACAATTTTCATATATAACATACAACAGTGTTAATCATAATTATATTTATCATGTTGTATATTACATCCCTAGTAATTATTTATCTTATAACTGGGAGTTTGTACCTTCTGACCACCTTCATACAGTTCCCTCTCCCCACCCACCTCCATCTCTGGTAATCACCAATCTGATCTAAGAAGGGATTACCTTTTAAATGCAATGTTTCTCTGTCTGTATTTATGCTATCATCCCCTCACTTTTGTTAGTCTTGTTAACAAGTCTTTTCCAACATAAACAGAAGCACAAGTGAAAGAAAAATAGAGGTGGTAACATCTGAGAGGCAGGGTACTCTTCTGAAGTTCTTTAAGTTCTCCTGGAAAAGAGGTCTTTCTCTTGACCTCCTGTTTTTGGTACAAGGTGGTATATGACAACAGGTAAAAGCTAAGGATCAGGGCTTCCCTGGTGGCACAGTGGTTGGGAGTCCACCAGCCGATGCAGGGGACACGGGTTCGTGCTCCGGTCTGGGAGGATCCCACATGCCGCGGAGCAGCTAGGCCCGTGAGCCATGGCCGCTGAGCCTGTGCATCCGGAGCCTGTGCTCCGCAACGGGAGAGGCCACAACAGTGAGAGGCCCGCGTACCGCAAAAAAAAAAAAAAAAAAAAAAAAAGCTAAGGATCAGCCGCGTAGAGCTGTATGGACTCTGATCATAGTAGAATGAAGCCATTTGAAGAATCCATTGTTATTCAATATCAGTAGGGGAAAAACTCCAAAATTCAGTGACCAAAGAATAGTCTGACATCCAGGAAGTATGTTTCTATAGTAATAGAACATAGAGAATTTGGAATTAAATCATTTTAGTCAATTAATAATTTAAGAGACAAGTTTAACATGTCCTTTGCTTTTGATGTTAACTAGAGTTTAACATTTTAATTTCCCCAATTGGATGTGAAATAATGCAAATTTAATCCTGCACTGTTCTTCCCTATTTACTTTAACTGATGAGTCTTTCACAGGTTTCCAGCGTGAGATTTTTCTTTTTGAAACATTTATGATTGTGCCAAATATGTGTAGATTTCTTTAAAAAATATCTTGTTTTTCAAAGCAATTAAAAGTTAGAATAGGCCCCATTAAAATTCAGGAATAAAACTTGTCATTAAATGAAGTAATCTGTGTGCTGAATACCAAAGGACTTGGCAGTTCTAGATTGATGACTGAGCTTAGGCTAAGGCAGAGTAACAAGGCTTTTGTGACTGAAACATGAATTAAGCTGCAGTTTTAGAAAGTCACAGGGAAGATCATTTGCATATATAAGAAGTAGAGTGAGGCAGATTTTTCTTTAAACATCTTTTGAAATTCAGGTTGATCCAATAAATGTGAAAAAAGGAAGAAAGTGCTTGGGCCTCAGAACGGAGAATAATAGAGTATACATAACAAAAAGAGATAATCTGGGCATATATCCCATAGACAGTGTTTCCGTTTCATTCAGGGATGGGTGTTGCAAGTGAAGGTGTGCCAAGCAGAGTAAAATGAAAGAGCTCTTGGCGCTGTAGAGGAGCATAATTTGCCACCCCAAAATGTATCTCTTTGGCATGAGGATTAATTTAGGCTGACTATTTTTAAGGCCCGAACGATTCAGGAAGAACCTTTGACCTACCCACTAACTGCCTAAAAGAATGTAGATAGAAAACCTGTCCCTGGAAGGGAGTCATCACCATAGATAACTACAGTGTGAACTAGGTGTGTAGACAGGGAGCAACTAGCAGAGTCTGTTAAAATTCCTCTCTGTGTCCCATTGTCTCTGCATGACCCAGCAAACATTTGTTTACCAAACATTTGCTTTTCCATCTCTACATGAATTGCCTTCTTCCCCTTTGAAGTCCCAAACCACTTTCCCCAACATTCTATTTTATCTTTAGCTGAGGATGGTATTTAAGGTAAGTGCTTTGGCCATTTTGGCAAGTTACTCTGTTTTCCTGAGTCTCTCCCATGTATACATGTTATTAAACTTCTGTTTGATTTGCTCCTGTTAATCTGTCTCATGTCAGTTTAATTCTTAGACCAGCCAGAAGAACCTAGAAGGGTAGAGGAAAATTTCTTCCTTCTTGACAACACCTTTTCTGGAATTAGGGTTGGAGTAGCCAGAATTGACATATGCTTTATGAATGCCCTTTAATGTTCTTGTCCAATGCCTGGAAAAATGATGTATATGACTACCCGGAACAGGCAGAATTTAATTACACATTGAGTTTTAAGGGATCTACACATAAACTATCTTTTCCTCTCTTATGTTTCTCTCACAATACCCATCCTTTTAAAAATGAGGTTAAGGAAGGCCCTGAGGTACTGTTACCGAACTCAGGTTTGGCTGCTTGCTGCACAAAAGCCAATAATCGAGAGGCAAGTGTTGATAGAAAGGAAAGTTGCTTTAATCAGAAAAGCCAGCAATCTGCGGAGAAGGTGGACTCATGTCCCGAGACCAATTCCGAAGATTCTGCTCAGCCATGACAATTTTTAAAGGGAAAAAAGAGGGAAGAGTCTCAGTGGATCATCGAGGCAGGAGGTTGGATTCTGTATCCTTCTCCATTGTGTGCAGACTGGCTGACTCTTTCTTCAGATGTTATCTTGCCTGTGTGATCTGCCTGCAGGATTGCTAAGGGGCCTGCTGGGGGTAGAGAGCTAGTCATTCTTTAACTACTTGACTCTTCTATTCCTACTTCTTTTAATCTAGGGAAAGAAACAACAGGTTAGGCAAGGTAGTGTGTGCATTTAGTAAAGCATAAGTCAGGAGTTAGGTTAAATGTTACCTGGTGATCTCACTTTTATAATTAACATTTAAGGGTAATAGAAATAGACAAACAGGAAAGGGGAAAAAGAGCTGCTTATAATACTTTCCATGGATTCTTTGTTCCATACTGCTATGACCTCTGTTACAACAACTTCAAGTCATTTAAATTCTAGAAAGAATCTGAGCCTTAATTATCATGGAGCTGGGTGAAGGGGGTAGAGTTTGGATATAAGAATGCTAATATATAAACCAGTTCTAAAGAGAGGATATGAGGGATGTCTTATTTTGGGATATCAAATATGTAAAATTCACTGTCTAACTGAGGAGAAATTGTCCAGGGGATGTATTTTATTTTATTTTTAAATTTTTAAAATAAATAAATAAATTTATTTATTTATTTATTTATTTATTTATTTATTTATAGCTGCGTTGGGTCTTCGTTGCTGTGTGCAGGCTTTCTCTAGTTGCAGTGAGCGGGGGCTACTCTTTGTTGCAGTGCGTGGCCTTCTCATTGCGGTGGCTTCTCTTGTTGTAGAGCACAGGCTCTAGGCGCGGGAGCTCAGTAGTTGTGACGTGCAGGCTCAGTAGTTGTGGTTCGCGGGCTCAATAGATGTGGCTCGCGGGCTCTAGAGCACAGGCTCTGTAGTTGTGGCACACAGGCTCAGTTGCTCTATGGCATGTGGGATCTTCCTGGACCAGGGCTCAAACCCATGTCCCCTGCATTGGCAGGCAGATTATCAACCACTGCACCACCGGGGAAGCCCCAGGGTGTGTATTTTAGATGTACATTTTTTACATTTAGCTATGCGTTCTGCCCCACATTCCGCTGGTTTCATTGCTGGTGAACCGGCCTGGATGTCAGGCTGAGCTCCATGGCCTGATAACTGCTTTATGCTCCTTTCCTTGGACTCATCCTGACCTTGGCATTTAAAGAGAGATGTTGCCATCTGAACATAGGCCACGACTAACTGCTACAAGAGCTTAAGGAGAAACCAGCTCCAGCTAGAGGGAGCAGGCTGAGCTCCTCTCTTCCCTCAAAAACTCCTCCCTTAGTCAGATGTTGGAGGAGGCAAGTGTCAGTTACTGACATACAAAGGGTTTCATCCTCACGTCAGGGTGAAAAGGTAGGGAAGAACCAACATTATTCCTCACTTCACAGGTATTTATGGAGGTACTATTATGTGTAAGGCAATGTGTGAGACACTATTGCCAATACAAGCGTGAGGGTCTCTATTATTGAGGAAATTACAGTGTAGTAAAGACTAGAGAATCTTGGGGTTTTCAGGAGGTCAGTATTTTATAAACCTTTTCCCAAATCAAGTTCTTAACCAACCGAGAGAGACAAAACTGACACGAAGATAGGATCAAAATGCCAGCTTTGGTATTATGGAGTTTTTGAAGAACGTGGATTTGATGTGAGGCAACCATGGGATTCCTAACAATACACTTAGATTTAGACAGATGTGCCCTCCAGTCAGACCCTCTTCCATTTCCTGCCAGGAGGGTGGCCCCTGTAAACCATCGGTGCGGAAGAATAGATCTCAGCCTGTGTTTCCTGCAGAACTGAATCTCAAGAAGGAAGTTTTGCATATCCAACTTTACCAACCAGATAGACGCTTTCTCTTCCCATAGAAGAATATATCATCAAGAAATATCTTTTTAACATAATCTTCTAGATTGTATTTTATGAGGGTCTCCCAAATAAGAGATATGAAATCAGTAACTGTTGGGTCTGCCAAAAAATGTTATTGCTTAACATTTTTTTTGCTTTCTTTTTTCGGTTTATGTGTTCCCACCAGGTGGTGCTCTTCCAACAGTTCAACATCTAACCCAGGCCTCAATGCTACCCATTATTGTCCTTCATGTCTTCCATTTAATATGCTTCATATTTAGTATCTATTTTCATAACCTTTTGGAGCATGGTCCTAATTCTATCACTCCACCTTCAGTAACAGTCTTTAATTGCAATTCACGCTGGAACACTTTGAGTATTTTACACAGCTGATCTTATGGATGGGATGCTGGGATTCATCGTTCATGGGATGCTGTTCAGTAGTTACCCAGATCCTTTTCCCTCTGCAGGAATCATTACGGTCTGCTCTCTGATGTCTTTCCTCTGTTCCTTTGCTAGATTTTGTTCGGTGCTAGACACTGTTTCTAATTGAGTAACAATTAAAACAATTAAACGGTTCCCTGTTTAAACATTGCTTCTGGGACTTCCCTGGTGGTCCAGTGAGTGAGACTTCACACTCCCAATGCAGGGGGCCCGGGTTTGATCCCAGGTTGGGAAACTAGATCCTGCATGCATGCTGCAACTAAGAATCTGTATGCACAACTGAGAGTCCACATGCTGCAACTAAGAAGTCTACGTGCTGCAACTAAAAGATCCTGTGTGCCACAACTAAGACCCAGTGCAGCCAAAATAAATAAATAAATATTTTAAAAAACCAAAATAAACATTGCTTCTGAAACTTGTCTGCATGTTGGCGTCACCTAGGAGGTTTAAAAGCACTGTTGCCAGATCCCAACCCTACTGATTCTGATTTACTTGGTCTGGGTGTAGTCCTCCAGTAATTCTAAGGTCAGCATTGTTTGAGAACCACTGAACCAAAATATGTCCTCCTTTTCTAATACTTTCTTTAGGATCATTTAGAACCTTTTGCATTCTGTGTTCATCTATTCTGACTTTTAAGTTCTGACTTCTTCCATGTCTGTTTAGTCTGTCTGCTAACATCTCAACAATCCCCTAAGCCATTCTCTCTCTCGCTTCTGCTTAACCAGTATGCTTTTCTTTATTTGTTTTCATTCTTCAATTGCTCCTATTCTAGTAGGGAGCCTGAAGCAATGCAAGAAGTTGCCAGATTTTCTTTATCGTAAGGATCCCACGTCTCTTTATTTGGTAGTTAACAAAATCTTCTCTTCTTTGGGTAAAGTCTAATTTGGATCTAAAATCTAAAGCCAGTTTCAACACAAATGGTGGGCTGGTTCTTAGGCCTATGGGCAAATTTCATGAATGTAAGGTTATTTTCTTCATAGTCTTCTGATTCCTGAATGAGGAGTGGATTTGGGACTGTGGACCAATCCCTTACTATCTACCCAGACATGGTACTAACATTATAGCTAGACCCTTACTAGTGTTCTGTGGAACTCTGTTGCACAATAGATCTGTCTGAGAAACAGTACAATAATTTTGCCTATCCATTGATGCTTTAGGAAGGCTCACCCTACTACAACATTGCACTCAATGTGAGGCCAAGCCACACCTGTGGAATTCAAGGTCAGACTGCAGTGGCCTCCATGTGAGGCCCACATGGCAGATCTCTGGGTATGTTGCTTTGGCCTGGTGCCTGCAGCCCAGCCTCTACGAAAGAGCCACTTACCTGTGGATGCAGCTGTCATAAACTTTGATGACCTGACAAGGTTCAAGTGCACATGATAATCACTTGCTAAAGTCTAAATTTTAAAGCTGTGCATTCAGAACATAGCTAAAAACAGAAAACGAGCAAAACAAAGTAAACAGAAAAACTCCTTCAAGTTACATGGCACAATGACGGCTGCTGAAACCAAATGTCTAGAAACAGTCCTCTCTTGGGCCATAGCAGATGCTTCAATTTCCAGGTATTATGTCAATACCCAAGTTCTACTCTGTCTGTTTCTCTTTGTCCTTGAGCTAGGGCATTAGAAGGACAATATCTAACAGTTCCTTTGTCCATTCAATTAGAGACAAAGGAATTACAAAAAGGAATTAGATATCAAAACACCAACTTGTTACTAATAGGGCTTTTGGAAAATATGACTTAGTTATATGACAATAGTGGTCTTTTTAATGCTGCATCCCAGAATTAGATAGGTTTATCCAATCACAGAAAACCTGAGAAAGCACAGACAACTCTTGAAGAGAGAAGTAGCCAACTTCTGTAAGACAGAAGGCTTGCAATAGCAGACCACAGCACGTGCTTCCTGAAGTCCGGCTGGCCCAACTTGCATTTTATAACAAATTCATCAATCATCTTGTCATTCTTCCAAGAGTGCTCCACTAACAAAAGTCCCTCAATATGAGAACAGGAAGCCAATGAGGAGGAGGTTCCCTCCAACAAAGGAGGGAACACAGAGTCCATTACACCAGCAAGGGTGAGTGACACCATAAAAACAAACTCGGCTGCCGTAGTTCTGAGGAAGAAAGAACTCACTTATGATGTCACCATGAGAAAGACAACTCTTACATTAGATCTTTTTTTTTTTTTTTTTAGAACATAAGAAGCTTTAATGAAGTGGCCAGTTATTTTAAAAAATCAAATGTTTTAATAAGAACAAATAGGGCTTCCCTGGTGGCGCAGTGGTTGAGAGTCCGCCTGCCGATGCAGGGGACGCGGGTTCGTGCCCCGGTCCGGGAAGATCCCACATGCCGCGGAGCGGCTGAGCCCGTAAGCCATGGCCGCTGAGCCTGCGCGTCCGGAGCCTGCGCTCCCCAGCGAGAGAGGCCGCAGCGGTGAGAGGCCCGCGTATCGCAAAAAAAAAAAAAAAAAAAAATAAGAACAAATAATACAAGGAGAAATATGATGGGAAAAAAACATTGACCAAAACCTTAAAATAAGTAGGAATAAATAAAAAATAAATAAATATAAATATAAGGAATAATAAATATAAGGAAAATATAAATAAATATAAATCTATTACATTAGATCTTAGAGGGTAGGAGACACTGCACAAAATAGGGGAATTGTAGAGGCATCCTTGGCAGAAACATTGCAAGAGAGTAAGAGAAAAGCTGAAGATGACGTGAGTCATCTCAATTCTATCAAAACAATTTAAGCTCCAGTGTCCTCCCTCGGCCTTAGTTAGCTTATCTTGCCCTGATTATCAAGTTAATCCTATTTATTATTTTATAAAACATCTTTTATAAAATCTTTTCTATGGCTCTTACAGTGCATAAGTTGTCAGAACTGGATCTCAGCACCTCTAATCCGACATAGTTTCCGGTTGGTCTTCCAATTAGAATCATATCTTGGCAAGTTGTGGTCTCAAAGGAATGAAATCTGGACACTGTCAAAGGTCACAAGGCTGGCAGTGACCAGCTGGAGAATCTGGCTTTCTTGTGGGACCATATAGTAGGTGGTGATGGCATAAGGAACAACTTGAAGAAGGTAGTTTCTTTGAGCAGGACTGCAAGTTTATCCTAAAATCAGGTGAAGCTCCATCTTCCTGCCTTGACATAGAGAAAAAAATGGTCTGATAGGCTTCCATTCATGGAAGAACATCCATCCCTATGTTCACCCCACACCCATGAAAAGAAGCACAAGTTATTTCAATGCACACATGTTATACCTTGTAAACATATAATTAGGAAAAACATCATCATCATGTGACTCTTTAATGATGTGAAAATCTTTTACACAACACATACTTAAATATAGTAGAATTTTAGCTCTCCTTACAATCTTAGTCAGGAAAATAAATCTAGAATTATGTATTATGCAAATTTAATACATTAAAAATTTATCTCAAGTGAGAGTATGGAGGTGAGCACAGTAGAATGCTAATAATCTTTAAAGGTAATACCTTTAGATGACTCTCATTGTCAGGTCTTGCCTGGACCTTGTCTCTACTGCTCTACACTTCCCATAACTGGAAACATCTGGCTGCAGACTTCATGATATCACTTAAACCAAATCTTTGTGACTTAAAATGGAGGTGGCCATGTGGGTAACCAGGCCTTGACTATTCTAGTTCTGATAAGTGAGCTTTTGCTGCTTATTCTCAAATTTTGGCCTCCACGTAGGACCCAGACTTCTGAGGATGGGTCTACTTTGCACTCGCTCATCTTCCCCCTGAGAGCGATTCACAGTACCTCTTTAAGTCTTATCATTGGTCCTATTTTAAACATGAGAGAACCTCTTACCTTTTAGGGACTGTTGTGAGGATGAAATGAGGTGTAATGCACGTGAACCATCCAGACCACAGGTACTCAGTGCATGTAAGCCCCTACCGTCCTTCCTTCTCTTTCTAGGCATTTACTGAAGGCCAAATGTTGTACTTACCATCCCAAGGATCTAAATCATTTGATGACAAATCTGTTCAGCCATCTGCTATAGCATTTAGAAGCCCCAAATATATAACCAATGCTGGGCACACACATCCCAGCCAAATGCACTATAACCCTTACAGAAGCTAGCATGATGTTTGTTGTCCCTCTGAATGATAACAAGATTCCCCAATAGAATTTAAGGGCATGCAAAAATTTCTGTGGTGCTGGTCACAAAAATATGTATTCTGTAAACCTCAGTTTCCCTCATTTTTATCTCTTTTTTTTTTTTTTTTTTTTTTTTTGCGGTACGCGGGCCTCTCACTGTTGTGGCCTCCCCCGTTGCGGAGCACAGGCTCCAGACGCGCAAGTTCAGCGGCCATGGCTCACAGGCCCAGCCGCTCCGCGGCATGTGGGATCTTCCCGGACCGGGGCACGAACCTGCGTCCCCTGCATTGGCAGGCGGACTCTCAACCACAGCGCCACCAGGGAAGTCCCATTTTTATCTCTTGATCAATTACTGTCAGATGCCTACTATCCTGCTCTTTTTTCCTGATTTGCCTTACCTGGCTGTTTTGTACTATTTTAGTCAACTATTTACACACCCAGTAGCTAATTATAGAAACTCTAGCACCTACTAACTGGCTGAGTGACCTTAAGCAAGTTACTTATTCTCTCTGAATCTCAGACAACTCATTTGAAAATCCAATAATAATCTCAAAGAATGATTGAAGATAAAATGAGATGATATATCTAAAGCAGCAGTTCTCAAACATTTTTGACTCAGAGCTCCTTTAACTCTTAAAAATTATTGAGGATCTCAAAAAGCTTTTTATTTACATGAGTTCTATCTATTGATATTTACTCTATTAAAAAAGTGAGAAATATTTTATATCTATTTGTTAATTTATTTACAAATAGCAATAATAAACCCATTACCTGTTATCATAAATGACATATTTTTAATTAAAATAGCTATATTTTCCAACAAAACTTTAGAGAGTGACATTATTTTATAGTTTGCCAATCTCTTTAATGTCTTGAAGATGGATGGATTCTTGTATATGTCTCTACATTTGATCTCTTGAAATATATTGTTTTGGTTGAAGTACATGAAGAGAATGTGGCTTCACACAGATATGGAGTTGGAAAAGAGAAGAATGCTCCTATAGCCTTTTCCGGTAATTGTGGATATGTTCTTTTGATATTCCATGCAAACTCAACAAATGGTAGTTTATAAAAAGGTTAGTTGCACTCTGGAATCTTAAACCATATCAACGGACGTTCTGTATTTTGTAATATTCAAATCCATTGGTCTGGCTTTCACTTTGAATGGATCTTTCACCTAGGTATGATTTTATGCATTGTACATGGGTCAGTTGGAAAATATTGGTTTACCGAGTTGTGCAGGTCTTCCAAATGTTGACATATGGATATCCAAAAAAAAAAAAAATCACATTTGTTAAATTCACGACCTGTTGGATCAGAAAAGTCTTTAAGTATTGGAAAGCTGTCAAGCTCATGATGGTATACAGGTCATCAACATTCTAGTTTTCACTTGAAAGTTCCAATTTTATCAGTGGCCACAAATATTGTTAGTTGTTTTTCTTGAAGTGACAGATCCACTTTGTTCATTTTTAAGAAAGTGTCTGCCAAATACCCAAGCCTAAAGACCATTATTTGTGTTTCAGTTGTTATTCAAGTAAAAATGGTATTCCATGAAAGAATTGGCAAGTGCAGCTTGCAACTCAAATAATCACACAAGTGGTCTTCCTTGAGGCAACCATAACACATACTTCAGTAGGTAGCAGATGGACTTTATGTGTGCTTTTCATTTAATCATTTCAGTATATTAAAATGATGATTAATGATTAATCATTTCAATATTCATTTCAGTATATTAAAATGATGGGCACTCAAGAGGTAAAATTTAATAAAATTAATAATGTTTACTGCTTCATTAAAAATAATCTTAAGTGACGCTGGATTTTAGTTTTTAATTTTTTCTTACAAGTGCATGGCTGTGAAGAGTAAAATTATTACTGTACATTTTAATTTGGGGGCCAGTGCCTAGATTCATACTAAGGGGCCATCAGGTTTTCCCATGATTAATCTTGCATCATCAACACAAATGCCAGCACAATGAAGAAAGACATATAACTTCTCAGCATTATTCTGAAATTAGTTTTGACTTTGCAGAGTCCTTGAAAGGGGTTCTTGAACCATACTTTGAACAGCTAATATATGCTTTAGATATTACCTGGCTTAGTACAGAGTAGGCTCTCAGTAAGGAATGTCAATTCCATTATTATAATGTAAATATTTTATAGTGTATTGGTGTGTAACCTGTGTTTCAACCTATGGTGTGGAGAGTTGAGTTATCACATTATCATCCCGGGTTGATGTGAAAGGCCCTCTCTCCAAGCTTCTACCTTTTAATAATTTTAACCTCTTCCCTTTGTTCCCCCAGCCCTAGGACTAGTAGCTGCTTCCTGCAGTTACACCTTCTGTGATAACTGAAGTGTCCCCTTTGTGCCTTTTCGGGTAACCAAAACCTGGTGTGGAAATAAACAAAAATCACCCAGATGAAAACAAATAGAGGCTATTTGCGCAGAATATCCACCATCGCCTGCATTTGGCAGAGTCTTGAAGGCAGGAATGTGAATGGGAAAGCCTTATAGTGAAAAAATAAAGTAAGGGCTTCGGGTGTGCCCTGATTGGAAATTGTGTGCATGAAGAAGCTGGAAATTGGCTAGGCTAGCTAGAAGTGAGCCATGTTATGTGATTGATTTTGAGGGCATATTTGGCTTTTGCTTGTTGGTCCTAAGTTGGAAGCAGGGGCAAAGATATGGTAGCTGGTTGTCATTGACCAACTCCTGACCAAACTTGGTAGATCGTTGGAGAGGTTGTGGGATCAGAGTTCCATTGTCACATATGATCTGGCCATTGTCTGTTTGTATATTCAATCGCTCACTGGTTAACAATTCTTTATATTAAGTTCTCTCTGTTGAAATAACTGGTATGGTTGCTGTTGCCTAGGGGGGACACTGATAAAATCACTAAGCTGTGTGCCCATACTTAATGGGCCCACGTATAGTTAACCTTAAAAAGTTGCTTATAATATAGCAAAATAATTGAGTAAACTATTGGATAAGTATTTAAATAATCAAAATCCACTATTAAAGTTCCCCACAAGGATGAAAAAGTTGGAGAGAACGAAACAAGGTACAAAGCTACGGTGATGTAGAGGAGCCAAAATTTCTACCTAAAATACGTTTCTTTGGCATGAGGATTGATTTAGGTTGATTATTTTTAAGAAGCAGAAGTATCAGGAAGTTCTTCTTGTTACCTCCCCCTTTACTCCCTAAAAGAATTTAGGTGAAGGGCTTGTTCTGGGAATAAAGCTATCACCAGAGATATAAACAAAGTATATGGTCTAGGTATGGTAGGGGAGACTTGATGGGGCCTAGAGATCAGAATCTGTTTTGTGTCCTATTGTCTCTGCATGGCCCAGTAAACATTTATTTATCAAACATTTGCTTTTCCATCTTCATGTGAATTGCCTTCTTCCCCTTTAAAGTACCAAACGCCTACCCTCAACATCCTCTTTTGTCTTTAGCTGAAGATGGCATTTAGGGTGAAGACTTCAGCCATTTTGGCAAGTTACTCAGTTTTCCTGGGTCTCTCACATATATACATGCTATTGAACTTGTTTGCTTTTCTCCTGTTAATCTGTCTCATGCTGATTTAATTCTTAGACCAGCCAGAAGAACCTAGAAAGGTAAAGGAAAATTTCTTCCTCCCCAACAGTGACCAACTCAGGTTTGTCAGGGACTAAGGAGTTTCTGAAATGTGTGACTTTCAGTACTAAAACTGGGGCAGTCCGGGCAAACTGGGACAACTGGCTGCCCTATGACAGTGCCCAAAGTTGTACTTCATTAACAACCATTTGTCTTTTTTCTCCTACCCAAACAATACAATATGCTCAAATCAATATGAGCAGCATTCTGTTTCTGATTCTCAGTACGTGGGGAAAATCAAACACCTGGAAAAAAATGAAAAAACAGAAACCCCAATTAAGTAGAGTTGGGAAACCAGAAGGGGGCACTCTTATGCCCTATGAGGATTGCAGAGCCCAAGAGGAAGAAAAAAGACTCCTTTCCTGGCAAGGACTCAGCCAGTGAAAAGCCATGGACTCTTCGTTTACCATAGCCCTCCCAGACTCCTTTTCTCCTCTATAAAAGTGTTCTCCTTCCTATGCCCCACAGGGACTTGCACGTGGCTGCCATGGTTGCAGACCCCAAATTGCAGTTCTCTGCTGATCCCGAGTAGACCTATGTTTGCTGGAGAAGTATTTGGCAGTCTATTTGTTTCAGGTCAACACACCAAACTTGGTTGTGTGAGAGACATGAGTAGTTTCATAGCCCACCCTCCACTGAGAATGTCCCTCTTTTTCCGGGTAAACAATTATCTGAGTTTTGAGGAGACAAATTATTTCCTTAATCCAGTCAATCATTACAGCTGTTATTTAAACAGTCTGTGCCTCTTCCACACTTAATATGGTTCAATTTACCAAAATAATTGAAAAAAAAAAAAGCTTTCAGAAACACAGTATATTTTTAGGAGTGGGAAATGCTCCCCACCCCTACTCCTTTACATTATGCTGCCTGAGGATGATTACAAACATTCACAGGTGATATTTAAATTAGGCAAAAATGTGTATTTGTTCCAAAACAATTGAACAAAGGAAATGGAAATAAACACAAAGTGTTTCATCATCTGAAGACATTTTCTCTAGCTTCCTAACAGAGGGCAATTTAATTCCAAAAGATTGTACGTATTGATTGAAGTACTGGCCTCTAGATACTTAACAGATGAATGAAACCCATGAAGAGGGCACTTACTGTTCACATTTCCCAGTATGAGAGAACAAGTATTAATAAAGGGTGAGAGTTAATTTTAGAAAATGATACTTGCCCCCAAAAGATTGCATTTATTGAAAATGTTCTATAAAATAGGGTTGTAGGTTATTAGCCTAAAACAACACAAGGCTTAAAAAGCGAAAGGGGTCAGAGAGAGCAGCTTCCAGGGAGAATGTCTCCAGCTGCTGCTCTGGAGATGTCAGCCTCAGCTGCCTGAGGCAGAACTGGGTCTTAAGGGAGCGTCTAATCTGGGGAAAGGCTCTTGTAGCGTTGTGGAAGTGTGTAAATATAGGCTTCTCAATTTTAGCTCTTCTGTGACTTCTGTTCACTCTCCACATTTCTAGATTATAGGTCTTTTCAGCTGCTCCAGATTGTTGTCTGCCTGTGGACTACCAAAATGGCGCCTGTAAGCGGACCTGCCTTAAGTAATGGGAGGTGTGATCTCTTCAGGGAGTTTATATTTGAAATTTATATGTTAAAAGAAAAGAGGGCTTCCCTGGTGGCGCAGTGGTTGAGAGTCTGCCTGCCGATGCAGGGGACACGGGTTCGTGCCCCGGTCCGGGAGGATCCCACATGCCGCGGAGCGGCTGGGCCCGTGAGCCATGGCTGCTGAGCCTGCGCGTCCGGAGCCTGTGCTCCACAACGGGAGAGGCCACAACAGTGAGAGGCCCGCGCACCGCAAAAAAAAAAAAAAAAAAAAAGAAAAGAAAAGAAAAGAAAAAAAATACCTGCAGATCATGTGCAGTCTCTTAAAAGAAGTATCTGTCTCTGACATATGACATATAAAATTAATAAATCACCTTGCAGTGTGTTAAGTGACTGACTAAGGAGATGAGTTAGGAAGAAGAGGTATTTAACAGTTTCTTAGATGATCAAGTTCTTTGGGTGGTGTGCTAGATTTTACAAACATTAGCGATTTTAATCTTTACAAAAATCCTATGATAATATCCATGATTAAAAAGATGAGTAGGGACTTCCCTAGTGGTGCAGTGGTTAAGACTCCTCACTCCCAGTGCAGAGGGCCTGGTTTGATCCCTAGTCAGGGAACTAGATCCCACATGCATGCCACAACTAAGGAGCCCACCAGCCGCAACTAAAGAGCCCACCAGCCGCAACAAAGGAGCACGCCTGCTGCAACTAAGACCCAGTGCAACCAAATAAATAAATAGAAAAAAAAAAAAGGATGAATAGACTGAGGCTTAGAGAGGGTACTTTGTCCAAGGTTGTTCAGATTGCGTCAATTGACTTAGTCCATTTGGTCTGTCTTAACTATTAGGTTCTTTTTTGATAAATCACGATAGTCACTGTCAAAGCAAAAATTGCATGGGACAATGCTAAACAGGCAAAGATTTTATTCAAGTCTATTACAGTAGTTGTAAGAGACCACAATTATGTCTGAGCTCAACTCTGCTGTAACAAAGAGCTGGGGTAGAGGATCTTAGGTTATCTTTGTTTGCTAATTGGCTTTATCCAAAGGAAAAATAAACTTTTTTGTATCTTCATGGCATGCAATAATTTTACAGCTTGGAGTAAGAAGCCCTCCAAAGTTAGGTTCATACCCTCCCAGGGAAACTGGGAGATAGGGGCTTTATCTTCTTCAGTGATTACATTTCAGAAGGATGGCTCCGTGGTATTTGAGAAAGATATTCCTGGGTTGTAAAACTGGCAAGAAGTTATAGAAAAGATTTATATATCAAAAGTAAAGAGAAAGAATTTACAATTACATGTTTTTTGAGGTAAATAAGAAAGGGAGGTTAGGGGTCTTAGAGGCAGGAAGAAACATGTCTGAAAGTTAGTCAGGCTGAGGGAAATGCTGAGGCCCTGGGTCTTGGTCAGTCCTCCCTTTTGTTCCAGAGAAGCCAGGCATCCACTGAAATGCTTAAGAAAGCGAGTCCATGTAGTTTGTTTAGCACATTTCTGTGATTGAAGGACTAGTTGAAACGTCTGCTGAGACCTGTCAGTAGAGGATATTTGCCAGAGGGTGTGAGCAATCAGGCATTTAATGACGGGGATTCCTATGGAAATTAAAAGGAGAACAAAGATTAATGGTTGGGGCCAACTCAAAACTTAGATCCTGAGTGCAGAGGGCTGCCAACTGAGGAGATTCCTAGACATTGGGCTTGAGGTGTCTTTAGATGGTGCAGTGAGGATTGCAGTGGCATTCTGACAGATTTCCCAATTGGCAGTCACAACATTTTTGGTGATAGCGTAGACGTTAGAGACGTTTTGGTAAGATTGTCCACGGTCATGGTTATTTTCCAGAGCAGAGCGTGGAAGATGTGGAAGTTGCAGTGAACTTCCTAAGTGGCTCACACAGCTGCAACTCCAGGCATGAAGATTGTCCACTGCCAAGTGATAAGACCTTGAAGTTTGTATCAAGTCGTCTGGCTTCAGCTCACAGGGCTTCTTCAGAGCCTGGGGGAAAGGCTAGCTACAAGACAATCTAGGATCCCAGTAAGGATTTGGGTTTGGGGTGGGGGGTAGTGTCAGATTTTAGTTTTCAGTGACTCCAAGTCAGAAAGGTGGGAGAAAAATTAAAAATGTAAGTTTGTAGGGTTGAAGTTAGATGTTGAAGGAAACTGCAGAAATTTAAAATTTGGTAAGGGCTGACAATTTGCACAAGATGACGGGATCTAGTATAATTTAAAGCTAGGTGACAATACAATGCAGTTTACAAAAAGGTAAAAAATAGCTTGAAGATGATTAATAGGGCCAGAATCTGATAGTGCATAAGGCTGTGCTGTAGTTTTCTCTTGAAACATAAAATTTCTCTCCACAGTCACCTCACTTTTGTTCAATGATAATCAAAGTAAGGTTATTTTCCATCATAAAAGAAATGTGGCCTCATTAGGTTTGACCTGGTTATTTACAGAGGTACAGCAAGAACGGTAATTAACCACATATGCCTTTTAAAGTTTGCTTTGCTGAAAGCTCTTATAGGGAATTTCAGACTGGACTTTTAGAAGCCTCTTGAGCCTAGGAAGCTGAGCCAAGAACTTGTCACCAGATTTTATCTGCAGTACTTATAAATTTGGATGAATTCCTCTCTTCTTGAGATGCCCAACAAGTCCTATTTTCTCGGCCTGCCAGGAGTGACTTTTCTTACTCACCTATAAAGCTGGGAACCTATAAGCTGGGTTCCAGGCTAGTTTTCCTAAGAGGGATTTGTAAGCATTGGTTCCATAAAGTTGATCTTAGTTCCTTAAAATTATCTGGTCGTATCTGGTTTTATGCACATCATTTCAAATATGACAGTATGGTCAAAGCCTTGGTTATATTTAATATTTCTAATTATGTTCTGTTAAAAGGAGGACAGATTTTTAGTGAACCCATGCAAATAATTATATTGCTATAACAATAAGAATACTCAAAAGTTTCTGAATTCTAGGGGAACCAACAGGAAGAAAAAGATAAATGTTTCCTGTCTGTTTACAAAACATAATTTAATAAATTTTTATGAGTTATAGATAGCTTAAGAGAAAAAAGGGTTCTTTATATCAAGGAAGAAGAACATTAAAGCATCAATAATACTCCAAACAAAACCCATAATCATCCTTTATCAATTCATACAGTCCTGTGAACTAATTCTTGTTCTGTGGACTAATTCTTGTTCTGCTTGATCTTGGGTTAGCAATCTCATGAACCCATCAGTTTCTCTACCAGAGTTCTGGAAATCCTGACTCAGTTTGGTAGCATGATGTGCTCAAAGTTATTTGAGCAATGCCATCAGAATCCAACATAGTTCTTTTCTGGATCTCTGAGACAGTCCCTTTTGGTTGAAGATGAAGCACTCTGTCCTGTACCTGATTGCAAGAGCTTTCAGGGCAGCATCATTTCTCTGTGAATGACAAAAGACTTAATATGGCTGTGTATAAAGATATAATGAGAGTTAATTATAAAAATAATGCAGCGGACAAGGATATTCTCTTGTTTCTGTGGCATACATTTAAAAAAACACTGGAATTACAATTTGATAACACTATACTGTTGTTTGATATCAGCCACGGCAGCACCAGGACATATTATGGACATCAGGGACACTGACAAATTTCTAGGAATTTCGTATAATTTTTGAAACACACACACACACACACACACACACACACACACACACATTTACATATTTGCCTATACAAACACAACCTAGGGAAGGTTAAGTATCTTTTCTAATTTGAAAATGATTCCCAAGCAATTCAACATATCAAAAAAAACTAGGTTTTTTGCACCTCTGTTTTTACAAGATGAAAGATCCTTTGTGACCTTTCCTGGGGCCCTCTGGGAAATCCCACATACAGTTTTAGTTGTAAAATATATCATTTAGGATTAGATTGTGGAAAGGCAAAATATCAAATGTTGTCAGGAGGTTTGAACACTGTGTTAAATTGGATTATGAGTCATTGAGAAACCATGCTTGGCTGCCTATTTAATTGAAATGACAATAAAAGATTTCAAAAGTAAATATAGGAGGTAACATAGTTGTAAAAAAAATTTCTTAGCTTTGTTAAAAGTGATAAAATTTGGTCCTTTTAAATAATCAAGGACATGATAAAGTCAACATAAAGCAGAGAGATTATTCTGAGACAGAGTCTTTACTTCCTAGGTGGATTAGTCAGAAGGTAAAAAACAACTTTTACAGCCTCTTATTAAGAGCAGACCAATAATCCAAGAAACTTTTGTCATTTTATCAGAGAGAAAACCAAACTCTAGTTTTGCATCAGTATACCATTGATACTAAAGCTCATTTTTAGAAACTCGTAAATTCTTAACCAGGTTTGACCACTAGAAATTAAATTCTTTTGCTGCAAAACTACAACTTTTCAAATCCATTCTGGTCGTGTCCTACATTTTCCTCTTTCTCATTCTGGAGCAACTGTTCCATCGTACATACTTTGCATACTTTTAACACAAAGTTGTCCTTCTGCCCTTACTGTTTTTAATAGTTTCATTTATACACACTGATTATAAATTTTGAGTACTAATAACTTTTCTCTAGAAAACTAAGAAATAGATAATTGTGAATTATATGTCGTATGCCAGCATTTTCTAGCAGACTGGCAAGGTTATGAATATACAATCTCACAATTTTTATAGGGATTTTCTTCCTCAGAGTATAGTTTCTCAATGTGGTAAAAAAAGAACATATTTATTAATAGACTCAAATATCTAGCCTTTCTGTACCGTGTAAAATAAGAAGCTAAAGTACATAAAATTAAATTTATGCTTAGTAATTAATGCTTCAGCATTTAATCTTACTTAGAAATGATCTAGATATTTAGTGAATAGCTATTAGTTAATTTAGCATAGGTCTAAGATGGTAAATTACCAAAAATATTTTGGAAATTATTTTTAAGCAGACTTATTATAAAACATAATTATTGTTGAAATAAACCAATTATATAAGATGCCTGCTTCCAGTTAGTCCACCTACAGCTTCCTCATGCCAGCAGCCTCCAATCAAAGCATACCTGAAGCTTACCCTGTTTTCCCCTATAAAGGTTTCTCACTCCTCTGTCTGCCTTTGATTCTCTGCCAAGTGTGGGTCATGGTGACTGGATCCCTTCTTATAGCAAGCTATGAATAAATGCTTGTTGCTAGCTCTCATTTGGGTGATCTTTACTTACTTCCATACACCCATGAGAAACCATTCATAGTATCTACTTTGCTATTTATGAGTTATTAATATTATCAATGAAAAATCCATTTCTAACATTCATTAAGCCAATTGACCCAGTTTCTGGTACAGCAGGAGATAGATAACTGAGGTATTTGTTATAGTTATGTTTTAGAATGTGGCTTTTCTCATCATGAAAACATCTACAAATAGCAAATGCTGGAGAAGGTGTGGAGGAAAGGGAAACCTCCTACATTGTTGGTGGGAATGTAAATTGGTGCAACCACTATGGAAAACAGTATGGAGGTTCCTCAAGAAACTAAAAGTAGAGTTGCCATATGATCTAGCAATCTCACTCCTGGGCATATATCTGGACAAAACTATAATTCAAAAAGATATGTGCAGCCCTATGTTCATAGCAGCACTATTCACAATAGCCACATCACAGAAACAACCTAAATGTCCATCGACAGTTGAATGGATAAAGAAGATGTGGCATATACATACAATGGAATACTACTCAGCCATAAAAAAGAATGAAATAATGCCATCTGCAGCAACATGGATGGACCTAGAGATTATCATACTAAGTGAAGTAAGTTAGGAAGAGAAAGACAAATACTATATGATATCACTTATATGTGGAATCTAAAATATGACACAGATGAACTTATCTATGAAACAGAAACAGACTCACAGACATAGAAAACAGACCTGTGGTTGCCAAGGTGGGGGGTGGGGAAGGGATGGATTGGGAGTTTGGGATTAGCAGATGCAAACTATTACATATAGGATGGATAAATAACAAGGTCCTACTGTATAGCATAGGGAATTATATTCAATATTCTGTGATAAACTATAATGGAAAAGAATATGAAAAAGAATGTATATATTGATATAGGTATAATTGAATCACTTTTCTGTACAGCAGAAATTAACACAACGTTGTAAGTCAACTATACTTCAATAAACTAAATTAAAAAAAAGAATGTGGTCTTTCTGATTAAGTGCTGGCAGACCATAGGTAGAGTGTGAATTGATCAGGGAAACTGATTTCCTTAACCATCTTAATTCCTTTGTTTCCCTTATCTTTCTTAACCAAACCATCAATAAAATCTGTTGGATCTTCCTGTAAAACATAGCTCAGCCCTTCCAGTTTTATTCACTCCCACCATTACTATCCAGTCCAGGTCACCAGCCTGTCTTGCCTGGATTAATGCAATCACCTCTCAACTGGATGTTCCTCATTCTGTTGCCTTATGTATCTAATCTCCACAGAGAAGCCAGAGGAATCTTTGAAAAATGTGTATCACTTCATGTCGGTCCTGTTTAAAACCCTCTGATGGCTTCCCTTTCCATTTAGAATAACATAAAAATATCTTATTTTGGCCTTCTAACCCTTACTTAGAGACGCTATCCCTGGCCTCTCTCTCTGATCTCATTTTATTCTGTCTTCTCCTTTACATGATAGTCCATCTTTTTCTTAAACATGTCAGTTTTTTCCCCCATTTATACTTGCTCAGGAGGCAAAAATCCCCAGGATCATCCTTGACTTTTCTCTTTCTGCCATACCTCATATCCATTCTATTGATACATTTTATCAACTCTCAAAAGGCATTTAGCCTCTAACCACTTCTTACACCTTCTATCCTAACATCCTGGTCCAGGCCATCATCATCTTTTGCCTTGATTATTGTCGTAGCTTCCTACCTGTCTCCCGCTCTACAGTCTAATCAGCAGAAGAGCCAGAGTCAGTCTGTTATATGCATCTCCAGTTACATCATCCTCTGGCTCAAACTTGCCCATCTTGTTAGCTGCTACTCAAAACCTTCCCGTCTCACCCACAGTAAATGCAGTTGCCCGGGTTGCCCTATGTTACCATAGGCATGGAAGGCTGAACCAGCTCTCCTCTGCACCCTGGTATTATCTCCTCCCACTCTCCCTGTCATCCATTTGCACTCCTGTCAAATGGGCCTTATTGTGGTTCCTTTACTATTTCCGTCACCTTTCTCTCTCAGAGCCTTTGTACCTTCTGCCTCGAATGTTCTTTCCCCAAATATTTCCATGGTTCCCGCCCCCGCCTCCTCATTTCTTTCAAATCCTTGCTCAAATGTCACCAGATAAGTGAGAACTTCTCTGACCATCCTAACTAAAATAGGAAGCTGTTCTCTGATCACCTTATATTCAGTAACCCCTCGTTCTCTAACGTGACTTGTATCCCTTATTCTACTTAATTTTCCTTCTTAGAATGTCTACTATTTGACATATTATATATTTACCTATTTGCTATTAGTTTATGGTTTATCTCCTTTCAGTGAAATATTTGTTCCATGAAGGCCTGGACTTTTCCTGTTTTGTTCACACTTTATGTCCTGTACCTACAACATCACCCAAACCTAGTAGGCACTTGATGTTTACTTGTTCAGTGAATGAATATAACACTGGACTTTTCAAATATGTGAACCTTTTTCTTGATTAAACCAATCTAAATTGCATTTTCATCCTTTGCAACAGGTTTACAACCTTGGCACTTTTGGCATCTTAGGCCATATAATTCCTTGTTTTGGGGGGTTGCCTTGTGCTGTGTAGGCTGTCTACCAGCATGCCTTCCCTCTACTCACTAGATGTTAGGAACAAGCTCCCAGGGGTAACAAGTGAAAATATCTCTAGACATTGTCAAATATCCACTGGGGACCAAATTTGCCCATGGTTGAGACTCAGCTTAAATATCATTGCCATTAAGGTTTGACTGATTTTTCTCTCTGTCTGAGTTAGCTACCCTTTATCTGTGCTTTTATTGTAATTTGTGTGTATCTCCCTCTCTCTCTCTGTGTATCTGTGTGTGTGTGCGTGTGTGATTGTTTTGTATGTATCTATATAGTAATTATCTCCTTAATTGTCTATACCAACTGAGTGGTGACATCCTTGAATGCAAGAACTCTGGCTTTTAATCTCTGATTCTCAGGTATTTAGCACTGTTCTAGTACACGAAGGTATGAATAAGTGTTTTTGAATGATGGAGTGAATGAATGGCACTCATTTTCCTGGCTAGGTAAAGGCACTGAAAACAGATTTGATATAAGCTTCCCCATTTGGTAGTCAAGAAATCAACTAGGGCTTTGACAATCCTATGATAAATAAACAGAACTGTAGAGCAGAAAATTCTGAGAAATGAAGGGCAGTGAAGATTCGAGCTGAGTGCCCACTGTAGGGAAGTAACTCATATCAAAGAGAATCATTCAGAAGTCTGTGCAAGCATGGCTGCTATGGGCTATTTGAATAATTTAGGCATTTCTACATCTAGTGCACCAGGGGTGGGTAATTTTCTGTTCTATTTTTCCAGAGAATGAGATGAAGCTATCACTGACGTTATTTCAAAAATGTTCCTGAAAAGGGAAATCTGAGATAAGTGATACAGAAACAAGCTTGTGACTCATTTGTTTTAGATATTGGTGAGCTATTTAAATGAGAGTAGCAGCAATTTGGTTCTCTTATTTGGACTATTTCACTGAAAGTAGGAAGTGCAACTTTATATTTTTTGAAGTTCTTTTGGTTCTTCTGGTTTGATATTCTTTCCTGCTTTGCAAAGATAAATAAGTAAAGCTTGCGTACTTTATTCTGCATTATTTTTTCAAATGTCCAAATAGATTTAGCATTTTGATAATAACTGGAGCTAAAGTGAAATTTAAAATCACATAGAAATGTTTCTAATATCTTCTTCGAGAGAGATTTAAGTATGCATATTTTCAGGCAAAAGAGGAATCTGCTGTGTATGTAAAATATATTTCTGGTGATCAACATTAATGGGAGTAGAAGATGCAAGCCTTCCTTTAACCCTCAACTCAAAAACTTCACATCCATTCTGTGGGAAAATGGAGTGGAAGAGAAATAAAACATGCCTGGAAAAGATAGAGTAGTCTTTGCTCATCAAGATTGAGGAGGTAAACTCATATCCTTCCCACCTCTGGAAATTTTAGGGAGCACTTCTTTCACATGCCTAATATCACTTTATCCTTAGAAAATCCTGTGGAATGAACAAGACATATTTTTGTCCCCATTTTATAGTAAAGGAAAATGATATCTAGAGTGATTAAATGACTTCAATAAAGCCATGGCTCTGGTAAGGATGTATCCATTTAGCAGAAAGTAGCCATCCAGTCCCACTTTATGAGGCAGACTGAGCTCCCCTATTGCCCAACTCACTTCATGTACACGTGGAGTGATCTTTGCTGCAGAACCCTCAGGAGGCTCATTGATGTTCATGATCAGATTTCATGAGCTGCAGAGGAATTAGGAAATGGATCACTATGGGGGAGGTCCTTACACATACAAAGAATCCACTGGAAACACGAGTGAGTTATCTCCTACTGCCTCTTCCCAGCTTTGTGCTTCAGAACGTGCCCTAGAAGGAGGAGAGATCAGATGACTCATTTCCTTTGATGACTAGTGTATGGTACTTTAGGAAATTAAAATAGAATGGCCTAAGTTTAGTGTAATATCAAACTTCCATCTCCAAATGGAATCAGAAACTATAGCCCAAGAATCATGATCTTGTTTTTGGTGTCCCTATTCCCCTTCTACATATTTCTGTATAGCAGCTAACTGTAAAGGGCTTCAGATGAAAATAGCTACATGGAGCTGGGAAGCTGAAAACACTAGATTTAAAAAAAATTTATTGAAATATAGTTGATTTACAATGTTGTGTTAGTTTCAGGTGTACAGTAAAGTGATTCAGTTATACATATATAAATATATATATTCTATTTTAACATTCTCTTCCATTATAGATTATTACAAGATATTGAGTATAGTTCCCTGTGCTATACAGTAGGTCCTTTTTATATAGTGTGGATATTTTAATCCCAAGCTCCTCATTTAACACCCCCCCCCAACCTTGGGTAACCATAAGTTTTGAAAATACTAGATTGACTTGAAAGAAGAAGGAAAAGTAGTTTGACTCTCTACTGCCTGCTGCTACAAAGAAAAGAAAATTTGGTGAACCAGCCCCAATCTGCAGGATATTTTGGAACCAGAGTGAGCACACAGGAACTCCAGCACTACCAGCTGTCGTCAGCAAGCTCAGAGTTGAGTGTTATTTTTCTCCAGGTTCTGGCATAAACTCAGCTAGAGAAGTGTTACCTAGTGGCCTTCCTGTCTCCTCTGTTTACTCCAAATTCCATCCTAAAACTGGTTGAACCTTTAAAAAGTGAAGTGTGTGGAAAACTTTTGTTATGCTCCTTATTACGCAGTTTTACCATGTTTTAATGTTTTCTCTCATGCTTTATCAAATGCCAACAACGTCAGCATAAACAACAAAAACCTAAAGCAGCCATATGAAATTAGTGACTACTGTTGCTATAAAGTGATAAGATATACTATTTCCATCAGTTACTCATTGTATTTATTATCTTAGTGCTGAACAGGTAATAACTGTTTAGTAGATATTTGTTGAATGAATGAAAGAATAAATGAGTTACTATCAGAGCCTTTTAATATTTCAGGCACTGTGTTATGTGCTGGGATGTTTTAGTAAGTCAAACAGACTTACAGTGCCTTTCAGAAGTTTGGAGTCTACTGTAACACATACCCGTTGATGATCATACACATATATAAACTGTGATTAGAACTGTGAAGGAAAATTATCTCTTTGAGAAAGTTTTCTACATTCTTTAGAAAGAGGAAACGTTTTGTTGCCTTGAAGAAATGGTTTGATTCTCCTTATATAATTGATTAAACTTGATTAACTTCCTCTTTTTATTCTATTTGCCAAGAAACTCAACTAATTTGAGTCTAATTTCAGAAATTATGATGTGTTCTCATTTTATTGATCTTAATATTCTAGTCATTCACTTATTCATTCCATAAATACTTATAGAATACCTACTATGTACCAGGCTGTGTATGTATGCCAGGCATACATTATTAAACAAAACAAACATGGCCCTTAGCTCTGTAGAGGTTAAAAAAGAAATTAAATAGTAATTACATTTAAAATATAGTAACCACAGGTGAAAAGTCTTACAGGGCTAGGGGAAGCATGGTACTATGGGAGAGAATGATGGAGAAGGAGAAGGAAGACTTCTTATTCTCAAAGGAATTGATTTTTTTTAAACCTTTTTATTTTATATTGGAGTATAGCAGATTAACAATGTTGTGATCGTTTCAGGTGCACAGCAAAGCAACTCAACCATACATATACATGTATCCATTCTCCCCCAGACTCCCTCCCCATCCAGGCTGCCACATAACATTGAGCAGAGAGGAACTGATATTTTGAATGGTGAACTGAAAGATGAATTATGCAGATGATGAGAGAGACAGTGTGTGTGTGTGTGTGTGTGTGTGTGTAGGGGAGGTGGCTTGAGAGCTGGGAGTGTGTAGGGCCTAGTGAACCAGTGCAGGCAAAGGAAGCATAACATCTCTTGATGTGGAAAGATCTAAAAGAAAGCCCAGTTGGTTGATGCTTATTGAGCTAAAGGGAGAGGGGCACTAGATGGCATTAGGAGGTCATGCAAAGCTTGGAAGACTCCTTTAAGGATTTGATTTTTATCTTAAGATTATTAAAAAGCTATTGAAAGGTTTTCATGGGAGAGGTGACATGATTAGAATTTATTATGTTTAAAATAAATTAAACATTAATTTATTATGTTCATAATAAATTAGAATTTATTATGTTTACTCTCTCAGCTGCCCGTGAAGTAGATTAGAAAGCAACAAACAAGTGGGGAATTAAAAAAAAAATTACTAAAAATATTGCTATCAACCATTCATGTTAAGATTTTCACTAATGTGTACGATGTTGTAGGCTTTTTGTTTAAATTTATGCTTTTTATTACCATAAGGAACATTCTCTCTTGTCCTATTGTAGTTGTTTTAAATAGTCCATTTAACCAGGTCATTGAATGTTGTCAGGGATTTTTTGGAGAGGAGCTTTGAAGGTAGATGACTGAAAGGAGAAAAGAGTAATGGGAAATAAGAAATGGTGTGAGAAAACAAAAAAGAGGCTGAAGACACCAAAAGCATTGTTTTATAAGTTTGTTAATGGCTGGCCATGCATACCTGAACTTGACTGGAGATGCAGTCCTTCTCATTTTTGTTCACCTGGGCATACAAAAGCCTCATTAGTAGTAGGACATTAATATATGTTTGTAGAAATAATTAACTAATTAATTAAGACATTCTTATCTTTTCCCAAAGTCCTTGCACTCCATAAAGGAAGCTATATTGGGGAGATTTTTCTTCTTTTCCTTTCCCCTGACTTCTCTCTCTATTAGAGCAGAGATGATTATGAAGTCCATGATGCTATGGATCTTGTCGTTTGTTTTTGGTGGGAAGGGCAATAAGGCAATTAATATAGCAATATGACCTTTTCCTTTTCCCATGATGGAATTGATTATGTTTCTGTGGGTTCATTTTTGGTGCAACTTTATATACTCTCTTTGCCTGGAAAAAAGCCAACTCTGAAGTTTGAAATGCTTAAATTCCATGATAATTTCCTTAAGAAAACTGATGAAGAGTGTGTCTGCATATGAATTCGTGTTTTCAGCAAAGGCAGAGGAGAATGTGGTCTGCATTTCAGTCATGCTGTCACTTAGGTGGCTTGTTTGCTCTGAGAGTGGCTCTAACTGGCTTATTAGTCCCTCACACATATTTGTCTCGCAATGAAATCATTGGTGTCTCATTAGGGACTTGCACAGTGTTGGACAAGAAGTGCCGCAGGCTATCTTTCAACTCTCGATCACATCCTGACCGTCCAGTGAAAACCTTTAAAAAACACACTCCATCTACTTCACATACAAGGTACCCACAGCCAAATTAAGATGCTAATGACTGTGCTGATGACTCCAGAGTAAAGATGCTAGAGTGCTACTGAGAAGGAAATGTTTCTCCACTGCCATATCTATTTAGAATATTTCAAGCAACTGGACATTTTATTTTTGTGAAAAGTCTCTGGCTCTGTACGTTTTCAATACAGAAAGATACATTTTATTTTTTCATCACTGAAGACTGTAATAGTTGTGATGGGTCAGATATGAAAATGGAGTGTTCTGAATGTCATCTCAATATCTTGCCTCCAACTGTATGAAAAGAAGCTGCTCTTGACCTTCTGACCTCATCACAACTCCTCTGGGAGAGGACATTCAGATATCTTGTCTAGATCCCAGGCCTTCTTAGTAGCCCTTCATTCCTGCCCTCTCTAGCGAATCAGAGCCTCTCTAGTGGCTCATATGTTTCCACGAAGCTGTGCCTTACTCCAAAATATCTTCCTTCAATGGCATAATAAATTATTCAATAAAAAGATAGCTTAGTATAAATTTATTACAAACTTCCTATCTTTATATTCTAATCTTCCCATCCTTCACCCCACATCTGTTCCTTCACCAGTTTTCAGTGGCACCTCCATCCACCATCAAGGCAGAAGCATGGATGTCATCCTCGATACCTCTATCTTTTCCATTCCTCACATCTGACCATCACATCCTGTTAATCATACTTTTAAAATATCTCTTCAATCTGAGCTTTTCTTTATTTCCATGGTTACTGCTCTATTTCAAGACACATTTTCTTCTAAATGGACTAATAGAGTGGCCTCCTAATGGGTTAATATCTATATCTAAAAATGAAGAGTTTGCTAAGACAATATAGCACCAGTAAGTTTAAAAAATTCTCAGGAATAAACAATGACAGATGTTCATGTTTTTGCAAAAATTAAACCTCAAAGCCTTATTGGAATATTGAAAGTGTATAAGAAATGTTGAGTAAATGCGGACCCATGACATTCTCTTAGATGTGATAGATACCTATTCTCTTTCTGTTTCATATTTCTAGTTCAATCCCAATTAAAGTATCATGAAGATTAAGTTTTAGATTTCACAAAAAATATGTCAAATAGGACACAAATAGCTCTATATACAAGTGAATGCTTTGTAAAATAAGCCAAAGAATATTTGGAAACATAGCCAAGCTCAAAACCAAGAGAGAGAAATCGCCATGAGACAGAAAAGAAGAAAACATGCAACATCAGAGCTGTGAGCAGGGGCTTCTGCCAACATCTCCATGGGGTTATTAAAAATATATTGAGATATTAACAGCTTGGTTCTGTGTTTCAGATACACACAGAAGGAGAAATGTTTAACCATAGATTTCAAGTTCCTAGGGAACTAGTACTAAGCTTCTTGCCTAAAGTCAGAATCATCAAGGGCTGCCCCATCCCTGAAATGAACACCAGAAAACTCCAACCTTAGCCTATCAGAAACAGCAAGAAAATTTACCTTCCATTAGCCTGTCCATGGGGGGCAAAATACCCTTGAAAAATGAGAACTTCAGGATTATGTGAGTTGCATGTGAAGGATCAAGAAATTAAGAGCCAGTGAAATACCTGGACTTGCAGTGTTGAGCACGAAACTGCTGGTGTCAGACATTTTCTCAGTCCAGAGCATATTTGACTTACCAAAAAAGGAATACAGAATGACAGGATGAAGATAAGCTCCCAGTGAAAGTGTTCACATCACACAGAAGGAACCATTGTGGGAGAGAATCACAGATCCAGTAAGTGGAGAATTTAGATGCTTAGAACTAGAAATAACAAGTCTGAAAAAAAAAAGTTCATAATGTTTATTTAAATTATTCAAAGAGATAAAAGAACAGTAGTCATAAGATAGGAACCAAAAATGTATAAAAGGAATTAGAAAGTTTTAAAAGGTCTATATGTAAAAAATATTCTGAATGCAAAGACTGAACGGTAAACTAAACCGCTGAAAAGAGAATTTATGAACTGGACAGTAAGTCTGAGGAAATCACATAGACTGCACAATTGGGAGAGAAAATGATGGAAAACGTTAAAATATTAGTTAAGGAATATGGAAGCCAGAATGAGAGCCAATACGTGTCTAATAGGCATTATTTTCATTAGTCATGGTTAAGAATTTTCTAAAGTGAAGAAAAACAAATTCTCAAATAGAAGGAGTATCTTGAGTTTCAAGCAGGAAAAATATGAAAATAAATCTCACACAAAGAAATCATGGTAAAATGGAATGATTTTAAAAATAAATTATTATAAAAGTTATCAGAAAGGAAATAAAGATTACTTATAAGTATACATTTTAAATTTGCAACATACTTCTCATCAGTAATAATAGATCTCAAAATATAATGGGTTTACATCCTCAAAATGCTGAAATGGGTTTACATCCTCAAAATCCTCATACTGTTGAATGATAATTTAGATTTTAAATTAAATGTGCATGATTTCATTAAAGTTGGGTCTGAATAAGTGAGGTTATTCTGTGGATTTTAAAAAAGTCTCAGTGGTCTAACACAATGAAAGTTTCTCATTCGTTTCGGTTTGCTGCAGGAACACTCCAGGTTAACTTTTCTCCATGCATTGACTCCTTAATTCTGGCTGCTCAAATCTCTTGGTTCTAGAACCTCACCATGAGGCTTCCATGTTTTTTGCAGCAGGAGAGGAAAGGACATAAAGAACTTTCACCTGTTTCTTTTCTGCTTCAGTCCAGAATTGATATGTCACTTCTATTCACAGACCATTGGCCAGAACTAGTCAATTAGCCCCATCTAGTTTTAAGGAAAATTAACATTGGGAAGTGTTGTCGTTCACTTGCCTGGAAAGAGAAGCAAAACAGATATCGTGAGCACTAATAATGACTACCATAGTTCAGCTCTCTTGTCACCAGATCTTAGTTCACAGTTCTACCCAAACACAGAGCTTACTAATCCCCTTTTTAACTGAGAAAACCCAAATGTCTTATTCAGTCACAGGATTATAGTCTAAGTCCAGGATCTCTGGAGGATGCAAAGTAGTCCCTCAATTAGATCCAGGTATAGCTCTTCTTGGCCTAGGGAACTATAACACACAGTTCTCCACTCTTAAAACACAACTTATGGTGGTGGAATGAATTTTGCTTACATACAATAAGTACTTCCATTTAGAAATGGGACTGATATAAAATACACAGTAGTCACTGGTCTGTAACAACTCTGAAATCCTGATGGCAGATATTAGGAGGACACTGTAATCTAGTGGTGGGGAATGTTCCTTATTTAGGCCCTAACCGGACCTCTGAAGCAGCTCTCTTACCACTGTGGCTCTACCTTATGGTGAGGTGCTTCCTTTTTATTACATATCCCCTTTGGCCACATCTGAAGTGCTGTCATGAAATATGCCCTCCTTGGGAGGTATACTGCTTTCTCATTCTACTACCTGCTCAGAAAAAGGGTTATTTTATTTTATTATTCTTACTTTTTATAAATTTATTTATTTATTTTTATTTTTGGCTGCGTTGGGTCTTCGTTGCTGTGCGCGGGCTTTCTCTAGTTGTGGCGAGCGGGGGCTGCTCTTCATTGAGGTGCGCCGGCTTCTCATTTCGGTGGCTTCTCTTGTTGTGGAGCACGGGCTCTAGTAGTTGTGGCTCACGAGCTCTAGAGCACAGGCTCAGCAGTTGTGGTGCACGGGCTTAGTTGCTCCACAGCATGTGGGATCTTCCTGGACCAGGGCTCGAACCTGTGTCCCCTGCATTGGCAGGCAGGTTTTTAACCACTGCGCCACCAGGGAAGTCTGAGAAAGGGTTATTTTAAACCTTGAACAGTCACATGAATTTTTAGTTCAAGCTTTTAGTATAACTGTCAAAATTTGTCGGACTTCATTTTTATTTGGTTGAAGTCAGTTCCATATGCCAGTAATTACCTCTAGGGTTCTTTTCAAAGTAATATTCTCCAGATATGCTCTATATTTTTGCTTTCTTCTCTGCATATTTTTTTCTCTCTCAACTTCATGAGGGCTAAAATGCAGATGTCAGGCCCCTGAAGAGTAGGTAATCCTTTATTTTCACTTTTGCTCTGATTAATTTTATCCAGTTGAAAGGTTTTATGGGATATTTTTCCTCAGTGCCTTTTTTTTTCTATCTTACATTTTATTGCTTGCAACACAGGAAGATTTGATTTTTCTAACATTGCAATGCCATGAATTTCTGAATTGCTGGACTTCATAGATAGACAATCTAAATTTTAAAACCATGAACTTAAACTGGTGCCAGTCTGCAAATTTGTGAGATTATCTTGAGCATCGTTCAGGATTTTAGATATAATCCTGGAAAAAACTAAGAGCTGTATTGATCCAGGCCATGGGTTGTTCAGCCAGTTGTGATAGAAGAATAATTGGGAAAAGGAGTTGCTTATATAGATAAGACAGTGTCATACACAATGGGGTAAAGAATCTAAGCTGAGTTAGATCAGAAGAGGACATAGCAAAGGGTCTGAAGAAAAAATAAAACATCAGATGATTGATTTTCTCTATGGAGAGGAGGACAAATAGCTTTTCTTTTCATGGATCATGGGTCTACCTTCATGGAGGTTGACACAGTGCAGAATTGGGCAGCTGAGATTGTAGTTCCAGAAGGTCTATTAATTTATCTGCACAGAAACCAGCATTAAATATTGATGTACTACCCCTCATCTCTCACCCAGAGGACTCCTAAAGTCTTCAGAGAAGACTGTTCTTCCTGGGGGTGTTGCTATGGTTTACTGGCTGCTCTTATCCTCAGATTATTGGGAATCCAAAATATTTCTAGCTGCTTGGATCACAAAGATAATGCAAATGTGATAGAGATAAAATGAGAAATGAATGTACCTTGGGCAGGTGTCATTGTGAATCACCTCAAATATTTAGAGAAAGTACCAGACAGGTAGTACATGGGGAAGACAAAGCCCAGGCAAACGTAACTCCTGAAATAGCTGATTGAGTACAAGGAGACTAGTTCTGGACCAGGCCATTTGTAAAACCACAGAGTCAATGTGATTATCAGCACTATTATATGTGGATTACAGTGTTATGTATGAAGACTAATCTGAAGTATTGGAGTATTAACAATGGAAAATAATATCTTGACATAGGAACCTGATACAGTGTGTGACTTATATCACCCTTTAGGGTAATAACACAGCTGTTAATATTTTATACATTGGAGTCTCCTGAAATATGCTCATGAAAGTTTGTCTCCCAACTCAACCCCTACCCCACCTTAGTACAAAATATTCTATTTTTTGAAAATAGAATTTTCTATTTTCAAAGTTTGTCTCCCAACCCAACCCCTATCCCACCTTAGTACAAAATATTCTATTTTTTGAAAGTAGAATTTTTTGAAAATATTCAATATGGCAGGAACAGGCTTCCTACCATATTGCATAGCATCCATATGCTGGGGGCTTATAGTTATAGCACAGCCTGGTTGGCGGCAGAGAGGAAAAAGAGGGGTGTATACTATAGACAAATCAGGGTCCAAGCCATATCCATATTTCATTCTTTTTACTTAGACCCAAAGTACAAAAGGAAAACCAAACTCTATTATTTTATTCAAAAATAGAAATGTTTATGACAGAGAGAGGGAAATAGAAAGTGTACCCTGAGCTAGTCTTAGTACTAGGATGAATAAAATAATCGCATTTCTGTCTAACTCATCTTTAAGTCATACTTTCCTCACCTAATTTAAAGCTGTTGTTAGTGAGCAAAAGTGGATACACAGCTTTCTGCTATGTATAAACAGGGAATCTTCAACGTTTCCCTGAATACAATCAAACCTATATAAGCTAGTATCATATAAACACACCATCTTCAGCACAGATGGTTTCCATGCAACACGTTAAGTCATTGGCTATGTGGTTTTTACAAATGGTCTGGTCCAGAACTAGTCTTGTTTTCAAGCAGCTCTTTCAGGAGTTAGGTTTTCCTGAGTTTTCTCTTCCCCATCTACCACCTGTCTGGTGGGAGTAAGTCACTCTCTTCCCCTTACAAATCCAAATGGAGAATGTCAACCCTGATATGAGGTCAAGAATCAGTATAGATTCACATTAGGACATCGTATCTTGCCAGAATGCATAAAAGCCCATTTTGTTTTCTAGTTCTTGATGCAGATTTCTAAAAGGAATAAAATTAATGAGAATATTGGATTCACAGAAATCTGAGTCAGGTCTATGGATGCCAGCATTGTGATTATGGGGTCATCCTTGACAATCACAGAGATGGTTTTTAAGAGTTCCCTCAAATTGCACATTACAATTTTTTCCTATAATCTTGAATCAGCTCAGAAAGCTTATTAATTGCTCGAGCTACTCCAAGCTTGTTTGGGTAGAAAATCACCCTGAAACCTATTAGCTCATTCTTCTCTCAGCATGGCCAGTTATACCGACCTGAGTATCAGTTCCAGAAAAGTTATTTTTTAGGATGTCATTCAATATTTCATCAATTCCCAGCATACTTGGTGGCTTGGAAATATCCTCCATAATCTTTCTTCCCCCTGAAGCATGTATAAACAAATCTAATTCCTTGTTAGATGCTAATTGCAATTGCCATATAACTGTGTTTCTGAAACTTTTTAAGAACATTACCCATATGTCAGGGTCTTTCTCTAATTGCCTGGTTATCCTAATGAAAGGATTATTTTTTCTTCCTCCTGCTGACTGCACCCCATCCATTTGTAAGCTAAATATCTACTGAAAGATTTCTTCAGTGTAACTAAAAATTACCAGCATCGGACCAGTGATAATAATTTTAATAGGTAGCTCTGTAAAAGCATCATTAGTATAGGTTGTGTGAGGCTGGAAATTCTCCCTCATCTTTGGTATATTTCTGAATTAACTCACTTTATATCGTAGCTGAAAAACCTTCTGGAAAAAATCAACAAACAAACCCAAGTGAAATTGATTAATGTTTATATATAAACATCTCTGAAAGTCTTTGGGTGTGTGAGGATGCAAAATTTCAAGGAAGAACCTTAAGAGTTGATGAGGGAGAATGTAGGCTGAGAGAAGAAAATTGGTGTTCCAAGCTGAACTAAAATCCTTAAGGTTGTTGGAGAATAATGGTTCTGCATGTAGTGCAGGGACTCTTATTTTAACATGACCCAGTGTAATGGACACTGTAGTATGCTGCTGAGAACCCCCGCTTCAGGACCATCCCCCAGCTGACAAAATATTAACTGCCAAGGACTCATAGCTGAGTCTGCTTCCTAGAACCACTCTTGGTACCAAATATCTTGGGGTGAGTCCCTCTATGGAAATTACCCTCAGCAGAGGGGAGTTGCCTTGGTCAAGGTTATACTCTGGTTCCTGTGGGATTGGCTGAGGCTTCTGTTGCAATACACCTTCGTTCATTTTCTCTTTCTTTAATCCCATTTCCTTCACTTGCTTATCGGTGACAAGAGATTAGGAGATCACAGTCCCTAATAGACATTCTGCACCAAATCTCTGGACCATAAATAGGTCCATCATTGCTGGTAATCTGAAGTTGTGCTGCTGATATTTTTATAGCATATATTAAGTCATTTACTTGGGTAATTCTTACACTTGGGAAAGGAGAACACTCAAATATTTCAAGGACTGTTGAACGTAGAGTCTCAACTGACATCGATACCTGGGAACCCAAAGTGTCATCATAATCCCCTGGTTAGAATCAGAGTGTAGGTGGGCCAGGTGATAAATAAAGTTCTGGCCCAAGTTTGTCAAAAAGCATGTCCACTAGGGACCATGGACCAGTAGTCATTACCCAGTTCCTGAATACAAAATTAGAGTAGATGTACTTAATATTTGGCAGAACACCAATTTTGGTTTCTTAGCCTGTGGATTAAGACTTATTATGGTGGGTAAGATCAGTTTCTTCCTCTGCCCAGTCCTGGCTTTTCTTCCTCTCTTTCAGACAGTGGTGTGCTGGTAACTGTTCAACAATAGAATCTCCCAGTGTGTGTGTGTGTGTGGTGTGTGTGTGTGTGTGTGTGTGTGTGTGTGTGTGTGTGTGTGTGGTGTGTGTGTGTGTGTGTATGTGTGTGTGTGTGGTGGTGGTGGGGACACCCTTATTTGTTGCATTTGCCAATTTCCAAGACATAAATTCCCGCTACGGCCAATTTTAAACTACCAACTGGACATCATTGAACACAGAGGTGAGAAAAGATGCACATAATTGCTTCTTGCAAGTTGGTACAGGTTGGCTCCAGCACACCACTGCAGATGTTGTTTCTGAGTCTACTCCTCAATAAACCTCCAAAATGAAAGTATCTGTCTCAGAGTCCCTTTCTGAAAAAAGCTATCCAAAGCATCCAGCCATTTCTCATTATGCATACAATCTGGTGGATTATGTAGAAACCCAGCACATACTGTGGGATCTAGTCTTAAGGAGCTCCATGCAAGGCAGGAATATTCACTTCCATACCCATTTTAGAGGAGGGACAAGCAGCAATCCCTAATGAAGCAACTGTGGCGTTGGTGGTGTGGATTGTGTAGAGGAATATGCTCGGCATGACGTGTCTTAGCAAAGTAGTAGGTAATGAGTCTGGAGCAAGTGTGGGTAGCGGCCTGAGCCAGCAATGGGGCACTGGAGCTGCCAGACTACCTATATTAAAAGATGTTTTGATGTTACAGGCAGCAGCATGTGATACTGGCTGGAAAAAAATCAGTGCTGAGATCTGGGGACTTTGTGTTCTACCGTGGTAATAGTAACTATATTCCAGGTTCTGTGCTATGCTTCTTATATACATAATACATACTGTAATATATTTAATACATATACTGTGATATATACACCATAATCCTGAGAAAAACACTAAAATGTGGGTGGAATTATTCTCATTTTATAGATGTAGAAACTAAGATGGAGGGAGGTTAAGTGATGTTAAGTGAAGTTAAGTGACCTATATATTCCTTAAAATAATAAATGAAGAAAAAATAGAGTGACTAAGGAAAAGTAAGTTTAAATGTCTGAACTATTATTTAATCCTTTGTGTAATTTGTATATAGGAAAATATATTTTAAAACATAAGTAAAAGCCATTTTGCTGTTTTCCACAGGGTCTGGGAATGCAGCAGTGGGAAAGCCAGTCCTTGTCAAGGTCCTAAACAGTCTTGGGTTTAATTTCTCATTGATTTGACTTAGCTCACCAGGGTGATGTTTTGTCTTGGGAGAGTAATAATCTGCATCAAGCAAATTGATAATTGGTATCTTTATAGAACAGAATATAAATGGATCAATTTGGAGATCTATTTGGAGAAATGACAGCGTAGAATATCTGTAATTGTTGATCAGTGCATTCTCTTTGCCTTAGAAACAATTATTTAAGAAATAAAATCAATTTCAGATGATAGTATTTGGTAAGTAGAGGGTCAAAATAAATATAGCAGTATGGTTTTATATCACTTTATATATTATAAATTATAATTCATATAATTATAATGAACTACAATCATCTTATCAGTCAGAGGACTTCTCCCCTTATCAATCTTTTTGGAGCACATTCTTCAGTATCCACATGCAAATACTCTTTTAATTACCCAAATCATTGGCATTATCACATCCAGTATTATAGCTTATGTTTCATTAATTATACTTTATTTTTATTTATTTATTTATTTTTGCGGTATGCGGACCTCTCACTGTTGTGGCCTCTCCCGTTGCGGAGCACAGGCTCCAGACGCGCAGGCTCAGCGGCCATGGCTCATGGGCCCAGCCGCTCCACAGCATGTGGGATCTTCCCGGACCGGGGCACGAACCCGTGTCCTCTGCATCGGCAGGCAGACTCTCAACCACTGTGCCACCAGGGAAGCCCACAAGTTATATTTTAATGAGGTTTTTTTATGGGAAGATAGTTTCTTATGGATAGTCCCATATGTATACAGAAATATTATGATCTTGTAATGAAATATTAAATAAAAAGGTGATTTGAAAACATGAGGCATTGTCTACATACAATATGCCCACTCATTCACCCCTCTATTCCATAATCTAAGAATCTGTGGACTGAATCTCATATTTATTTGAAAGATTCTTTTGCCCTTTATTCTGAACAGTCTATTTTTATTTGCTGTATTAAATATCACCATGAAATCAATAATAAATATAATTAAGAATATTAACAAAGCAAGGCATGCACTACCCCATCTGACTTGGAAAATGCTTACTTGTCAATCTTCAGTAACTCACATTTCAGTGGATCACCCTGTTCTAAGGAAGTAGCTAGTTTTCCATGGTGTGACATCTGCAAAAATGAATCCTACTTCCTTTGCACAGAGACAAAGAGATGAGTATTACATGGATTTTCACAGTAAAATTTGAAATTTCAGTAGCTACTGTAAAAGCCTATATCATTGACATTTCTGGTTAAAATGGTAGGTTGTTTTACCCCTGAATGATTAATACTGACAACATGCTTTTCCACATGTATGTGAGTTTTGCTATAAAGGGAACATATTGTCCAAAGAGTACCACAAATTAATGTGTTCTTCCTACCAATTTCACCTTTGCACTCCACCACATCCCCTTTAAGAAAACCAATACAACAGTTTTTGAGTTTGCAAATAGATGAATTAAGAAATAAATTTATGAAGTGAGTTACTAGGTAATCTAGAGCGCTTACAACCTAAATTGCTTCATAAAATTTAATTTCCACTAATTTTCCGTACACTCAGGCATGCCACCAGATGACACAGGATTAAAAGTAATAAAAGATAAAAGTCTAGTGAAAGGAATTAAAGACATAACCAAATATAGATGAATAGCCTGACTGATGCTGAGACCAGGAGAATTGTTTCTCTCTCTGAAAAGGTCTTTCCACTAGTTTGCCATTGTTAAAAATGATGTAGTTAAACAATTACATCTGTGACATGCTCTTCACTTAAACACAAGCAAAGATAGAAAAAATAAGTTTTCTGCATTACTAACTAATAATGTTAATAGGATGTGTCTTTTTTGTGTGTGAACATCAGTTTTTGTGGAAATGTTATCGACATAGAGAAATGTGATTCCTCATTACATGGCAATTAGGCGGTTGTTATTAGAAATATTCATAATAAAAATAAAATAAATTTAAAAATGCATTTATGATGTAATTTTTGGTTTAGTTGGATTCTTTCTAAAACTTGGTGTATTAAGTAGGATTTCATCCACATTTTAATGGTCAGCAAACTGAAACTCATAGATCTTAAAGGACTTGCCATGGGATCCACAGTTTATAATAGTAGAGTCTTTTCTTCACTGTATGCTGCATCCAACTTTAAAGAATACTAAATGTAGGACTTCCCTGGTGGCGCAGTGGTTAAGAATCCGCCTGTCAATGCAGGGGACATGGGTTCGAGCCCTGGTCCAGGAAGATGCCACGGAGCAACTAAGCCTGTGCGCCACAACTACTGAGCCTGTGCTCTAGAGCCCGCAAGCCACAGCTACTGAGCCCGCGCGCTGCAACTACTGAAGCCCACACGCTTTAGGGCCCAAGGGCCCACGTGCCCGCGTGCTTAGAGCCCATGCTCCGCAACAAGAGCAGCCACCGCAGTGAGAAGCCTGCACACCACAAAGAAGAGTAGCCCCCGCTTGCTGCAACTTAGAGAAAGCCTGCGTGCAGCAACGAAGACCCAATGCTGCCAAAAATAAATAAAATTAATTAATTAGTTTAAAAAAATACTAAGTGTAGGCAACTTGCCTTGCCAAGTTACAGAGAGTAGTAGTAGCAGAATGAAAACCAAAGTCATGAAACTTTGAATATTTAGAAAAACAAAGTTGTAAGACAGACTGTTTAGAAAACTTATTTTGTAAAACTCCTTGTGTGGGCAGAATCTAAGTCTATAGTCTGTTTACAACAGAGTCCCTAAATATTCATCTTAAGTGCTGTGGCTTAATCCCTCTGTGCCTAACACAGAACTGGTAGAACATCGTCCTTTTCTCCTTGAAGCCTTAGGTGCTTCTCTTGCAGTGCTTCTGCGCTCTCATCATGGGAGCAGACAGCATAAAATGATCTGTTTGTGAAGTGGCCACTGTGCCTCTTCACCTTCCTACGACTGTTTTCCTGCAGCACCCACTTCTGGGCATTGCACATTGTGGAAGTTGGACTGATGAGAAGGCTGCCTCAGCTGAATCTAAACACCAGACTGTTTGACCATGGAAACTACATGCCAAGGAGGCCTGAGCCTGTAAAGTGATAGACAGCTGGCTTAAAAAATTTTTTTTAATCTCACCAGGGAATATTTAAAATCCACTTAATGGTATTTGACGGCTAGGCTGATTCTGATATTTTAGTCATTCAAAAAGTGTCGGTTACTTGCCTCGTGGTTATGGATTTTAGAATTTAAGTATACGATTTTTAGATTTTAAGTTGAGAATTTGTTCTCACTACATTTTTATAAAATCAGTATTAGGGTAAATATTCTCTAATATATTTTCTTTCTTTGTTTAGTGTTTTTTTTTTTTTTTTTTGGCTGCATCAGGTCTTAGTTGTGGCTTCTCTCTAGTTGTGGAATGCGGGTTTTCTCTCTCTAGTTGTGGTGCACATGGGCTCCAGAGCATGTGGGCTCTGTAGTTTGCGGCACGCAGGCTCTCTCGTTGAGTTGCGCGGGCTCAATAGTTGTGGAGCGCAGGCTTAGCTGCCCTGTGGCATGTGGGATTCTAGTTCCCTGACCAGGAATCGAACCCACGTCCCCTGCATTGGAAGGCAGATTCTTTTACCACTGGACCACCAGGGAAGACCCTCTCTAGTATTTTGGATAATAATTTTGGAAACATTGATAATAAACTACTAAATTTAAGATAAAAAGTTATTCTTGTTTAATTTTAGGAATGTTTCTACTTTTTTAAAAGTGTCTAAGAGAAAACTTTTTAAATTTTATTTTTTATTGAATGAGTCTTTAAATTCTATAGTGCTTTACAGTTTTCAAAATTTTCATACAATTTCATATAATCCCATAATAACCCCCTTTTTTTCCCTTCTTACCCCTATATTGCCCTTCCTCCCTGCCTTCTCCCCACTGGTAGTCACTAGTTTATTCTCTATATTTGTGAGTTTGCTTCTTTTTTGTTTTATTCACTAGTTTGTTGTATTTTTTAGATTCCACATATAAGTGATATCATATGATGTTTGTGTTTCTTTAACTTATTTCACTTAGCATAATGCCCTCCAAGTCCATCCATGTTGTGCAAATAGCAAAATTTCAGGAATGTTTCTATTTATCAAGCATTCAATCTAAAGTTCTAACAATTGCCCCATGTGATTATAATCCTGGAACAATATGCTGTTGGCAATTTGAAGGAATAAAATATGAAAATAAATGTGGTTAGAAGTTAACTGACCAACTTCATCTTGGGAGTAGGAAAATCATTAATCAGGTGTTATCTTTAAAACACATTAGTGGTTTAGGTGAGAAACAATTTTTATATTTAATGGTCCCTGTGGGCAACCTGCAATTACAATCTAATTAGTACGTGCCAGCTGTTACTTTATTCATAACTGTTTGTTTATTTTTTTTTCTGTTTTGTTTTTTGCCTAGAAATGTACTTTTCCCAATATATAAATTGGCTGTAGGAAATAACTTGGCATCACTTAGGATTTCAATGTTCATAATTTCTTCATTTGTCAATTAAAACCTGACTTTCTTTTTGGTTGTTGTTTTTCTGAATACAGAATCAAAGCATGTTTATATTTAAAAATTTGAAAATGCAGAAAAACTAAAACTAAAAGTGAAAATAAATCCCTTCATTTACTACCTACTATTCAGAGGTAACCATTGAAATACTATGATGTTTGTCATCTGGTAATGTCTTTTAGGGAAAGTATTTTATTTATTTTTTAACAAAAACTGGGTCTTACCATATTAACTTATTGGATATCTTTTTTCTCTCACTTAATTTATTGTCAAACTTTTTCAAATAAATGGATATACTTCAGCTTGGTTAATTTTAATGGCTCAAAGTTTGGCTATACTGTGGAAATTCAAGCAAAAACTGTATGTGGTAAGTGTCATGTACGTGAAAGAAGAGAAGATTATAAGAAAGGAATAAAGAAAAAAACAGATATCATGGGTCTACATAGAGATATAGAGTGTAGAGGACATAGTTTTACTTTCCAACTCAGCAAGTGCTGGAATTTTTGAGCCTTCAAAGTTTTCTCATTATGTTTGTATACTGTCTAGTTATATCAAAGCTATAATCTCGCTTGTAGTACCCTATCACATGCAGCTAGAATGAGCAGCTGATGCTTTTAGCATTCTACCTAGATACCTCCTTGCTCAAGGTCATGAATTCATTAGGTATATTTTCTGTCTTTCAAGTTATTATAGGTAATATTTTAAAACAAATTTTTGCCTCTATATAACATGCTTTGTCATTTTCTAGTTTCCTATAATGGTTTTCTTATTCTTCATTCTCCTTTGAAGTGTTTGTTAATTTCCATTCAGCCCCAAAGGCAAAGCTACATGTTTTAAGATATACTTCTTTATTCTTATGAAGTTCTGTATAGTTAACCATTTCCACAATAATGCTGCATGACAAACAAGCACAAAATTTTTATAACATTTAATAAAATTATATTTTTTCCCTCATCTGATTTGCTATTTCAGGTTCTTTGCATTTCTGTCTAAGTTTTAGCATTAGCTTGCCAGTTTCAACAGAAAGCCTTGTATTTTTTTTTTTTTTTTTTAGCTTTGTAGTATTTTGATTGGGTTTGCATTGCATCTATAGACCAATTTAGGGAGAATTGATATCTTAACAATATTGAGTCTTCTCATTCATTAACATGGTATGACTTTCCCTTTGTTTAGTCTTCTTTAATTTCTCTCAGCAATGTTGTATAGTTTTCAGTGTAGGGTTTCTGCTCATCTTTTGTTAAAATTTATGTTTTGGAGATGCTATTATAGCTAGTATTTTAAAATTTCATACTTTAATTGTTAATTGATAATCTATAGAAATGAAGTTGATTTTGTATATTCATTTTTGTCTAGTAACATTGGAAAACTCACTTCTTAATTTAGTAATTTTTTGGGTAGAATCTGTAAGAATTTTTATTTACATGGCAATGTAATTTGTGAATTGAGATACTAATATTACTTCTTTTCTGATCTTTAGTAAAGATTGTGAGTATAGTGCTGTATACATGGATATAATTTTCAGAATTCTCTGAGTTTTCACCAGTCCCCAAATTTCCTACTAATATTATAATCTAATTGTTCTCTGGGATTTGTAATCTCATTTTGAATTTAGGAATATGGAAGCAGGGCATGGGTAGGTTTATATCCCTTTGGCACCTGACAGGCACAGAAGAACAGTTAGATGATTTTCTTACTGACACAACCCCTAGTTTTCTGGGTCAAAAGCATAGAAAGTGTGAAAGAACAAATATTTTCCTGCCTATATTTTTAGGCTTTTTATTTTCCCATAAATTGAAGCCAGTGTATGTCATTTGTTGAATTCTGAATTGTTTTTCTAAACCCTAGCCCTATCAGCCTTGCAGTTGTCAATCCCTCCAAGATTATAGTGTTAGACTGTCTGATAGTTATGTTTTTCTTTGTGGTTTGGGGTATTTATCTTTTTTCTGTCTTTGAGTATTTTAGTGAGAAGTTGAAAGGAGGTTGCTGAGCCAGTCGCCAGAATGAACTGGAAATACTACTATTTTTTTTTACTGAAAACTAAATCCCCAAGGCCAATTAATTTATCAGTATGTTCCAATCCATTTACGTTTCAAGATGAGACAATATCAACTTTTGCATCAAAAGTTTTATTCCTAAAATTTTTCCTATCATTAAAAGACTAAGCACCTTGTGGAGGCCCAGGGCAGGCGGCCCCAAAATATGCCTCACTGGCATATTGATTGTTTTGAATTAAAGTTACTTACGAAACAGCAAATGCAAGACCTTCCTCTGGGTCTCCCTGAAAGCAGGAAATAAATCTATCATGTGAAAGGTGCCCTCCGTGTATCTGGAGGTAGAAGGACAACCTTATCTCCAGGGAATCTGGGCCAAGAAGCCTGTAGAAACAAACTTTGTTATCCTTTAATTTACTACTGCAAGCCCAAACTCTGTTTAGATTCTTCACTAATTAAGCACCCAAAGCCTAAGTTTTTTTGTTCTGTCAATTGCTCACAAATGTATTGTTTCTTGGTTTGAAAAGTATAAACACTGCCTTCTTTGGTCCCATTTCTGAGACCTCCATGCACATGAATTAAAATTTGTTTCTTTTTCTCCTGTTAATCTGCCTTGTGTCAACTTTATTATTAGTCCAACCACAAGAACTCAAGAGCTATAGAGGGGGAATTTTCTCCCTCCCTGACAACCTTTTCCTTATTATTTGCTATAATTGTGCTCCTTATAGAAGCACTTCCATGGTATCAAATGAGCTGAGGTTTGAATTACTCATATATTCCGTAAGAGTCTGCCCTGAGATCCTCAGGGGCTTCCAGATGGAGGAAGGGTGGCAGCAATATTGTATGCAGTTACTGTTTCTTCACATCTTGCTCTGGGCAGAATATTTGAGGAAATATATCTTACAGACAACTCTGGAAAACACTTTTTAGATTCTGTCACAAATCTAATTTTTAAAAATCCATGCAATATTCTTAATTTTGTGAAGGTCATATGAACCCAGAGAATTCTGCTACAGCTCTTTTTTTGTTATATGGAAATTCTCTAATTTACTGCAATTTATTGACAGCAGGAAGTTGAGGAGAAGTGAGACAGTAGGCGGCCAGGAAGAGGAGAAAGTGTGAGTGTTCCTACTCCCAAATTCCACTGGAATCATGCAGCCATAGACGCTGGCTCTTCCATGTCTCAGCTGGGACTCGGTGTCCCAAGAAACTGAGTGTTCAAGAACCCTTGAAACTGCATGTTTTTATGCATGTGTTTTCTCCTAAATATTGCCCCTATCATTATCTCTTAAAAATAAATAACTTGGGCTTCCCTGGTGGCGCAGTGGTTGAGAATCTGCCTGCCGATGCAGGGGACACGGGTTTGAGCCCTGGTCTGGGAAGATCCCACATGTCGCGGAGCAACTAGGCCCGTGCGCCACAACTACTGAGCCTGCGCATCTGGAGCCTGTGCTCCGCAACAAGAGAAGCCGCGACAGTGAGAGGCCCGCGCACCGTGATGAAGAGTGGCCCCCGCTCGCCGCAGCTTTCTGTGCGAAAGCCCTCGCACAGAAACGAAGACCCAACATAGCCAAAAATAAATAAGTAAATAAATAAATAATAAAAATAAAGGAATTCCCTTAAAAAAAATAGATAACTTATCTTCTATAGTATTTAGAAGGAATGTACTTCTTATTCTCATTACTAACCAACCAAAACTGGAAAGATCTGGAGGAGGGACACACAGAAGGTTGATCCTCAAGGCACTTAGATGTTGAATGGCACACTTCATTTAACCTGTGCCACAATGTTATGTGTAAAGCTTTATCATAATGGCAACATGTCAAGGCAGAGTTAGAACATTATTTAGCAACCTATCATCATTTATGATTTCCGATTAGGTTAAACCCAGTATAAAACATTCTTTTAATGGTATTCTGCTTCTCTAAGCAATTATTTCTAAGGCAGAAAAACTTTGGTTACAATGAGCTGCACCAACAAGAGATAATGTGCTCAGGGATGTTCCGTTTGCTAGATTATTGTAAGTCGATCTGCTCCTGTAGCTTAGTCACACTGGCCCTCTTCGTGCTCCTCTCACATTTCAAGCTGTCTGTCTACAGCAGAGTCTGTCCACTGCCTGTTCCTTCTTCCTGGACACCATTTCCCCAGATCCTCACCAGAATCATCAGTCTCTCACTTCCTCCAGGTTTCTGCCCTAATGGCACTATTACTGAATCGGGTTCATTTACCTGCAAGCCAGGGTTTGCAGCAGAGGAAAGGTATATTCACGAGGCAGCCAAGCCAGGAGACGAAGAACAAATCTCAAATCTGCCTCCTTGAAGACAGGGTTTAGGAATATTGATGGGATAAAGAGGCAGGGTGGTCTGAGGCTTGTGGAAAGGTGATTGAGGTAAGAAAAGTGAGGTAACCAGTGGTCTGTGCAAGTGTAGTTGAGCGTCATGGCTCTTCAGAGGATGCGTGTTCAGAAAATAGTGGCATTAGCATGTTTTGAGGGTGGAGTTTTTTAATGTCAGAGGGCCATCTGTCGGCCACTCATGCAGGTCCAGTTGAATGGTTGGTGGTCTCAACTGGTCTGAACTGGGCAAGAACTAGCTCCAAGTTCCCCCAAAATAACTTAAACAACTGTTTCTATAGTGACCCATAAGTTAGAGGTGTTGTCTCTAAGGAAGTTAGTGGGAGTTTAGTTTAAAATCAACTAAAAATGAGTGACTGAAAACAGGTGAAGCAGGTTAGGTTTGGAGGCCTAATCAGGTTAGCCCTTGATTCTAGCCCCACTACCTCTAAGAGGTCTTCCTTGACAACCCTATTTCAAATAATACGCTATCTTTGTCTTTTTCCTCTTATGTGGCTTTGGTTTTCTTTACAGCATTATTACTACTTGTATATTTGCCCATTTCTTGATAGATTGCTTGCCTGTTTTATGCACTAAAATGTAAGCTCTATGAGGACAAGAACTTTGTTTTGTTCACTGTGAAGGCCTAACACCTAGAACAGTGTTTGGTACTTCACGGGCAGTAGGTTATTTTTTTTTTTAATTATAACTGAATGAATGGCACCTTCCTTGATCTTTCTAACTAGGCCAGCATCCTCATTTCCGTGTTTCATAGAATTTATTACAATTGGAAAATACATACTAATATTAACCTCTCTCTCTCTCTCCACACACACACACACACACACACACACACACACACACACACTTTCTCCATTCTGTGTAATAGAGACTTCAAATAACAGTGGTTTAAACATGTGGGAAGCTTATTTCTCTCTGGTGTAATACTGTGTAGGCAGGTAGTCCCAGGTCTGGTAGAGCAGCTTTGATCCATGAGGTCGTCCAGGGATGACCTCTTTCTATCTTGTTACTCGACCATCCAGGGGTATAGCCCTCCTGTGCATGTACAGGTAATCATCATGTACACATGCCTGCCACCAGGAAGGGGGAAAGGAGAAGGGCAAACCCTCCTCTCCTTTTATAGTGCGATAATTTCCAGCTGCAGGGGAGTTTGGGAAATACAATGTTTATTCTGCCCAGATAAAAGCTCATTTATCATAGAAGATGAAAGAAATGATATTGGAGCAGGCCCTGCTACAATCCTTTTGTGTAATAATTTAATTAATGTTCCTCTCTCCTACTGAACTGTTGAACGCTGGTGATTTTTCTTTCCTTTTTATCCTTTCCTTTTTATTGGGCCCTAGCACAATGCCATCATGTAGTGGTCACTCAATGACTATAGAGTTAAATGTTTATTTTATCACTAACTATTTATATAGTTAAATAATTGTTTTATCAGTGACCCAGTTCTCAGCCAGGCATGCCCATTTATCATAGGAGGAACTTTTTCAGGAGGAGGAAGGTAGGAAGATTATTCCATTATTCTAGTTGGAAGGAGAGGAAAATTCAAGGTAGGAAAGTGTTGATGAAGATGAGGCAGGAGGAGCTGAGGAATTTAAGCCTTTTCCAGGAGAAGGAGCCTGGGGGTGGGAACTGTCTGAGGAGATCAGGGAATGTGAGGTGATGGGTCCTTTGTGGTGCTCCCTAGGGGCTCCCGCAGGGAAGAAGGGGGAGGCACCCAGGTGTGTTTCTGGGGATCCTGGAGCTGCTTGGGTCCTGTGGTCCCTTCTTCCATTCCCTGAGCTGCTCAGATTCTTCATAAAATCACTTCTGCTGAGCTTACTTTCTGTTATGAGTCTCTCTCTTTCAAACAAACAGAAAATCAAACAAAACACATCCCTTAGAGAAGAGCCTTGAAACTTGTACTTGGATTTATAGATAAGCCTTAGTTTACATATAAACTTCTTCATTTATAAGCAAACATTAATGGAATGTTGAAAGAAACATGTATTTCTTATGAAGTTAGGCTTAATGTATATAATAGAAAAAAAACCTATTGATTAAAAACCTGTAGATACATGAAAAGGATTAAAAAATGAATGCTGTTAAATATGATAAATATTTTCTATTAAAAGTAACATTGTTGGTGAAAAAAATCTCATTTTCTGTAATATTAATAACATAAAATAAACTACATAGAGAAATCACATTTGAAAGTTATTAAAGGGGAGCAGAATTTGCTGCCCCAAAATATATCTGTTTGACATAAAGATTATTTTAGGTGATTATTTTTAAGAAACAGCAGTCATAGGAAAAGCTCTGAAAACTAAGTAGCAGTTACCCTTTTATAAGGCATGTTAATATTCATAAGGAAAACCTCCATTTGTAAGGGTGTCTCCCTCTCTGTACTAGGAAGAAGATGGTGACTAAAATCCCTAGAAACTCTTACAATGGAGAAGGCAATGACCTAAATTTGTATAACAACCTTACCCATGGTTTACTGTCTTTTCCTGATAGACTTCTATAACCAGCTACCCACCCCCAGCAATTCTTTTGTCTTTAGTTGGAGATGGTATTTAAGGTGGTGGCTTGGGCCTTTTCAAGGAGTTACTCAGTCTTCTGGGTATCTCCCATGGGTATCTCTGGGTATCTCTCCATGTAAACAGGAGGTTTACATGTTATTAAGCTTCTGTTTGTTTTTATTACAGGGAGGGCTTGGCCAAGAACCTGGAAGGGTAGAGAGAAAATTATTTGTCCTCCCCTACATTATGGAGAGAAAATTATTTGTCCTCCCCTACATTATGAAAACCTATTTTTCTCTGAGGACTTCATATACCTAAAATAATAATAAAGGAGTGAGGAATGATCCTTAAAAGGAATAAAGCAAACAAAACAAGAAAAACCAGAATCTTCTGAAAATGGTGATATTAACTTGAGCAGAAAAAGAAAATGACAAATACAAATGGCATTTTAACTATCAGGCCTTTATCGTGTTACCATCATAATAAGATTCGGTTGGCTTTGACTAAGGTGAAAACAATTTTGCATCTTACTTTGAGTCTCATGGTAAAAAACTGCAATATGGAAAGGTCACTTTCACAACAAATTGTATCAAGGATGAAAAGTGAACAACAGTAATGCTGTCTTATTTTGCTGAAGTTGTCTGTGAATTGAAAGTAGCAAAATTTGTGACTAAATGTGTGGTTTGCCATGTTGGTATATCAATATTTGGATCCACAAATCTTTAAAAAAAAGAAAGGTGGCTTCTATTTAAGTTGAAATATATATTTACCAAATTCTAATACATCACAGGATCCATTTTTATGCTTCTCCCCTTACTTAATATCATACTTATTTTACAAGTTAAAAATTAGTCTGAGACAGATGGGCCTTGTATGATAGGCTAAATAATTGGGAAATTTGTTTGAAAGGAAATGGTGAACCATATAAGAGTACAGAGGAGTGAAGTAGTGAGAGCTTGGCTTCAAAAAGATTGCTCTGTGACAATGAGGAAGATTAATAAGAGGCAGCCAGTTCTAGGGAGGGAGATTTGTAGCAGGGGATTTGACACTTGAAATCTGGTGTTCTTTCTGTCTCTATTAATGTGTTTGCTAAACTGCTGGATCGTGTTTGACCTTCTCCTCTTCCCCCTCTCTCTCCCCCTCCTCCCCTTCACCCCTCCTCCTTTTCCTCCTTCTTGTTCTTTTGTCTTCAAATTGCAGTTACCTTTCTGAGAGGGATGATTTTTACTTAAAATTTTTGCTGTCCTAGTGACAGACCTGCTGGACGTCAGGACTAAGGAGAGATTTGAGTCACTGCCACCATGTTGGGTTCAAAATCCTTACTTCTCACTGATGACTAGAACTTTGTATTGGGTTAAACTCCTTCATATGTAGGAAGGCTTTTTCTATAAAGAGTTTTCAGGTTCCTGCTTACAGACCGACCAATTTGCCAGACCTGCCCAGATATATGTGAATCCCAGGAACTGATATAGCTCAAGGCTTTCTCAGGGGTCCCGAGCCCTGTAAATAGGCTTCTATTAGGCCTATCTTGTCAGTTTGCTAAACATGCCTGAACCTGACTGAGTCCCAGCAGTGAACAGGAGTGTCTCAAACCGAGTTCTGTGCTATATACACCAGATATGGTAAGAATAAAATAAAAAAACCAAATTGATTATGTTTGTATCAAATTTAATACCTGTTGATTGGTCTTCACATAATTGATCTTCACAAGAACATTGTTAGGTATACACATTTCTTATGATAGCGTGTCTTACCATCCTATTTCAAAGCCAAGAAAACAGTGGGATGTGTGACGTGAGTGGGAGAGACAAGGATAGAAATTAGCTTTCTGATCACTGAAATGGAAGGTAATAGGATTTTGTTGCTGCAAGAATCAGGGGAAGAGGTATGTGAAACGATGTGGCAGTAACAGACATCCAAAGGGACTGAGGAGGAGCAGGAGAGGAAGACCCAGCTGGAATCCAGAATCAATATGAGGTTTCTGGGGATAGAAATATAACAAAACAACATACTTCTGAATTGGTTTTCAACAAATTACAGAGAAAAACTCCAAACCCAAGTAGGTAAAGATCATTTAGTTAAAACATATATCTATTACATCTGACGGCTTTTGTAGAACTCTAGTGTTTTGTTAATACTGAAAGTAATCTACTGCATGATACCATAGTGAATATAAGATACACCATTGTTTTATGCATCATTAAATTTTTAAAAATGCGGCCAATTAAATATAGCAAGCTAGCAATCGTAACATGCATCTTGATTTCCGAAATGATAAAATATTTAAAAATATTGATGCTGAAAATGGCCTCTGTGCACTGGTGCCAAATTGAATCTTGGAGACAGGGTTTTGGGTGAAGTAGAAAAGAATAGCTTTATTGCTTTGCCAGGCAAAAGGGGACACAGCAGACTCGTGCCCCTCAACAACTGTGTGTCCCAACTTGGGAGGATTTGTCAAGGAGATTTATAGCAATGGTTCAAGGGCAAGGTTGCTGATAAGATTATGGTGCATGCAGGGCCTCTACTCCTTTAATCTGGTCTCAGGTAATCACTTGATGAGCTTCTCTGGTTCCTTTAATCTGGCCTCAGGAGATCTTCTCTGGAATGAAGAATGCTAATATCTTCCATATGTTGGGGGTTTTAGTTCTGTAGAAGAGCTCAAAGATATTGTTATGTATATCCCTTGAAGCAGAACCAGGACCCTGCTCCAAGGCTGCACTATTGTTTCTTTTTTTTTAAACATTCTTTTTTTCTTTTTTGATTAATTAATTACTTTTTTTGGCTGCGTTGGGTCTAAGTTGCTGTGTGTGGGCTTTCTCTAGTTGAAGTGAGTGGGGGCTACTCTTCATTGCTGTGTGCGGGCTTCTCAGGGCTTCTCATTGCAGTGGCTTCTCTTGTTGCGGAGCATGAGCTCTAGGAGTGTGGGCTTCAGTAGTTGTGGCATGTGGGCTCAGTAGTTGTGGCTCACGTGCTCTAGAGCACAGGCTCAGTAGTTGTGGTGCACGGGCTTAGTTGCTCCATGGCATGTGGGATCTTCCCAGACCAGGGCTCGAACCCGTGTCCCCTGCATTGGCAGGCAGATTCTTAACCACTGTGCCGCCAGGGAATCCCTAGATAATGATTACTTCTGGTAGCACTGTTAATGACTCGGATGCTAAGAAGGTGGGATTTTTGGCTGCTAGTCATATTCAGTGTTTTGATCTTGGTGGTAATTACATGGATGTGTTCACTTTGTCTCATACTTGAATAAAATATTTAAAAGACTCATTGGATTCTAGATAACAGGGTGACAGAATTTATCTTTAATATTCTCAAAGGAAATGTCAAATCTAAACTGAAGATTCATAAAGGAGATATTAGCTGCCTCCCGTTTTACCTTTAAATAAAATATATGAAATATCTTTGAATGTGAGACAATAAATTAGGTTAAAATATATGGTCAAGTTGCAATTAAAATCTGAAGATTAAGCACCTTTGCACTGTATAAGTCAGGGTAGAGAGTCTGATTATTTAAGAAAAACAGTCTATATGTAATGAACTTTGAGATAGCAGAATGTCAGAAATTATTACAGAACTTGATATAGATGTAACAAAATATGTGGAGTGAGACACTTTCTTTTATTCCAAGCAGAGGGCACTACTGCTTACTTTATTAGTACTAAATATATGGTACGCTTATATTTTGTTAATCGTACTTGAAAGATGAATTAAACATATTTATGTTCAAACTAATTTTTGAATAGCAGTCTAGCAAAATATTTCCCCTTCGTGTGTGTGTTTGTGTGTGTGTGTGTGTGTGTGTGTGTGTGTGTGTGTGTGTGTGTGAAATGTACAGAATGCCAAAATCTTTTTCTGGAAACATAAAGCAGTGTCCTGTGTTGTGTCTTCCCGGCTCTGAGGTGGCATGACTGGTTTCTGGGTGAAGGTCTTTGGTCATTTCACCAGCATACAAGGCTGACCTGTATCATGACAACAATCATTGATTAACCAGTGATGCTGGCAAGCATAAAAAAATGAATGATGTCAGATATTTTACTGACAGCATCCACTAAAGTGTGAAAGTTACAAATATCATAGAAGATCAAGAAAGAATTTTGATTTCCTGCAAATGTAAATACCAGTGCTTCTTAGTAGTCTTTAAAAATGTTTTGTAGTTGATTAAACTAGTCGTTTGGTGATTTGTAATTATGAGAAGCCATTATGCCTGTCTACTCATTTCTGAAGGAGGGAGAGAGAGAGAGAGAGAGAGAGAAAGAGAGAATCTATCACATGGAATAATTTAATGTGGAAAACTGGGAACATCTTATTTGCCTTCATATTTTGGTAAAGTGATGTGCATTTGTGTGTATGCATCATTTATTTTCTCTTTCTAGGAGAAAGATGCAAAGGCAATTATTTTCTACTCTACTTTCTAATCTGAATGGCTTTAAAAATACGAGAGAAAGATGAGAGGAAAAAAACCATCTTTTCAGACTATGTAAAGTGAAGGTCATTTTGTTTGAACACTTGCCTGATTATCCCTTTTGCTCTCCTTGTCAAATCTGCCACTTTTTCTCATCTTCACTGCCACCCTTCTGGCAAGTCATCATAAGCTCCCACCTGAGATCTTTTTAAAATTTTTTTTAAACATCTTTATTGGAGTATAATTGCTTTACAATGGTGTGTTAGTTTCTGCTTTATAACAAAGTGAATCAGCTATACATATACATATATCCTCATACCTCCTCCTTCTTTCGTCTTCCTCCCACCCTCCCTATCCCACCCCTCTAGGTGGTCACAAAGCACAAAGCTGATCTCCCTGTGCTATGCGGCTGCTTCCCACTAACTATCTATTTTACGTTTGGTAGTGTATATCTGTCCATGCCACTCTCTCACTTCATCCCAGCTTACCCTTCCCCCTCTCTGTGTCCTCAAGTCCATTCTCTACATCTGCGTCTTTATTCCTGTCCTGCCCCTGGGTTCCTCAGAACCTTTTTTTTTTTTTTTTAGATTTCATATATATATGTTAGCATATGGTATTTGTTTTTCTCTTTCTGACTTACTTCACTCTGTAGGACAGACTCTAGGTCCATCCACCTCACTACAAATAACTCAGTTTTGTTTCTTTTTATGGCTGAGTAATATTCCATTGTATATGTGTGCCACATCTTTATCCATTCATCTGTTGATGGACACTTAGGTTGCTTCCATGTCCTTGCTATTGTAAATGGTGCTGCAATGAACACTGTGGTACATGACTCTTTTTGAATTATGGTTTTCTCAGGATATATGCCCAGTAGTGGTATTGCTGGGTCATATGGTAGTTCTACTGTGAGTTTTTTAAGGACCCTCCATACTGTTCTCCAGAGTGGCTGTATCAATTTACATTCCCACCAACAGTGCAAGAGGGTCCCCTTTTCTCCACACCCTCTTCAGCATTTACTGTTTGTAGATTTTTTAATGATGGCCATTCTGATTGGTGTGAGGTGATACCTCATTGTACTTTTGATTTGCATTTCTCTAATGATTAGTGATGTTGAGCATCCTTTCACGTGTTTGTTGGCAATCTTCTCTGGAGACATGTCTATTTAGGTCTTCTGCCCATTTTGGATTGTTTGTTTTTTTGATATTGAACTACATGACCTGCTTGTATATTTTGGAGATTAATCTTTGTTGGTTGCTTCGTTGGACATATTTTCTCCCATTCTGAGGCTTGTCTTTTTGTCTTGTTTATGGTTTCCTTTGCTCTGCAAAAGCTTTTAAGTTTCATTAGGTCCCATTTGTTTATTTTTATTTCCATTTCTCTAGGAGGTGGGTCAAAAAGGATCTTGCTGTGATTTATGTCATAGAGTGCTCTTCCTATGTCTTCCTCTAAGAGTTTTAGAGTGTCTGGCCTTACATTTAGTTCTTTAATCCATTTTGAGTTTATTTTTGTGTATGGTGTTAGGAAGTGTTCTAATTTCATTCTTTTACATGTAGCTGTCCGGTTTTTCCAGCACCACTTATTGAAGAGGCTGTCTTTTCTCCCTTGTCAATTCTTGCCTCCTTTATCAAAAATAAGGTGACCATATGTGTGTGGGTTTATCTCTGGGCTTTCTATCCTGTTCCATTGATCTATATTTCTGTTTTTGTGCCAGGACCATACTGTCTTGATTACTGTAGCTTTGTAGTATAGTCTGAAGTCAGGGAACCTGATTCCTCCAGCTCCATTTTTCTTCCTCAGGATTGCTTTGGCTTTGGGGTCTTTTGTGTTTCCATACAAATTGTGAAAATTTTTGTTGTAGTTCTGTGAAAAATGCCATTGGTAGTTTGATATGGATTGCATTGAATCTGTAGATTGCTTTGGGTAGTATAGTCATTTTCACAATGTTGATTCTTCCAATCCAAGAACATGGTACATCATTCCATCTTTTTGTATCATCTTTAATTTCTTTCATCAGTGTCTTATAGTTTTCTGCATACAGGTCTTTTGTCTCCTTAGGTAGGTTTATTCCTAGGTATTTTATTCTTTTTGTTGCAATGGTAAATGGGAGTGTTTCCTTAATTTCTCTTTCAGACTTTTCATCATTAGTGTATAGGAATGCAAGAGATTTCTGTGCATTAATTTTGTATCCTGCTACTTTACCAAATGCATTTATTGGCTCTAGTAGTTTTCTGCTGAAAGATCAGCTGTTAACCTTATGGGGATTCCCTTGTATGTTATTTGTTGCTTTTGCCTTGCTGTTTTTAATATGTTTTCTTTGTATTTAATTTTTATTAGTTTAATATATAACTTGGCATGTTTCTCCTTGGATTTATCCTGTATGGAACTCTCTGTGCTTCCTGGACTTGATTGACTATTTCCTTGCCCATATTAGGGAAATTTTCAACTGTAATCTCCTCAAATATTTTCTCAGTCCCTTTCTGTTTCTCTTCTTCTTCTGGGACCCCTATAATTCGAATGTTGGTGTGTTTAATCTTGTCCCAGATTTCTCTGAGACTGTCCTCGATTCTTTTCATTCTTTTTGCTTTATTCTGCTCTGCAATAGTTATTTCCACTATTTTATCTTCCAGGTCACTTATCCGTTCTTCTGCCTCAATTATTATGCTATTGATTCCTTCTAGAGAATTTTTAATTTCATTTATTGTGTTGTTCATCATTGTTTGTTTGCTCTTTAGTTCTTCTAGGTTCTTGTTAAACGTTTCTTGTTTTTCCTCCATTCTATTTCCAAGATTTTAGATCAGCTTTACTGATCATTACTCTGAATTTTTTTTCAGGTAGACTGCCTATTTCTTCTTCATTTGTTTGGTCTGGTGGGTTTTTACCTTGCTCCTTCATCTGCTGTGTATTTCTGTCTTCTCATTTTACTGTGTTTGGGGTCTCCTTTTCACAGGCTGCAGATTTGTAGTTCCTGTTGTTTTTGGTGTCTGTCCACAGTGGGTAAGTTTGGTTCAGTGGGTTGTGTAGGCTTCCTGGTGGAGGGGACTGGTGCCTGTGTTCTGGTGGATGAGGCTGGATCTTGTCTTTCTGGTGGGCAGGGCTGCATCCGATGGTGTGTTTTGGGGTGTCTGTGACCTTAGTATGATTTTAGGCAGCCTCTCTGCTAATGGGTGGGGTTGTGTTCCTGTCTGGCTAGTTGTTTGGCCTAGCCACCTGAGATCTTGATAGAATCTTCTAAAAACTTTGTCCATTTGTGGTTTACCCCTCCTTAATCCTTTCTCCATTCCAGAGAGTAAGTAATCATTTTAATGCCAAAGGGCATTGTGGAATTCCCTTGCTTAATACTCTTGATTGATGTCACATTGCATTAAGGATGAAAACCACATTCAGAGTGCATCCTTCAGAGTCCTGACTGATGTGGTCCCTGCCCACGTCTCCAGCTTCATCTCACAGAGCCCCTCCTTCTCATGCTGCTCCAGCCACAGCCACCTTCTTCCAGTTTTTCATACACTCCTGACTCCTTCATTCCCCAGAGAGTCTGTTCATACTTGGGACAATCTACCTCCTATTCTTTTCTCATCCACCAACGTAAGTTAAGTCTCTCTGCAACATTTACTCTTTCATTATAATGCACAGTGTATGCATTCCTTTGTTTATTCATTTCGAATCTCCCCATCCCTCTAGAATGCATGTTCCATGAGGGAAAGGCGTATGGTTGTTTTGGTTTTCCTTATATTTCTAGTGGCTAAGACAATGCCTGGCATATAGCAAGTGTTCAATAGGTTAAATGAATAAATAAATAAATAGTTAAATAAATGAATAAATCTGATACAAAAATATCAATCATAAAGCAAAATTACTAGTTTTATCTTATTATCTATTCATTTAGGATTTCAATTCAGATTTATTTCTAATATATTAAAAAAACCCTCCTGTTTCTTCTCCATTTAACTCCTATAGTTTAGAATTTTGAAAGTAGAAGGAAGGTAAATATCGCTAAATTTAAATTTCCCATTTTATAGATAAGGGAGACTTTATGGAATTTATTGGGTTATTTATCCATAGGGTCCCCACTTGAATTTTTGTGGAAGACAAGGGTAATTGCAGTATAAGCTTTCTCTGTTATAGCATTATATATATTCTATAGAATGCAATATATTTAGGGAACAGATTGACTTCTGTGTATTCAGACATAAAACAGCATCGTGCCTTAAAAAGTGTTTTACAACAGACAAAATGTTTAGAAGGCAAATACTTTTCCAGATCATACATATCAAAGCTTTTAGGCATAATCTCTGTTTTCATTAATTCATGCTGAACATTGTAAATTAAATCAGACAGTTCCTTTCCAGGTGATTTTCAAGTTGTTTTTGATTGATGTTTTGATTATACCTTTTTCTAATTTCCCTAATATGTAGGTAGTGTTTGTACATTTCCTTTAAAATGTATCATTTTCATGGTAGAGCTCCAGAGCTGCTGTGCAAAGGACAGGATTTTCCTCTGAAACTCTGTGTTGATCACATGAGGTTATCTGGACAAGAAGTTGATCTGGACTTGGGTTTCCCCCATTTTCTTCCAGCTGAAGGGGTAGCACCTAATCTCAGCATCCTTCAGAACCTGTGGCTTTTTTCCCAGTTAAGACATCCCATAACATCGTATCCCCTCTACACCTGTGCATATGCTTCTTCTGCTCTTAATATCATCTTTATCTACTCCATTTATCAGAGCTAAATCTTACTCGTGCTTTGGGTCAGAGCATATTTTCCTGATGACTGTGCGGCTGGGTTAGATGCTCTTCAAGCACATTCTCAGAACTTTCGTACTATCTCTGTCATAGTCTTTATCAAAGTGTACTGTGATGCCAATCACTTTTCTGCTTGCTATGAGAAGTCGGAGTTTTACTGCGGACCTGGTCTGGGTCTGTTGCTCACCCAGTACTTAACACAGTACCTGTCATGTTTCTCAATAAACATTTGTTGCATGAAGAAACTGCCACTTAACAGCATAATTAAAAAAGAACACTCAAAAATACCAAAATTTATCCTACATTTTATAAAGGCAAATGTCCTGCAGATGAGCATGAGGTAAGCATTCTTTTTCGGCTTTAGATATTATTAAAAAGGAGACGCAGAGGGAGGAGATATGGGGATAAATGTATATGTATAGCTGATTCACTTTGTTATAAAGCAGAAACTAACACACCATTGTAAAGCAATTATACTCCAATAAAGATGTTAAAAAAAATAAAATTTTAAGATTCTAAAAAAAAAGGGAAGCAGCCATACCAATATTCACTAACATCTCTTGTTAGCACTTAATGACTCACAGGATTTATATTTGACACCGAAGTCAATCTAAAATCACAAGTTAAGGTAAAATATATTCTTTTAGATTAGACTGATAGAAGTATAGGGCCAGGGTAGCAATTATTTTTAGATTTGCATTGGTCTGATAGTCTTTAACTTTTATGTTCCCTCATTATTAATGATACCCAGAGAAAAATCTGGAAAGCAAGAATTCACTAGCATTTTAATAATCACTTTTCCACTCTCTTGGCCACAATCCATTGGTACATTACTATCCCTTCTTTTGGTGTCTGTGATGTGTGTTATAGCTAGAATGATCATTAATTCTAGGCTTCCCCTGTGGTCCTAGACTAATTATGAATAGTGTCCCCCTTTTGCTCCCCAAAATGTCCTTAATTAAATGACAAATTACATACTCATTCCAATTACAAAATCAGAACTAAAAGAAGTGGCTGAATTATTTGCCTTGTATTCTTCCTGTGTTATCCTTTGCTGTTAGAGAGGGGTGATGTGGATTCAGCAGCAGGTGTGGCTGATCAGTATCTTGCTCTGCCAATGGTGTGAGCCCTTTGATGCTTTAATTACTTTGAGGAGAGGCAGGGATGGAGGAGAGGGCTGGTGGTTTGCTCCAGGCTTTGGCTGTGTCTGTCTAGACTGGAGGATAAGTGACCATGATCTCACACAACACACCTCTGGCAACTTACACATGCAGGAGTGAATGTGAGGGAGGCTGAGAGAAAACAGCTTTTATCGAGGGCCTAATATACTATATGCCAGTGATTCATCTGGTCTGGGTCTTTTGCATTTATTTACCTCATTCAGTTTTCCCTACAGCTCTCTGAGATAGATATGTTCATGTCAGATTTACAGATGAGAAAACTGAGGCTTAGCCAAGTGAGGCAAATTTCCGATGGCCACACACACATGTTTTATCACGTTGGGTCCTGCATGTGGAGAGAAGATGGGTGGTACTAGTGTGTAAGTTATCAAGTGTAAAGGTATCTGCCAAGTTTCCTTACACCAAAACTAAGTGTGCTAGGCACAAAATGGTACTTCAGTTTTACTTATGTTTGAATTTCTATTAATTCCCCTGAGAATGAGCATTTTTCCCTAAGAGACACAATATGGCCTCTGAGGCCTTACCTTCCCCGTCCCTGCCTCCCCCTCCAGACTGATCTCACTCCAAACACACCCCTCACTCTGTGTTCCAGTCACACTGGTAGTCCCTCTGTCCCTGGAATCCAACATGTTCTCTTTCTACTCCATATGATTGTGCACATTGTTCCCTTCACGAGAAAGTCTCTTCTGCCACCATCGCCCGTGTTTCTGCCAGCCCATCCCTGGGTTATTGCTTCCCCAGTGAGGTCTCTTCTGGCTTTTCAGACCTGAGTTAGTCCCTTTGTCACATCCTGTTATAGCATATGTACTTCCTTTTTGGTAAGGTGCATTACACCTGCAATTTCTTACAAGATTTACAACAGCCAAGGTGATATGATGTGTACAGAATACCACCATATTGCTAGTACTTGGCACATCGTATTCACATATATACAAGCCAGCATTAAATACTGGTATTCCACCTTCTTGAATGTGGTTTCCAGTTATTCAGCCTGACAGCATCTTCATGTCTAAAGTGTAACCAAACATTTTGTAAAAATTTTCAGCATTAAACAATATGTTCATGAAAACAAACAGAACCAAAGAGCTTTAGCTACATGTGTTGGAAAGACTTTGCACTTATTTGAGTCCATGAAGATAAAAAAGAAATGCATAAGCCTTTCTGTTACTATGGAATTGTTTTATTTTATTTGTGAACGGGTTCACCAAAAGCTTAATTAGCACTCTTTAGAGCAAGGAAATAATGCCTGACATGGTTCACCATCTATCTGGAGCCAAATTAAAAAGAAAAATGTAAGGTGTGAAAACTTGGAGGCACTCAGAATGTATCAATTATTTATATTAACATTCATTATCTGACTAAAAGGCAGGATAAAGGCTTTGGGGGAATTGTAGGGTATATATAATTTCTCTCTAATTATTCTAATTTACTGTAATTAAGACACTAAAATAATCCTAAGAGAAAGCAGTAATGTCTTTTAATATCAACTGAGAGGGAGGGAAGTTATTTTCAATTTTTAGCTTTATTTACTATAACTTTTAATATGAGAGAAAGACCAGTCCTGACTTGTTTTAAAATTATGGTTTTTAGAACTCCTAACGTGAAATTGGATAAAGAACAACTCAAAATTATAACATTTAAGTTAAAGTGTTTATTAATTTATAAAGTCTGTCTCATCAATGCTACATATGAACTCTATTAAGATCATGACTTACAGAAAAAAGGCACCTTTAATATACATTTTTCATAATTTAAAGAGTAGAGAAAATACAAAGAAATAAGTATGAGTTAGCTATCCTCTCTGCAGAGGTCATTTCCAGATAGTGATAAGGCTTTGGAAGGCAGAATTACAACAATAGATATAAAAAATATGATATTTATTATTTAAAAAACCCACAGGAACTATCAAAGTAATGCCATGCTGTATTTCCCCTCATGTAATTTTGAATCCATTTCTATTATAGTTGGGTTGTCTTGGATTGAAAGAAGCATAGTTTAAAATGAAAGGCCACACCATTATTACTAGATGCAGGTTATGTTACCACTCAAGCCGCTGCCTCTGGGATTTGGGCATCTTGGAAGCTGAAAAGGTTTTAGGGCACCCTGCCAGTGGTGTAGGCACAGCATGGAAGTATGACAACTTTTGATTATTCAAAGACCTTTCAGAGGAAGGTAAGTTGAGGCTTTATTCATGAGGTATTTTTATGACACCTACTTGTTTGAGTACTGTTAATTCCTAGCAAGTCAGGGAAAAGCTATGTTTTTAATCTTTCTTTTCCCAGAATATCCAAAGCAACATCAGATAGAACGATGTTTATCTTTTGAATTTTTTTCACTGGGAAACATAACCTATAGAGAGGGTGTATACAATATATCCGCACAGTGTAAAGAATAATACTGACGATTAACCCCGATATAAGCACCATCCAGTGCTTCTGGAACCCTCCATCAGCTCCTTCAACCTCCTCCTCTCTCTGAGTAATTATTGTCTAGGATTGTGTGTATTCATTCATTTACTTTTCTTTATCTGTTCACCAGAAATGTAGGGCATCCTTGAATAATATTGTTCAAGTCTGATGTTTTTGAACTTTAGAAGAATGGAAATGTAATATGTATACAGCAATTTGCTTTTTTTGTCACTCAACATCGTATTTTTGAGATTTATCCATCCTGATGTGTGTAGCTTAATTTATTTCATTTCACTGCAACCCATTACATGAATGCACCAAATTCCATTGTGTGAATTGTTCAAATTCTATTGCATACATTTCATTGTATGAATATATAAGATTATTTGTCCATTTTACTGTTGCTGAACATTTGAGTTATTTCTAGTTTTCCTCTTTTAGAACAACGCTACTGTAACCACTAAGAGCAATCCTATACACACCCCTGGTGCACACTTGAGGGTTTTCCAGAATTGGGGGTTTAATAGCTAGGAGTGGAACTTCTGGGTCACTGGTCACTGGTTGTTCAACTTTACTTTATAATGCCGAATTGTTCTCTAAATTGGCTTTTACCAATCCCCACATTAATTAGCACTGCATGAGTGTTCCCACTGTTTCATATATTTGGTAAACAATATCTATTCTAATTTTTCCAGTGGACTGAAAATTATCCAAGAGAGAGAAAATTTACATATAGTTTTGTTTGGGATGAATTTAAATTAGTGCTGTACGTGTTGCAAGAAATGTCTGTATTTTTAAATAAGAACTACATCCATACTTAATTATAAAATTGCTCCGCTCATGGCATCAAGGTGAGTCTATAAACATGCTATGCACTGATTAAACAAAAGAAAAAAGAGTTAAGATATATTACACGCTGAGACATCAAAATCTTCCTGTCACTTACAGTTAAACATTACAGTTAAACAGTTAAAAATTATAGACACTTGTTGGGGGAGAACTCATGCCTTATATGTCAGAAATATGTAATTAGTAGCAAGATATTCTTAATAGGAAATGTATTTCAGTAGATTGATTTTGTGCATTTAGCTACTGAGAAGGACACATAAAAACAGAGTTATTTATGAACTTTATTCCATAAATTGATGCTTCAGTCTTTATAGTATAAGATATATGTATATTCATATATGTATATATTTGTATGTCTGTCTCTATGTATATGCATATATGTATATATTTTGTCAGATGAAAGAAATATACCAGGAGTATTACTTTATATCAAGTAGATGAGGCATGTAATTTATTTACAAAATCTGTAACAAGGAAATTGATAATGTGTAATTTATCATCTGCTAACTTGACATTCTGAATAACTTCAATATTAGCCCTAAATATGGGTCTAAGTGTTCCTATTGTGAGATAGATGGTATAATTGGCAATTAAATGAGCTCTATGTGTAGCTCAATACATGGAAGCATTCTGCTATAGAATATGTATAATCTATAACTCAACGGCAAAAGCACAAACAATCCGATCAAAAAATGTGCAGAGGATCTGAGTAGATATTTTTTCCAAAGATTTACAGATGGTCAACAGGTACATGAAAAGATATTCAGCCTCACTAATCATCAGGGAAATGCAACTCAAACTTACAATGATATCACCTCACACCTGTTAGAATGGCTATTATCAAAAAGATAAGATAGGGGCTTCCCTGGTGGTGCAGTGGTTGGGAGTCCGCCTGCCGATGCAGGGGACACGAGTTCGTGCCCCGGTCCAGGAAGATCCCACATGCCGCGGAGCGGCTGGGCCCGTGAGCCATGGCTGCTGAGCCTGCACATCTGGAGCCTGTGCTCCGCAATGGGAGAGGCCACAGCAGTGAGAGGCCCGCATACCACACACACAAAAAAAGATAAGATAAAACAAGTGTTGGCATTTAAAAAAAATTCTATGCAAAAACTTTATTTTTAAAAGTTCAGTAATCTCATAAAATAGAAACCCTAAGTGGGAATTTCACTCATAAAACTCCTTAGTAGGGCTTCCCTGGTGGCGCAATGGTTGAGAGTCTGCCTGCCGATGCAGGGGACACGGGCTCGTGCCCCGGTCCGGGAAGATCCCACATGCCGCGGAGTGGCTAGGCCCATGAGCCATGGCCGCTGAGCCTGCGCGTCCGGAGCCTGTGCTCTGCAACGGGAGAGGCCACAACAGTGAGAGGCCCGCGTACCACAAAAAACAAAAAAACGAACAAAACAAAACAAAAACTCCTTAGTAGGTGCCTTAGTAAGATGTGAGGAAAGAGAACCCCTGTGCACTGTTGGTGGAAATGTACATTGGTGCAGACACTATGGAGGTTACTCAAAAAATTAAAAATAGAATTATCATATGATCTGGAAATTTAACTTCTGAGTATTTACCTCATGGAAATGAAAGCATTAACTCAAAAAGATATATGCACCCTCATGTTCATTGCAGCATTGTTTACCATAGCCAAGACATGGAAGCAACCTAAGTGCCCATTGATGGATGAATGGATAGAGAAAATGTGGTATAAGTATACAATGTAATATTATACAGCCCCCAAAAGAAGGAAAACTTGCCATTTGTGACAACATGAATAAACTTGAGGACATTATGCTAAGTGACGTAAGTCAGACAGAGGAAGACAAACACCATATGATCTCAGTTATATGTGGAATCTAAAAAAACAAATAAACAAATAAAAAAATGAACTCATAGATATAGAGAACAAATTCGTGGTTGCCAGAGGCTGGTGGTGGTGGGGTAGGTGAAATGGGTGAAGGGGGTTAAAATGTACAAACTTCCAGCTGTAAAATAAATAAGTCGTGAGGATGTAATGTACAGCATGGTGACTATAGTTAATAATACTGTACTATATATTAGAAAGTTGCTAAGAGACTAAATCTTAAAAGTTCTCATGATGAAAAAAATATTGAAACTATATATGGTGATGGATGTTAACTAGACTTTCCATGGCAATGATTTTGCAATATATACAAATATTGAATTATTATGTTATATACCTGAAACTAATATGTCAATTATATCTCAATTAAAAAATATATTATTGCAACATGACAAACTTTGGCCTCTGATGGCAGTAACGTATTAAGGTTAATTTTCTGATTTTGTTGCTTGTATTATTGGCATAAATAAGAATGTCTTTATTTGTGGGAAATATACATCAAAGTTTTCAGGGTAACGGAATCAGGTTGGCAACCTATTTTCAAATGGTTAAGGAAAATAGTTACTTCTACTATACTTGTAACTTTTTTCAAACTTTCTAATTCTTTCTAAAAATATTTAATAAAAAGGATACTACTAAAATAGAGTGCTACTAAAAAAGACATAAAATACTCATTATACAACATATTCCTTTTAATTAAACATATTTTAATATCTATTTAAATATGTGTTGATTGAACTATTTATAAGAATACTTTTAACAGTGAGAAAATCATCTTGTCTTGTAGTCCAAAGCTCCCCAGAGACCAACACTGTGCTTCTTTCTCTTTACCTCTGTTGGGTATAAAATTCTCAGAATACCAACCTGCATTTTGGCAAGTCTTACAGTGGGAAAAGCACATTATTGCAACTTACGCTTGCTATGGTTGAGAGTTTATTATATTCCTTTTAATTCAGGGGTTCCCAAACATTAGATTGAACCCTACTTTAGATATTGTAATTTTCTTTTCATCTTTTTAAGTGTGTTTCTGTGGCTATACTTCATGTTTTGCCCTGTTGGTCTGTACGGCTTAGGCGGGATTCCCAGGCATTGGGTGGTAGTGTTGGTGGCAATACCATGCAGTAGTGGCCTTCCTAATAATTCACTGCACATTTAATCAGAGTTTAAGGTTCCCACAACCACTTAGATCCCAAGCCTTGAAAAATGAAAGTTTGTCTCCTGTCAACACAGCAAAAGCTCATTCATCTTTAAAGGTTTATCACTAATGTTCACCTCTTCCAAGATTTTCTCAGTTCTCTCACTACCCCAACCCCCCACCCAACCTCAAAGTCATGTTCCATCTCTTCCAGATGCTTCCATTGGCATGGATCCTCCCTTCTTGGGAGCCTGCATCATAGATTTCAGTTTCTCTAGTTTAGCACTTGGCTCAACCTACTCACTTTCAGGGTCTTTGTGCAGAGGTAGCATGTTTGAAGGTGAAATGGAGCAGGACCTTAGAGTCCTTGCCCCCCATGTCCTCAGCCTGCCTTTTGACTATTTAAAAACTTTAGCCAAAGAATAAGTTTAATCAGAGAAGTGACAAAATACTGAAACAAGGAAAACAGTCCAACAGACTAAATAATAATAGTTTAGTCGTTAAGCATAGTCCAGGACCTTTAGTTCCTCTTCCAGGGCTACAGAAATATTCTGAGCCATATCATTTGAGCTGTCTTATGGATACTAAAACCCTCACCAAGTGGAAGAAGTTAATTACATTATTACAAGATTGTAGCCAAGACATAAACTGCCAGTAATTCTGAGAGCTGACCTCAAATAAATAGTAACAAACCGACCCTGGAAATGAAGATTAACTATACTTAAAACAATCAAAATGAGGCTGATCAGACCACCCCATAACCAATTTCAAGATGACTGTCAGAGCTGACAGTACTGCTTCCGCATGTAGCACCCTCCCTTCACCTATAAAAGTTCTTGCTAACTGATGCCAGCGGGGGAAGTTGGCCTTAGGACAAGAGTCTACCGCCCCACCCCCAGTAGCAGGCATCTGAACTAAAGCAAACTTCCTTCCCACCAACCTTGTCTCTTTATTGGCTCTAGAACGGCGAGCAGCTGGACCTACTTTAGGTAATTGTTCGGCGTCCAACGCGAGGCCCTGGTCTCGCGAGATCTGGCTACCTGGGGTTTTCCCCAAGTAGAGCAGCCGGTCGAAACAACGCGATAGGATGCCTGCGAGGAAGCGGTATCCCGTGTTTAAGGGCCTGATAGGGGTTGCCGAAACCATTTGTTTCAGGTATCCTACCTGTTTCTCCCCTGCTCGCCACTGGCTGCCAACGAACGCTTTTCCTTGGTGGAATGTAATGATGCGTCTGGACGAGCTGACGAGCTCGAACACCAAGTAAGTCCATCTGCGTGCACCCGGGCAAACTTCTCTTCTGAGCGCAAAGTGGTATTTGGGCATTTTGCCAATTGCTTCAGACGTGAGTCTGATGCTGAGTCTGTTTGTGAGCCCTGAGGGTCGTTTGGGTGTTTTGCAAGTTGGTTATTAAATGAATCCGATGCTGAGGCCTGTTTGCGAGCACTGAGGGTCGTGTGGGCGTCTTGCCAGTTGGTTCTGACGTCTGTCTGACTCTGGGGGCTGTTTGCCAGCACTGAGGGTCATTTGGGGGTTCTGCCAGTTGGTTCTGCCGTATGTCTGATGCTGACATCGTTTGCGAGCACTGAGGGTCGTTTGGGGTTTTGCCAGTTCTGACTTGTGTCTGACGCTGAGGCCCATTTGAGAGCACTGAGAGGCGTTTGGGTGTTTTGCTAGTTGGTTATGAAATGTGTCTGACGCTGAGGCCCATTTGCGAGTAATGAGGGTCGTTTGGTTGTTTTGCCATATGGTTATGAAATGTGTCTGACGCCGAGGCCGTGTGTGAGCCCTGAGGGGTGTTTGGCCAGATGGTTATGAAATGTGTCTGACCCTGAGGCCTGTTTGCCAGCCCTGAGGGTCGTTTGGGGGTTCTGCCAGTTGGTTCTGATGTGTATCTGATGTTGAGACCCTATTGTGAGCACTGAGGATCGTTTGGGCATTTTCCCATTTGTTTCTGACGTGTGTATGACGCTGAGGCCCGTTTTTGAGCATTTGAGGGTCATTTGACAATCATTTGCTCACTGTCAGTTGCAGGGTGGGGCATCGGCCTTTGGAAATAAGTCCACCCTGCCACCCCCAGGTGCAGGCATCCAAAATAAAGCAAACTTTCCTTTCCGCCAACCTTGTCTCTTTATTGGCTTTCAACAGGCGAACAGCTGGACCCACTTTAGGTGAGGGTTTGGCGCCTAGCGCGAGGCTATGGTCTCGCGATATCTGACTCCTTGGGGTTTTTTTCCTGGTAGGGTTGCCGGCCACACCAAAGTGCTATGATGCCTGTGAGGTACCGGTATCCCGTGTCTAAGGGCCTGAGAGGGGTTGTTGAAACCATTTGTTTCGGGTATCCTCCCTGTTTCTCTCCTGCTCGCCACTGGCTGCCAATGAACACTTTTCCTTGGTGGAATGGCAAGATGCATCTGGACGAGCTAACGAGCTCCAACACCAAGTAAGTCCATCTGCGTGCACCCGGGCAAACTTCTCTTCTGAGCACAAAGTGGTATTTGGGCATTTTGCCAATTGGTTCAGACGTGTGTCTGACGCTGAGGGCTGTTGGCTAGCACTTAAGATCGTTTGGGAGTTCTGCCATTTGGTTCTGACATGTGTCTGATGCTGAGGACTGTTTGCCAGTAATGAGGGTCGTTTGTGGGTTTTGCCAGTTGGTTCGGATGTGTGTCTTACGCTGAGGCCTGTCTGCCAGCACTGAGGGTCACTTGGGCGGTCTGCCAGTTGGTTCTGATGTGTGTCTGACGTTGAGGCCCATTTGGGAGCATCATTTGGAGAGTTGGCCTTCGGAAAAGAGTCTACATCTGCACCCCCTGTTGCAGGCATGCGAAATAAAGCAAACTTCCCTTCCCACCAACCTTGTCCTTCTATTGGCTTTAGAGCGGCTAGTAGCTGGACCTACTTTAGGTAGTTGTTTGTTGCCTAGTGCGAGGCTGTGGTCTAGCTATATCTGGCTCCTGGTGTTTTCCTCAGGTAGAGCTGCTGGCCAGAACAACGCATTAGGATGCCTGCAAGGAGCCAAGAGGGCCTGAGAGGGGTTGAGATGGGTTGTTGAAACCATTTGTTTTGGGTATCCTCCCTCTTTCTCCACTCTCACCTCTGCTGCCAATGAACACTGTTCCTTGGTGGAACGGAAAGATGCATGTGGACCATCTGACGAGCTCCAACACCAAGTAAGTCTGTTTGCCTGCACCCGGGGAACCTCTCTGTTGAGCTTGAAGTGCTATTTCAGCATTTTGCCAGTTGGTTCTGACATGTATCTGACGCTGAGACCCGTTTGCCAGCCCTGAGGGTCGTATTGTGTTTTTCCAGTTGGTTCTGATGTGTGTGTGATGCTGAGACCTGTTTGCGAGCCGGCAGGGTCCTTTGACCATCATTTTCTCAGTGACTTTCAGTGGGCGGGTGGAGTCATCCTTCAGACAGGCGTCTACCTCCCACCCCCAGTTGTAGGCATCCGAAGTAAAGCAAAGTTTCCTTTCCACCAAGTCTCTTTATTGGCTTTAGAGCAGCGAACAGTTGAACCTCCACTTTTGGTAAATAAGGGAGCCCAGAATGGTTGTCGTTTAAGGATATTCTCAGACCCATGGGGTAGGGCAAAGGAAGGCAGAGTTATGTCAGAGAAGGTACTCAACTGCAGCGTTCATTCTTCGGCTTTCCAGGTGCATTGTCCACTGTTGTCAGGATCCCAGCAAGATTTGTCTCTCATAGGTAGCTTGTGGTAACCAGATTGTCACATAGAGCAGAATGCCAATTCATTATTTCTCAGTGTAAACTAACAAACTCATCTAGATCAGAATGTTTCCGACAACCTTAAGAGCACAGTTCTCCCTCTATTAAGGTTCCAAAGACTAGATCAGCTGCTTGTTGGCAATGAATTAAAAACCTTGGTAACGAATGGCACCAGGTAATGATAATTGAATGTATCCACCTCCACTGTGAGGCTGGTCCTGGCTCAGGATCACTTTTGTCCCCTTGCTGGAAGAGTTTCTTTCCTTTAGGTCAGTACTTGATGGATATTATGGAATTCTACCTCCCTGATCTAATTTTCTCATGGCCTTTTACTAAATATGTCCCTTCTGTTCATTTCTTCTTTCTTTAGTTACTTTTCCTTATGTTAAATGAATTTTAAAACATTATATTCAGCTAGAATTAAGTCTTTTTCCTGCGTTAAGCCTAGAAACTTTGTCTGGAAGTGACTTCTACTTGTAGGTGATCTCTCTAAAGAATGGATTTTAAGCATTTCTTTTTTTGTTCTGAGAGTACCTTGCCCTTAACCCTTTGCAAAAATTAACATACAGTCAGCCCTCCATATCCATGGGCTCCACATCCACAGATTCAGCCAACTTCGGATAGAAAATAATCGAAAAGAAATTCCAGAAAATTTCAAAAAGCAAAAATTGAATTTGCTGTGCTCCAGTATCCATTTACATAGCATTTACATTGATTAGGTATTATAAGTAATCTGTAGATGATTTAAAGTATACGTATGGGGGGATTTGTGTTGGTTATGTTCAAACACTATACCATTTTATATAAGGGACTTGAATGTCTGTGGATTTTGGTTATCCGAAAGGGATCGTGGAACCAATTCCCCATAGATACTGAGGGATGCTTTTTAAATATTTTCATTAGGCTTTGCATTTTAAATACTATCTTTGCCTTGCTGCGTACACTTAGCAAAATGACTTCTATATGGTAGGTGCTCAAAATTTAATTTAAAATGTTTTTGTTAGATCTCTTAGTGAAAATAATGGACTGCTAAATGAAAACAAATTAGAAATAATAATAATCCAGAATACTGTCCTTTCTGAAAAAATAATTCTTGTTTCTAGGTTCCCATCTGGTTATTTTCTATCTGAATAGCTGTTTTACAAAATTAATAAGGATATGTACAATTTTGTACTCTTATTTCTGCTGTTTTCCATTCAATTATGTCTAAAGTATTTCCGAAGTGTCATAAATTTTTATAATTATCATTTTAATGGTTGTGTAACATTCCATGGAGTGGAAATGTCATAATTTGCATAACTATTCTTCATTTTAAACAGTAAAATTGTTACCAGCTTTTATTGTAAAGAATACTGCAACAAATATCTTCATATCCATAGATATTTATTTTTAGGTTATTACTTTGGGATATATATATGCAAAAGTATAAGTTTCTGTGCAATTGAAGTATGAAAGAATTAAGAAAGTTGCTGTAAATGAGCTGAGAATTGGTTTCTGTGTGTGAGGCCCTGTCATGTCTGCTGCAGAAAGGCAAAGAAGCTTGTAGATCCTTGAGGGATACTGCCTTAATTTAACAGCTTAAATCTGGTGAGGCCTCTGACCTGGCTGGTTCCCAGCTCTACAAAGATGACATTTGACCACCAAACTTTAGTCTTGCTTGCATGAAAAAACACAAAGACAAGAAATCTGTATAGACTCTTTCACTTCTATCTTTAAATTCTGACTAATTTTTTCACCATGTATGTGCTGGTTTGAATATAAATCAAGGTGAACACAACTTGAGGGAGGGAGGGTAAGACATCTTCTTTACCGGTCTTGAATGTGGAGCAGGCTGCATGCCTGGCCCAGCTCATGGTGCCATTTTATAATGACATTAGAATGACATTTTATCAGTGTTTGGAGACTGAATGCTTTATTCAATCTTAACTACTCTTCCCATAAGAGGGGAGAAGAGATCTGCAAAGAAAGCAGTACGCAGCAGATTTGTCTCGAAACCCCAAATCAGAGCTCTGGTAATCCTGGTGGGGCTTCCCTGACCTAAACTTCATAAGAAATCTTGGAGTTACTGCTCCTTTCTGAGCAGACACAAAGTTGTATTTATTATTACTTAAGCTGGATGAGATTAAAAAATAGAGCAAGCGTCTGCCAGTGTGTCAGGCTTTTTTGTTTATTATCTTTCTTTCCGTTTGAAAAATAGAGGCATTAATTATACCACTCTTTGGAATTCAGATAGTATCTATATATCTATATCATCTATATCTACATCTACATGTGTGTCTATTTATATATTCAAAATATAATGAAGCATAATAGACTTTCTATTTTAATATCATCCTCTTTCCTTAATAAATTGTAGACCTTCTCCCATTACAATCAATAAAGTTGTTTTTCTTTTAAGAGTTTGAAAATATTCTACTGAGAACCATGCTGATATTTTTATTTTATTTCCCCAGGGTAATCCCTCAAAAAACTTTTTCAGAAAGTGGAGTGAGTGCTATATTTTCTGAATCCTGATGTGTCTGAATATGCCTTTTCTTTTGGCCCATGGATATGGATAAATCTCTCTGGGTACAACATGTAGTCACAGTCCTTTTTATCCAGAACTCCATAACATTGCTCCATTGTTTTCTAGCATTAATTTTATAGATGAGATCATAAAGACTGGCTAATTTTCTTTACTTTGTAGGCAACCTATTTTGTTTTTCTTTATGCAAGCTTGTGGGATTTCTTCTGTTGTTGCAGTTCTGAATTTTCCCTAGGATATGTCTAAGTGTGCACTTTCTATTACTATTCATGATCTGTACTCAGAGGGAGCCCTTTCTGCCTAAAGATCCAAGTTCAGGCCCATTTCCTTTTATTATTTTATTTATTATTGCTTCCCCTTTACATACCAGGTTTCTACTTTGCCTTCTCACTTGGGAAATACTTTTTTAGGAACATGGGAGGAATGGTTAGGGCTACTGTTAGTGGTGTTATGGAAAGAATTTCTGTGCTCTGTTCATAGTCTTTCTAAACTTGGATGTGTCCTATCCTCTGAGTTCCAGAGCTTTCAAACTCATAGAGAGTTGAAGACAACTTTAAAAATATCTCTATAATGAATACCAGGAATTTCTTAGAAGGATTTTTAATTGACTCTACTATTATTTGACTAGATATGAGCTAAAAGGAACTAGGCAGTAATTGTAACTGATAAATTTTCCCTCCCTTAGGAATCTTCATGAGCGTGGCATTTTAAGTGTAACAAGTTTAATAAATAAATCTGCCTTGTTGAAAAGTATTTATATTCTTATCACCCTCTAGTGATCAGATCATGTCAATCTTCTATGTTAATAGCAATAATATGTATGTCTATTTCAGATAAGCCAATTTAATATCTTAGAACATTATCTTCCTTGGACTACTTATTTTTTTGCCTTTGCTATTGAAAAGAACACATTTCTAAATAACCTACGTGGTACTAATACACAGATTGTTTCTACACACCTTAGATCAGTAATTCTCAACCCTGTTTGTTCATTAGACTCACTGGAACACTTTAAAAATGACCATTGCCTGTGCCATATCCCAGAACAATTAAACCCCTGGAGCTGGGGGCTGGGCTTCATTATTTTTCACAAGTGCTTCAGATTATTTTAATAGGTATCTTAGTTAAGCATCACTGCTTTAGTAAAACATGAAACACGTTGATTCTACATTTGTCTAATTATTTGGTCTTATGCATGGGATGTTATGGTGACCACACGCTGTAGACTGCACATGGGGGAAAGATCAGCAGTGCTTTGGGCTCTGGACCAAACCACTTCCAAAGGTTTGCAGCAGCCATGCAGAGCAATGGAAAGCCATGCAGTTCCATGCAGATCAATGGCCATGCACACGTGTCAGATGTACCTGAGTACTTTGATGCAAACCTGTCACTCAGGAAAAATAGCACATGGGAAATTGAATATTATATTTAGTGTTTATTCACATGTAAAGAAGACTTCATTCTAGGAAACACCTATGAAACATAATATGGGGTGTTACTTCCAAAAGATCCGTTGTAATTATAAACTCTCCTTTAAAATCTCACATCAGTTTGCTCATTCTGAGAATTTCTGCACTGAAAAAAATTCCAGTTTAAACTGAGAATGGTATATAGTATGGTTTTCTTTGAAAAATTCTTTGTCATATCATTAGGAATATATACATATATTTTCCTAGACATACCAGATATATAATTCCTAAATTCTTAGACACACCTAGGTATACATATATACCAGGCATGTAATTCCTAGACACATTAGTCTAGTTGAATATTTTATGTCTTTGAAAATTTTTACAAGCACTGTGATGCTTGAGACATACATATATATATATATATATATATATATATATAATATGCTTATTATATGTAGCTGGAATTTGTTCACTAATACCATTGCTGCTGCTACTACTACTATTACTACTACTACTCTACTACCACTACTACTATTACTGCTAGTATTATTACTAACAGTAATAATAGCAAACAATTATATAGCATGTATTATTTGCCAGACATTATTCCAAGCACTTTCACACATATTAATTCTGTTAATGTTACTCCAGTGATCCTCTGTGGATGGTGTTACTATTATCCTCATTTTACAGATAAGGAAACAGAGGCATAGAGAGCTTTAATGATTTTGCAAGATTCAGTGCAGGAGTTAGGATTCAAACCTGTGCTCTCCCCTACTGTATGCTACATGTAAGTTATCATTAAGTATCTAACTGTACTCTAATTGGAAACATGAAACAAGATCTAAAGAGCTTGGAAAACAGAGCAGAAAAATGTGCCGGAATAAAGAATCTCAAGCAAAATAAATGAAAGAACGGCTGCCCTGGGATGTATGGGTTTGAGTTTTAAAGAACTAAATCAGATTGCAACTGAATTCAGTCTTAGGATCTAGGAAGCAGGACATTGAAACACTTCATTTATTGGACTGCAGAATGTAATAAAACAACTGGCTATTCAAGTGAACCAATTTTTAATTGCAAAGCAATATCTTTGGGCTTGTTAATTGGAATTATTTTATTAGCTTTTAAATTATGTATAATAGTTTTTTTTTTACTAGTGTGGAATAAATTCAGCCTGTGAACAAGAATTTCTTTTTTGCCAAAATAGTCCTTGTTTCTGTCATAGATTTCCCCATATCTTCTTTTTACTCTAGAAGCATCAAAGTGCCTACCATCTCTGTTATTAAGTTGATCTTGCTTTAAGTAGAATAATTATCTCTACAGCGTTTTTCTGTGTACATTTAAGTTATGACATATGACAATCATAAAAAGGATATATGATGAATTAATTGATTAATTAAGAAAAATGATAAACACCTGTGAACCCTCTACCACTTTAAAGGAAAAGAATATCGCCAATACAATTGTAACCCCTTCTGTGCTGTTCCTTATCCTCCTGCTTCCCTCCTCTGCTCAAGGGTAAACGCTATTCTGAATTTTATAAATATCATGTTCTTGATTTTACAAATTCATATATATAAAACTATATAGTTGTTATATATCATGTATTATATTATAAACATTATATTGTTAATTTTTGTTGAGTTATGGAATCCAGATAAATGGTATCATGATATCATACATGATATCACGATAAAAGGCAATTCTTCTGCATTTTGCCTTTCCAATATATGCCTTTCCATATATTGGAAATATATGCCTTTCCAATCTACCATGTATTTTTTTTAGATGTTTCAATGTTCATGTCTATAACACTAGTTTATTAATTTCACTCTTCTATGGTGTTCTATTATGTGAAAAAATATATATATATAAAGAATTTACTCATTTTCCTTTTCATGATGAATAAGCTTCTTTCTAGTTTTTCTCTATCACAGATGATCCTGTTATGATGTCTCTTGTACATATTTTTTGGTGTTCACATGAAAAATTTCTAGGGGTGGAAGTGATGGGCGATAGCATAAGCACATTGTGAAATTTTACACAATAACTCCCATTTGCTTAACAGAGTAATTGAAACAGGGAACATTCCTACAGTGACTAAGAATTCCCTTAATTCCACATCCTTACCAATACGTGGCATTGTCAGAATTTTAATCTTTGCCAGTCTATTAAAAAAAATCAAAGTTTACCTCACTTTGATTTTAATTTGCTTCCTTAGATATTAAAAGTGTGTTTATTGATCATTTGCGTTCCGTTTTTTGTGAAACATCTTTTCTTGTCTCTTGCGTCTTTTTCTGATGTCTTTATTCTTACTTTGTAGGAGTTCTTTATATATTGTAGAAATATATTTGTCTATTATAATGGTTTTAAATATTTTCTGTTTTGCCTTACTTTTCACTTCTTTATGCAGTTATTTGAAGAAAAGAAATTTAAAATTTTGTTGTAGTCAAATTTATCAATCTTTGTAGTTTATGATTTTATGCCACAATATTTTACGCCATAATATTGTTAATATTTGTAATTATAAAAAGTAATGCATGTTCATACTGAAAATGTGGAAAGTGAACAAAAGCACAAAGAAAGAAGGAAAAAAGAGATGAGGAAGAAAAGAGTATAGAGTAAATACAGAAATTTTAGTTATAATAAGTATGGAACTTAGTATGTCTTCACACGTTAGTTGAGGTTTTAAGTCTTAAATTTCTCATGAAGGTCTTCAGAACACTTCCTTTTTTCTTTATGTCTTTTTCTTTTTGGAATTTTATTTATTTTTTTATACAGCAGGTCTTTTATTAGTCATCAATTTTATACATATCAGTGTATACATGTCAATCCCAATTGCCCAATTCATCACACCCACACCCACCCCCCCGCCACTTTCCCCTCTTGGTGTCCATACGTTTGTTTTCTACATCTGTGTCTCAGTTTCTACCCTGCAAACTGGTTCATCTGTACCATTTTTCTAGGTTCCACATATATGCGTTAATATACGATATTTTTCTCTTTCTGACTTACTTCACTCTGTATGACAGTCTCTAGATCATCCACGTCTCTACAAATGACCAATTTCGTTCCTTTTTATGGCTGAGTAATATTCCATTGTATATATGTACCACATCTTTTTTATCATTTCGTCTGTTGATGGGCATTTACGTTGCTTCCATGACCTGGCTATTGTAAATAATGCTGCAGTGAACATTGGGGTGCATGTGTCTTTTTGAATTATGGCTTTCTCTGGGTATATGCCCTGTAGTGGGATTGCTGGATCATATGGTAATTCTATTTTTAGTTTTTTAAGGAAACTCCATACTGTTCTCCATAGTGGCTGTATCAACTTACATTCCCACCAACAGTGCAAGAGGGTTCCCTTTTCTCCACACCCTCTCCAGCATTTGCTATTTGTAGATTTTCTGATGATGCACATTCTAACTGATGTGAGGTGATACCTCATTGTAGTTTTGATTTGCATTTCTCTAATAATTACTGATATTGAGCAGGTTTTGATATGCTTCCTGGCCATCTGTATGTCTTCTTTGGAGAAATGTCTATTTAGGTCTTCTGCCCATTAATGGACTGGGTTGTTTGTTTTTTTTTAATATTGAGCTGTATGAGTTGTTTATATATTTTGGAGATAAATCCTTTGTCCGTTGCTTCATTTGCCAATATTTTCTCCCATTCTGAGGGTTGTCTTTTCCTCTTGTTTATGATTTCCTTTGCTGTGCAAAAGCTTTTAAGTTTCATTAGGTCCCATTTGTTTATTTTTGTTTTTATTTCCATTACTCTAGGAGGTGGGTCAAAAAATATCTTGCTGTGATTTATGTCAAAGAGTGTTCTTCCTATGTTTTCCTCTGAGAGTTTTATAGTGCCCCGTCTTACATTTAGGTCTCTAATCCATTTTGAGTTTATTTTTGTGTGTGGTGTTAGGGATTGTTCTAATTTCATTCTCTTATATGTAGCGGTCCAGTTTTCCCAGCACCACTTATTGAAGAGACTGTCTTTTCTCCATTGTATATTCTTGCCTCCTTTGTCATAGATTAGGTGACCATAGATGCATGGGTTTATCTCTGGGCTTTCTATCTTGTTCCATTGATCTATATTTCTGTTTTTGTGCCAATACCATGTTGTCTTGATTACTGTAGCTTTGCAGTATAGTCTGAAGTTAGGGAGTCTGATTCCTCCAGGTCCGTTTCTTTCCCTCAAGATTGCTTTGGCTTTTCAGGGTCTTTTGTGTTTCCATACAAATTTTAAAATTTTTTGTTCTAGTTCTGTAAAAAATGCCATTGGTAATTTGATAGGGATTGCATTGAATCTGCAGTTTGCTTTGGGTAGTATAGTCATTTTCACAATATTGATTCTTCCAATCCATGAACATGGTATCTCTCTCCATCTGTTGGTATCATCTTTAATTTCTTTCATTAGTGTCTTACAGTTTTCTGCATACAGATCTTTTGTCTCCCTAGGTAGATTTATTCCTAGGTATTTTTTTCTTTTTGTTGCAGTGGTAATTGAGAGTGTTTCCTTAATTTCTCTGTCAGGTTTTTCATCATTGGTGTATAGGAATGCAAGAGATTTCTGTGCATTAATTTTGTATCCTGCTACTTTACCAAGTTCATTGGTTAGGTCTAGTAGTTTTCTGGTGGCATCTTTAGGATTCTCTATGTATAGTATCATGTCATCTACAAACAGTGACAGTTTTACTTCTTCTTTTCCAATTTGTATTCCTTTTATTTTTCTTCTTTGATTGCCATGGCTTGGATTTCCAAAACTATGTTGAATTACAGTGGCAAGAAGGGACATCCTTGTCTTGTTCCTGATCTTAGAGGAGGTGCTTTCAGTTTTTCACGATTGAGAATGATGTTTGCTGTGGGTTTGTCGTATATGGCCTTTATTATGTTGAGGTAGGTGTCCTCTATGCCCACTTTCTGGAGAGTTTTTATCATAAATGGGTTGAATTTTGTCAAAAGCTTTTTCTGTATCTATTGAGATGATCATATGGTTTTTATTCTTCGGTTTGTTAATATGGTTTATCACATTGATTGGTTTATGTATATTGAAGAATCCTTGCATCCCTGGGATAAATCCCACTTGATCATGGTGTATGATCCTTTTAATGTGTTGTTGGATTCTGTTTGCTAGTATTTTGTCGAGGATTTTTGCATCTATATTCATCAGTGTTATTGGTCTGTAATATTCTTTTTTTGTAGTATCTTTGTCTGGTTTTGCTATCACAGTGATGGTGGTCTCATAGAATGAGTTTGGGAGTGTTCCTTCCTCTGCAATTTTGTGGAAGAGTTTGAGAAAGATGGGTGTTAGCTCTTCTTTAAGTGTTTGATAGAATTCCCCTGTGAAGCCATCTGGTCCTGGACTTTTGTTTGTTGGAAGATTTTTAATCACAATTTCAATTTCATTACTTTGATTGGTCTGTTCATATATTCTGTTTCTTCCTGGTTTAGTCTTGGAAGGTTATGCCTTTCTGAGAATTTGTCCATTTCTTCCAGGTTGTCCATTTTATTGGCATAGAGTTGCTTGTAGTAGTCTCTTAGGATGCTTTGTATTTTTGCAGTGTCTGTTGTAACTTCTCCTTTTTCATTTCTGATTTTATTGATTTGAGTCCTCTTCCTCTTTTTCTTAATGAGTCTGGCTAATGGTTCATCAATTTTGTTGATGTTCTCAAAGAACCAGCTTTTAGTTTTATTGATCTTTGCTATTGTTTTCTTTGTTTCTGTTTCATTTATTTCTGCTCTGATCTTTATGATTTCTTTCCTTCTGCTAACTTTGAGTTTTGTTTGTTCTTCTTTCTCTAGTTCCTTTAGGTGTAAAGTTAGATTGTTTACTTGAGATTTTTCTTGTTTCTTGAGGTAGGCTTGTATAGCTATAAACTTCCCTCTTAGAACTGCTTTTGCTGCATCCCATAGGTTTTGGATCGTCATGTTTTTATTGTCATTTTTCTCTAGATATTTTTTGATTTCCTCTTTGATTTCTTCAGTGATATGTTGGTTATTTAGAAATGTATTGTTTCGCCTTCATGTGTTTGTGTTTTTTACGGTTTTTTCCCTGTAATTGATTTCTCATTTCATAGCCTTGTGGTCAGAAAAGATGCTTGATATGATTTCAATTTTCCTAAATTTACTGAGGCTTCATTTGTGACCCAAGATGTGATCTATCCTGGAGAATGTTCCGTGCGCACTTGAGAAGAAGGTGTAATCTGTTTTTGGATGGAATGTCCTATAAATATCAATCAAATCTATCTGGTCTGTTGTGTCATTTAAAGCTTCTGTTTCCTTATTTATTTTCATTTTGGATGATCTGTCCATTGGTGTAAGTGAGGTGTTAAAGTCCCCCAGTATTATTGTGTTACTGTCGATTTCCTCTTTTATAGCTGTTAGCAGTTGTCTTATGTATTGAGGTGCTCCTCTGTTGGGTGCATATATATTTACAATTGTTATATCTTCTTCTTGGATTGATCCCTTGGTCATTATGTAGTGTCTTTCCTTGTCTCTTGTAACATTCTTTATTTTAAAGTCTATTTTATCTGATACGAGTATCGCCTGCAGCTTTCTTTTGATTTCCATTTGCATGGAATATCTTTTCCATCCCTTCACTTTCAGTCTGTAAGTGTCCATAGGTCTGAAGTGGGTCTCTTGTAGACCGCATATTGATGGGTCTTATTTTTGTGTCCATTCAGCAAGCCTGTGTCTTTTGGTTGGAGCATTTAATCCATTTATGTTTAAGGTAATTATTGATATTTATGTTATATGGCTATGACCATTTTCTTAACCGTTCTGGGTTTCTTTTTGTAGGTCCTTTTCTTCTCTTTTGTTTCCCACTTAGAGAAGTTCTTTTAGCATTTGTTGTAGGGCTGGTTTGATGGTGCTGAATTCTCTTAGCTTTTCCTTTTCTGTAAAGCTTTTGATTTCTCCATCGAATCTGCATGAGATCCTTGCAGGGTAGAGTAATCTTGTTTGTACGTTCTTCCCTTTCATCACTTTAAGTATATCATGACACTCCCTTCTGGCTTGTAAAGTTTCTGCTGAGAACTCAGCTGTTAACCTTATCGGAGTTCCCTTGTATCTTATTTGTTGTTTTTCCTTTGCTGCTTTCAATAATTCTTGTCTTTAATTTTTGCCAGTTTGATTACTATGTGTCTCAGCGTGTTTCTCTTTGGGTTTATCCTGTATGGGACTCTCTGTGCTTCCTGGACTTGGGTGGCTATTTCCTTTTCCATGTTAGGGATGTTTTCGACTATAATCTTTTCACATATTTTCTCAGGTCCTTTCTCTCTTCTCCTTGTGGGACCCCTATAAGGCGAATGTTGTTGTGTTTAATGTTGTCCCAGAGGTCTCTTAGGCTGTTTTCATTTCTTTTCATTCTTTTCTCTTTATTCTGTTCTGCAGCAGTGAATTCCATCATTCTGTCTTCCTGGTTACTTATCTTTTTTTCTGCCTCAGTTATTCTGCTATTGATTCCTTCTAGTGTATTTTTCATTTCAGTTATTGTATTGTTCATCTCTGTTTGTTGTTTAATTCTTCTAGGTCTTTGTTAAACACTTCTTGAGTTTTCTGGATCTTTGCCTCCATTTTTTTTCCGAGTTCCTGGATCATCTTCACTACCATTATTCTGAATTCTTTTTCTGGAAGGTTGCCTATGTCCACTTCATTTAGTTGTTTTTCTGGGGTTTTATCTTGTTTCTTCATCTGGTACATAGTCCTCTGCCTTTTCATCTTGTGTATCTTTCTGTGAATGTGGTTTTTGTTCCACTGGCTGTAGGATTGTAGTTCTTCTTGCTTCTGCTGTCTGCCCTCTCCAGAACACTTTTATACTGAACAATTAAGATTTTTGTAAATTATTGATTTGAACTCTACCTTTTTTAAGGCTCTTTAGCTCTTGTCCATCAAATTTAAATCATATTTTCCTATTTGTTTGCCTTAATTCTATGGTGGTTTATGATATCAGGATATTTAAACTTAAGAATTAAGAATTCAGATCTATAAATCACTTTTGTTGTGATTGGTTTTTCTAATTTAGGAAGTCCTGTGATGTCTTAGGATTAGTTAAATATTGTCTATCCTTTATTGTACACTTGCTACACTATACTATACACACACAGTTTTTAAAAAAAAAATTTATTGAAGTATAGTTGATTTACAATGTGTTAATTTCTGCTGCACAACAAAGTGACTCAGTTATATATATTCATTTTCATATTCTTTTCTGTCATGGTTTATCACAGGATATTGAATATAATTCCCTGTGCTATACAGTGGGAACTTGTTGTTTATACATTTTATACATATATGCATCTGCTAATCCCAGACTTCTAGTCCTTCTCTACCCCGCCAACCTGTGACAATGACAAGTTTGTTTTTTGTGAGTCTGTTTCTGTTTCGTCGATATGTTCATTTGTGTTCTATTTTAGGGTCTGTATATAAGTGATATCATATGGTATTTGTCCTTCTCTTTCTGACTTTGCTTAGTATCATAGTCTCTAGGTCCATCCATGTCGCTGTAAATAGCATTATTTCATTCTTTTTTTATGGCTAAGTAATACTCCATTGTGTGTGTGTGTGTATATATATATATATACACACACACACACATATATATATCTCACATATTTACTCATTCATCTGTTGATGGACATTTGGGTTGTTTCCATGTCTTTGCTATTGTAAATAGTGCTGCTGTGAACATAGGAGTGCATGTACCTTTCTGAATTATAGTTTCCTCTGGGTATATGCTCAGGACTGGGATTGCTGGGTCACATGGCAACTCTATTTTTAGTGTTTTGAGGAAACTTAATACTGTTTTCCATAATGGCTACACCAATTTACATTCCTACCAACAGTGTAAGAGGGTTCCCTTTTCTCTACACCCTCACACACTCTTTTAATGTGATTAAAAATTTAGTGCATTCTGCGATTTAACTTGAAATTTGACCTCCCAACACTTATTGAATAATCTGTAATATCTCCCGAGATGATTATTTTTTATATAATCAAGTTCCTGTATGTACTGTGATCTGCTTTAGGGCTACCTAACTCATGCAGGTGTCTGACATTTTTGATTCTTGACCAAGGACTACACTCTAGTATTTTAATAGTTGAATTTCATAAATGTTTCATATATTTAGTTTCATAAGCTTGTGATCCTTAAAACTAAACATAGTCTTCATATATTTAAGGTCCTTAAAATTTGAAACAGAAATGTCTAGAGGACTAAAAGATACTTGTATCATTGACTTCATGTAGAAATTATATATTACTCGATTTCTGCTCCTAATGATGGTTGCTCAAAACTTGTTCCTTGCCAGAACTGCTAGAGGTGTCAACGTTTGAAGGAGTCCTTCAGAAATGGGTTGAAGTGCTCTGAATGCTCTTAGATAAAGAAAAAAAAGGAAAAAAAATTTAAAAAAGGAAAAAGATGTTTCTGGAAAAAAATATCATGGGTATAGAATAGAATGAGAATAGAATGCAAATATCTCCTGGGATAATTGATGCCTGGCATACCTTCCACTGTTTCTCAAAAACCCTTTTCTTCTACCAATTTTGACTCTTTCCCACTTTTATCTTTACCTTCAACAGTATAAATTGCCTTCCATCATAAGAAAAATGTCCTGTGTTCAGGACTGTGTTTAGAGTTCTCCAGAGAAACAGATCCAGTGATAGAGATAGAGAGAGATGCTTAGTATAAGGAACTGGCTAATGGAATTATAGAAAAGTCCCAAGATCTGCACTTGGCAGGCTGGAGACTCACAAGAGCTGATGGTGTCATTCTAGTCCAAAAGCCAGCAGTCTCAAGATCCAAGAAGAGCAAATGTTTCAGTTCAGGTCCAAAGTCAGGAAAAGGCCAGTGCTCCAGCTAAGCAGTCAGGCAGAGGGAATCCCTCTTATTTGTGGAAGGAGGTGGTCAGCCCTTTTATTTGGGCCTTCAATGATTGGATGAGGGCCACTGACATTAGAGAGGGCAATCGAGTTTACTCAGTCTGTTGATTCAGATGTTAATCTCATCCAAAAACACCCTCACAGACACACCCAGAATAATGTTTGAATGAATATCTGAGCATCCCATGGCCCAGTAAAGTTGACACATAAGCTCTTGTGTTGGTTAATTTTATCATTTCCCCATTTTGTACCTGCTACAGGAAGGTTACATAAAATCTTATCGATGGCCAACTTTCTTAGTTTATTCTGATATTTCAAATTATTATTCCAGCTGGAAATTGAAAGTGAAAGTATATTGATATTTCAAAACCTTTAAATTAGTTTGCTACAGGGAGTTATTACATCAGAACCATTGTCTATCCCTGAATTCTTGGATATTCTGAAGTGAAAGGAAATATAAACTACAGCACTACAGATCAGCTAGAAGCAATAGGACTGTCAAACCCTTTGAAAAGATATATTGGGGAACCAGAAGTGTCAAAGAAGAAACGTGAAAAGCATGTTTCTGCTAGAGCAGTTGACATTTTGAAACCTATATTTCTCCTTGGAGAAGCCCCCACAGCTTCTATAGTTAATATTGTTCTGAGGGGGGAATCTCAGAACAATATTAATTGAAGGGGGGGTGTGAAGAAATGAAGTATTAAAACCTTTGTCATACTCAATCCCAAGTGAGTGATGCCCAGAAATAGAGCTTATAACCATGACTGATGAACAGATACTTTGAAAGCCTATTACATTTTACATGCCTATGTAATAAATTGTGTATGTTTTCCCCAGAGAAATTTAATTGAAATACTTGAAATCAAAGTATTTTGGAGAAAAGCAAACATCAGAATGTTAAAATGCATCTCAGATAGATCAATCTCATAAAAAGGAAAGCCAGACTCAAAATCACTTAATTTAATTCAACCATTCAACATTTATTTCCTACATGAATAACACTATTTTATGTACCTAAAACATATCTATGGGATGAAAGAGGAAAAGAGAGAAAGAGTAAGCATGTGTAAGTAAGGTGTATAAGCCTACAAAAATATATTAAATTGGTAGCAAAAAATTGTTACAGTGGTTGTTTTGTTGCAGAACAGGAATAGAGAGTCAGAGAGGTCACCTACTCTTTACTTAAAATAATGTTTCATGGTGTGTATGTATTTATCATTTACTATGTGTGAGGCACTGTGCTGGATAGCATGAAAGTCAATGGTAGACAAGATAGTCATGTTTTATGACATCATGGGGCTGAGATAGTAACCAATTGCCTTAAGCCATGAGGTGGTTTTATTGCATGCTGTGATCCTAAATGAATGCTATCTATCTTTCATTTTTATGATGATATCAATATTAAAAACATTTAGATTTTCTTGGAACAATTTAGACATAAAAATGTAAAAAATCAGCATTAGTGAGAAATACCTAATTTCTAAGAAATATTTTAGGAATAATTTTCAGTATGATTCATGATATGGTAAATACTCGTCTACATTAGTGATACACAAGTTCCATGATTCTCCATTTATCTTTTGTCTGATGCATTTTGGATGAGACAGTGCATTTTCAAACCCCCTTTTTTTTTGTTTTAGTGGTACGCGGGCCTCTCACTGTTGTGGCCTCTCCCGTTGCGGAGCACAGGCTCTGGACGCACAGGCTCAGTGGCCATGGCTCACGGGCCTAGCCGCTCTCTGGCATGTGGGATCTTCCCAGACTGGGGCACGAACCCGTGTCCCCTGCATCAGCAGGTGGACTCTCAACCACTGAACCACCAGGGAAGCCCTCAAACCCTTTTACTGGAACATTTCATGCTGTTTTCCTTCTAAGTTGTTTAATTCACTCCACTCAGTCATTAACTTACTCATTCAGTACAGTTTGATTGATTGGTACATGTATGGTTCCTTAATAGGAGCTGCATAAAAGAGGAATCAAACATTAATTAGATGTAAATCCAATCTTATGAACCTTATTGACCAGTCATGTAGTGAAAAGAGAACACGTACTCAACCCTTAATTTTCATAATTATAACTTAAGTGTCATAAAAGATGAATGGGTAGAGTTCTATTTCTGTTCATGCAACTACAGAGAAGGGGCATTTGACATAATACCTGAATAGTATTTACTCTTTTGGAAAGTGGGGAAGAAGGGGGAGAGACCTCTATGTACAGAGAACAATGAAAACCAAACAAAGGGTGCTAGGTGAAGCAGCCTTCAGTTTTGTCATGCATGCAGTCTTTAATGGCATATATTAGAGAAAAGACTGGTGAAACTAGGGGCAGATTTGAAGGCCTTAATAATATCTCAAGATGTTTTTTGTTTGTTTTCAATGGGAAGCTGTTGAAGATTTTTGAACAGCAGCATCTTTAGCGTGAATGACTAAAGAGGTATTGCTGCAATTACCTGAAATACTGGGTACAAGAGATGTACCCATTTGGGAAGCTGTGTGTGTGTTAAGGGTTAGGTTCTGGTGAGTCTTTCTTGGAATGTTCTATTAAGGAAGGGGAGATGCAAGACCAGAATTCACAAGTGAGGCAAGAGCTGTGGCAGTAAGTATTAGAATCACTATCATTAACATAGATGTTAGTGCTCAAATTGTGAAACTAGATAAGACTTCCTAAGAACAAAGTGAGTTAAGGTAGGGAAGAAAAAAGTACCTAGTGTATAACTCTGAAGTGGGTGGAGAATAAAATAATGATCTACAATTAAAAGCTGGGAGGAGGAAAACCCCAGGAAACAGAGCAGCAGTTGCAGTGGTAGAAAGAGAAACAGAAAAGTAGAGAAGTATCATCCTATAGAAGGTAAGACAAGAAAAAAGTGATGAAAAAAGAGATGATGCTGTCAAATGCATCAAAGAGATCAAGGTAAAAAAGCACTAAGGAAATATTTATATATGAACTTGCAGAGGTGAACATTTTTACTAATGAATGACACACAAACTCAAGTTGCAGATGTTAAAATACGTTACTCTTAAAGGGTGACAATCCATACTCCACTCATAGAAAGAATAGTGGCTGTTTGAGTGGAGGATAGGCAGTCTACCTGAAAAGAATTCAGAGTAATGATAATAAAGATGATCCAAAATCTTGGAAATAGAATGGAGAAAATACAAGAAACGTTTAACAAGGACCAAGAAGAACTAAAAAGCAAACAAACAGTGATGAACAACACAATAAATTAAATTAAAAATTCTCTAAAAACAATCAATAGCAGAAGGCAGAAGAAAGGATAAGTGACCTGGAAGATAAAATAGTGGAAATAACTACCACAGATCAGAATAAAGAAAAAAGAATGAAAAGAATTGAGGAAAGTCTCAGAGACCTCTGGGACAACATAAGATGCACCAACATTCGAAGTATAGGGGTCCCAGAAGAAGAAGAGAAAAAGAAATGGACTGAGTAAATATTTGAAGAGATTATAGTTTAAAACTTCCCTAATATGGGAAAGGAAATAATCAAGTTCAGGAAGCACAGAGAGTTCCATACAGGATAAATCCAAGGAGAAACACGCCAAGACACATATTAATCAAACTATCAAAAATTAAATGCAAAGAAAAAATATTAAAAGCAGCAAGGCAAAAGCAACAAATAACATACAAGGGAATCCCTGTAAAGTTAACAGCTGATTTTTCAGCAGACACTCTGCAAGCCAGAAGGGAGTGGCAGGACGTAATTAAAGTGATGAAAGAGAAAAACCTACAACCAAGATTACTCAGCAAGGATCTCATTCAGATTTGATGGAGAAATTAAAATTTTTACAGACAAGCAAAAGCTAAGATAATTCAGCACCACCAAACCAGCTCTACAGCAAATGCTAAAGGAACTTATCTAGGCAGGAAACAGAAGAGAAGGAAAAGACCTATAATAACGAACCCAAAGCAATTAAGAAAATGCTAATAGGAACATATATATCGATAATTATTTGAAATGTAAATGGATTAAATGCTCCCACCAAAAGACATAGACTGGCCGATTGAATACAAAAACAAGACTTGTATATATGCTGTCTAAAAGAGACACACTTCAGACCTTGGGACACATACAGACTGAAAGTGAGGGGATGGAAAAAGATGTTCCATGCAAATGGAAATCAAAAGAAAGCTGGAGTAGCAATTCTCATATCAGATAAAATAGACTTTAAAATAAAGACTATTACAAGAGACAAAGAAGGACACTACATAATGATCAAGGGATCAATCCAAGAAGAAGATATAAGAATTGTAAATATTTATGCACTCAACATAGGAGCACCTCAATACATAAGGCAAATACTAACAGCCATAAAAGGGGAAATCGACAGTAACACAATCAGAGTAGGGGACATTAACACCCCACTTTCACCAATGGACACATCATCCAAAATGAAAGTAAGGAAACACAAGGTTTAAGTGACACATTAAACAAGATGGACTTAATTGATATTTATAGGACATTCCATCCAAAACTAACAGAATACAGTTTCTTAAGTGCTCATGGAACATTCTTCAGGATAGATCATATATTGGGTCACAAATCAAGCCTTGGTAAATATAAGAAAACTGAAATCATATCAGATATCTTTTCTGGTCGCAATGCTATGAGACTAGATATCAATTACAGGAAAAAAATTGTAAAAAATACAGACACATGGAAGCTAAACAATATACTACTAAATAACCAAGAGATCACTGAAGAAATCAAAGAGGAAATAAAAAAATACCTAGAAACAAATAACAATGAAAACGATGACCCAAAACCTATGGGATGCAGCAAAAGCAGTTCTAAGAGGGAAGTTTATAGCCGTCCAATCTTACCTCAAGAAACAAGAAAAATCTCAAATAACGTAAGCTTACACCTAAAGCAATTAGAGAAAAAAAGAAGAAAAAAATGCTAAAGTTAGCAGAAGGAAAGATATCATAAAGATCAGATCAGAAATAAATGAAAATGAAATGAAGGAAACAGTAGCATGGATCAATAAAACTAAAAGCTGGTTCTTTGAGAAGATTAAAAAAAAAAAGGTAAACCATTAGCCAGACTCATCAAGAAAAAAAGGGAGAAGACTCAAATCAACAGAATTAGAAATGAAAAAGAAGTAACAGTTGACACTGCAGAAAATACTAAGGATCATGAGAGATTACTACAAGCAACTATATGCCAATAAAACGGACAACCTGGAAGAAATGGACAAATTCTTAGAAATGCACAACCTTCCAAGACTGAACCAGGAAGAAATAGAAAATATGAACAGATCAATCACAAGCACTGCAATTGAAACTGTGATTAGAAGTCTTCGAACAAACGAAAGCCCAGGACCAGATAGCTTCAGAGGCAAATTCTATCAAACATTTAGAGAGGAGTTAACACCTATCCTTCTCAAACTCTTCCAAAATATAGCAGAGAGAGGAGCGCTCCCAAACTCATTCTTCTAGGCCACCATCACCCTGACACCAAAACCAGACAGAGATGTCACAGAAAAAGACACCTGCAGGCCAATATCACTGATGAACGTAGATGCAAAAATCCTCAGCAAAATACTAGCAAACAGAATCCAACAGCACATTAAAAGGGTTATACACTATGATCAAGTGAGATTTATCCCAGGGATGCAAGGATTCTTCAAGATACACAAATCAATCAATGTGATACACCGTATTAACAAATTGAAGGATAAAAACCATATGATAACAGATGCAGAAAAAGCTTGCAACAAAATTCAACACCCATTTATGATAAAACCTCTCCAGAAAGTAGGCATAGAAGGAACTTACCTCAACGTAATAAAGGCCATATATGACTAACCCACAGCCAACATCATTCTCAATGCTGAGAAACTGAAACCATTTCCACTAAGATCAGGAAAAAGCCAAGGATGCCCACTATCACCACTGTTATTCAACATAGTTTTGGAAGTTTTAGCCACAGCAATCAGAGAAGAAAAAGAAATAAGAATCCAAATTGGAAAAGAAGTAAAACTGTCACTGTTTGCAGATGACATGATACTATACATAAAGAATCCTAACGATGCTACCAGAAAACTACTAGAGCTAATCAACGAATTTGCTAAACAGGATACAGAATTAACACACAGAAATCTCTTGCATTCCTGTACACTAATGATGAAAAATCTGAAAGAGAAATTAAGGAAACACTCCCATTTACCACTGCAACAAAAAGAATAAAATGCCTAGGAATAAACCTACCTAAGGAGACAAAAGACCTGTATGCAGGAAACTGTAAGACACTGATGAAAGAAATTAAAGATGATACCAACAGATGGAGAGATATACCATGTTCTTGGATTGGAAGAATGAACATTGTGAAAATGACTATACTACCCAACTCAATCTACAGATTCAGTGCAATCCATATCAAACTACCAATGGCATTTTTCACAGAACTAGAAGAAAAATTTCACAATTTGTATGGAAACACAAAAGACCCCCGAATAGCCAAAGCAATCTTGAGAATGAAAAACGGAGCTGGAGGAATCAGGCTCCCTGACTTCAGACTATACTACAAAGCTATAGTAATCAAGACAAGATGGTCCTGGCACAAAAAGAGAAATATAGATCAATGGAATAGGATAGAAAGCCCAGAGATATACCGACATACATTTGGTCACCTTATGTTTGATAAAGGAGGCAAGAATATACAGTGGAGAAAAGACAGCCTCTTCAATAAGTGGTGCTGGGAAAACTGGACAGCTACATGTAAAAGAATGAAATTAGAACACACTCTAACAACATACACAAAAAAGATCTCAATGTATTAAAGACTTAAGTGTAAGGCCAGACACTATAAAACTCCTAGGGGAAAACATAGGCAGAACACTCTATGACATAAATCACAGCAAGATCCTTTTTGACCCACCTCCTAGAGAAATGGAAATAAAAACAAAAATAAACAAATGGGACGTAATGGAACTTAAAAGCTTTTACACAGCAAAGGAAACTCTAAACAAGATGAAAAGACAACCCCCAGAATGGGAGAAAATACTTGCAAATGAAGCAGCTGACAAAGGATTAATCTCCAAAATATAAAAGCAGCTCTTGCAGCTCAATATCAGTAAAACAAACAACCCAATCCAAAAGTGGGCAGAAGATCTAAATAGACATTTCTCCAAAGAAGACATACAGATTGCTAACAAACACATGAAAGAATGGTCAACATCACTAATCATTAGAGAAATGCAAATCAAAACTACAATGAGGTATCACCTCACACCAGTCAGAATGGCCATCATCGAAAAATCTACAAACAATAAATGCTGGAGAGGGTGTGTAGAAAAAGGAACCCTCTTGCACTGTTGGTGGGAATGTAAATTGATACAGCCACTATGGAGAACAGTATGGAGGGTCCTTAAAAAACTAACAGTAAAACTACCATATGACCCAGCAATCCCACTACTGGGCACATACTCTGAGAAAACCATAATGCACAAAGAGTCATGTACCACAGTGTTCATTGCAGCTCTATTTACAATAGCCAGGACATGGAAGCAACCTAAGCGTTCATTGACAGATGAATGGGTAAAGAAGATGTGGCCCATGTATACACTGGAATATTACTCAGCCATAGAAAGAAACGAAACTGAGTTAGTTATTTGTAGTGAGGTGGATAAACCTAGAGTCTGTCATACAGAGTGAAGTAAGTCAGAAAGAGAAAAACAAATATCGTATGCTAACACATATATATGGATTCTGAAAAAAAAAGGTTCTGAAGAACCTAAAGGCAGGACAGGAATAAAGATGCAGATGTAGAGAATGGAGTTGAGGACGTGGGGAGGTGGAATGGTAAGCTGGGACGAAGTGAGAGAGTGGCATGGACATATATACACTACGAAATGTAAAGTAGATAGCTAGTGGGAATCAGCCGCATAGCACAGGGCGAACAGCTTGGTGCTTTGTGACCACCTAGAGGGATGGGATAGGGAGGGTGGGAGGGAGACACAAGTGGGGCTAGATATGGGGATATATGTATACGTATAGTTGATTCACTTTGTTATGCAGCAGAAGCTAACACACCAGTGTAAATCAGTTACACTCCAATAAAGATGTTAAAAAAAAGAAAAAAAATACTGTGAAGTTTTTTCATTTTTTTCTAGTCCCTAATTATGTTCTTTTTATTTGAAAGCTTAATTATTTTTCCTTCCGTTAGCCTTGTACATTTTTGAAGTGGAATTCTGCCCTTCTGAATTTTCGAAGCTTGAGATTGAAGATAAAAGGGCTATATCCTCTCACTTGAGTTAGTTCCTGAGTGTTCACCTGATTAGCTTGGAATTTCTTTCAGATGCCAATATAAAGGCGCCGCCCCCCCCAACAATGGCATAAACAAAGTAGAAATTTATTTTTTTATAAGAGCAGTTCAGAAGTAGAAGTCAAGATCAGGTTTTACAAGATCCACAGTATCAGAAAGCAAAGATCTTTTTGTTTTATTCCCCAGTTCAATGACTTGTATTCTCAAGTTGTTTCATAGTACCCTGTGGGTGCTTGAGTGTCACTATCTTAGTATTCTTGGCAGCAGGAAGGAGGAAGGGGCAAGAAGTAGGACTTCTCCTCCCTTTAAAGGAGACATTTGGGAAATATTCACAACATTTCAACTTAAATTTTCTTGGCCAGAACTTGGGCACATGGCTATACTTGGCTGCAAAAGAAGCTGGAAAATATAGTCTTTTACGTGTATGGCAATCTCTTCTTAAATTACAGCCAGAGTAATCATGTTGTTTTGCTAAACAAAATCTTTTCATAGACTTTCCATTAATGATGAATCAGTTAGTTATTCCTCAGTTTGGTGTTTAAACTCTTCATAATAAACCCAAACATACTCTTCCAAATTTATTTTGCATTGCTCGTACACACACACACACACACACACACACACACACACACACACACGCTTAAACCATATTAAGGTCAAGAATGTTTTACAAACACATCTCTTGCTTTTCCTATTTTGTACTTTTTTTTTTGCTTTTTTCTTACCTAGTGTTGCCTCTTTCTACCATTGCTTACTGAAATCTTATTTGTCTAATAAGGCCAATGACAAATACCACATCTTTAAAAAAATCTGTACTAATTCCTGAGTAGTATATACATTGTACTCCTTTGATTTCCCGTTGCATTTGATTTGTATGTCTCTAATGATATTTTATATATTTTACCACTTGTATCACATTTGGTCTTGCCTTAAATTCCCTGTAGACACTCAGCTCCTTGAAGAGTCAAAGATGTAGTTCATCTCATTTATTTCCATACATATTCTCTGAAGCACCTAGTTTCTGATTTCTGCATAGGAAGTACACAAAATAGTCATAATATTTAAAGGAAATTTAATTTCTATAGAAGTTTATGCCTACTTCTTAAGTACTATGGAAAAGAGCACAATTACATACAGAAATGTTTTTAGGACTAAGCTTATGATATGTTTGAAGTAGGCATTTTTGAAATACAGCAGAGGACCAAGGATATCCTGATGAAAGTGGGTAAGGGTCACAATGGAGCTGAATATGTTTATCCTTAGGGGGCGGAGAGGAGTCCATTTGTTTGTGGAACCCAAAAGCTCAGGGAAGGGATTCAAGCATGTCTGTTGGAGAACCTAGCCTTTCTCATCATTTCATTTAGAAAGAGGTCTTCCCTGAGCAAACATATTATTACAGGATTAGAGCTCAGAATCTGACCCTGTGAGCCCTGGCAATCCCCAAGAGAGTTATTAATACAAACCTGCCCTAGTTTTCTTGTAGATCTGATATTTCATATAATAGTCGCTTAAGAGAATTCTACTCCCTATTTAAAATGGGAGGTAAAACTTTGTTCTACTAGTGGTAGATAGATTATTGCAGAAATGAAGTCTGGATCAAATGTCTCTTGTGTGGGAAGGAGCGGCAGCCAGTTTCCTGCAGGAGAACTGGGTCTTTCTGTGTCAGCGCAGTAGGTGACAGATCTAGATTTAAATCTCTCCTCTACCACTTTGTGAGCTTGGGAAAGTTGCTTTAATCTTTGAAGCTTAAACAATATGTATTGTTGTATGCCACCTGGCATTGTAATAAATGTAATTATTTATAAATATTGGATGCTGCAGATTAAAACAAAATCATATCATAAATCACTGAGTTAAGGTATTTGGAATGCCAGAGGGACAGTTTCCAAGAGAACTGACAAGGTAGAAGTTCTTTGATGGATTCAGACTTTATTAGACCAGCGATCTGTACTATCCATTCCCCCCAGAAATAGGCACCCTTTTCCATAGTGATAGGCAGTACTGTGGAGCAGAAATCCTCTCTACTGGCAGGAAACTCTTAGGAAAGGAAAGAGATGCTGAGGCTAGTTTAGTTTATTCATTTCTATTACCAATTAAGATAGAGGGGTCTTGAGAGATCAGGAGTGTCACCATAATTCTGCTCCCTTGGTGAGAGAAGCTTTCCATTCCAACACTCCCCAACTTTGTATTCTCAATCTATTGGACTTAATCACCCAATGATATGATTAAGTAGAGTATAGTCATGAGCCAACTCCATCCCAGTGGTGAGCAATACTCAATCCCAGCACAGTTCTCTTCTCTTCCAACTTTAAGAGATGACTCCCTCAATACCCACCACTGCTCCCTTGGGTCATTCCTCCTGGGACCACTGATGGGCATTATACTCTGTCTGCAGAGATTCCAGTTTCTCTGCAGGGGCTCCCAGAACTCTCTGCAGTGGTTCAGAAGAATATGTTATTAAATCATCTCCATGATTTACAGGCTGAAATTTTATACCCTATTCTATGCCTCATCCAAAGTATATGTAACCACATTGTTCAGTATATCATGTAAGAAGTTCTGCAGTGAGAATGAGTGCTATATGAAACACACAAACACATAAATACCTTCCACCAACAAAATGCCAGTAACAGAGTCACCTCACATTTGTCCTCTGCATTTGTTAAATTCTCTAGGAGAAAATAAAATTTAAAAATAGAATCCCTTTATAAATAAGGTCAAAGATTATAACTCCTAGAGTATCAAATCTGAAATAAAATTGTATTGCCCTCATAAGTCCAAAGTCCAAAATTCTTAGATTAGAATCCTACATCATTCTCTCCAGTCTGTTCTGCTCATTTTTAGCTAGAGTTTCTTTATGCCTGGGTAAACTTTAGATTCTGTTAGCCACGACAGCCTAGAATATATCTCATTGGAATGGGCATTGTTTTAGGGCCTCAGCAATTGTATGAATGCAATGCATTCAAAGTTAGCCCTGCCACAGTTTATTTCATGGCCTTGGATAAAGTTGGTCAGTACTATTCTGACAGACTTGATCAATAACAGAAAAATTAGAACCCCATTAGTTCCTGGTAGAGTGGTGGGAATCAGTTCCCTGGCTTTTCAAAGCAACAAGTATTGTCCCATGCTCTGAGATAAAACAGATCTGTAGTCAACTTTTCCCTGTAGTTGACTCTTTACACAGGGTTCACTTTACTCAGAGGTCACCTCTTCAGAGAGAGATTTCCTATCTCCATCTCAAGTCACCCTTAACACATCACTTTCTGTATTTTTATCACACATCACCATCTGAGATTATACGTGTGTCTTTTTTGTCTAACTTGCTACTAGACTATAAATGAAGGGAAGGACATTGTTGTCTTATCCTTGGTGCATCCCCAATGTTGAGAGAAGCTCCTTGGGCATAAGAGTCAATCAATGTTTGTGAAATAAATGAATGGAGTAAAAACCAAAACTCTCCTGTAAGACCCTCCTACACACCAATATCTGATCTCCATTCTTGAGGGAAAACTACCTCTAATTGTTTTTAATTTTTCTGGTTATTATTTGTATTTTTCAATGTATTGACTTGGGGAATTATTTTGACTCCTTCCTGTAAATAATGAGGAATTTTAGCTGAGTTGAGCTGTGCACGCATCTCCTGAGTGTTGTTAGTTAATACTACTTTGAAGACTTCATATTATATACTAAAACTTATTTCCTTATATGGCAGATGTTATTAAGTGACTCACTCAATACCCACTTTCTTTTCAGCTTTGGCTGTGCCCCCTTCATCCTGTCTGGAATAAGAACATAAATATGGGAGGGGCAGTAGCCATTCTGTGGCCCTATTAGAGAAGAAAGACAGAAAGATCCCGGCTCTTCATGAAATTGTAATAATGTACCAGTGCAGTGCTGAGGCAGACACACTCACGTGTGTTCTCCTTTCTCGTAATCTTTGTTTTCCTGTAACTTATAGTTGAGTACATTACTACTGATAAATTGTTTAGCCAACTTTGAGCCATATTTCTTGACACCCCATTATGCAAAATGAGGAAAATAGTGTTCCTATATTATTCTCCTGCATTCTCCTCTGCCAGTTTCTCTCAGCTACATCATTGTTTTGCTATCAGGATTTGTAACTCTTATATGCTGTTCTATTACGGTGGTTAATTCTCCTAGGATTTGCCTTCAGAGTTAATCTAAAATTTGATAAATAATGAATAGCAATATAATTATGCAAATATCAGTCACAATTAGAACCTCATATTATGATTGGACTCAGAGGCAAAAAATATAATTATAAGCCACAAAACCTGGTAGCTCAAAGAAGAGTCTTGGATTACGGTGAAATGTAGTCTTACAATTCACTAAATCATGTTTCATTTGGTTTGTTTCATATTTGGGCTTTCTTTTATATATTTTCTTCTGAAGTTTTTGCCTTTTTCTTGTTATTTAAAAAATACTTTCTTCAGATCACTAATTTTTAACCCTGTTTCTTAATTAACCCCCTTATTTGATGTATTTAAAATTATTTCCAAATTTATGCATAGAGATATACAAATTCTTTCTCCTAAGACCAGTACATGATGTTGCCTCCATTTCCTATCCTCCCACTAGGTATGTATTTATTTATTTTTCATCTTTGCCTAGTAGATATATGTAAAAAATATTTCAAAATTGATTTGATTACCAATAATTGTGAACAATTTTTGTTACTGTTTCACTTTTCTTCTTTTATGAATTATGTGTTCCTGGTTTGTGTGCATTTTGCTATTAAGGTAGCTATCTTTATTCTACTATTTTTATAATTCTTTTAATTTGATTTTGGTATATAAACTTTATCATTTTATTACAAACACTTTCTCATTTTGCTCTTCGTTTTCTGTTTTTATAGTGGATTTGTTTTTCTGCGTTAAAGATTTTTTTTTAATACAATAATTTTAAGGTGGAAGTCGGTCAAATAAAAAAAAAAATCCCAATATGACCTCTGTCTCAATGTCATTCTAGCTGAACTTGAAAGTTAACTCTATCAGGTCATGTTCTAATGTTACTAAGTGATTTCTCACAGAAATATTAATTGTGCTTCAATTATATGCTAAACAGTGCTCTAACACAGAAAATAATGAAGTATAAACCGATGTAATCATTGTTCTCATGAAGCATACATTCAAAATTAAATTTAAATTTGTTATTCAGAGATCTCAAGTTTGTTTATGAACACCTGTCTGTCTAGGTAATACAAACGGTCCTTGAGTTTAGGCTTAAGATCTTTAAATTGGTATTCCTTTGCTTTGATTTAAGAAGTTAAATTTTAATTAAAAAAAAAAAACCTTTTGTCTTCATAAAGAAATAGGTTATATATCTGTTTTTGCTTTTTATATGATTTTGGTTTTTTTGGCTTGTTTGATACTATAAATCCTTAGAAATATCAGGAAATACATTATGTAAATGTTTCCAAAATACGATTGGCAGGCACTGTAATATAGAGAGGGAACAACTGGTTTTAGAGTCAAATACTTAGGTGAGTTTCTGTCTTGAGGTCTCCACCACTTGCTTGATGAGGTAATTTTCTTAATGTATTGATTATAAAATAGAGATAATAGTAATAACTACCTTATAAACATCCTGTGAAGTGTAAATAAGAAAAGGCATCAAGAGTTTAGGACAAAGCCTGGAATATATACAATAGCATAAATACTTGCATTTGTTACTCTTGATTATTAATTTTAATAACTATAGTGGTGAGATAGGTTGTCCCATTATAATTTACGTTAACTCCAAACTCCTCACGAGCATAATATCCAGGAAAAAAGTTACCTTATGGCTCTAATATATGATTTCACTAACTTAAAAAGCAAGTGTTTTACTGGACAAAAAATGGGAGAAGGCGTCAATGTGAAAATGCACCAAAACAGAAATAGACTCACAGACAGAAAACAAACTTAAGGTTACCAAAGGGGAAAGGGCGGGACGGATAAATTAGGAGTTTGGCATTAACAGATATACACTACTATATGTAAAGTAGATAAACAACAAGGTCCTACTGTATAGCACAGGGAACTATATTCAATATCTTGTTATAACCTATAATGGAAAATAATCTGAAAAAGAATATATATACACACACACACATATATATATAACTGAATCACTTTGCTCTACATGTGAAACTAACATGACACTGTACATCAACTATCAACTATACTTCAATAAAAATAAACGAATAAAGTATTTGTCACAAAGGGGAAAAAAAAAGACTGTCTTTTTCTACTCCTGGACCAAAGTTACATTTTTATTTTGAGACTCTTAGAGCTCAAAATTCTATTAAGTACTTTAAAACTCATCTGGTAATAAGTTTAAAAATATATAGTCTAACTTCTTCACTCATATTTAAAGAAATTGAAAATCTGAATACAAATGAATTTCAATAGACAAGCAGAGTTTTTTTGGTATAGTAAGAAAATATTTTGTGCAAATTTAGATTTTAAATGATTAATGTTTTTATGTCTCACTTGTCCCACTATAATTTTCTTAAAAGAATGTATTTCAGTGCCTTAAATATGAAATTATTTAGTGTTTTATTTGTTTTTGACATTCTAAAGAAGTTTATTCCAGTCAGGATAGTGCTGTGAGTTCAAACTTTGCTGCATCTCCCTTTACTAAAATTGACCCTTGAATAAAGTGAGTTTGAACAGCATGGATCCACTTATATTTAGATTTTTTTCAATAAATACTATAGCACTTCATGATCTGCAGTTGGTTGATTCTGCAGATGTAGAACTGCAGATACAGAGGGCTGACTGGGCCTTGAGCATTTGCAGATTTTGGTATCCATGGTGGGTCCTGAAACCAATCCCCCATCGATACTGAGGGACGACTATATATAACAATGATAGATAAAAATGAAAAGAGAACCATAAATAGACTAATTTGAAAAAGTAAATCATCTTGGTATAAACTCTCCAAGTCACATAAATTTGAGATTTCAAACACTTTAAGAGAAGTTTCTTAACTTCCAGGGATGAAAAAAATGTAGGCGACATACGGAGGAATATGAATCAGAATAGCTTTGTCCTTCCCAACAGCAACTCTAGATGGTTATTAGGAAATTAGGTTTCAGACTTCTGAAGGAAATTTATCACTACACTTCTATACCCAGCCAAAATGTCAATGAAGTGAATAGGTAAAATGAAGATGTGAAGCTCCTAGAAGACACGAGTAAGCTAAGAGAGAGGAATACATGTGCTTTAGGAAACCATTTCTACAATGCAGGAAAAAAGTGAGGGAATCTCCAAGATGATCATGATGGGAGGGGACAGCATGACAGCCTGTGTTAGGATTAGCTGCATGCTTTGATTGGGGGTCTCACAAGGCTTCAGTAAAGGTTGAACGTTCAATCAAGGCCAGACTGCATAGCCATCTGTGGAAATAGCGGCTTCTAAGATCCCTCAGGTTGCTGGAAAAGTTCATTTCTTGTGCCTGTAGATCTCATGGTGGCTTGCTTCTTCAAGGTCAGTAAGAAAGCACCTCTGACCTTCGGGAGTGCCCCAGTCCCTCTTTTAAGGGATTTTACCAATTAAGTGAAGCCTACCCAAGATATTCTTCCTCTTGATGAACTCAAATTCTACTAATTTGGGGCCTTAGTCACATCAGTAAAAATTCTTCACCTTTGCCGTAGGCTATGGATTTGAAGCAAGTCATAAATTCTGCCTGCACTTGGGATTATATAAAATGACTCATAGGGGGTTACATAGGGGTGTGTCTGCCACAAAACGGTATGTGTATGGGGGTGTGTTGAAGGAAAAGGGAGGAAGGAGACTTCTCACCCTCTATAGCGACAAGTCAATATTGATAATGCTTAAAAACTGGAGAAATTAGCAATATTGAGACATAGAGGAAAATATTATAATGTGCTAAAAGAGGGAAGGTGATTTGTTTGAAAAGATGGATATGGGAGGGCAGTGATGGCAACTGCTACTTCTTATAGGAAAATTTGTATAATCATATGACTTTTAATGTAGGTGATGGCATAAGTTTGATAAAAATGAAAACATTAAGGGAAGAGAGTAAGAGGCATTTCAAGAGTTCAAGAAAGACCCAAGTTCTTAGGGAAAAAGTGCCCTTCAAGTTACAGGCAGAATAAATGTTCAACAGATTTTGATGCAGCTGCAGAATATTATAAAAGCACAGAGATTTCTTATATGGGTTAAAATTAAAATTATGAAAAATGCTTGGAACATAAAAGTAGACACTTATCAAGGATGATGAAAAAGAAATCTTTAACGTTATCACACAGAAAAGGAAGATTATCTACAAAGAAATGACAGTTAGAACAGGTCTCAATAAAGTGTGTCAAAAGAAAATGCAGAACCATATTAAACATGTCTCAAAACTGTCAATCTATCATTTTATACTTATATAAACTAGAATTTAAGAATTAAGGTAAAATAGAGACATTTCTAGACATGTGAAAATTAAGAGCTTACCATACCTCAAAGATTTTTCACTAGAAGAAATACTGGAGACAGGAAGAGTGTGGGATATATAGAGTACCCCGAACACAAAATTTTAAAAATATATCAGTTAATTACAATATATATTAATTATAAAAGTAAATAATAACTTTGGGAGCTTAAAAATGACAGAACTGGAACTCTAGACAAGAATAAATTATATTGGAATGACAATGCTCAATGAAAAATTAATGTGTGCAAAATCTGTGTTTTGTTTTGGAGGACAGAAATTAGAAACCTTATTCTTGGCTAACTTATAATTATGTATATTAAAAATTAATGACAAAGCTCTACACAACTATATTTTAGATCTTCAGACTTTATTCATCTTATAACTAAAAGTTTGTACCCTTTTACCAACCTCTCTTTCTCTCTGTTCCACTGTCTCCTCACCCCAGCCCATCACATACCTCCTCAGCACCTGGCACCACTTTTCTACTCTCTTTGTTCATGAGTTCAGTTTAAAGATTAAAGAGTTTAAAGATTCCACATATAAGTGGCACCATGCAGTATTTGGCTTATTTCACTTAGCACAATGCCCTCCAAGTTCAAATTGTTGCAAATGAGAGGATTTCCTTCTTTTTAAAGGTTGAATTCCGGTATACATAGATATAAAACCACATTTTCTTGATCCATTCACCCATCAGTGGATACTTAGGTTGTTTCTATACTTTGGCTATCATGTATAATGTTGCTATGAACATGAGAATACAGATGTTTCTTCAAGATAATGGCTTCATTTCCTTTTGGATATATACCCAGAAATGGCATTCCTGGTTCATATGGTAGTTCTATTTTTAATTTCTTGAGGAACCTCCATAGTGTTTTCCATAGTGTCTTTACCAGTTTACATTCCCACCAGCAGTGTAAAAGGGTTCCCTTTTCTCCACATCCTCACCAGCATTTGTTATCTCTTGTCTTTTTGATAATAGCCCTAACAGGTGTGAGGTGATATCTGATTATGGTTTTGATTTGTCTTTCCCTGATGATTAGTGATGTTGAGCACTTTTTCATATACCTGTTGGCCATTTATATATCTTCTTTGGGAAAGAAAAATGTCTATTCAAGTCCTTTACTCATTTTAATTTTTTAAATTAAAAAAAATTTTTTATTTTATATTGGAGTGTGGTTGATTAACAATGTGTTAGTTTCAGGTATACAGCAAAGTGATTCAGTTATTCATATACATATATCTATTCTTTTTCAAATTCTTTTCTCATTTAGACTATTATAGAATATTGAGCAACATCCCTGTGCTGTGTAGTAGGTCCTTCTTGGTTATGTATTTTAGATTTTGTAGTGTGTATATGTCAATCCCAAACTCCCAATTTATCCTTCCCCAACTCCCACCTTTCCCCTTTGGTAACCATAAGTTTGTTTGCTAAGTGTGAGTATGTTCCTTTGCAGAGTTTCTTTTTTTTTTTTTAATTTATTTTTTTATACAACAGGTTCTTATTAGTCATCCATTTTATACACCTCATTGTCTATGTCAATCCCAATCTCCCAATTCATCACACTCCTCACCCACCTGCTGTTTTCCCCCCTTGGTGTCCATATGTTTTTTCTCTACTTCTGTGTCTCAATTTCTGCCCTGCAAACTGGTTCATCTGTACCATTTTCTACGTTCCACATATACGTGTTAATATGTGATATTTGTTATTCTCTTCCTGATTTACTTCACTCTGTATAACAGCCTCTAGATGCATCCATGTCTCTACAAATGACCCAATTCCGTTCCTTTTTATGGCTGACTAATATTCCATTGTATATATGTACCACATCTTTATCCATTTGTCTGTCGATGAACATTTAGGTTGCTTCCATGATCTGGCTATCGTAAATAGTGCTGCAATGAACATTGGGGTACATGTGACCTTTTGAATTATGTTTTTCTCTGGGTATATGCCCAGTAGTGGGATTGCTGGGTATATGGTAATTCTATTTTTAGTTTTTTAAGGCATCTCCATACTGTTCTCCATAGTGGCTATATGAATTTACATTCCCACCAACAGTGCAAGAGGGTTCTGTTTTCTCGACACCCGCTCCAGCATTTGTTGTTTGTAGATTTTCTGATGATGCCCATTCTAACTGGTGTGAGGTGATACCTCATTGTAGTTTTGATTTGCATTTCTCTAATAATTAGTGATGTTGAGAAGCTTTTCATGTGCTTCTTGGCAATCTGTATGTCTTATTTGGAGAAATGTCTATTTAGGTCTTCTCATTTTTGGATTGGGTTGTTTGTTTTTTAAATACTGAGCTGCATGAGCTGTTTATATATTTGGGAGATTAATCCTTTGTACGATGATTCATTTGCAAATGTTTCCTCCCATTCTGAGGGTTGTCTTTTCATCTTGTTTATGGTTTCCTTTGTTGTGCAAAAGCTTTGAAATTTCATTAGGTCCCATTTGTTTATTTTTGTTTTTATTTCCATTACTCCAGGAGGTGGATCAAAAAAGATCTTACTGTGATTTATGTCAAAGAGTGTTCTTCCCATGTTTTCCTCTAAGAGTTTTATAGTGCCCGGTCTTACATTTAGGTCTCAAATCCATTTGGAGTTTATTTTTGTGTATGGTGGTAGGGAGTGTTCTAATTTCATTCTTTTACATGTAGCTGTCCAGATTTCCCAGCACCACTTATTGAAGAGACTGTCTTTTCTCCATTGTATATCCTTGCCTCCTTTGTCATAGATTAGTTGACCATAGGTGCATGGGTTTATCTCTTGGCTTTCTATCCTGTTCCATTGATCTATATTTTTGTTTTTGTGCCAGTGCCATATTGTCTTGATTACTATAGCTTTGTAGTATAGTCTGAAGTCAGGGAGTCTGATTCCTCCAGGTCCGTTTTTTTCCCTCAAAACTGCTTTGGCTGTTTGGGGTCTTTTGTGTCTCTATACAAATTTTAAGATTTTTTGTTCTAGTTCTGTAAAAACTGCCCTTGGTAAATTGATAGGGATTGCATTGAATCTGCAGATTGCTTTGGATAGTATAGTCATTTTCACAATATTGATTCTTCCAATCCAAGAACATGGTATATCTCTCCATCTGTTTGTGTCATCTTTGATTTCTTTCATTTGTGTCTTTTAGTTTTCTGAGTACAGGTCTTTTACCTCCTTAGGTAGGTTTATTCCTAGGTATTTTATTCTTTTTGTTGCAATGGTAAATGGGAGTGTTTCCTTAATTTCTCTTTCAGATTTTTCATCATTAGTGTATAGGAATGTAAGAGATTTCTGTGCATTAATTTTGTATCCTGCTACTTTACCAGATTCATTGATTAGCTCTAGTAGTTTTCCAGTGTCATCTTTTGGATTCTTTATGTATAGTGTCATGTCATCTGCAAACAGTGAGAGTTTTACTTCTTCTTTTCCAATTTGCATTCCTTTTATTTCTTTTTCTTCTCTGATTGACATGGCTAGGACTTCCAAAATATGTTGAATAATAGTGGTGAGAGTGGAAATCCTTGTCTTGTTCCTGATCTTAGAGGAAATGCTTTCAGTTTTTCACCATTGAGAATGATGTTTGCTGTGGGTTTGTCATATATGGCCTTTATTATGTTGAAGTAGGTTCCCTCTATGACCAGTTTCTGGAGAGTTTTTATCATAAATGCACGTTGAATTTTGTCAGAAGCTTTTCAGCATCTATTGAGATGATCATATGGTTTTTATTCCTCAGTTTGTTAATATGGTATATCATATTGATTGTTTTGCATATAGTGAAGAATCCTTGCATCCCTGGGAGAAACCACACTTGGTCATGGTGTTGGGTTTTGTTTGCTGGTATTTTGTTGAGAAGTTTTGCATGTATATTCATCCGTGATATACTGTAATTTTCCTCTTTTGTAGTGTCTCTTTCTGGTTTTGGTATCAGGGTGATGGGGGCCTCATAGAATGAGTTTGAGAGTGTTCATTCCTCTGCAATTTTTTGGAAGAGTATGAGAAGGATGGGTGTTAACTCTTCTCTAAATGTTTGATAGAATTCACCTGTGAAGCCATCTGGTCCTGGAGTTTTCAGTTTTTGGAAGATTTTTAGTCACAGTTTCAATTTCATTACTTGTGATTGGTCTGGTTATATTTTCTATTTCTTCCTGTTTCAGTCTTGGAAGGTTATACCTTTCTAAAAATTTGTCCATATTTCTTCCATGTTGTCCATTTTATCGGCATAGAGTTGCTTGTAGTAGTCTCTTAGGATGCTTTGTATTTCTGTTGTGTCTGTTGTACCTTTTCCTTTTTCATTTCTAATTTTATTGATTTGAGTCCTCTCCCTCTTTTCTTGATGAGTCTGGCTAATGGTTTATCAATTTTGTTGATTGTCTCAAAAACCAGCTTTTAGTTTTATTGATCTTTGCTATCATTTTCTTTGTTTCTATTTAATTTTTTCCTGCTCTGATCTTTATGATTTCTTTCCTTCTACTAACTTTGGATTTTGTTTGTTCTTCTTTCTCTAGTTCCTTTAGGTGTAAAGTTAGATTGTTAATTTGAGATTTTTCTTGTTTCTTGAGGTAGGCTTGTATAGCTATAAACTTCCCTCTTAGAACTGCTTTTGCTGCATCCCATAGGTTTTGGATCGTCGTGTTTTTATTGTTATTTTTGTCTAGATATTTTTTGATTCCCTCTTTGATTTCTTCAGTGATATGTTGGTTATTTAGAAATGTATTGTTTCGCCTTCATGTGTTTGTGTTTTTTACGTTTTTTTCCCTGTAATTGATTTCTCATTTCATAGCATTGTGGTCAGAAAAGATGTTTGGTATGATATGATTGATATCATATGATATGATTGAAATCATATGATATCATATGATTTCAATATGATACGAGGTTTGATTTGTTACACAAGATGTGATCTATCCTGGAGAATATGCCATGCACACTTGAGAAGACAGTGTAATATGCTGTTTTTGGATGGAATGTCCTATAAATATCAATTAAATCTATCTGGTCTGTTGTGCCATTTAAAGCTTGGGTTTCTTTATTAATTTTCTTTTTGGATGATGTGTCCACTGGTATAAGTGAGGTGTTAAAATCCCCCACTGTTATTCTGTTACTGTCGATTTCCTCTTTTAGAGCTGTTAGCAGTTGCCTTATGTGTTGAGGTGCTCCTATGTTGGGTGCATATATATTTATAATTGTTATTTCTTTTTCTTGGATTGATCTCTTGATCATTATGTAGTGTCCTTCCTTGTCTTTTGTAACATTCTTTATTTTAAAATCTATTTTATCTAATATGAGGATTGCTACTCCAGCTGTTTTTTTTTTTTTTGGTACGCGGGCCTCTCACTGTTGTGGCCTCTCCCGTTGAGGGGCACAGGCTCCGGATGCGCAGGCTCAGTGGCCATGGCTCACGGGCCCAGCCGCTCCATGGCATGTGGGATCCTCCCAGACCGGGGCACGAACCCGCGTCCCCTGCATCGGCAGGCGGACTCTCAACTACTGCGCCACCAGGGAAGCCCTCCAGCTGTTTTTTGATTTCCATTTACATGGAATATCTTTTTCCATCCCTTCACTTTTAGTCTGTATGTGTCCCTAGGTCTGAAGTGGGCAGCATATATATGGGTCTTGTTTTTGTATCCATTCAGCAAGCTTGTGTCTTTTGGTTGGAGCATTTAATCCATTCACGTTTAAGGTAGTTATGGATATGTAAGTTCCTATTACCATTTTCTAAATTGTTTTGGGCTAGTTTTTGTTGGTCCTTTTCTTCTCTTGTGTTTCCCACTTAGAGAAGTTCCTTTAGCATTTGTTGTAGAGCTGGTTTGGTGTTGCTGAATTCTCTTAGCTTTTGCTTGTCTGCAAAGCTTTTGATTTCTCCATCGAATCTGAATGAGATCCTTGCTGGGTAGAGTAATCTTGGCTGTAGGTTCTTTCCTTTCATCACTTTAAGTATATCATGCCTCTCTCTTCTGGCTTGTAGAGTTTCTGCTGAGAAATCAGCTGTTAACCTTATGGGAGTTCCCTTGTATGTTATTTGTCATTTTTCCCTTGCTGCTTTCAATAATTTTTCTTTGTCTGTAGTTTTTGCCAATTTGATTACTATGTATCTTGGCATGTTTCTCCTTGGGTTTATCCTGTATGGGCCTCTCTGCTCTTCCTGTACTTGTGTGGCTATTTCCTTTCCCATGTTAGGGAAGTTTTCGATTCTAATCTCTTCACATATTTTCTTGGATCCTTTCTCTCTCTCTTCTCCTTGTGGGACCCCTATAATGCGAATGTTGTTGAGTTTAATGTTGTCCCAGAGCTCTCTTAGGCTGTTTTAATTTCTTTTCATTCTTTTTTCTTTATTCTGTTCCTCAGCAGTGAATTCCACCATTCTGTCTTCCTGGTCACTTATCTGTTTTTCTGCCTCAGTTATTCTGTTATTGATTCCTTCTAGTATATTTTTCATTTCAGTTATTGTATTGTTCATCTCTGTTTGTTTGTTCTTTAATTCTTCTAGATCTTTGTTAAACATTCTTCCATCTTCTCAGTCTTTGCCTCCATCCTTTTTCCAAGGTCCTGGATCATCTTCACTATCATTATTCTGAATTTATTTCTGGACGATTGCCTATGTCCACTTCTTTTAGTTGTTTTTCTGCAGTTTTATCTTGTTCATTCACTTGGTACATAGCCCTCTGCCTTTTCATCTTGTGTATCTTTCTGTGAATGTGGTTTTTTTCCCACAGGCTGCAGGATTGTAGTTCTTCTTGCTTCTCCTGTCTGCTCTCTGGTGGATGAGGCTATCTAAGAGGCTTGTGGAAGTTTCCTGATGGGAGAGACTGGTGGTGGGTAGAGCTGGCTGTTGCTATGGTGGGCAGAGCTCAGTAAAACTTTAATCTGCTTGTTTGCTGATGGGTGGGATTGGGTTCCCTCCCTGTTGGTTGATTGGCCTGAGAAGACCCAACACTGGAGCCTACCTGGGCTATTTGGTGGGGATAATGGCAGACTCTGGGAGGGCTCATGCCAAGGAGTACTTCCCCGAACTTCTGCTGACAGTGTCCTTGTCCTCACAGTGAGGCACAGCCACCCCCACCTCTGCAGGAGACCCTCCAACACTAGCAGGTAGGTCTGGTTCACTCTCCTGTGGGGTCACTGCTCCTTCTCCTGGCTCCCTATGTGCACACTGCTTTGTGTGTGCCCTCCAAGAGTGGAGTCTCTCTTTCCCCCAGTCGTGTTGAAGTCCTGCAATCAAATCCTGCTAGCCTTGAAAATCTGATTCTCTAGGAATTCTTCCTCCTATTGCCGGACCCCCACGTTGGGAAGCCTGATGTGGGGCTCAGAACCTTCACTCCAGTGGGTGGACTATTTGGTATAAGTGTTCTCCAGTTTGTGAGTGACCCACCCAGCAGTTATGGGATTTGATTTTATTGTGATTGTGCACCTCCTACCGTGTCTTTGTGGCTTCTCCTTTGTCTTTGGATGTGGGGTATCTTTTTTGGTGAGTTCCAGTGTCTTCCTATCGATGATTGTTCAGCAGTTAGTTGTGATTGCTGTGTTCTCGAAAGAGGGAGTGAGAGCACATCCTTCTAGTCTGCCATTTGAACCAATCTCTGCAAAGTTTTAAATAAGTTTATTTGGCGTTTTTTGCTATTGAGTTGTTTGAGTTCTTGAAACATTTTCATTAAAGCTTTCAGGTAAACCAAAAGCCAGTCTTTGTTTGTTTAAAGATGGTCTTCTTAGAAAAAGGAGTACTTTCAGATTTATATTGATCATTTGTCCATCTAAAAAGCCTGCAACAATTAATGTGATCCAACATTTTGCACATTGTCAAACAACAGTAATTGTCCTGCACTGTCCGCTGCCAATCTTAATATGCAGCCTAAGGTTCATGATTGAATGTAAAGAGTGGGTTAGCCATGCCTGTAAATGTCTGTGCTCTGCCAGAGTGCTTCCAATGATATTCTTGCTTTCTCTGAAATCATTTCTCTATCACCATACATCACTAAAAACTTCTTTATGTTATCATGGCCCATTAAAGTCTATTGTGCTTGGAGAAAAAATTGGTTATAGTCTAGAGATACAGGAGCTTTGATTAGTATTTAACATTCTTCTGAATTTAAAATAAAATCCATGTTCTAAATCACCTTTAAAATATTTTGTTTTATGAATTATGTTACATTTGATATTGCTTTCCTCATTCTTGATATTTCACTTCCATATATATATATATATATAAAATATGATCTTTCCGTAGTATTGGCATCTTGTTAAGCCCAGTAGATTCAAATCCTGTCAGCTAACGAAATTCTTAGTGCAAATATATAGATATAGATATATGTCTATATGTTTTTCCTCTCACGTATATCTATGTATGTATCTATATGTATGGTTAGACCATTCAAGATGGCTGTTCTCTTGCTGTCTGTACATCACCTGCTTGACTAGTCCCTGTTTCACTTACACCCTATTTACATGACTATCCAATCGTCTTAATTATAGGGCTTAATCAGTAACTACCTTCATGCTTGCCCCCCCTGCCCCAGCCGCTAGTTTTCTTGGCAATTGATGAGCTAATCTGATGTCAGTTTCCCTTATAAATGGTAGCCTCCTTCTCCCCCAGTAGCAAAGATTGCTGTTGTGTCTTGCATGCTGACTTCTGTCCTAGGTGGAGTGTCGTGCCAGGACTTTCTTCAGACTAGCAAGATTCCCTATGTAATAAACTGTTGATGTCTTTGTCACCATCTCCAGGCTTGCTCTTTGTTCTCGTGGCTAGGCAGTTACAAGGTTTACAGGCCTGCAGGATGCAGTCCAACACTATATCTATAAATAAATAACCAAACTAAAAAGTTAAGATTGCTTTTGGTTGTTATAAAACTATGAGGAATTTCTGGAACATGAAACACATGTCAGGTTGTTTAAAGAGGGAAACAACTGTGAAGATGTGGCAAGGGCAAGGCTGGTTCAAAATTTGGAAGCAAATCCCAAGTGCTTGAGATGTGGAAATGGCAGAAGCCTGGCACAGGTGCCTTTGGGCTGCTGTACTGCTGTAGAAACCCCCAGATGGGCTGAAACCTCCAGCCCTCTCCCTTGCATCAAGAGGTATCTGCCATTAGGCATGGGTATTGAGTTTGGGAACTTAGGTAGGAAAAGGAACACAGAGAGTCTCAGGTGACTGGGGGGTCACCAGGAAGAGCTGGGAGCACCCATGCTGGGAGACCAGCTAGGGGCACACACTGGCTATCAGCTCATTCCTGCAGGATGTAGCTGACAGGAGAATGCAAGTCACCTGAGTGACAAGCCTGGTATAAACCCTAAGAAACCCCCATACTCGATGGCTTTATCTGTGCTGAGTTGACTACGTACATATGTCATGCTGAACTGTTAACTCTGAAACCAAAACCTGTCCAGTGTGGAAAAGGAACTTGTGGGAAGCTGAAACTGATAGCTTGAGGTCCTCTAGAGATGTGACACACGTGTACTTCACTAATCTTGAGTGAAGATTGTTGGGTAAGATCTAATATTCATGTGATTCTTCCTTCACAGATCAAATCTTTGAATTGATTGAGCTCAAATTATGTGTCAGATTCAGTACCTGTGTCCTGTCATTAAACTGACAACAGCTCTCATCTGTCAGATGAAGAAACAGGCATGCAGCTAGTAAGCATTAGAAGTGGGTGCCAAACCAGCATTCCCAGCCTAAAATTACTGCACTGAAACACTTGAGGGAGGTCAAGATCAACATGAATTAGTAGCCGAAAAGGAAGAAACTTGGGAAAATTTTTGAAATGGCATTGATTTCTCTCTGCTGAGAGTTAGTGAGGTGAAGTGAAGAGAGAACTTAGGCAGAGTTTTAACTACTGAACAGCTACCCCAGGAAAAGAGAAAGACAATAACGGTAATCTTAAGCAGAGCTGAGTACCAGTGAACATTTGAACTCTGAGTAGATTTCCTCTCTCCCTCCGTCCCTCCCTCTTTTTTGGCTGTGTTGGGTCTTAGTTGTGGCACACTGGGTCTTCGTTGCAGTGCTAGGGCTCTCTAGTTGTGGCACATGGGCTCCAGAGTGTGTGGGCTCTGTCGTTTGTGGCACGTGGGCTCAGTAGTGGCACAAGCGCTTAGTTGCCCTGTGGCATGTGGGATCTTAGTTCCCCAACCAGGGATTGAACCTGTGTCCTCTGCGTTGGAAAGTGGATTCTTAACCACCAGACTACCAGGGAAGTACCTTGAGTAGATTTTCTTTATTCTTTATTTTTTCTTATCAGATTCAAGTTTACATGTCTTGAATTTATTTTAGCTTATAAAACTCTGATGCTCTGATCACTGAAACAAGTATTGTCATGCGTGTATTTCACAGTAAGATTGTAATTTAGTTCTCATGAGGATCTTAAGTTTTTATATTCTCTAAGATGTTGTGTGTTTGACCTTGAAATGATTGATAAGTTCTTTAGCTTTAGTGTTTCTTAGTTAATTAGTGTATATATTCAGATAGATTGACATTAACTACTGCCTGGTATTTTCTCTACATTGCATAGCAGATTCATTTAGAGTTTTTATTTAAACATTCCTCTTCAGCAATTCTGAAATGTACAGGGTGTTTTCTATTCACTTTCAGGGCTTAAGAAACTCTACTTAGAAATCAAAGAGGTGAACTACACTAATAAGCAGGAGGAGAAGAGATAGGAAATCAATTTTATCAGAAATGAATAAGTATAAACCGCATTACTTTTAGGAGTCTGTGTTTGATTTGATTAAGGAATACTAAGTCGTGTACCTTTTTCTGTAGATGAAAAGTCTCTTCTAAATTTTTTATTGTAGTAATTGACAGATATATTTAAAACATGGATTTACTTTCAACATCTAAGCACATTTTATTCTATTTTTAAAATTTATTTATTTATTTTGTCTGCATTGGGTCTTCATTGCTGCGCACAGGCTTCCTCTAGTTGCGGCAAGTGGAGGCTACTCTGTCGTGGTGCGCGGGCTTCTCATTGCAGTGGCTTCTCTAGTTGTGGAGCACGGACTCTAGGCTTGTGGGCTCAGTAGTTGTAGCTTGCAGGCTCTAGAGTGCAGGCTCAGTAGTTGTGGTGCATGGGCTTAGTTGCTCCGTGGCCTGTGACATCTTCCTGGACCAGGGCTCGAACCCATGTCCCCTGCATTGGCAGGCGGATTCTTAATCACTGCACCACCAGGGAAGCCTGCACATTTTATTTTTAATTGCAATTATATTTTCAAACTGAGATGCTTTTTCAAAGTGAGATAATACACCAAAATAGTTTACTCTTCTACCCTGATAGTATTTGAGAATATTTAATCTTTCTTTTCATATTTTTTTAATATTGTGCACATGGGAAAAGCAAAGCAAAAGGGATTTTACATTAGCCTAAATACCATGTGTAGGTTATCTTCACTCCTACTTATATTTCTAAATTGAAATAACTTTAGTTTATTTAAGCAGAATTTATAATATAGCATTTTGAAGATAAACACATGCCATGATCATCTTCCAAAGAAGAGGCAAAGCAGTTTGCTAAACAGAGACAGACCAAAGTGTCAGTCGCTGAAACTTCTTTTTGACTTTGCTGTGGATAGAGTGTAAAAGTCCCCAGAGCATATGATAATGTTTGAAGTGCTGGAGCACATTTTTCCCTATTAATTCTCCTTTATATTACCGCCCACATCAGATAGGCTTTCCTGCAGTTTACTGTTAGCCGTATGCTCTGAACTTAAATAACTCCGGGCCTATTCCCCTTCCTGAGGGTACTACAAACATCACGACTACTAATTGAAATGGTATAGTGAGGGCAGCCTTTCCTTCTCCTGCTACTTTGCGCTCAAAAATCTGACTATTGTTAATAAATAGGCTGCAGTGTTACATATGCTGCCTTACCTAGTAATCACAAACAGCCAGGTAGAGGGGAGGATGTGTGGGTTGGTAGTTTTTAAGTACAGGTGTAAAACCAATTGAAAATGGAACACCCTGCAACATTCACAGGATTTTAAATATTTTATCATAGGAAAACACTTGGGAAAATAAGGGTTACATCCTTCATTGTTTTTATTCGTTCATTAAACAAACATTTATTGAGGATCTGTTTTGTGTCAGCACTGATCTAGGCACTGGGAAAACTTCAGGGAAACAGAGGAAATCAGATCCCATCCTCATGGTTATTACATTAAACTAAGATATTTAAATTTACATAAAATATAAAATATACTAGAAAGTAGAAATAGAATAGAAAATAGAATTTTTCTATGGAGAAAAGTGAGTCAGGACTTGGTGGGATGGCCAGTGTAAATGAGACACATGGCCAGGAAAGACCTTGCAGAGAGGGGGACATCTGGGTAAAACCGGAAGTGAATCACATGGAATATTGGAGGAAGAGAGCTCAGCAGAAGGAAGAAAACTGTAAAGGCCCTGTAGCAGGTGTGTGCCTGGAATGGTTAAGAAACCACAAGAAGAGTGGTGTGTAGCTCAAGAAAATTGCCTAAGAGAATAATGAGGTGGCCATCAAGCTAGGAGGAGCTTTGGATGTGGAGCCTTGTAGATTTTTATGGTGATGGAGGTAGAAAATCACTGGGAGCTCGGGGCAGTCATCTGACAAAGTCTGTCTTACGTTTTATCAAAACTTCTCTGGCTGTGTGTTTGGGGGAAAAAGGAGGAGCAAGGGCAGGAGCAAGGGAGAAAAATGGTGGAGATCACTCTCCATCCTTCTCTTCCTGCTCTGTGCCTCACAAGGGTGACCTGTATGACATGTATTAACTCTTAAGTGTCTTTGAGTCTGCCTTGTATTGGGGTCAACTAATGGGAGACACTCACAGGGGAGATTGGGATGTGAGTAAAATTTGCATCTTTATTTACCCGCTTCTGCTGTTTCAGGTCCCCAACAGTTGTATGTGTCCATCCCTCAGGGCCCAGGCCCTCCGCATTTAGCGGCTTCTCTGGTTTCCTATAACAACTCCTTGGCCTAAAGGTGGTAATGTCTTCCTGCTAGTGCTAGCACTGGGATATCACATTATCCCTTGTTGATTTTCTAATCTCTGCTTACACCTTTGTAAATAGTTCCTTTATTATATCCTTCTTAACTATTCATATTTGCCATCTGTTTTCTGCCTGGAATTGCCTGATGTTCCAGATAGGAGACATGTCATATTCTAAGGAGATAGGATGGCGTCTTGGTCCAGGGTGATAGCGGTGGAGGTGGTGAGATGTGGTTGAATTATGGACATGTTTTGAAATCAGAATCTCCCAGGTTTACTGATGAATGAAATATAGGGTAAGGTGTAAAAACATATAGGTGATGCCTAGATTTTTGGTCTGAGAAACTTGAATAATGGAGTTGACTTTGGATATACATTCTTGAAGTTCAGGGGAGAAAGCTGAACTAGAGATAGAAAACTGGAAGTCGTATGTGTAGAGATGGTTGTTATGCCTTGATACAGGGTGAGATCACTAAGGGACTGAGATCTAGTAAGGGACTGGGTCCTGGAGCAGCCTGATACTTAAGAGTAAATGAGGAGTAATCTGAAAAGGAGAGTGACAAGGAATTATGCAAGAGGTAAAAGGCAATCCAAAAGATTGTGATATTCTGGAATCCAAGTGAAGACACTATACAGTGAGAATGAATAGACTGCTTGTAAGGTTCCAAGAAACTAATGCTGGCTGACTTTCAGTGTAGAGTATTACATTTAAAAATATACATATATGTATATATAATTAGATTTTTTTTCTTTTTTTTTTTCAATACGCGGGCCTCTCACTGCTGTGGCCTCTCCCGTTGTGGAGCACAGGCTCCGGACGCGCAGGCCCAGTGGCCATGGCCCACGGGCCCAGCTGCTCCGCGGCACGTGGGACCCTCCCGGACCGGGGCACGAACCCATGTCCCCTGCATCGGCAGGCGGACTCTCAACCACCGTGCCACCAGGAAGCCCTGAATATAAGTTTTTGTTTTAATTTCTTAATAAAAGTTGCTAAGTAGACAAAAGTCATTATATCCTCTGATGATCACCAGAAATTAAATAGTAGTCAGCAATTAGTTGGATTCTCTAAGGTCCAGAGAATTTATAATATCCGGGAATTAGAACCCCATAGCTTAATTTTTCATTTATATAGAAATCAAGTGAAATTCTAAGCAGCATTACTCATTTGCTCATGAGCAAAGGGGAATAACTGACCTCATCACTGGGCTTTTAGGAAAAGCATCACGGTTGTTATTAACTATAAATGATGAAGTTAAACTGAGTTATTTCTCCAGGAAATTTCACTTTTCTACTAGAACATAGCCTGTTTTTCCATTTGTTTAATTTCTGTAGCAATTATCGGCAGTCCCAGTAATTGAAATTAGCTGCCTTAGGTTTTACTTGAGCTTCAGGCTTGTGTGAGGGTGGTAGTGGAAGAGCTGTCTCCCCAGCAAAGTCCACGGTTGACCCATTTTTTTGCGCCTTAAAGGTTGCTTGCCATAATATAGCAATAAATTATGCTATAATATCCTTGCCATAGTTTAGTAGTAGATGGGTATATTTTCTGCAGGAACAAATACGGAAAAACGGGGTTATAGAGGAACCTGGATATTGTGTCAGAATATTTGCATTTCATTGCATAAGTCATGGAAGGTGAGTATAGTGTTTTAAGAGGACACAGTAAAAGCAGCATCGGGGATACCTTTTCTTACAGTGGTGCGTAGGATGTTCAAGGAATGATGGAACATGGAGGCAACAACAGCAGTTAGGAGACAGCTACATAAAATAATGGCTTTCATGGACCCTGTGACCCAGGCTAACCCAAATTCTTATTGCTTCTCTGTTGTTCTGTTTCTGTGGGTTTTGTCTTTATTTTTTCTCTGTATATTCCATATCTTGTTCTGGTAGCTCCTTTCCTCAAAACTTTCAAGGCATGAATGGCTGTGATGCCCTGATGAAGTACCTGCGTCTTTCACTAAGACTGCTCTGACTCCTGTAGCTGGTGATTTTCATCCTTGTCTTTGAAACCCCCAACACTTTATCTCTAGAGAGAACATGACGTCTTTTGCCCTTTTGAGCATCTGTGTTGCAAGGAGGAGTCACTCACTTCCCTCAGTTATTGGCATACTCTCATTGTGATGGTGTGTAAGGACCCTTGTGTTGTGTTTATCCCCCCCACCCCCCACCCCATCACTCTGGGTTTCCTTTCTGGATCTTGTTTGCACAATTTAGGGCAACACTGATTATCTGGGAGCTAATAAACAGTTTGATCTTGTAATCCTGCTCTTAAGAAGGATGACTAGGTGTATCAGGAAAATTCAACCCACTGTCTATAGAATCTGACCAAATCCTAAGATCTAGCAGTGGAGCCCATAGGGTGTGCTGAATCTGTGTATTGTCTGCCTGTGTCCTTCCACTGGCATCTCCACCTTAGTTAGGACTGGTCTCCACATCGGAGTTCCTCACAGGGCACTGAAGAGGCACTGCAGGTCACATAAGAACATGGATCAGGGAGGAGGGGAGAATGTTTTTTAAAAACATTAAAAAAAACTTTAAATGTTTTTGAGCTTCCAGTAAGATGAAAACTGAGATATGATCATTAGATTAACAACAGAGATCTTACTAATGACCTCAAAAAGAGTGGCTTTGGGAGATTATGGGGGTATTAAGCTGATTGGAGAGTGCTTAAGAGAGTATGGAAGAAGAGGAATTGGAGAGAGAAAATATATACTGCTGTTTTGAGACTTTTGGTAAAGAGGAGCAGAGATTCTTCCCAAAATGTCTTTCTAAACCTGAAGACAGCATGACTGAGAGAAAACCCAAATCATTTTTCAGTCTTACATTTTGAACGACAAAGAGATGAAACAACGACAAAGAGATGAAACAACCCCAAAGACACCACAAAGAATAGAAACAACATAAAGTGATAAAACGCTGTAAATTCTGTAGTACTTTTTATTGCTTCAACACTCATTTATACTCATATTTCTAAGGAGAACAGTTACAATAGGGAGCTTGTATTACGTAGAGTCTTTGGGCTGGATGAATTATTCTAGTTAGGTCATTCAGAAAAATAGTACAGTGTTTGATTTGAGATTTAAATACATTAGACTGACTGGATTTTCAAGGTAATAAAAAGTTTTCCCTCATCCTTGTGTTTTGTGTACCTGCTGATATATGGCGGGTCATGAAAATAATGCAGGGTATTATTTTTATTTTCATCACTTGGGACTGAAATGAAGCTGGCCAGAATGAGAATAGTAGAATAAGGATGAGTTATTGAATTATGGCTTTAATAATGAATTCCATTATTATAAAACATCATCCAATGTTGCATTATTTCAGTCACTCAATAGTAAATGGAAAAGCAATTCATAATTAAATTAATGAAACCTAGCACCAGGCTGACCTTTCAGTAATTCATTTTATGGCTGAACTGCAAGATAGATATAAAATGCTGTATGATCTTTGACATATATTATGGAATTAAATGGATTAATGTCATACACATGCAGTTGAAAGAGTGTGGAGATAGGAGTATTTTTATATGTGACCTTCCTAATTAGGCAGTGAAATAGGCTATTAACAGAGGATCACATTGTTGCCATTATTTTCCTTATGGCACTATAGCTAGAGAAAAAGCCTAAGTTGAAGGCTCTACTGATTAACACAACATTGTAAATCAACTACACTTCAATTAAAAAAATATTGATTAAGGATATTACAAATGGTTAAAATGTTTGAATTCAGGATTGTGTGGCTGGTGCACAAAGGAGTGCTTTGTAGGGGACTTTGGCTTCATTTGGGCCATTTCCCTTTCTCTGTTGTGTGTGAGTCCTGATGTCACCCCTTGAAGGGCCATCAACTGACAGGAGAAGTTATAATGATATTAATGATGATGACGATGACTTGCATTTCTTTGAACCTATTAAGAATAAAATAGTTTCTAGTATAATTGTCCCAGAAAAATTTTTTTATGTTAAAGTGCTTTTTGTTTTATTTTATAAAATAGGCAGAGAAGTGACTAAATGGGTTAAAAGAATATGAACTGTGGAAGTTAAGTGTCTGTTGGGCAGGCTTAGGGAAGACAGTGAGGGAAATACCCCAGAGACAGGGAGAGGAGTGCAGAGAACCAGCTCCTTCCTCAGCCCCACCCGGATCCACCCCTTCAGGAGACTGTGTCCAGGTCTGTCCCCACCCTGGGTCTTCCCCTCACTGCACAGGTTACAGGAGATCAGTGTTGGGTTGGCTGTTCCTCCCACATCTCAGTGGCAGATGCTGACATTTTTGCTGAAACCCAAAAGCAGATATATGGGAGCAAAGACCTGTATGTTTTGGAGTCTTTTTTTTTTAATTGAAGTGTAGTTGACTTACAATGTCATCTTGATTTCTGCTTGGAGTCTGAATTTCTCGTTAAATCCTGAACGTCATGAGCCATCCCATCCAGCACCCTAATTTCCATTCCTGTAGATCCAGTATTTGCTCAAGTTCAAAAATGTAAATAAACATGTATGTTGTGAAATGATTACCACATTCAAGCTAAAAAAAATATTAAAACAAAAAGTACAAAGAAAAAGAAAAACAAACAAACAAAACTATCGTGCCTTACTCCTGACCTCTGTTTCAAAGTATAAACAGAAAGGGGAATGTCTAGTTTTAGCTTAGCTCTTCAAAGAGGTTTCTAAAACTTACATCCTATCCAGACCAGTTCATTAAGAGTCCACTGAATTGTAGCAAAGGAGGCAATTGTCATTAATGACTCTCTTTTCTTTCTGTCTACACATTCACTTCCTGTCTATTCCTTTCCAGCTATAGAGTCTTCCACTATTCTTATGGTTTATTTTTCCACAAATAACTCTTTAATGGAGATCTAAACATTTTTCCTTTTATAGAGTTAACCAATACTAGACTTATCAAATAATACTTTATTCTAAATTTTTGGCATGATATTCCTTCCTCCATTCTATATAAAATTAATAGCAAGTGATTATGTAAATATATAGATATGGATAGATTCTGGTTTGATAAATTGGAGTTCTTTTACTCTGCTCAGGTGATTTGTTGACTTGTTCTTGTTATTATAACTAAAGCTTTATAGCATATTCATTACCTGACAGAGAAGTTAAACTTTTTTCATTTTTTTCAAAATTATTTTAGCTAATCCAAAAAATTAATTTTCCCCAAAGTATCTAAAAATTTTTAGAAGTTTACTAAGTTGCCAGTTAAGCTATTAAGCTATTTTGTCATAAATGGGCATCTTTACAATATTTAATTTTCTCATCCACTGACATGTATGTACATCTCTTCACACTTCGAGTACTATTCGTAGTTTTCTTCATCTAAGACCTGTGGAGTTTCCCGTTAATATTATATGTACACACACACAAATACATGTGGCTTGTACTCTTAACACAATACGTTACCCTTCATTGTATTTTTCTTTTTTTCTAAAGTCTTTCAAACTTCTCTTTGTTGTCCTTACTATTGACTGGTATTTTTTCTCCACTTTCTCCTCCCTGATACAGACATTGAAAATGGTTAGGCGAAACTTATTATATGTCCTAACATCACTTATCTCTGTCATGTCAAAAAGTGACAAATAGATACTATTCTTGAATCAATGAGGGATAATTGTGGTTCCTTTACTATGATAGAGAAGTCATAGAAAGTGATTTGTTCACCATTATTATTCAAATATAGTAGGATTTATGTCAAAGATTCTTAGTACAATATAAAATCTGATAATAAACCTAATATTTTACTTCACTTATGAAGCAAATTATTAGCTACTTTCCCCCAGCTTACCAAGATAGATATTGCATTTTACAATTTTCACTGCTTTTTATTGTAGGTATAAAAATGAAATCATTTGACAAGATTTATAATGACAAGATAACTATAGTGTAAAAACAGAAAGGGTTCAAGTTTTATGACACACAATTAAAGGTTATAAAAATAAAAATATTGAGACTAAGCATTTTTCATAATCATATATTGTGATAACACAAATAATCTTCAGTGAAACACATTTGTTGTCACAAACTAAAATCATAAGTAATTTCTGTTTAAATAATATACTTGAGCTGGTAAAAAATTTGACTAAAAACATTTTTATAGGCTGCATACATACAATTTTATGATAGAAAACATTAAAGGTTATATGTCATAGGAACTGTAAGGCACCCTTTATATTCTCAAGTCTGCTTTATAAATAATATAACTTTCCCCAACTTTTTACATATTTCATTTTTTTAATGGAAAATCTCAAACATTATAGATGCACTAAGATTTTGGGACAACCCAGGAGTACATAAACAGAACAAGATTATTTCAGATTATAGAGAATTCCCTTGAAGAAGAAATGAGATTGTAGTTGAGGAGAAATACTAGCCATTGTCCCAGAACCAGTTGGTTGCAATTTGAAATTATGGTAAGTGGAAAAGCCTGCATATAAACATCTCCTTGTTTTAAGAAGCTCATTAGTCAAGTTTATAACAAAGGCATTACCTGTTTTTAGTTTCAAGGATTCCCAGCACAGTCAAGTGTTAGATGAGAAACTTCTCTTTGAAAATTAGTAATTCAGATAGAGATGAGAAACATGTCCTACACTGGGTAAATAAAAATGTTTCATTTTAGTAATGATGATCACAATTCTATTACTTTAGCAACCAAATTGGTAAAACTATCTACTATGTTAAATATTCCTATTAAATATTCCTATTCCTATTATTGTAGGAGGAGTCCTTGAAAATTAACACATCTATTCTGATTTGTAGTTTGGAGAATAAACTCAGTAGTAGTGTTGCTTGCACCCAAAGTAGTGATTGTTTGCTATCAGCAGTGGTTTAGTAGTTGTTAAACATTCGTATAGCTCTTTTCCACTAAAAAGTTCAAATCACTTTAGCACGGTTTAATCATTTACTATTAGAAATTTTGGTAAAGTCAGAAAGCAGCTGAGCCCTAAACATATATTTATAATGCTCCAAAATTATAAATTCTTCAAGGTCTTGAGCAGACACAAGTGGGAGGCAGTGTGATATGTGAAACAACTGACCCGGGTGGTAGGTTGTTGCCCCCATTTTCATTTTGATGTAGTTTAAAGCAGAATGTTGGTAGAATTGGTGCTGTTTGTCTTGTTAGAGGAGAAATGGGTGGACTCTCCAACCTTGTTTATTTATCACATCAAATAGGTGCTGATTCAACAAGACAGCCTACACTCCCCACTTTCGATGGGAACTTTGCTTCTGCTCCAGGAAATGCCTAAGTTCGTGGTTATAAATGGTAGTGGTGATGGAGTTAATCAATCAGGTGCTATTTGGGAAATATAGATTCTAAAGGGTTTCATATCTCCTGGGTCCTCTAAATAAACTGTCTTCAGATGTCCCTGAGTTTCATACAATAAATTCTGTCCCTTGTGGGTCAAATAAGACAAATATAAATGTCTTCCATGATCATTCACTCTCCTTGCTGGCTTTAGGTTTTACCTGGCGAGAGGCCCATGGCCCTAGAGTTTTGTACAGTTCTAAGCCTATACTCAGAATTGGAAGTGACTAAAGTATGCAGAGTTCTGGGAATTTTCTTCAGAGAAGAACATAGTTGATTCTTTACTGGGATTATGGTTCTAACATAATTCTGGTATTCAGGACCTGGGGAGAATTTCCTTCAACCCAATCTCAAGATCTGAATTTTTCAGGCTGAGAACATCTGGTAGGGTGTTGTCCACTGATCGAAGTCCCAAAAGGTCATCTCCATGGGCTATAAGGAAGAAATACCTACCTGGTGGTTTAGCAATTTTTCTGTTTTCATCCTTGTGTGAAAGTCAGTCATAGCAAAAGGAATATAAACAAATCAGTATATAAATAAATAACACTGCCTTTTGTGTTGTCTCATTCACCAAGCCTTTATAGGCACTTGCTGTAATCAAAGAGCTGTCCTGTGTCTCTGTGAAAGAGGTTGCTAACACTTGCTGTCAAACGTGAAGGAGCTACAGTCTCATGGAGACAGAGAGGCAAAGAGGTCAGTACATAACAGAATGTGATAAATCTTATAATTGAGAAAAAAGCAAAAAATGTACAGAGAATTAATTCTAGCTTGGGAAATGAGGGAAAATATCTGAAAGAGGTAATTGTGAACTAAGCCTTGAGAAGTAATTGTTGGAGAAGAGGTGTGGAGATATATAAAGCTGAAAGGAAAAGCTCATGAGCCAAAGCCTGGAGGTGTGGAAGCCTATAGAATGGTTAGGTTCTGGCAAGTCATCTGATAACATGGAAAGGGAAGAACTCGGAGCAGATATTGATGTTGGTGGAAGCAGATGGAATGTGTGTGTGGTGATTCCACATGCAGTCATGAGGATTGGGGACTGGTCCTTAGACCATAAAAAGCTATTGAAATGTTTTAAAGAGAGGGGTGACATGTTCTGATTTACCCAATGAGAAAGATTCTCTTAAATATTAATATATTTAATATTAATAAAATATTAATATTAATTAGAGAGATTAGTTGTGAGGCTATCACATAGTATAAACAATAAAGACTGGGATTCAAAGGAAACATAAATAAGTCAACTTCCTTCCCTAAAATATGAAGAGTTGTAGTAGAGAGGATCCATCTAGATCAGGAAATATGGAGGGAACATGAAGGAATCACTTTAGGTGCCCTCAGCCTTCTTCATGAAGCAGCCAGCAAGGAGATCGGGTGAGACGTAAGTTTAAAGGTTTCCAGGAGTGGTTTGGGGGAAAACAGCAATAACAGTTAATCAAAATGTGATTTGATTTGGAGTGTGCTAAAATACAGTGCTATTTCAATTTGTTATAAAAATGAGTCAAGCAGTCTTCTGAAATTCAGAATTGGGGGGAAAGGTGGGAAGAATTAAGAGGACCCTGTGGGTGTGCTGAATCATTCAGTACATCATGAGGCAGTGGCCCCATAGAAAACATAAAACATAGCTATGTATTTCAGGAATAAAATTTTTGAAGAAGAAACTCCCTTTGCCCGGGAATGGTAACTGCAAGGTTCACTCACTGGTGGGATAGCGTCAGGAAGACTTCTGTTTAGGAGCAGCTCTGACCTTGATATAGCTGGCCTTTCATCCCTTTCTGTGTTTTTCCTTTCTAGTTCTCCCCTGTCATCTTGGGCTGCCTGGTCCAGTGTGTGTCCCTTAATTGTTACTTTCAATTGAGAGGTAGATGATATGCAGATAAAATGAATGACCTACCGGTGATAGAAGACACTCATGTTCATATTCATATTTTTTTAATATATAAATTTATTTTATTGTTTTTGGCTGTGCTGGGTCTTCGTTGATGCACACGGGCTTTCTCTAGTTGCAGTGAGCGGGGGCTACTCTTCATTGTGGTGCGCGGGCTTCTCATTGCGGTGGCTTCTCTTGTTGCGGAACACAGGCTCTAGGTGCATGAGCTTCAGTAGTTGCAGCTCGCGGGCTCTAGAGCGCAGGTTCAGTAGCTGTGGCACACGGGCATAGTTGCTCCACAGCATGTGGGATCTTCCTGCACCAAAGCTCGAACCCGTGTCCCTGCATTGGCAGGCGGATTCTTAATCACTGCGCCAGTAGGGAAGCCCCCATATTCATATTAAGGTCTTAGGATGAGGAGCAGCAAGTAGACTTTTGGGAGGGGTGTAGTCAGAAGATGCTGCCATAGGATGGTGTGTTTGCTGCTGTCCAAGTGAGAGGGAACTAACCTGTAAAATGGACCTACTATGACCAGTTACTGTGTTTAGTATTGGGTTGGCCAAAAAGTTCGTCCAGGTTTTTGTAGTATCTTACAAACTTTTTGGCCAACCCCAATACTTTCATATATTATATCTTTTAATTCTCAAAACATTTTTACAAGGCAGGTATAAATATTCCCCTTTTACAAACAATGAAATTAGAAACTAGACATCTCAAAATACTTACCCAAAGCTCATCTAGCTGGATAGCAATAATACTGAAGTTTGGTTAAAGCCCATTTGTTTGCAAAGACCACGTTCTTTCTTCTATACCACATTGACATCCATGTGTAATGTGTGTTTTAAAAAATCTAGTATTCAAGCTGATCCTAAAATTTGGAGCATCTGTTAGTAAAATGATTTATCTATATGCCCTGATATACTCTATTAATTTTTAGGGGCCTATTACTGTAAAACTTTTTAAATGTTTCCAAGAAGATACAAAGTGATGATTATTGTTATTGCCAAGCATCATGCAATGAGAGTTCACTAAAATTTCATTGTAACTCTATTAACCCTGTCTTCCCTAAAGAGAAAAAAAATCCAGTAAAATCACACTTACTTTGACCCAGAGGCTGCTTGGGACTACAGTAAATCAAGTGTGATTTTAAAAACTTCTGCTAAGAAAATAAACCAGTTCTCTTGCTGAGTGCATAGCATAAGTGCATAGATATCCTCTCCCATCTAAAGAGACAATATTGTAGGTTTCTTCTTGAAGAAACTTGACAAATCATCAGGCTGTATCAAGATTTCAACTTCGCATACAAAGTTCTTTGTAGCCTCTGCTACAGTGAATCGTCCTCCTTTATTTCCAATAAAACATTTGCAGACAGAAATCATTTTCAAATTTAATCATGACACCATGGTGCCATTTCTATATGGGGTCCTGGGTCATCTGGTGTATATTAACTGATTAGCTGTCAATGGTTTGGTCTATTAATCCCTCCAGATGCCTTCCTTATGCTTTAATATTTTCATGGCAAGAAAGCTGTGCTTCAAAATGAGATGTAAAACTTCCTAGCAGAAAACACCAGCTGTCTGGAAATGCTTGGGAGTTTCCATATGTAAGAGAAAACTACATCGTTCATTGAGGGTCCTGTGTACCCTTGGCAATCTTGATATTCTAGGAAGAAACAAGATGTGCCTCAAGCAAAGAGGCTGGATTCACACAGGGACAATTACTAAGCTTGACTAGTGTGAAAGCACATTGTGATATTTTGTGATTAACCTTATGCTCTTCAGCTTCCTGGTAGGTGAAGCTGCCTTATGACTGGCTCAGGAATGCTTCTGAGAACGTGTGTGAGAAACCACTCAACTCACGTCTTGCAGTTCCTATTTCAAATGGTTCATACTCTGGTTTTTATTTTCTAGAACAGCCTGCTTTTTAGCCAAGAGGGATGGCATCAGAACCTTTGATTCTTCGTTTTCCCATGATTCACAGTATCCTCCAGGTTTATAGTTCATTTGTTCAATCATTTAGTCATCTCCTTTTAGGGTCTATGAACTGGGGTAGGCACTGTGCAGATGGAAAATAAAACAATTTGATTTTAGCTTCATAAGACCTATATCAGATTTCTGAACTCCAAAAATGTAGGATAGTAATTTTGTGTTGTTTTAAGCCATGAGGTTTGGGATAATGTGGTACAGTGGCAATAGGAAAAAAATCCACCTTCCTTTTCCTGTAAAACTTGCCTTTCTGAATATTTCAGTGCTTTCAGTGCATTAAGCCAATCAGTCATTTTTGTTGGAAATCAACACTTTTAATCAGTTTTGTCCTAAATTTGATTTGGACATGTGGCAGTTTAATTACCCTCTGGAATATGTGAAGCATATCATTGACATATCTACTAAGATCTGAAGAAAAAGCCATCTAGCAATATTAATTATGTGAGAGGATGACATGTTTTTATCATATTTGAATTATGTCTCATCAGTTGGACTATCCTGCTTGTATGGTTGTTAAGGATGAGAAAGCATCATTTAAGTATGGGTTATACTAACAAAGATGTGATGTTGGATCCTTCATATTTTATTGAATAACATTTATTGTAAGTTAAAGAAAAATATTAATTTAAATATGTATTGTAACATGAAAAATGTGATGTATGTTTCTGTCTGTAGAATGACAGTATGTTAGTTTTCAATGTGTACCAAAATAATTTGGTTGGCAACCAAGTGTGATGATTTTCCTGACTGACTTTGAGGTAACAGGAAACATAGGGTATATTAAGAGAATATCTATATCTATATCAGAATCCATTTGTTTCCCACTTCAATTGAACATTAGTAGGCTTAATATTGGATGACAATTATTAGAGAAATTTAATATAAGGTTATTTATTCATCCATTTATTATGGATCTTTATCTTGTTTTTAATGCTGAGAACTAAGTTCATCTGTTGGTATTCCTTTTAAAAGCATTTTATAAATTTTGGAAACGTTGAGGCTCAGTAGTTGAAGATACAAATTATTAGAGAAGATTATGCAATCTAGTAGCATATCTAATATGAAAGAATACAATTTTTCTAAGTTTTTAAAGTATAATAATTACAAATAATTATTTGTACAATTTAGTAATATTAATTAGTGTCATCAATTGGCTCTTGAATGCCTTTTAAGACAAGAAGATAATTGTAATCTTCCTTACATGATGATTCATACTCTCATGAATGATTTTATTTTGCCTGGAGAATTAGAATAGAAAAATGTGTATGTATGCACATTTAATTTTAGAATTCTGAAAATAATTAGACCAAATAATTAGTCCTTTATAGAAAATGCATTGTTTGGGAGACTGCATGTGAGTAGTTTTATTGAACTCACTGGAGGGGAATGTGAAAAACGAACTTTGCTGAAGGCAACCTTATTTTGATTAATGAGAACTCTGATAGAACTCTGCTGTGTGATGACTGTAATAATGATAACAAACTTATAAAGCCAGGAGTTCAAGAGATGAAACCCCAAGGGGGAAAATTCCAAAAAGAAAAACATATAAGACAATTTGTCCTCCTCAACTTTGTTTCTGGAAGAAGGTGAAAAAGACTCTCCTGATTCTTTTTTTTAAATTTTTAACTTAATTTATTTTTTTTAATTTAATTTTTATTTTATGTTGGAGTATAGTTGATTTACAATGTTGTGTTAGTTTCAGGCGTACAGCTCTGTGATTCAGTTATACATATACATATATCTCCTGATTCTTTATTCTAATCTCAAGGCAATTGTCACATGGGTGGGAACAAAACTCATACAATTATCTTAGCCCGAAGAAAGACTGAAGAAGCAAGCCTGAAAATGTAGTTTAAATTTAAATCTCACTGGTAGTGCTGAAGACATCTGATAAAAGCAGATGTATACCTTATCTGGAGGAAGGCTTTAAATTTAGGCATCAAAGAATTCCACAGACAAAAGTTTCCCAGAGGAAAATGAGATTATAATCAAATATCTCAAAATAAATGAGAAAATAAGTCACCATGAATAAGAGTCATTGGAAACAATAAATACCGATTCATCCACAGAGACTCTGGTACTAGGTCTATCACATACAGGATAAAAAAATAGTATATTTAGTACATTTAAAGGAAAAAAAAAACAAACAACCAGAACCAAGAATATATGTAAGGAAAAGAGATCATTTAAAAGTAACCAAGAAGATTTTAGTGAACACAACCAGTGAGGCTTTTAGAAATAAAAAATATAATATTTGAATTTAGAAACTCAAAGCAGGGGCTAAGTATCAGTAGACACAATGGAAGAGGGAATTAGTGAACTAAAATTTAAATCTGAAGAAATGTATGCAGAGTGTAGCACAAAGAACTTTAAGAGAACATCATTATTAAGGATGAAACAGTTAAGACTTTCTCTTAGATGCTAAAAATAGTCAAGGGTACACACTAATGCCACTTCTCTTCATTGAACTGGATGTCCTAACCAGTGTTGCCTGGCCAAAGAAAGAAAGAAAGAATGAATGAATGAATAGTTGAGAGATTGAAAGATTGGAGAGAAGAATTAAAGTTACTCTTGTGTATGTAGAAAATTCAAAATATCAGAAGCATTATTTGAATTAATAAGGGATTTTGACAAAATTAATAGATATAAATTAAGTGTAAAAAAATCAATTGTAGGGCTTCCCTGGTGGCGCGGTGGTTGGGAGTCAGCCTGCCGATGCAGGGGACGCGGGTTTGTGCCCCGGTCCGGGAGGATCGCACATGCCGCGGAGCGGCTGGGCCCGTGAGTCATGGCCGCTGAGCCTGCGCGTCCAGAGCCAGTGCTCCGCAACGGGAGAGGCCACAGCAGTGAGAGGCCCGCGTACCCCCCCCCCAAAAAAAAAATCAATTGTATTTCCACATACCAGCAACAAGCAGGTATCTTTTAAAAATACATAATTACCCACAGGATGAATAACACTTAAATCCAAAAAATATAAATATAAAAAATGAGAAAAAGAAAGCCAATCCAATAGAAAAAGCTTCATAAAACCCATCATAATAAATAAATTGTTGACTTTGTTAATCATCACAAAAATGCAAATCAAAATTATAATTAGAAACCACGATACCCACCAAATTAGTAAACTTTAAAAGTCTGAAAATATCAAGTTTCGGTGAGAATATGAAACTTTTTAGAAAACAAAACAGTTTGGCATTATCTAGTAAAGTGGAAGATACTCTGTCTCCTATTCAGCTGATACAAACATGTAAGAAATAGCTGAACAACTTAAAAGAAAGCTATGTCAAATCAAATCATACAAATAAAATTAATTAAAAAATGAAATATCAGTGGCCAAGAAACAAATAAACAAATGCTCAACTTCACTAGTAAGTAAATAAATGTAAATTAAGATATCATTTCACTTCTAAAATTAATAATAAAAATAATATCAAGCTTTACCTTCTTGCTATAAAATGTTGCCACTAACTGCATGTGAGAGTGTTAATGGGTACAATCTTTCTAGAAAATAGTTTGGCAATTAATACAAAAGCATCCCTAGCTTTTGGCCTAGTACTTTGACCTTTTAATCTAGGAAATAATAAACAGGCACAGGGATTGACATGCAAGGATGATAACTGAAGAGCATTTCTGAATAGCAAAACAAATTTCAAATTTTCAAAATGTACAATAAAAGGGGAGACTTAATTTTTGCATATCCAAACTGTGAAACATGCTGTACAGTTAGTGTTATGAAGAAATTCTCAGCACAGATTGTCACGTGATACAAACTTGTTAGAGAACAAAAGTGTTCATAGCATGAGCCCAATGCTATTTAAATATTGTATGCACAAAAATGGTAAAATGTTTAAAGTACTTATTATGTGGTGAGATAACAGGCAATTAAACAGTATATTCTCTTTATTATTTTCTGTATTTTCTACAGTGTTATATGTGATGTTTTTCATATGTAAAAATTATTAGAAATATGTAGGAAAAATCAGTATTATGTATTATTCACCATAACAGCATCCCTAATAACGCACCTCTGTTTTCTCAAAGTTTAGTATTTGCAAATATGTTTTCTTTGACCCTTGGTTCTAGGTTGCATATACAATTAATTCTTGATTTCCTTGCATCAGGAGAACACTTTTCAGTTCTCTCCCAAACGTATTTTCGTGTGAATTTCATCTAAGTTATAAATATTTATGTATTGAAGAGGATCAAAATGCCCACAACTGCCTAAAATATAAGGAGTTCCTTGTACATCAGGAATAGCTTCATAAGTAGCCCCAAATAAGATTGTTTGTTTCTGCATATGTTCAATTTGTTCAGCAGTTTGGAAAGTAGCCAGAGCAACAAATGATGTGGACATTAAATTCAGGGCACAAGTCTCTTAGTCAATATTGGGTGTGAAGGAAATGGTAGTATGAGTTGTTACAGCAAATACTGCCTTTATTTCTGCCATCAAAATAAATAAAGCTCAATCCTTTCATGTATGCATTAGGAGATGAAATTCTGAAGAAACAGCTACTCATAGTTCATTGGCATTGGGGTAAAGTTGGATTTTTATTATACATTTTCAATATAACCCAGCAAATGTATCACTCTGAATATTTCATTTAACTACTTGTTGGTGGGCTGGATGATGGTCCTAATTCCTGGAACCTATAAATGTTACCTTATTTGGAAGAGGGTTTTTCTGCAAATGTGAGTAAATTAAGGATCTTGAGATGGAGAGATTATCCTTGATTATCCAGGTGGACCTTAAATGCCATCACATATATCCTGAATTGATGCTTCCCATATCCTTGTAAGAGGAAGGCAAAGAGAGATTTGACATTCACCCAGAAGAGAAGGCATTGTAACCACGGAGACAGAGATGAGAGTGATGCAGACACAAGCCAAAGAATACTGGCAGCCACCAGAAGCTGGAACAGGCAAGTGTGAACAGATTCTCCCCTAGAGCCTCCAGAGAGAGCACAACCCTCTTGACACCTTGATTTTGGACAATAAGCCTACAGAACTGTGAGAGAATAAATTTTTGTTGTTTTAAGCCACCCAGTTTGTGGTAATGTGTTACTGCTTCACAGGAAACTAATGGTTCATAATATAAATACAGAGTTATCAGTGACCATAAGTCATTGTTATTAAACCATTGGCTACATATTTGTGGGAAAAAGACAAGTGTAACTGGCGAAAACAATAAAATGTTTTTTCTAAGAGCAATCATTTCTTAAATGTCATTTTTCATAGTCATTTGTACAGCATATTCTTTCTCTCTTTAATACTACTTTCTCTCCTACATTAGCAATTGTGTTTTTCTTGGCAATCTCTAACGATCCATGCTTCCCTATTCCAGCAATCATTTATCTTCTTGTTTTAACAAGTGCAAATGCGTCCATGACCTAGAGAAGTAATCAAAACTGTCATACAAGCTTTTCAAAACATGAGACCCTGAGGTTACTAATGCTAGAATTCACTATTAAGTTCATAATATTCTTTTATTTTCTCATTATGTAATAAGTTGCCCTAATCTTCCTGAACAAAATTAGTGAGCTTCTCCTAGTTCCTAGAAAACAGTTTGGAAGCTGTGCCATAGTGCTCAGATGTTTGTTAGTTTATATTTTCATTCGTATTTTTTTTTTTTTATTCGTATTTTTAACTTCCGTTTTTTTTTGCGGTATGCGGGCCTCTCACTATTGTGGCCTCTCCCGTTGCGGAGCAGAGGCTCCGGACGCGCAGGCTCAGCGGCCATGGCTCACGGGCCCAACCGCTCCGCGGCATGTGGGATCTTCCCGGACCGGGGCATGAACCTGTGTCCCCTGCATCGGCAGGCGGACTCTCAACCACTGCACCACCAGGGAAGCCCTGTTTTGTTATTTTTATCAAAGTAAAATAAATACATGATAAAAACTTTTTTAAAGGGTTATGATAGAAAGAAATAGAACACTCCTACACATACACATACATCGTCTCCACTTCTAGTCTCTGCAGAAATACCTTTTTATGGGTTCAATTTTAAAATTTCCAGTTGTCTCCATTTATTAAGTAATGCACCTATACTATTATTTCTTGATTTATTATTTTTTCCGTGTTTTTTATTGTGTCATAAAAGGTGAGGATTTAACTTAACTTGCACATCCTACAATTGTCCAGGATTGTTGGATGTTGGGCTGTGCACAGGTGATGGGGCTGTTGAACGGAGAAAATGCAAACATGAGGACAGTATGATACTGTGTCCTTTCCCTTCCTTTGGTTTTGGTTTTGCTTTTCCATCTCTTCCTCTCCCATTCATCACTCTGTAATTTTCCTTCTCCTCACTCAGGCTAGCTGCTCCCATCCTCAACCAAAACATCTGTGGAAAGACTTCAACTCTTTTTACACAAAGGCCCACTTTCTAATCATTACTCTCCTCTCATGGGGAGATAAAACCTATCTCCAGGTAGAGCCTTATGCTGTCTCCTCCCCTATATCTGAAACAGCACCTCTTTTGTATTTATATTATAAACACAAATTTCTTCAGTCTTTTCCATTCACTGTCCTTTATTTCATGTTCTCTTTGATTACCTTGGAGCCTCCTGTAGGACACTGAATGTGGGGAGAAGCTATGAGACTGAAAATTTTGGTACCATCCATTGGAAAATGTAAGAAGCAGAAAAAACAAAAAACAGTTGCCAAATCATCTGTACAAGTACCATGCACAAACTACCCCAAATGGCAAAAACAGCTGCAATCTAAGAGGCAGGGTTAACTGCTTTCAGTAGATAGCGACTATTTTTGGTGCTATGTTCCAAAAAAATTCTGCTGTATTTGGATTTATGGGGAAAAGATTTGTGATTTTTGTCACGGCTATGTGGCTATTTTCTCCAGTTGAAAGGGTTTACTGAGCCAAAACCTTAATTGCTTCCTTCCTCTTTGACAGCTTAATCCATTTAGAGTTTTTAATGACAGATATGCTGGCCACAATGTTGATTTGATTCTTGCCTCAAGGCTGAATAGTAATCATGCTTTGTTGCTCATATTCCTATTCAGTTTTATCTTTTACCCCTTAAGGATGAGAAAGTTTCTGAACTTTCCTTGTCTCTCTTTATTTTCGCTTGTAAAACAGCCAATTATTTTCTAAGCTTATCTCTCTTTTAAAGGTCTTTGTCAATGCAGCTAATATTAAACAACATATTCTATTATTATTTTGTGTTCCAGCCCTTTTCCTCTGGAGCTACAAATTCATGAGATGTATTATCTTCATTCTAAGTGATGGCAGGTGAAACTTTTACCATACAGAGTATGTTCTCTGACCGAAATGGAATAAAACTAGAAATCAGTAACAGAAAGACAGGAATATCTTAAAACATTTGGAAATTAAATATCACTCTTTAAACAATCCATGAGTCAAAGAGAGAGTCTTAAAGGATTTTAAAAATACATATTGAATAGAATTAAATGAAAATAAAATATAACCTATCAAGTTTGTGGCATGCAGCTGAAGCTGTGCTGAGAGGGAAATTTATAGCACTAAATATTTGCGTTAGAAAAGAGGAAAAGTCTCAAATCAGTAATCTGAGTTTCCGCCTTAAGAAACTAGAAAAGGAAGAATGAAATAAACCTAAAGCAAGCAGTAGGGAAGTAAGAAAATAAGAGTATAAATCAATAAAATTGAAAACAGGAAGACCATAGAGAAAATAGCTGAAGCTAAAAACCACTTATTAAAAAAAAAAGACTGGTAAATTTGATACAACTCAAGCAAGAGCAGCAGACATAAAAAGAGCAGACAAAAATCATCAATATCAGGAGTGGACTAGAGATATCAGTACAAATTTTACTGCCATTAAAGCGATAATGAAGGAATACTAAAAACAAATTTATATTCATAAATTCAACAACTTAAAATAGAACAATTCCTCAAAACTTATAAACTACTGAAAATCAAGATGAAATCAGTAACTGGAGTATTTTAGATCCACTAATGAAACTGAGTTTGTAATTTAAAAACTCCTAAAAAAGAAATCTCCATGCCCACATGATTTTGCTGGAGAATCTTACTAAACCTTTAAAGAGGAGTTAACAGTGGAAAATAGAAGAGGATAGAAGACTTCCCCACTTATGTTATGAGGCCAGTAGTATCCTCATTTGATTCAATGCAAATACCTGCATTAATACTTACTTGGGTCTGTGACATCTTACTGTGAGTGAATCCAGTACCATACAACGGTTTAGGATCCTGGCTCTGAAAACAGACTGCCTGGATTCAAATTTCAACTCAGCTATGTTTTAGGTCTTTCCTTGGTGAGCTGTGTAACTGGTCTGAGCTTCATTTGCCTTACCTGTTGAGTGTTGATAACAATAGTAGCTCCTTAGAAAAACTTTGTGCAGATTCAGTGAGTTAAACATGTAAACTCTTATAGTCTTGTGCATAGCAAGTTGTCAAATAATATCCCTATTATTTTTTCAAGTTATTCTCTTCATTGTTCTCAGTTGATAGCCATCATGGTAGAGTTTCATTCTAGCATTGTAGTCTCTTGCTAATTGCTGTGAACTCCTATGTTTTATTAACTTTTCTTCTATGGTGTCTCAGAGTTCTCACATACGGCTTAGTAATTTATACTTTTAAAAACTTCATGCTTTGATTGTGTAAACACTCTAAAAATATTTGATTCATGTGAACACAACTTATCTCTTTGAGTCAACATGTATAAATTAACAGGAGTGATAGTTACAAGATTAGTGGGTACTTGTGATTTTGCTGGCTGGAATAATCACATGAAAGCTACTTCTAGCAGCGTGTTGGGGAAACATATAAAAGCATTTCATATTTTTAGATTATGAATAGTGTAACTTTTTAAAAAAATGGTACAGTTACTTTTTAATTAAATTAATTAATTAATTAATTTACTTTTGGCTGTGTTGGGTCTTCGTTTCTGTGCGAGGGCTTTCTCTAGTTGTGGCAAGCGGGGGCCACTCTTCATCATGGTGCGCGGGCCTCTCACTATCACGGCCTCTCGTTGCGGAGCACAGGCTCCAGACGCGCAGGCTCAGTAGCTGTGGCTCACGGGCCTAGTTGCTCCGCGGCATGTGGGACCTTCCCAGACCAGGGCTTGATCCCGTGTCCCCTGCATTAGCAGGCAGATTCTCAACGACTGTACCACCAGGGAAGCCCTGTAACTTTTATTTGAAAATTTAAAAGAGCCCTCTTTCTCATATTTGAATTTTTAATATAATTCTATTTCATCTGATATTAATACACTCTCCCTTGCTTCCTTTTTCTTTGCATTCACATCACATATATTTGCCGTACTTATTTTACTTTTTACCTCTGTAAACTATTTTATTTTGATTGAGTGGTTTAGTCTTGTCTTTAACCTCAGTTGGACCCTTGGGGCCAGCCAGCGATCTTTCTAGTTTTCTGTGATTGGAACCTCCTTGATTCTCCATCCTAAACCACCAGCGCCTCTCCCTCCTGTCTCCCCTCAGAGAAGACCTCACCTCCATCAGCCAAACGTAACTGAAGTAACCAAGAGACTCATCATGATTTTGTACCAAAACTACAAAATAAATAACTGATTTTTCCTACTTTTTTCCTGCTACAATGGAGGAAGTGCATTTTTTCCCATTTAAGCTTATTCACTTTAATTCTACTTTTGACTCCTCTGAGTCATCTCACGCATTTAACCCACTACCAAGTCCTCTGGATTCTACTTCCCATTTCTGTCAAATTCTCTTCATATCTACTGTCACACTTGTCCCAGCTACTATCACATGACAATAGACCTGTTTGGTCTGCCATTCCACTCTTGCTCTCTTCCAGTCCTCCACAGAGCAGCCAGGGTGATATTTTCATAATTCCAATTGTATCTCCCTTTTGATCAATGTATTTCAGTGGCTTCCCAGCACCATTGGGATGAAGCCTAAACAGCTTAGAACATCTTATAAATCTTGCCTTTGCTTACCTTTTTAGTTTCTCTCTTGCTAACCATCCATTGTGTCTATGCTTCAAGTATAATGATCTGATGGGAGAAAATTATTTCTCTGGGCATCAAAATACTCAAAGTTATATGAGAGATAAGTAAATGAATAGATAGATAGATCATAGCAGTAAGGGTTGTGGAATTTTGTTTATGCATACATAGTTTACAAAATAATTTACCTGTAGAGATGGTCTTGTTTATGTTTTATAATTAAGTCATGAGTTAACTCAAAAAGATTAACTGAGTCAGAGAAAAAATATACTTCCAGCAACATGTTAAAATGTCTTTGTTAACCACATTTAGTGAGCCAAATACCATCAAATTCAGGACTTTCACTGATAAGCTGAATATTGAATGACTCATCTCAAAAGTGCTTTTGAAGTTATTTGCAAATATTCCACAAACAGTTTTCCTTTCTCTCCTTTTAGCTGGTCAAAAGCCATAAATGACTGCTTTGTATTTGTCACAATTAATATATCTTGGAAATAGGGGTACATCTCATTTCCAATGCAGTTTACATAAATCTCTGAGTCAGACATGCCACTTCTAATGAAATACCATTCACTTTTTCTGTCTGGGAAGAAATTTCATCTGGGGAGATGTTATTATGTCAAAAGGGCATTTTCATCCAGAAAGCTTATAATATTAGATTGATAAAACTTATCTTCTCCCTGTTTAAATTCTTTATCTCATGCTATGCTCAGACGTTGATTCTCTGGGCACATATTTTCATGGTTCCACACTGGAAAATTGAAGTCTTGAAAGGCATTAGTCCTTCAATCCTCTTTTTATTTAGTCAATAGCAAGGTAAAGTTGCATTGTTTTTAACCCCAAACCCCTGAAAGAAAGTCAGTTCAATTTATTTTGCATCAGATCTATGTAGGCACTGTAATTATGATGATAGTAACTCCTAAGGAACAGACGATACAAGTTAAGACCTCAAGTGGCAATTTGTGGCAGTAACAAATTATACCTGAAAGCCCCCAAATTATCTTAATAATGCATTCATACAATTATGAGCCAAAGCAACATTCAGAAATCTTTATAAGTAAGAAGGTGGTTCATCAACATTGTGTTATCCAAGCATTTCAGGGTACATCTCTTTCTGGTTCCAAAAGGAAATCTTTGATAATTTAAGCAGGGAGATTATATTGAAATGTGTTCTTTGAGCACTGGGGCTTCATCGACCTCTTTGCTATGGCTGATAGCCAATAGTGATTTCATACCACAGCACACCAGGGCGATTTGTGTGTGTATATGGATGTGTGTTATGGACTGAATCATGTCCCTTTCAACATTCAGATGTTGAAGCCCTAACCCCCAATGTGACTATATTTGGAGATGAGATTTTTAAGGAGGTAATTAAGTTTAATTAAGTCATAAGGGTGGGTCCCTAACTTGGTCAGACTGGTGTCCTTAAAGAAGAGACACCAGAGACCCACGTGCACACAGAGATAAAGACCCTGTGAGGGCACAGTAAGAAGGCCTCATCTGCAAGCTGAAACAGAGCTCTCACCAGAAGCCAACCGTGCTGGCACCTTGGTCTTGGACATTTAGCCTCCAGAACTATGAGAAAACTAACTTCTGTTTTTTAAGCCACCCAGTCTGTGGTATCCTGTTAAAGCAACCTGAGCTGACTAGTACAACGTGTGTGTGTGTGTGTGTGTGTGTGTGTGTGTGTGTGTGAGAGAGAGAGAGAGAAAGAGAGCTCAAGAATGAGTGCTTGGGATACTGAGTGGGCAGCTCTGTAGAACTGTGATTTGATTGACAGAAAGATGCCAGTAGATATGGTTAAAAATTGTAAAACTTCTGTAAAAACATAGGATATGGAAACTGGCAGAAAGAGTTTCATGAAGAAGAATGCAATACAATGTACATCCAGGATTCTCAGGGCCGCTAATTGTTCTCCACCCCCTAATAGCTGCTGCTCCATGGTCTGCAGGGAGTGAGGATTCCGCTAGGTGTCTCTCTTGCCATTCTGAGAGGTTACTGACATTCACTACTGACTGTTCTGGAGATGCTGAATAGATGACTATCTGTGCATTTAGCTAGTCCCAAACAGCCCAGTATATTCCTGAAAGTTATTATGAATGTTGGTGAAGCAAAGATCAATTTAAAAAAAAATCACTGAATCCATAGAGGGTAATGACAAGTTGAAATTATATGGAGTAATCACAGTTCAGAAACACAAAAAGGGGATCAGGTGGCTACTGAGGATCTGGTCTCAGACATGTCCCTGTACCACTGAGAACTTGAACTGTCTTTGAGCTGTACCAGACCAAAGGACACCACCAGCCATATTCAGAACAGTATCCGCCAGCTGCAACCTTATGGTCTCAAGGTCTCCCCTTGTAACTATGCAACCATTTTAGACCCCAACTAATCCTTGCTTAACAAACACCCTCACTTCTTGCCAGCTCCAGTTACAATTTTTGACAAACAACTTATGTTACTAACAGTGGCCTTTAAGCTTTTGCCTCTATAAGCTTCCTCCATTTTGTAGTCTGGCAGGACACAATTCAAGTGCTTCTTGAATCTGTGTCTCCCAGCTGCAGTTCTAACGAATCCCAATAACCGCCTCTTTATTTCAGTCAGGTCTCTGTTGCTGAAATTTGGATTAACAAGGGACAAACACAAATATATAAAATTAAAAATTTAGTTTCATAAATTTGAAAGCCTAAATAACACAAATAATATAAAATACCACATTAACTTAAGAAGTAGAGAATCTCAGTAGATTTATCATTTAGGAGAAAAATGAAAATATAAAGTCCGTTCCCCTGGCTCCAAAATACCTGAAATATATAGAGTTATTGGTGATTTTTTTTAATTTTGGGAAAAAAAATCCCTTCTTCTATTAGCTTTTCCAGAAAATATGATTCTGAGAATGCCAGAAGAGTCCAATACAAGAAAATCTAATAAAGTGGACTACCTTGATAGATTAAATAAGAAAATTTGTAATATCATCCTAGCAAATATTTATTGAGCGATGTTGCCTACAGAATTTTGCTAAAAGAGAATAAAAAAATGTAATGAACACCCAGGCCTCCCAGATGGGAAGACAGGGCCATACAAAATAATAACATCATAGGTGAAAACAATAAATGATTAAACACCAACATGATTCATATATAGCATACGTATAATAAGAACTTAGAAACTGAGGAGACTGATAGAGCTCTAAAGGTAATTTAGGCTGGACCATTAGACATTTCTCCATAAGAGTCAAAAAGATTCATATTGCCTACCTTAATAATTCACATTTGGAAAAAGATGCAGTACTTTATGCCTATACAGTATTGCTGTGAATACACATCTAAAGTCTTGTAGCATAGTATAAACTCCGCCAAAAAAAAAAAAGAGCAGAAGATTTTAAGAGTATGTTCCAATGACCCCTGACAATATTGTGAATTAAGCAATGAGGGTATCTTTGCTAACTCTAGCCCTGTTATCTGTTACTTTACCAATACTGGCCATTTAATGTCCAGAGAAAGCCTCTCCGACATACAATTCTCCATTGGTTATTGACACATTAGTCTAACCTTAGTCATTATGTAAATGTGCCCTGAGGTTTAGTTCTGCTTAGGAAATGCAAGATTTTGTCCCTTACCAAAGTCAGATTAACATCAGAAATTAAATAGGAGATACATTTTTGGAAATATTTAGAGCAGCTACAAGGATAGACATTTCTATACTTATGCCCTGGCACGTGTGCCCCTGCTCTCCTGCCTGGGAGCGAGGAAGCAGAGATGAGTAGTAATAACAGCTTAGACCTAAGGCCAGATGGCCTAGGTTCAAATTCCGACTCTGTTAATTAGCTGTGTGACCTGGGGCATTCTTAACATCTTTATATATTAGTTCTTAACATCTTTATATATTAGTTTCCTCATCAGAAAAATGTGGTAAGTAATAGTACCTGTGATATAGTTTATGTTTCAGTCCTGTGTGGATTCAGTGATATCATCCATGTAAAATGCTTAGAACTCCTGGCATACAATAAACCCTTACAGAGGATTAAATAGTAGTCTAGTGACGTCACTAGTCATCTAATAAAGCGTCGTTGTACACACATCGCACTAACAGTAGTAGCAACTCCTTCACCTCCACTCCAGAAAATTGAGTGACATCCTACAAGTGGTTCTGATACAGTGTGGTCAAACTTTGATGGAGGTTTAGTACTTTCTACCTATACAACAGCATTCTAATTGCTCTGTCATCATTGATTCTCCTTAAAATGCTCTATGAGAAGCATGTCTTTGTGCCTCTGGAGTTGCTTTAGTTGCCTGAGAATTAGTTATTGGACTGGGTCTCTCCTGAGTAACAGCTTCATTGCAACAGCTTCAAATGTTGCCAGGAAATGCCTGGAAGTCCTCATCCCCAGACTCCCCAGACCTGCAGCCCAGGGCACCAGAGAAGCACTCCTTTTTCTTACAGAACCATGTTTCTTCACACGCTGTGATCTGGCCTCAGAATAAAGAGCCCCCAAGCCTGCCTCTTCTGATTGGATGTTACCATGTGGCAGGGAATATGGATCACAAAGGTAGCATAAAATGTCTGATTGAGGGCAGCCAGCTGTTTATTGCTACATTATCTGCTTCCGAAAAAGAGACTATGGAGCTGCTGTCCCCACCCCTCCCACCTTTCCCCATACATAAAACTTGATGAGATATTAACATTTAAATTACAGCACTCTTTATTTTTATTCTCTTCTGTTCCAGAGGCTTTGAAATGCATTAGACTGTTTCAAACTGTCTTCTGGGGAAGCTTAATAAGACTTCCCGCTTTTCTGTGGGTCTTTCTCAACATGGGAACCTGCTATCTCTCCCTAGGTCCACCAAGGGGAATTTCAGTGACTGCTGAAGCCCCAGGCTCTTGTTTGTCCATACTTCAACACAAATTCAATCTTCCAGGTACTTCAGCCCAACAACTTAAACCAAATAAAAGGTAAAATCTTTGCTCCCCTCCACCTGTGAATACCCTGGGTGTCTAGGCCCTTGCTTGCCTGTTCCCTTCCTGTCCAGGTACTTGTAAGATGAACACAAGTTGGTCTTTTTTTAAAAATTATTATTAATTTATTTATTTTTGGGTCTTCATTGCTGCTCTCAGGCTTTCTCTAGTTGTGGCGAGCGGGGGCTACTCTTCATTGCAGTGTGTGGGCTTCTCGTTGCAGTGGCTTCTCTTGTTGTGGAACACGGGCTCTAGGTGCACGGGCTCAGTAGTTGTGACTTGCAGGCTCTAGAGCGCAGGCTCAGTAGTTGTGGCTCACGGGCTCAGTAATTGTGGCCCACGGGCTTCAGTAGTTGTGGCACATGGGCTCAGTAGTTGTGGCTCACGGGCTTAGTTGCTCCATGGCATGTGGGATCTTCCTGGACCAGGGTCGGACCAGGGTCGAACCTGTGTCCCCTGCATTGGCAGGTGGATTCTTAACCACTGAGCCACCAGGGAAGTCCCAAGATGGTCTTTTAATTAGCAAGTTGGAGGGAGTGGAGCTACGCTGTCACTGGGCCTCTTGAGGACTGTTTTCCATTAATAATAAATGGAGAATAGTGTTTTCCAACAAGAAAGCCCTACTGCCCCTGCCTCCCACCAGTGTGGTCACACTCTGACCTGCATGCCCAGCCCTGCCTACCTGTTCTTTTAAGGCCCAGCTCAAATGGTGCCTCTTTTCTGTGGCTTTTCCTAACACCTCTTACCTTCTCCACCATCCTCTGAACTATCGCAGAATGAGCTGCACCCATCTTTCTTCCCCTAGGATCATATATATAATTCTAATATAGATTTATTAGTTCGTGTCTATGCCCTATGTGCTAGTCTGTGATGACACAGTTACTTTATTCCTATTTGTACCATTTGGTACACGTTCACCTATGGTACTGTAGTGCTAACACGTAAGAAATGATCATTTAATTGCTTGATGATTTAAAGTGACCTATAATAGTAGATATTGTAAGCAAAAATAAGTAGAGTTTAAATATATTTAAAACATTCACCTACTGGGCATACTCTCTTCTTACTTTGGTTGTCTTCTCAGCTCTTCTGTTTACTCACTCTTCCAAAGCTCACAGTACCTCACTCCCAAGACTTTTGCCAGTTGCCCCCAATTCCATACGTGGATGACAATGCAGGAGGAGTGCTCAGAGTTCCGAGAACTGAAATGCAGGCAAGAGTGAAACTCCCTTGTCTCATTTTCAGTAGTGTTGTGCTCATATTCCCAAGGAACACGATGTTAAGATGAAGATACTGATTGTGCTGTTTAGTGTTGCAGGCGTCAACTATTCTGTGGCAGTGAATGATTCTTAAGTCCTCTTGGAACTTGTAGAACAAACGTGAAAAACGTAAAATAAGGTCATATATCTATAAGCCTTTTTAAAGGGATAAAAAGGCTGTTAAGATGTTGGTCATTTTTTAAATGTTATTTTAGTAATTTATTCATTCAATAATATTTATTGAGTTGCCTACAGTGTGCTAGCTACTATGTGAGGAGCTGGGGCTACAGTGGTGAACAAGAAAGACAAATCCCTGCATTTGAGGTAGGTTCCACTCTAATAGGAGACGTGGAGAATAAAACAGATCATTGTAATATTATATGATGAAGATTCTAATGGGAGAATTATAGCATGCCGTGAGAAGACAGAGGAAGGGTTGTATATTAGTCTGCTAGGGCTGCCGTAACAAAATACCACAGACCTTAACAACAGAAATTTACTTTCTCACAGTTCTGGAGGTTGGAAGTCCAAAATCAAGGTTGGAAGAATTGGATTCTCCTAAGGCCTCTCTCCTTGGCTTGCAGATGGCTACCTTCTCGCTGTGTCCTCATATATCTTTTTTCCAGGTGTGCCAAGAAGTTGGTCATTTAAACTCCTAATTTGGCTCTTCTCTATCCTACTAGATACATTATCTGTCCCCAAGTAAATGGGAGTTATTTGAGGGCAGAAATTGTCCTCTATTCTATATACTGTTCTCTATGTAAGAGACATACAGTGTGGTGATCAGGAGCTCAGATTTCAAGGGTCAAACTGCCTGAAATGAAGCTCAGCCTAGTCACTTGCTAGATGTATGACCTTGGACAAGCCACTCATCTTCTCTTTGCTTTGATGCCCTCTTCTTAAAGATGGGCATAAAATAATATCTGTCTTATAGGGCTGTTGTGATTAGAAGATTAAATGAATTACTCTAACGAAAACACTTAGAAGAGCACCTGGTGTTCTTGAAGTACTCTTATTATTCTAGTCCCATTCACAAGGACTTGTTCTGTCAATGTTAGCATCTTAGTCTACATTTTACATTGTCTTTATTGACGTGGTTTAAACTGTTTTGACCTTTGTACCAAAGCAACTAAACTTTGACCCTGTCACAATCAGCCCTCGGTAGCAAGAAAACCTGGGAAATGTGGATCTTTAAAGGCTACTCAGCATTAGAGATTGAATGTGAAAGTGATTCTCAGAATGACAGAGAAGTTTGGATTAAGAAAATATAGATTCAGTAGTGCAGGAATGGTTTCTTCCTGTGTTGCCTAATGACAGAGAAAATTTACCTGAGTTCTCTAGGCTTGTTTCTGCATCTGAGATGATGGGCAGTGAAATTTAAATGCATCTGTAGCAACTAAAACTGCTTAGATAAAAGACTTTTTGGTACATTGCTGAAAGCATCATCCTTCAGATTATTGAAATGACAAGGACTCTTTTTCTGAGTTTTTCTTTTGAGGGGGTGGTTTGTATGTGTTTAAAGAACATCTTTACTGAGAAACAATTCACATCTCATAAAATTCACTCTAAATTTAGAGTATATTTCAATGGATTTAGTATTTTAACAGAGTTGTGTAACCATCACAACTAATTCCAGAATATTTCCATCACTCCAAAAAGAAATTCCATATTGATTAGCTGTCCCTCCCTTTTTTCTTCCTTTCCTCCCTCCCTCCCCAATCCTAGGCAACCTCTAATCTTTCTGTCTCTATGAATTTGTCTATTCTAGACTTTTATATAAGTGGAATAATACAATATGTGGTCTTTAAGCTGCTTTCTTTAACTTATAATGTTTTCAAGGTTCATCCATGTTGTATCACGTATTAGGACTTCATTCCTTGTTATTGCTGGATGACAGTACATTGCATGGATATACCATATTTTGTTGATCTCTTCATCAGTTGATGGAAATTAGAGTTGTTTCCACTGTTGGACTAGTATGAGTAATGCTGCTGTATGATCATTTATGGACATTTTTTTTTGTATGTGGTGGTTTTAATTTCTCTTGGTTATATACCTGAAAGTGGAATTTATAGGCATTTTAAAACCAGTATTAAGATGACTTATTGAATTATTTTTGTAAGGGAGTAAACTCAAAGAGCCTTCTGCTGTGTAGAAAGATCAGCACAAGAAAATATCTTACTATTAGAGAGGTTTAAAACATGTCTTTAAGTAATTTTCTCAATTGTTCCCACCACTGTGTTCTGAAGAAGCAAGCAAAGATAATTCCCATTTTACAGATGAGGAAATAGGTTGTGCTGAGAAACTGGGTTTAAATCACATATCAGTCAAATTGGAGAAAAAGAAGAATAATAGTTGTTCTTGCATTCTTTCCAAAATTCCACCTGCTGCTTTACTAGGGTATTACTGTGTTCCTATAGCTGTAGAAATTTTTGTAAGATGTCTTATAAAGCTAGTTTTGTAAGACCAGACTAGTTATATAGCGAATTGAATTTTCTTTTTTATGGATGTATGTGGAACTTAATTTCTATACTTTGACACTTGGACTGCTGAGTGATTCTAGATAGAATTATAAAGTAGTATGCCATTGTACCATATTCAGGTTTTCAACCTCAATTGGGACCTCAAAGCCATTCTGCAGCTTTTGTTTTCTTGGTCGATGTCTACTTTAGGACGTCACAGGCTGTCAGGGGCCATAGGACATCACATCTGATGTCTCCAGCAGGATCCCGGGCTTTTTAGTGCAAGGATTGCTTCATATATTTTTCACTGTTGGTGTCAACTGGAGTGACTTGCATGAGGGTATTCAGTAGATTTTTTAAAAAATTTTATTTATTTATTTATGGCTGCATTGGTCTTCATTGCTGCGTGCGGGCTTTCTCTAGTTGCGTTGAGCGGGGGCTACTCTTTGTTGCGGTGCACAGGCTTCTCATTGCGGTGGCTTCTCTTGTTGCGGAGCAGGGGCTCTAGGCACACAGGCTCCAGTAGTTGTGGCACATGGGCTCAGTAGCTGTGGCTTATGAGCTCTAGAGCGCAGGCTCAGTAGTTGTGGCACATGGGCTTAGTTGCTCCGTGGCGTGTGCGATCTTCCTGGACCAGGGCTCAAACCAGTGTCCCCTGCATTGGCAGGCAGATTCTTAACCACTGCGCCACCAGGGAAGTCCCTCAGTAGGTATTTTTGGATGACAATTATTCTGACTTCCTTCCTTCCTACCCAGTTAAAAGGGACCATGATCAAACCCTTTGCAAGAAGATGTTCATGTGCAGTTTATCAGGGATTTAATACAGAGGTTTTGATTATATATGTCAGTATGTTGAATTACCAAAATATTTATATATTTTATTAATGTACAGGCATTAACCAAGGCTGAAAGAGAGGCAAATTAATAATTAATTAGAAGGCAAGATGGTATATAGTAAGTTTAATGACAGATGACAGTTTGAATAAGATGGGAGCTCAGAGGAGTAACTCTTAACACAAACTTGAAGAACCATGGCAGACCGTGTCCCTTGAATATTAAAGGTTGATTAAGAATTCCCTCCACATAGAGGAGAGATGGCACGAGCCAATTCATAGGTGAGAAATAACATGGCGTTGGGAAGGGGAGGAGAAGAGGCAGCTGGAGGGAGTTTGGGAGACAGATATGCAGAAGGAGGAAGAATTTAGGCTAACAGTCTAACTTGTATGTTACGCTGAGAAATGTGGCCTTTATCTTTTAAGAGAACTCTATTGAAGCCATGACTGGCCATTTAAGAGTTTTAAGCAGAGTTAACACACGATTATATTTAATTATATTTCACAACGTAGTAGGCTAAAAGGAGGAGGATATTTATATGTCATCGGGGTGAAGTTGACTGGGCACTCAACACAGAGGCAGAGTCCCCTGTGATCATCCCTAGTCTTTTATGGCCAATGTTCCTCCTCCTTTTTGGTTTCTCTTAGGGAGTACCATTGAGTAACATCCTGCATTCTCTTTTATTTTAGACATACCTAATATTCTCTTGTGACTGGGAGATAAGTGATGTTTGTATAATTTACATATTCATAGTCACTTGTTGAGGTTTTGTGTGGTATTAAAGAAGAACATACAAAATTATCTAAAAAGGCTGTTAAAATATTCCTCCCTTTGCCAGCCACATATATTTTTGAAACTGGATTTTTAAAGATCACTTACTTTAACAAAAACAATGTATCATGACAGACTGAAGGCAGAGCATATATGACAATTCAGCTGTCTTCTCTCAAGTCAGATATGAAAGAGACTTGCAAAAGATGTAAATGATGTCATGCTTCTGGAAATATTTTATTTCAGAAGATATATTTTCAATAACTTATTATTTATATTAACACATAATTGGTCTATCTTGCCAATAAATGAGAAAATATTTTCTGAGAAATCTCAGAATCTTCATGTGCACAATCTCAGAATCGAATACAGAAAACACCAATAGATATAGCCTATATAAAAACACCCTTTGGGGGTCCTCAGTAAATTTTAAGAGTGTAAAGCATTTCTCAGAACAAAAACAGCAAAAACAAAAAATTGAGAACCATTGTGCTAGAACAACCATGGTCACACCCTTTCCAACCCCTCCCCACCAACAATTGCCCCTTGGTCTCCCTTTGGCCTGGAGGTAAACACATGAGCACCACAGTCTACCTCAAAAAAGGAGGCCCACACAGACTCTGCAAGTGTGTTCAGGACAGTCTGGGTGGCAATTTCAGTTTCCCACGTATCCAAAGTCTGGTCTAGAAGAAGGAGGAATGGGGGTGTGCACTCTGTATGAGCCACATGCAATTGCTCCTGTGGATTCTTTATTCCATGGGGAAGGGGCACAATCAGAGGAGGGGCAAGGATGGGCAGAGACCCCTCTTGTTGGATGTAAGGGTAGTACTGCTCACACTTGTACTTTGTAGTAGCAGGGACAGAAATTGCTCCCATAATTTGAAATAACCAATCATTACCTGTTCGTAGGTCAACACTCTTTTCATTCATCTCAGAAAGCATTGAGGGTCTTTCTGACCCTCTCTCTAACCTTCGCCTACTACTCCTCTATACTCAGTAACTGAGGTAAAGAAAGAGAGAGCAAGTCTAAAAATGTACCAGTTTAACCCATTTGACATATTCTCAAATTTTCAAAAGAATTCTGGGCTGTGTTAGCTACAGGGCAGATCTGAAATCCTCTCAGCAGATGCTTAAAAAATGGGCCAAGAAAGAACAAAACCCATTCCATTTTAAGCCAGACTGCCAATGTACTCATTGGAATCTGGGCCAATAATTCATGCAGAGTGATGCTGCTTACCAAATTGTTCCATGCCTTACCCCTTACGTCCGTCATGAGAAAAATCCTAGGCTCCAAGAAGCTTCAAAATTAAAGAATTAAGACTCTAAGACTGAACTGGCTGAAAGCTCACCACTTTATGCTTTTTATCAATGTATATCAACAAACACTGTATGAGAGAAAAAACTGCTTTCTGATATTTTTCACGTTGAAACATATATAATGTAGGCTCTACCAGGAAGAATGTGTAGAGCAGTAAGATTCCTATAGTCAATACTCACTGGCAGTCTGAAGAGACTCTGAGTATTAAACACATAATATGGAAAATTGGTCAGAGACTTATCTCTGGTTTCCATGGAAATTAACATATTTATCTAAAGAGTGGTACAGGATAAAATTTCAGGATAAATTTCATCTAATGCAATCACTTTGCTTTTAGGAACACAATGTAGATGTTGAAGCTAAAGAGTAAAGAGAAAGTAAAGCTGAAGTTGGAAAAAAAACTGTTATAAAGTCATCATAATAATAATTATTTTAATAAAAAAATCTACTTTAAGTTTAAGAGAAGTCCTGTACTTAAGTTTCAGAGATTGGTTAGTGAAAATATTAGTGTAAGATCTCTCCTTCTTTTTCCTAAACACAGTGGAAGATTAAATCAATTATTATGAATAGGCAATTACTAAGAAATATGAAATGAGAATAGAATGAAAACAGAATGAAACCGTTTAAACACACATTTAGGACTTAAAACATAAGTGAAAGCAAGTCCCTCCTTAATGAATTTACCAAATTCTTTAATGTGGGCATTAACTGCTCTTGCCTTTTAGTTGTTGTATAAAATTATAATGTTGGGGGGCTTCCCTGGTGGCGCAGTGGTTGAGAGTCTGCCTGCTGATGCAGGGGACACGGGTTCGTGCCCCGGTCCGGGAAGATCCCACGTGCCGCGGAAAGGCTGGGCCCGTGAGCCGTGGCCGCTGGGCCTGCGCGTCCGGAGCCTGTGCTCCGCAATGGGAGAGGCCACAACAGTGAGAGGCCCGCGTACCGCAAAAAAAAAAAAAAAAAAAAAAAAATTATAATGTTGGTTGCTGAATGAGGCCTTTGAGATACTCTTTACATCGTTGGTTCCCATACCTGACAGATCATGAAATCATCTACAGTAATGCTTCCAAACTCTATTGTTCACATCATCTGGGGATCTTGATTAAAAATAAATATTCTGATTCAGCAGGTCTGGGGTGAGGCCTGATATTCTGCATTTGAAACACATTCTCAGGTGATATGCTGCTGTTCTGTGCACCATACTTTGGATAGCAAAAGCCTAGAGACCTATATAAAAATACAGATTCTGTCCTCTCACTCCTAGAGATTCAAACTTAGTGCAATAGTACTTGAAAAGTTTCTTATTTTATAGATGAGGAAACTGAAGTTCAAAATAGTATAGTAAGTCCCCTACATACGAATGAGTTCCGTTCTGAGAGCACGTCTGTAAGTCCATTTTGTTCGTAAGTCCAACGAAGTTAGCCTAGGTGCCCAACTAATGCAATCCTCTATATAGTACTGTACAGTAATAGGTTTATAGTACTTTTCACACAAATAATACGTAAAAAACAAAAAAATAAAACATTTTTAATCTTACAGTACGGTACCTTGAAAAGTGTATTATTTTCAGACACTCAGCATCCTACATAAGTACTCTGATTTCCTGAATTTAACTATGATGAGCTAATTTTTTAACTGAAGACACTATTTTCCATATTTTTCTCTTCCTGTTGAGAATCCTTCCTCCCAGGAATAAAAACTGGCAGATTTTTCAAGTCAGACATCCTGGGCTTGAAATAAAGATACTGTACTACTGTACTCTGTACAGTACTGTAAAGTACACAAAAGCACAACCACTTGTAGAGGATGCACACATGTGACAATACATGCCAGACTCGTGAACTAACTTATGTGATTGGACATGCGAATGCACATTCGCATCTTTGAAGGTTCGCAACATGAAGGTTCGCAACATGAAGGTTCATATGTAGGGGCCTTACTGTAGAGTGATGTGTAACAAAATAGCCATCTAACCAACAGCAGGCCAAAGACCTCCTAATCCCAGTCTACTGCTGTTTTATTTACACAACAATGTCTCCCATATTATGAGAACTTTCCACATTTTACAGTTAGGATGTGCCATCTGTACAGTTTCATAGGGCTTCATGCTAAGAAGGGCCCCATGATTGGGGTTTAATGCTCTATGGTTGACATCTTGAAATTCATAGTTATTTTGTCTTTGAATTTACGTTTTGTAGTTGAAGTCCAATGGGACAAAGGAGCACGTGTAGAGGGAGAGCTTGGAGTCTTGGCTCACACGTGGTCTTGCCTCCTGCAGCTTCTCACCCCTCCCTAGGATAGATAGTTGGCCCCCTGCTACCACCCCCTGATGCCGCAGGCTCTGCTTGGCCTCCCTTTCCCAATCTCTGCCCCAGACCTCTGCCAGCCTCCACCAAGAGTGGTGACAGGTTGAACTGGGGAGAGGAGGCTCATATCCCTCCAGCATCCTCCTCCCCTCTGGAGACCTGAGTGTGCATGTGGGGAGAATTAGGGTTGAGAGTGTTCTGTGGTGTCCCCGGGCATGGCATGATGGCAGCGTCCCCACACCAGCATAGCAGTGTGATGGCTTGACAGGGACTTCTCATCCTACCCCAAGCCACATACAAAGCTTGTCTCTGAGCAGAGGTTTAGATCCCTTGGGGTTGCCCACATGTCATGGATTTGAAAGCTATTCTAATTATATGTAATATCTAATATCATGTTACATATAGTTAGAATATCTTTCTAATTTCAGAGAACGCTCTGGTTACACATGCAAAAGGAGGGAGGGAGATGCAAGAGGGAAGAGATATGGGAACATATGTATATGTATAACTGATTCACTTTGTTATAAAGCAGAAACTAACACACCATTGTAAAGCAATTATACTCCAATAAAGATGTAAAAAAAAAACACTCTAAAATTTAAACCTACCTCCAATGATTCTAAAGTTATTAAGCCTGCCTTTAAGGTTCCCTACTAAATAACTTGGTACCCTGAGTTAGGAAAAGTTTTGCTCATCTTAATTTACTTCATGTGCACAATATCTTCAACAAGCACAATAAATTGGTTTATTTGCTGCAGCTTTGCCTGTCTGAAATATCCATCTCTTCCAGAATTTTGGTCATTTTTCTATTTCACCTTGGAGTGTTTTGGTAGATTGTAGCTTTCCAGGAATTGGTCCATTTCATCAAAGTTGTCAACATCATGTGCATAGACTTGTTTGTACTAATACCTTACTATCCTTTTAATGTCTGTGTGGTATGTAGTGATAGCTCCCAGTTTGCTTCTCAAATTAGTTGTTTGTATGTCTTTCTTTCCTGTCAGTTTTACTGGAGATTGGTCAAGATAATTGGCCTTTTTAAAAAACGAGGTTTTATGTTCATTGATTTTTTTGTTATTTTTTTCTGTGTCCAGTGTCATTGATCTGCTCTTATTTTATTTCCTTCATTCTGCTTGCTTTGGGATTATTCTGCTCTTCTTTTTCTCTGATTTCTTTATGTGGGAGCTTAGATGATTAATTTGAGACCTTTCTTATCTTCTAATATAAGCATTTAATGTTATAGATTTCACTCTAAGAACTTGTTTAGCTGCATTCCACAAATTTTGATATGCTGTACATTCATTTTCGATCAGTTCAAAACATTTTCTAATTTCCCTTGAGACTGCCTCTTTGGGTCACTCATTTAGACTCAGTTGACAGATGATGCTAGTTTTTCTATATTTTTATTGATTTTCTATCTACCAGTTTCATCTGTTTCTGAAAGAGGAATGTTAACATATCAAACTATAACTTTCAATTTATCTATTTCTCCTTTTATTTTTGTCAGCTTTTGCTTCATGCAATTTGAAGCTCTCGTGTTATATGTATATACATTTAGGATTGTTATTTTTCTTGGTGAATTAAACCTTTTATCATTATGTGATTTCCCTCTCTTTTCCTCATGCATTTTCTTTGCTTTGAAGTCTACTTTTTTCTGATATTACCATAACTACTTTAACTTTCTTCTTATTAGTGGTTGCATGATACATCTTTTTCAACTTTTTTACTTTTACTATACCTGTGCATTATATTTGAAGTGATTTCTTATGGATAACAGATCATTTGTTCATATTTTATTTCTAATCATTTGTGACAATCTCTGCCTTTTAATTGATGTGCTTAGATGTCTTACATTTAATGTAATTATTTATATATTTTGACAGGTCTGTCATTTTATTATTTGTTATCTGAATGTCCCCTCTGTTTTAAAATCTTGGACTTCTTAATTTTTTAGATTATATGAAGATTTCTAGTATCCTTTTTAACATTTCTTTTAGTTTTTTAAAACTACATCTTAGTATATTTTTAGTGATTTTTCTAAACCCTTACAATCTATTTACTTACCTTTTCACAGTCGATTTTAAATTAGTATTTTACTGCTTCAAATTGAATGTAGAAAACTTACTGCCATATAGATTCAGGAATCTTCTCCCTTTATGTTGTTGTTTCATGTGTATTACAAGTTATATACATTAAAAAAGCCTATCAGGCAATGTTTTAATTTATGCTTTTAAGCATTGTATTTATTTTAACAAATTTAAGAGGAAAAAATATATTTAGTCACATATTTACCAATTCTGTTGCTCTTCCTTCATTTCTGAAGTTACAAGTTTCCCTCTGATATGATTTCTCTGTTTATTAACAACTTCCTTTTGCATTTGTTCTAGAGCAGGTGTGCCAATGATAAATTCTCTTGTTTTTTATTTATCTATCTGAGAATGTCTTTATTTCATCTTCACTCCTAAAGAATATTTTCACTGGATATAGAATTCGAGGTTGACAGTTCTTTTCTATAAACTCTTTGAAACTGTTATCCTACTACTTTCTGGCCTCCTTGGTTTCTGATGATTGTCATTCAAATTACTGATTCCCTACATATAATATGCTGTTTTCCTCTGACTGCTTTTGTGCCTGTGAAGGGGGTGGTAGAATTTGGTTTTCATCAGTTTGATTGTGATATGTCTGGGCATGAACTTCTTCGAGTTTATCGTGTTTGGGTTTTACTGAGCTTTATGAGCCTATAAGTTTATGTATCTTGCAAAGTTTTCAGACATTACTTCTTCAAAATTTATTTTCTGAACTACCCTCCTTGTTTCCCCCTTCTGAGATTCTGATGGCATGAAAATTAAACTTTTGGCATTTTACACAATTCCATGGGGAGGGGGTGGCTCTTTTTTTTTCCCCAATATTTTTTCTCTGTGGTTCAAATTAGATCATTTCTGTTGATCTAGGTTTACGTTCACTGACTCTTCCTTTAGTCACCTCTGTTCTGCTGTTGAGTCCATCAGGTGTATTTTAATTTTTGGTTCTTGTGTTTTTCGGTTCTAAAATTTTCATTTTGTTCAATTTATACCTTTTATTTCCATGCTGAGATGATCTGTCCTTCCACTTGTTTCAAGAGTGTTGGCCCTTAGCTCTTGTAGCATGGTTATCAAGGCTACTTGAAAGTCTTTGCATCATAATTCCAACATTTGGGTCACTTTAGGGGCCACCTTTGTAGTGGTGTCTGTTGATTGTCTTTTCCTTTGTGAGTTGTTGAGGTTTTTTCCATTCTTCACATAGCAAGTAATTTTGTGTTATATGTTGGATATTTTGAATATTATGTTAATAGATCCTTGCATCTTGTTTAAAGCCTATAGAAACTGTTAATATTTTCCTTTGTTTTAGCAGGCAATCAATTAAATTAACTTCAGACCACAAGTTCTAACCAATGTCTTGTGGTCTGTGGATCCAACTCAGTTCATTTTTCACATTACAGTATTATTTAGACCTGTTTTGATTGCCCAGTCTGGGACTTACACAGTGTTCTACTCTGTATTTCTGTTATCAAAGCTTTGGTATTTGTTTATGTCAGATCCATACAGATTGAGAATGAGCCCTCTCCTCAATATCTCTGACAGTCTCTAGTTCCCATAGGGCCCCTCTTCTAGGTCTGATGACTGGAAACCTAGGACTTTAGTTTCCCTTTTGGACTTTAGTTTCCCTTTTGCCATGCACTTCGACAGTTGAATATGCCTCCAGAACCAAGCAGTAGGAAGATAGAGACAAAAAGCATTAGGAGTCTTTTCAACAAATGGGGCTTGGCAACTGGATATCTACACACAAAAGAATAAAGTTGGGCCCCTGCCTCACGTTGTTGTATTACAGGTGATGAGTAGTTGAGTTGGCTTGTTCACTGGGGGGGAGTTTCAAACATAAATATGTGAAAATCTTTTAAACCTTCCAGTCTTCTCTTCAGGCATGGAGGTAAGGTGGTGGTAAAATATTCTGGTCTTCTGGGAGCTGGTTGGATGAAGGGAGCTAAAGGCCCCACCATTTAGTGTAAAGACATCCTGGAATTCTACCATGCATCATGCAGTAGCCCTGCAAACTTTTCTATAAGTCTCTCTCTCTTTTTTTTTTTTTTTTTTTTTTTTAGATATGGACCTTTATTCCTGCCTCTTTGATGTTGGTTGTCCAGGTCAATTTCTTCAAAGAGTAAAAATTTGACCCCCTGCCTAAGAATGGGGTACAGTTGGCTTTCAGAAGTAAGAGAGAGGATCAGGTGTTCTAATTGCTTCCTATTTATATATTTTTTTAACTGGTTTGATCCTTGCCCACTGAAGAACATTGTGCCTCCAAGTCCTAGGCACAATGGTCAGGGGTGAATATTCTCACTTGTCATTAATATTTCTGTCTGGAGGTACTTAGGTTGGGCTCCTCCTGCCTTGATAAATCAGTTATTTCTCTCCATGTCTCCCCATATAAAAGTCTTTTATGCTACTATTTTTTTTTCCTCTTATATTTGTCTATGTGAACTTAAAACTCTGTTTTATTCCTATAATATCATTTAATGTGTTCTTAGGAGAGAAAGGCAATAAACAAGATTTTTTAATATGGTATGTTAAACTAGAGGTTTAATGTATTGTTTTATTTAAATAAATCAGAGATAACTTAGAACTGATAAAAGCCAAAGAATGCCTTGATCCTTAGTATTAAACTTTATCTTTCCAAGTTAGATAATGCAGCTAGGAGAATAATAATGAAACCACGCTCCCCCAGTTCTCTGAGGAGGTTTAAGGAATGAATGAGTCAATGAGAGATAAGTCCCTACATCTGATGCATTATTTTGGGTGAGATGGTCCCATGGGGAAGTGGCTCTGTTCTAATGGAAAATGTGAAGTGTGAAAATGAATCCATGAAAGGAATGAATTATGGTTATAGATAAGGTTGCTAAAATTTGCATATCCTTTCTGTTTGAAGGGTATCTTTGTACTCAACCTGACCCATTGGAGTTTTCTTGCATAAGAGCTTGGCAGGGACCCAGCAGCCATAAGTAATTTATGGCCTAAGAGTGGTAACTTATGGCCTAAGAGTGGTAATTTATATCACATCCATCATCTTCTACCTCATTCCAAGGGAAGAATGTCCTAACCATGAGAGAATCCTGGCCCAGGACCAGGGAGCAGGGCTGATGTTTAATATTCTACTATCCACACATTATGTAAGTGAACTAAGTAAGGTTAAAATAGGGCATCATTAATGCATTTGGTTATTTTAGGAGCCATCTGCAATATACCACCTAAAGTTATACAGACTCTATGAGGGATCTTGATGGTAACTTCTGGTTGCCTTAAGCATCTCTGTTCTGCTGTTCTATTAACATGTAAATAGAGTTGTTCTGTGACTTGTTTGTGGTGGTTTGAACAAAGCATTTCACTTTCAGTCACCAAAATGGAACTGCTGGAAATCTGTTCTCCAAGATTGAAGACAGTGAAGGTCATGGGCTTCAGCAAGGGAATTAGGAAGTACAGCTATGACTGTCTCAGGTTTGCAGAACATTTACCTCTGAGATAAAATCTTGGTTTTTATTTTCAAGGATATCTTAGAGTAGGCAAAGGTAATGAAATTTATTCTCAGAGGAAGTACACAATGATAGAACAATGGGAACACTTAAAAGGTGCCCTTAACCATTTTCATATAAAGGGAAGGCTGAAAAGGCTCAGTTCATTCATTTATGTTGTCATTATAAAATGTCTTGGTAGCCAAGGTTCATGAATGTAAATTGCTGGGGAAGCAATTGACATAATTAATGGAGGAGAAAATGTTCTTTTAAAAATGTTCCCACAATCAGAGGTTTGGATATAGTGTTCTTTGGAATATGTGAATGTTGGTGTACAAATTTGACTTGGGGATTTTTTTTTCACTCTTATGCATCCATTGGGCATAAATGAGTATTAGACTCTATACCCACCTTGTTAATTTAGAACAATGCTGTGTCTATGACATCAGTAGTGCCTGGGCATTTATAAATTTTGATCATCACATCATATCTCAGACATTACTTAAATAGTTAAAATAAATTTCCAGGCAAAAGTGACACAATTTAAAACATGATGGCAGACTTATAAAATTGTCAATTTATTTTCTTTTACAAGTGTCCATGACAAAGTCAAACACAGAAAAATGTCTCAAAGTCTACTTCATTTCTGTAGAGGCTGGATGCCATTTTATAGCAATGATTATAAAAAATGATCAGTTAAAATTAATAATGTATTTTATCATAAATAATTCTGACAAATATTATGCTCAAAATGTAATATTTACAGTTGAGATTCAAAATATAATTGAAGCTAAATTGGCTTTGTCTATCAATTTTATATTTAAAAGCATTTTTGGAACATGGAGTTAATAATAGTACCTACCTTATAGGGTTGTTATAACATTTCAGTGATTAGTTCATGCAAAATGCTTAAAACAGTGCCTGAAGCATACATAGTAAACACTGAATAAATTGTATTTATTATATTATTAACAATATAACTTACAGTTAGCCTGACAGTTACAGTTAAGAGTTTAATATGGTTTTATACTTCACTCTTAAACCATTTTGGCACTTGTTCGACTTTCCTATACTTAGATTAAGCTCTTAATCTTCATTTAAAAGACTGGGATTACATCTTTCATCCCAGTAAATACTTCCTCCACCTTTACAAATGTAGTGAATGCTTTATCAATCCCAAATGTTCTCTATAACTATAATCTGGTAGTTGGGTCCCATAAATAAAAATCAAAACTTACAGAAAATCACCAATTAAATATACCACAACTACATCACAAGAGTAGACACACTTTTTTCCAAGGACATGTGTATGGTGAACAGTGTTTTAAAATACAGTTTTGCCTTAGCATTTCCTTTTCATATTCTCCACTAAGTAAATGTTAAATCAAAGGCTAATTTTGTTAATGTGAGGTTCTCATACAGAAAGTTTATAATGAACATCAGCTGGCACAAAAACTAATAAAAGATTTATTAGATGCTTTATTCCCACAAAACCCGCATACAAAATAGAATGATTCATACTCCTCAGACTTAGTTCTTATGTGTCATAAGTAGTGAGATTAGTGGAGACCAAATCCCTAAGACCAAAGTCAAATTGAATTTCAGATACGGTAAAATGAGGGTATCGTTATCTCCATTACTTCAGATTCTCTTAAAATTAAACTTAAAGTGTATATATAGCTGCTTAAGTTTGGGATTGCTCTACTGTAGGTCCACCAAATTGTCCTTTAATTCAGCTCCTCTGTGTGGAATCTAGCCCCATCTTTTCTGGGAAAGTGAGTGGTGCTGCCAAATGCTCAGCCTTTACAAAATCTTGCTACCCAGTGTATTTTTTTCCAGGAATTCGGCTTCTTCTGCTATGTTTCTCTGATCAATAGGGTGTGCCTTAACCAACTCTAAAAATTCAGAAATTGTGTGTTGACACCTGAGTCCTCAAAGCACCTGAACTTTGGGGTGGGTAAATTTGAGTTTACTGATTTTTGGCTGCATCCTGTCAGCAGCCCTTTATTTTATGACTGCCTTCTCTATACCTGGGCCTGGCTGTCTGGGTTAGTCCATGTTGAGTGGATATATCCCTTTACCCTTACTCCTATAGAAGTCAACACTTTGACTAGAGGTAGATTTACCTGGAGGCTAATTGAGCTTAAGTTAGGGTCTCTCACTTACATAGTCCCTGCCTGTACTATGACAAGGGCTGAGAGTTGTCAAGTGTCCTACATGAAGAAGGAACACTTGGATATAACCAGGGAGCATCTATGTAAGGATTTCTGGTTACTTGTCCAAAAACACCTAAGAAAAAGACCTGGATCTCTAACAGCCCAGTCATTTCTTATTATTCCTTTTCTTATCACAATAAATATTCAAGTTTGTACCTAATTTTGTATTCTATTGCTTAAAGACATCCCCCCATCCCCCCGCTGCAATCAGCTTAAGCTTCACTCAGGCCTCACACAACCTGGATCTGCCCCTGCTTTTGGCATTGCGTATTATTTTTGTAGCCTGCAATGTTCCTACTTTGTTAACTGGCAGGTGCATGGTAGGAGGATGTCTCCCTTCACGTTACTCACTTCACACTTGGGGATACAACAGCTGTGCAAGAACTTGTACTAGTTGTCTACACTTGACCTCCAGTAGGTTTTGTCTGGGACCACCTACTGCATCCCCTCCTCCTTAATTGGTTTAATGGTGACATATTACCTGATTGCTTACTTTCTTTTTTCTTCTGATTCTTGTCTCAGCTTCCTGGACTGTTTAGCTTTTAATTTCTTCCCCACAGAACACTCTTTGATGAGAAATGTTACTAGGGAATCTTGGTGACTCTCTTAATCTGTGAAACAATTGGAATTCATGGAGCATTCCCTATAGAAACACGTTTTTATATAAGAAGGTATTTAGTTCTCCAGCCTCAACAATTTCCATATCTTTGGAACACAGTCTACTTAAATATGCAAAGGCAGTGTCCCTTCTGTGCTCTGGTTCATCTTGAAAACTGAATTCTCTGACTAAATTCTTCCATAAAAAGACAGAGGCTGTCATATTAGGTTAAAAAACAAAATCGGCCAATGTGCTGTTCACAAGAAACTCAGTTCAGACTGTAGGGGAGGAAACATCTTCTTCTCCCCTTCTAGTTCTTTGACTGGCTTAATAATTAAATTGCCTCAAAACAGATTAATAGAAGAAAGATAAACAAAAGTTTAATAACATGCTTATGTTGCAGGAAGGGGGATCCCTTCCAGGGCCTGAGAGTGGGCTCTGTCTAACACTCAGAAATGACAAAGCAAGAGACTTTATTGGGAAGGGGTGTCCAGGTGGAGAGCAGCAGGGTTAGGGAACCCAGGAAGACTGCTCTGCCACGTGGCTTGCAGTCTCGGGTTTAATGGTGATGGGGTTAGATTCCGGGTTGTCTCTGGCCAACCATTCTGACTCAGGGTCCTTCCTGGTGGTGCGTGCAGCCACTCAGCCAAGATGGATTCCAACAAGAAGGATTCTGGAGGTTGGTAGGACATATGGACCGGCGTCTCCTCTCTCCTTTTGACCTTTTACAAATTCTTCTGTTTGGTGGTAGCTTGTTAGTTCCGTGTTCCTTACCAGGACCTCCTGTTGTAAGATAACTCACGTAAGTGGTTACTATTGTGCCTGGCCAGGGCTGGTGATTTTGGTCAGTGATTCCCCTAACACATACATGGGAGAAACCAGGGAAAACTGAGTAACTCTCCAATAAAATAGAAGCCTTCACCTTAAATACTATCTTTAGCTAACATCAAAAGAAGATGTTGGGGATTGGTAGTCAGTTACAGAGAAAAGCACAGTAAACCAAGGGTAAGGTTGTTAAGCAAATTTAAGTCATTGCCTTCTCCACTGATAATAGTTTCTAGAGATAAAGTCATACCCCTCTTCCCAGTACAGCAGGGAGACACCCTACAAATAAAGATTTCCCTTATACATGTAAATTTCTCTTACAGGTATCGTCTACTCAGTTTTCAAACTTCTCCTGTGTCTGCAGTTTCTTAAAAATAATCAGCCTGAAATAATCAATACGCCAAAGAGACATGATTTGGGGTGGCAAATTTTGCTCCCCTTTAAGACCAAGTGATAAAGAATGGCTGAAAATAATAGGATTAATGAAGAGCTACAAGGCAAATGTAAATATTAGAAAAGGCAAGAATGTCAATATTCCATTAGAAAAGCTTAGATATAAGATTAAAAGCACTAAGCAGTATAAATAGAGATGTTTTTAAATTATAATAGGCACAATTCCTATTTATGCAACAATCATAACCCAGTATGCATTTAGTAGCAAAAGAAAATATTTTAGAAATGTAAGGAAAATATATTAGAAATGTAAAGAGATATTGATAAAAATCAAGTTATAGTATAAATTTGGTAAAATTATTAGGGTTAAAGGTCAAAACAGGTAAGGAAATTGAAAAAGTAAGCAGCATTGATAAACTATAATGTGCGTGTGTATGCGCGCGCATACATAAACACATGCCCATTGTCAACTAAAAAAATTGCAGAATCTTAAAGTTGAGAATTATGTTTTATTCAGTGGACATACTGAAGACTTAAGCCTGGGAGATAGTCTCTCAGATAACTGTGAGGGACTGTTCTGAAGAGGTAAGGGGGGAGCCAGGATATATAGGAGTTTTTGGGGAAAAAAAAAAAAAAAAAAAAACCCAGGCAGTTGGAACATCCAAAGATTAGTGTTAATTAAAGAAAATCAGACCTCTCAGTTAATGAATTTAGTGCTTTTCTATGTATGGGAAGATGCAAGAGTCTGGGATCATTAAAATTATTCCTTTGATATGCACCTTGACTATCTAGGGCCCGTATCCTATTTAGTCCATCCTGAACCCTCAGGGTGTATCATTCTGGGCAGCTGAAATGGCTGATGGCTTGATGGCTGCAACATCCTTTGTTTATTGATATGGTAGGCAACATTCTTTGTCCACAACATATATACTACCCACTTTTCTTACGTCAATTTAAAAAGAATATAATGTATTTGGTTGAAAAGAAAGCTTTATATTTAAAAAGAGATTTTATAGGTCTTATTCTTTGATAATAAATCAAAACACATAAATGTATTTCTAAAAAGATTAACATCCTTGAATATTCACGAATCAAAGAGGAAATTACAAAATATATAGAAACAAATACAGCAAAAGCTATATTCAGAGGAAATGTATAGCTTAAAATATAAAGAATAAAGGCAAAATATAAGGAAATTAGTACTCATTTTAAGAAGTTAATAAAAAGAACAATAAGATAAATCAAAAAAAATCTGGAGAGAAGAGATAATGGTAAGACAAAATTAATGGAAAGGAAAACAAAAACATAGTAGAAATAATATACTACAACACTCTTTGAAAAGAAATAAAATAGAAAAACCGCTGTGAGCATGATTAAGAAAAAAGAGAGATCAAAAACATATAAGATTAAGAATGAGGAAAGAAAAAAACTGTACATGTAAGAAAAATTAAGATGATAATAAGAAAACATCATATGCAAAATTAGATAACAAATTTGATAATGTAGGAGAAAATGACATACTAAAATAAAACTATGTAGGGCTTCCCTGGTGGCACAGTTGTTGAGAGTCCGCCTCGTGATGCAGGGGGCGTGGGTTCATGCCCCGGTCCAGGAGGATCCCACATGCCGCGGAGTAGCTGGGTCCGTGGGCCGTGGCCGCTGGGCCTGCGCGTCTGGAGCCTGTGCTCCGCGGTGGGAGGGGCCACAGTGGTGAGAGGCCCGCCTACTGCAAAAAAACATAAAACTATGTAAAAATGAAAAACTTGAATCGGTATGCTGAAAATTAAGAGAAATGAGATCTTTAGATTTTCCCTTTAAAAAGTACCAATACCCAATGAATTCACAGGTACGGAACAGATAATTTCATGATGTTTAAATTATTCCTGGCTAGAAAGAATAGAAGATCCTTACTTTATTCAGGAGGCCAGCATAATTCTAATGCCAGAACCTGTTTATCTTTTTTAAGTGAATAACTAGCTACTTATTTAAAAAGATACAAATATTCCAATAAAATTTATTTTCATATTAGAAAGTAAATCTAGTAATATATCAAAAGAAAAATATTAAAGCTTTCAAGACACATAAGGATGGTTCCTTCTCATACAATGAATCAAGTAAACAGATTAAATAAGAAAAAGCTTATGATTATACCCATACATGCTAAACACCATCTTCTAAAATTTAGCAGGCATTTCCAATTAAAAGAAAAGCTCCAAAATGGTTCCACAAGAAAGTTATTCAAATACAGTGTAGATTATTTTCACCCAAACAAGTGGCAGAGTACTAACCTGGAGCTAGTCAAGGATACATTTCAGAATTTCATTCCTTTTTTTGTCCTTGGAAGTTTCAGTTTACTATAGGATTTAGTATAACAGTAGGGGTAAGAAACTGTAAATGTGCCTTTATCTCATCTTATTAAAATTACATTTTCTCACTGTTACCGAACTCAGGTTTGGGTGCTTACAGCTCAAAAGCCAATAATCGAGAGGCAAGTGTCAGTAGAAAGGAAAGTTGCTTTAATCAGAAAAGCCAGCAATCTGTGGAGAAGATAAACTCATATCCCAAGACCAACTCCAAAGATTCTGCTCATGACAGTTTTTAAAGGGAAAAAGGGGAAGTAATCTCAGTTAATCACTGAGGCAGATTCTGCATCATTTTCCACTGCATGCAGGCTGACTCCTCATGATCTTTCTTTAAAGGTTATCTTGCCTATGTGGTCTGACTGCAGGATTGCTAAGGGGGCTGATGTGGATAGAGAGCTAGTTATTCTTTAACTACTTAATTCTTCATTCCTACTTCTTTCAATCTAGGAAAAGAATCAACCAGTTAGGCACGGTATTGTGTGCATTTAGTAGAGCATAAGTTAGCAGTTAGGTTAAATGTTACCTAGTGATCTCATTTTTATAATCAAGGCTTAAGGGGAACAGAAGTAGACAAACAGGAAAGGGGCAAAGCTGCTGCTTACGTCACCACAATTCTGGAACCCGCTGTACTTTTATGTAGATGAAATCTCTTCCTCTCTGGACTTTGAAGGGTGATCTGAAAATTACTGAAGTGTAGCTATTTGTAGTGTTTTTCTTTGGGGAACAGGGTTCCTGGAAGCACTAATTTTCCCCACTAGCCATTTTCAGCAGTTACTCCACCCATTTCTGTTGTACTTTCAGAGACCAGCTGATGCAGAGGTAATTTTCAATAACTCAGTTCTATAATTTTGCTGTCATAGACCAACACTGTGGTGCCCAATTCAATAGGTAAATTAAAGGATCTGCTGATAGAGGAGTATTGTGCTGTGCTTAACAGAAATAAGTCTGGTAAAGGCAACATTCCAGGAGGAATCTGCTTACCTCTCTGGGCACAAAATTTTGCCCGCAGTAGTCAGGTACATTCCTTCCAGGTCATTTGTCTTTGACAAGATATCTGGAGGAATTTTAGAAATGACAAACAATGTAGAATGTGAATCACATAGTGATTAACTATGTGGTTAATAAGCATCATTAAAACAAGTTGCAAATGACTTACAGCATTTCTCATATGAAGTACAAATTACTCCCCTGTAAGTGGGCAGTGAGGACTTGGAGTCCGGTGTGGCTTTGAGAATGGTCGTCTTCGGCTTTGGCCTGAACTCCCTGCTTGCGTTGCCTCGGTTCTGCTGATCTTCCAGTGGGCCCGTAGGTGTTCTTGCCATACACCAGTCTGTGCTAGAAGGTCATTTTTTGTGGCAGGTCCCTCATCAAAGTTCGGAATATTCTCAGTCTCAATATGTAAATACTCTAACTTCCCTTTAAATACTGACACCTTGCTAATAATATTCCTAAGGATAATATCCCCATCACCAAATATGCTCTGTAAATGCCACTTGCTAATCATTATTTACTCCAGTAGTTTCTCTTTGTTGCTGGCCAGCTCCTCTGTTTCTTGCTTGCTTCTTTCTTCCCTCTGTTCTATGTGTACTGAAGTGTTGGGACATTATCTGACTGTATTCAGAAGTTAACTCACTTCTGAGGATGTATCTTGTTGAACAGTATGCCCCTGTGTTCCTTCTGACTGTTGCTCAGATTACAAAGTTGTTTCCAGTGCTCTTACCTCTGGTGGTGCCTAATGGTAAGGGCACTACATACTTTTACTTTAAGATAAGCACGAAAGCTTAATCAAGATGACCTCTTTCCGTACCACTTGACCTACCTGGAAGGCAGAATTGAAGGGACATCCCTATCAGAGGCCACGTCCTGTAACCTCACCTGTATGGTGGATTTGGAGGCACACAAATAACGGCAAAAGATGGGAGAAATTTGTCATGGCAGCTGGTGGGTACCCTAAAGGGCACCTCATCCTTCTCTGGAAGGGGAGAGGCTACAATTCTTGGCAAGATATTCTTAAAAGGAAGAGCAGTGCTTCCTTTCTTCATGCAACCAAATATCAGATGTGCCCAGGTGGCTTACTCTCTACTTCATCCCAAAGAATTAAGCACAGATTCAAAATGTAAACCAACAGTTATGTCACCATGAAAAGATTGTTTGTGGTAGTAAGTTTAAGGGCTCCTATAGTTTGTCAATAATCTGGTGATGATCTGGAGAGTAGTCTATAAAAACTGAAGAAAAAGCAGATCCTTGAAGATATTTCCAGAATTATTAGAAAGATATTCTAATTATATTCCCAGACTTAATATGAAGATGAATAGCATTAATAGAGAAGGTCTGTGTGAAGCACGTGTTAATATCATACTCTCAGCCTCTTCCATGTAGTAGGAAAGATGGCTATCAGTGGCTCTGACCTTCCACATTTAGGGGTCCGTGGTCAGAAGAAGGGATTCTTATTCCCTTTGTTGACTTCTCATAGTTACAGGAGAGCATTTTAATTTGATCTTCTGATTTAGTGGAGGAGTAGGGTTTAGATCCGCATCCCTAATTCCACTAAGTAATCTATCTTTGACACTTGAATTAATACTTCAACTAATCCCAAACCAATTGTTACTGGAGCATGAATTTCATCCATGAATAAAAATAAGGGTAGTGTGCAGGGAGGGAGTATCTATGTTGTTTGGACTCCTTGTCTTCTTTGCATTTTACATTTTGCTCATGTAGACCACACTCATGGGTTGATTAGCTTTCAGCTCAGGAGTGAACACCTGTAAGTGGATTTAATTGAAGAGACTACACAAGGTATTTTATAAATTTTTCAGGATTTCTGGTATCACTCTGTGAGTGTCCCTTATTGATTTAGCACATCTATCAGTTGACTCTGCAGCCTGAATTTTTGGAATGCCAACTCTAAATTTCTCAGATTTTGAAGGAACTGTGTGGGCAGTGCATATTTTCATGAATAATACTAAGATGGAAAATCAGCACAGGGCTCTGCTTCTCTTGGAAATAGCAGAAGGGGAAGACAAAGAAACTAACATTTATTGAGGGTATGATAGAGTTCTAAAATGTTCCTCCAGATTTTTCCAGCTTCATACCTGGAACTGTGAATATGATGAGAAATCACAATTTTTATTATGTTACATTACATGGCAAAGGGGATTTTGCAAAGACCATTAAGGTTACAAATCAGTTGACTTTGAGTTGATCAAAAGGGAGATTATCAGGGCAGGCCTCATGGAATCACTCAAGCTAATAGCACGTTTTCTCCATTCATCCGGAAGGGAAAGTCAGAGAGAATTAAGGTACTGAAGAGGGGGCCTTATGTGAGGACTTCTAGGAGCTGAGTGACCTCCAGCCAACAGCCAGAAAGGCAGCTGGGGTGACTGTAAGGAACTGCATTCTGTCAATAATAGGAATGTGCTTGAAAGAGGACTCAGCTCCAGATGAGAATGTGGCTGGCCGACACTTTGATTACAGTCTTGTGAGACCCTAAGCATAGAACCCAGCTGAGATCGCCTGGACTTCTGACCTACAGAACTGCGAGCTAACAAATGAATGTTGTTTTAAGCCATTAAGTTTGTAGTAATTTGTCACACAGTAATAGAAAACCAATACAGATGCCTATCTAGTAGCCGATATTAGTGTTTTCTACGTGGCATTTAATTATAGCAATCCTGTAAGAGACGAATCCTTGTTAACTATTATACAGATGGGAAACAGGCTCAGATTATTTATATGACTTGTCCAAGGTCTCATAAATTGTAAGTGGCAGAACCCACACTGGGGGTGATTGGCTGTCTGTATCCGTGCAAGCAGCTTTCATTACCCTATTCTCAGAAGTCTGCTGGAATAACTAGCAAGGATACCATCCTTCTGGGAAAGTCACTCCAGATGAGTGTCCCAAAGGAATATATTTTCCCCTGAACTGCTCTGTAATAGTAGACTAAAGACAAATCAGCCCCAATGTCTAAAATTATTCATTTTCTGTGATTTTTCTCTGTCTCTTTTAATGTAACGTGACTTCATTTTTTGATTTTTAAAAAATATTTCATTGAAGTATAGTTGATTTACAATGTGTTAATTTATGCTATACAGCAAAGTGATTCAGTTATACATATATATATTCTTTTTCATATTCTTTTCCATTATGGTTTATCACAGGATATTGAATATAGTTCCCTGTGCTATGCAGTATGACCTTGTTGTTTATCTGTCCTATATATACTAGTTTGCATCTGCTAATTCCAAACTTCGAATCCTTTCCTTCCCCCCTCCCCCTCCCCCTTGGCAACCACAAATCTGTTCTGTATTCTGCTATTCTGTGAGTCTGCTTCTGTTTCGTAGATATGTTCATTTGTGTTGTATTTTAGATTCCACGTATAAGTGATACGATACAGCATTTGTCTTTCTCTTTCTGAATTACTTCACTTAGTATGATAATCTCTAGGTCCATCCATGTTGCTGCAAATGGCATTATTTTCATTCTCTTTTATGACTGAGTAATATTACACTGTGTATATATATACCACATCTTCTTTATCCATTCATTTGTCAGTGGACATTTAAGTTGTTTCCATGTCTTGGCTATTGTAAAGAGTGCTGCTATGAATATAGGGGTGCATGTATCTTTTTGAATTTTAGTTTTGTCTGGGTATATGCCCAGGAGTGTGATTATCCAGGAGTGGGCAACTCTATTTTTAGTTTTTTCAGGAACCTCCATACTGCTTTCTGTAGTGGCTGCACCAATTTACATTCCCAACAACAGTGCTTTCTCCACAACCTCTCCAGCACCCTCTCCAGCATTTATTATTTGTGGACCTTTTAATGATGGCCATAAACACGACTTCTTCTTGGTCTTAGTATTCCATTTCTGAATCATGAATTAGGAGTGCTCACTGCCTTATTTATGTAGAGTTACATTTTTGTTTTCTACAAGGACTTGTCCTTAGGTACCTCATATATTGCTTTACCTATATGGAATAGTACTAGTTCCAGCTGACAGCCTAACTATCTGTAGTCAAATGCACCTGCCAGGTTCTTCCCCACCCGCCCTTCCCCACTCTACAGTCACCAACAAAAGGGAAATAAGTTCCAACTTCTTACACCACATGCAATTCGTGTACAGTAAGTCCCCTACATATGAACCTTCAAGTTGAGAACTTTCAAAGATGTGAATGTGCGTTTCATCAGCGTCAGGCGTGAGTGAAACTGCAGCTTGCCCGCCACCTCCTATTGCTGATGATCCTTCAGCTCTACCATCTCCCACCTCCTCTCCCTCCTCCAGTCAGTAACTCTTCTAGCCTGTTTACTCAGTGCCAGCCCCTGTATGCCAGCTGTTGTACTGTACACTACTGTACTTTTCAAGTTACTGTACTGTAAGATTAAAAATGTTTATTTTTTGTGTTTGTTTTTTATGTATTATTTATGTGAAAAGTATTATAAACCTATTACAGTACAGTACTGCATAGCCGATTGTGTTAGTTGGGTACCTAGGCTAACTTTGTTGGACTTGGAAACAAATTGGACTTACGAACGTGGTCTTGCAACATAACTTGTTTGTATGTAGGGGACTTACTGTACTTTTAAAAATGTAATTTTTCAGAAGAAAACCTATCTAGTTCACTTAAGAGTAATCAGATTTACCTGTTAAATCTTCTATGTGATCATCAGGGCATAGGCATAATTAATTCACTGAGTTATAACAATCCTCGGAAACATTAACTATAACCCAAAGATATCATCTAAGTCTAATTAAGATTCAACAGTTATCTTTATAGATTTTCACATAGTAATATTGTTTTATTTTCTAGTATTTGATTTCACTTACAGGTAAAATACAACACTTGCTCTATGAATCCTACTTTGATATCAAATATATTGAGTGAATTTCTGTGATTTTCTTTTAAGCATATAAAAAATGCACAGTTTTAAAGAATTAAACATTTAGTATAAATAATTTGAGACAACTTTCAGGTGTATCATATGGGTGCTTAACTCAATTTGCATGATCCACATGGCCAAATTAATCTTTCTTTGTAAATTGGATATTTTCTGTGTTGAATTATTTTTTTAACACCAAAAGAGCTCTAGTTGATACTCTGGAAGGAAGTATGTAGGACATTTCCCACTACATCAGGTGGAGGACTTAAAACTCCTTCTACATTATCAGTTGTAAAGAGTGAATCAAGAAGTATGTGCTTATTAAAAATGTACAGTACATACAATTAAGGAGAAAATATTATTCTGAGTCCTGACTCAAAGAAGATATACTAACCTATTTTTAATTTCTTAGGTGTGTATGATTTATAGAATTATAATCATAGTACAGACAGACCCTGACCTATGATGGCTCGACTTAGACTTTTTGACTTTAGGATGGTGCAAAAGTGGTATGAATTCAGTAGAAACTGTACTTTGAATTTTGATCTTTTCCTGGACTAGCAATAAGTGGTATAATGCTGTCTCATGATGCTGGGCAGGGAGAGCGAGCCTCAGCTCCTAGTCAGCCATGCGATCACGAGGGTAAACCAATACGTGTACAACCATTCTGTACCCATATAGCCATTCTGTTTTTCACTTTGAGTACAGTATTCAATAAATTACATAAGACATTCAACACTTTGTTATAAAATAGGCTTTTTGTGAGATGGTTTTGCCCAACTGTAAGCTAATGTAAGTGTTCTGAGTACTTTTGAGGTAGGCTAGGCTAAGTTATAATGTTTAGTAGGTGAGGTGTATTAAATGCATTTTTGACTTATATCTTCAATTTACAGTGGGTTTATTGGGATGTAACCCCATTGTAAGCTGAGGAAGATCTGTATGTACAAAATGAATTATCATGGTTTTCTTCTAATATTTAAACATAAGTACTTCCTCACATATCTTAGTCTCTAAGAGCATCACTCTATGGCTGAATAATTTCCAAGATGAGGTTGTACCTGAATGCATTAATAATTTTGTTATTTTTAGATAGTTAGATGTGGCCAGTTTTCCCCTACTACCATGATACTTTGATGAGTATTTATTTTTGTATAAATCTCTTGCTGTATTTCCTCTATTCTGAGATAATGCCACTTGTTATCCACTGTGACAGATACTGTTCAGCTTAAAGTCTCCACTTACGCAAATAAACAAAATTCATTATACATTTCTTCTTCTAGGAGTTTGATTCATGTAGTCTCTTAATTTTTGTTTTCTTCAAAGCCAGCTTTCTCCATCCCCTGATACAGATCATTTAGGATCCAGTGATTAAGTCCTGGTGTTCCTCTTGCAGTCCATCTCCATCACAATATTTCCTGCTCTGCAGTATAACTAGTGATTAACTTTAATTACAATCATGACCACCTTATATAGCAGAGTCCAAAAGGGTGATTACAAATCATGTTTCATAGTATTCTTCAGTAAGATCAAGCTTCAACACAGCTACCAGGCTTAAATAACTAATTTGCATATCATTACACAGAATTCAGATGAACTTATTTTATCCACTCCCACCCATTAGTCATCTTATTACAGTTTAGAAAATTTATTAACTTTGTACCATGAGTCTGCAGGTGAAAATAAGAGGGCAGCATTCCATTACTAACGTGGTTATAATGATGAGAAAAATGTCCCCAGGTGTTTTTGTATTCTGCCTGATTTAATTGATTATATCACTCATAAGCCATCAGTACAGCATTGAAAAGTTTTTATAAGATTTAATTATTTAAGTGGAGACAGTTATTATAATTTACTGAATGTATGCTATAAACCTTGTACTATGCTGAGTTTAAAACATTATTCCATCTAAACCTACAAAAACACTGAGCCTATTTTAAATATGTGTGAATTGAGTGTTAGAGAAGGTAGGCAGCTGGCTAGGGTTATGTTGTTGGCCAGTAGCGAAGCCCAGCTTCAGTCTCAGGATTACATCACTCCTGAGCCAAGGCTCAAAACCTGCTGTTTCCTACAGAAATTTCCTTTGGGCTGCTGTGCAGAGATGGTTGCATCTTGTTGTACATGGTATATGAAGGTAACAGTCTTGTGCAATTTACTCACTGTTTTTGTTTTTTTTTTAACATCTTTATTGGAGTATAATTACTTTACAATGATGTGTTAGTTTCTGCTGTATAACAAAGTGAATCAGCTATACATATACATATATCTCCATATCCTCTCCCTCTTGCGTCTCCCTCCCACCCTCCCTATCCCACCCGTCTAGGTGGTCACAAAGCACCAAGCTGGTCTCCCTGTGCTATGCTGCTGCTTCCTACTAGCTATCTATTTTACATTTGGTAGTGTATATATGTCAGTGCCACTCTCTCACTTCGTCCCAGCTTACCCTCCCCCCCCATGTCCTCAAATCCATTCTCTACTTCTGCGTCGTTATTCCTGTCCTGCCCCTAGGTTCTTCAGAACCATTTTTTTTTTAAGATTCCATATATATGCAAATCAAAACTACAATGAGGTATCACCTCACACCAGTCAGAATGGCCATCATCAAAAAATCTACAAGCAGTAAATGCTGGAGAGGGTGTGGAGAAAAGGGAACCCACTTGCACTGTTGGTGGGAATGTAAATTGATACAGCCACTGTGGAGAACAGTATGGAGGTGCCTTAAAAAACTAAAAATAGAACCACCATATGACCCAGCAGTCCCACTACTGGGCACATACCCTGAGAAAACCATAATTCAAAAAGAGTCATGTACCGCAATATTCATTGCAGCACTGTTTACAATAGCCAGGACATGGAAGCAACCTAAGTGTCCATTGACAGATGAATGGATAAAGAAGATGTGGCACATATATACAATGGAATATTACTCAGGCATAAAAAGAAATGAAATTGAGTTATTTGTAGTCAAGTGGATGGACCTAGAGTCTGTCATACAGAGTGAAGTAAGTCAGAAAGAGAAAAACAAATACCGTATGCTAACTCATTGGTTTTTAAGACAGTGTTTATGGAGGGACCACTCTGTGACCTGCACTGAGCATCACTTATAATTTCACTCAGTGTTGACACAAGGAGGCAGTTAAAGTTACTGGATGAGGGAAGCTGAGTTTTCTCTTTTGGACATGATCTCTGAGTCTTCTGAACAGAGGCTTCAGAATTAAAGGCTGTTCTTAACTGGGGGAAAAGTTGAACAGATACATGAGTTTAGTGTAAGACTTATTGGAAGTCTGGAATATGCTAAAGCTTGAGCCCTACCCACAGAAAGTTCTGTTTCTAGAAGGGGCTTTCCTGTTTCTGGTAACTCAGGAAAAAACAGTGTGAAGGTGGGAGGGTTTGTTTTGCTGTGATAAAATAACTCACAGCAATGTGGGTGCAGCAGCTGAAGGCCTTGTAGAAGTAGGGGATGTTCTCTGACCTCTTAGGTCACATGCTAACTGCACTGAAAAAGTTGATAAGTTTGGTGAAAGAGAAGGTGAAACAAAGAGCTAAAACGAGTCTTACCAGATTCACACTCCAGATCTCTACTTAAACCTTTCACAGAAAGGAACATGTTCATATACTTACTATACCACAATCAGAAAAAGAAAAAAGGAAAGGTATTAAATTACCTCCCTTCTTTTTCTTACTTTGGGAAAACTCAGTCATGTATAAGGTTGACAGACTCTTTATCAAGGTTTTAGCTGTATCATCATCTAAGAACTCTAAAGTGATAAAAAAAAATGAAAAGGTGAAAGAAATTGTAAAGTTAGAAAAAATGATGGGGTTGGGGAAGAAGCAGCAGAGCAAGAAGAAAGTGTGCACACGTGTTCTAGAATCATATGACACTATCAACTACTTCATGGGTATGGATTGTCCATGTCTGTAAATTCTTAAATGAAAACTTAATGGACAGATCCAGATGTATGGAAATTTGCAAAAGTTCACTACCAGTATTATTTGGTCATCATTTCAAAAATAACTTCATTCGTATTAAAGAGATTATATTTGACCATTGTGGGAAAATTAAGATCAAGGACAAATGTTAGAAAGACAAGGAAGGAATTTCTCTACACTCTAGCCAACACTTATCCAAAAAACAAACATTTTTTTCTAATTGAAGGGTGATGATTAAATTTATGTCACCTGCTAATGAGTTTGACTCTTTTCATGTGTTTATAGTCCTTTTGTATTTCTTACATGTGAACTGCCAATTTTATTGATCAAGATGATTGTGTGAATTTTCCGCCCTTTGTCTTGATAGATTTCCTCATTTTGAACCATCCTCTCATACTTGCTGCCTATTTATGCCTTGTACATGGTAGTAGGTGCAAAAGACTCAATGGTGGATAAGAGAGTTTCTGACCTCATGGAGCTTGTCCTAATAGAGGAAATAAATACATTAAATGATAATAAATTGAGATAAGTGCTATGACAAAGCACTTACTATGATAAAACAAGCAATCTAGTTATAGAGCTGAGTTAGGGTATGAGCAACATGGCTTGGGGTGGTAAGAAATATCTTCAGAGAGGAAGAAAAACATGGAAAGCCTTCACAGACAAGAAAAAAAATGTATCATGCAAACAAAGTTTATAAAGAAATCCCTTAGCTCTTAAAATCTCACCCTTGCTCTCAGTATTTACTTCCAAGTCACTTGTTAGGCTAAGGACAAAGAAATGCTATTTTATCCCTTTGCAAGTCCTTCATGGGCGGTCTAGCACCTGTTTGGAGGTACATGACACCTACTGTTTTATTCTTAGACTTTATGGCCTCAATTAACATTGAGACCGAATGAGCTCATTTTAATATTCAATTACACACCTAAATAACAAGCTTGTTCTGTAACGGGCTATAGCAAAACTGAATATAAGATATCCTGTCACTCTTGTGATTTGTAGATTGGCCCCAGTGAGTTGGACTCACCACCTTTCTTTCAAGCAAATTGAAGTTGCTGAATTATGGACACAGATTTAATTTCTTTTGGAATGAGGACTCAGTATATTTAATAAGATAATTATTGAATTAAGTATTTGGGCTTCCATACTAGTGAAGATATGAAAGCAGAATTTATGGATGACTGATGCCATAGCCAGGAGGATGCATATGTTGGCTGAGAGCCCTTTTATCTCTGATGTTTCTTGTAAATTCTGATGTTCATGCTGATGTTTCTTGTAAATTCTATTTCTATTTCAAGTAGGAACACAGGGTTATCAAGTATCCCAGGAGCTATGTCAGCGATGAATGAAGTGTGCAATCAATACCATATATAGAAAGAACATTTCATTAAACCATATTAATTGCTGATATTCAACATTTTTTGACCCTATAATATAGCAATTTCATATGGTTCAAACTACTACTAATAAGTAGAGGGATAACATACATAGCCTGTAACAGAGAATTTTAAATACATTTTCCACTCTGAGAGGTAGCAGAAAGTTGCCTTTCCAAGTGAGATGGGGCACAGTGTGGTTTGCTTATATGAATCCTGTGGGGTCAGAATGACTGCTGTGTTAAAAGTTATTGCGTTCAAATATACCTATGGTGCAACATTTCTCATAGAAATAGAAGGTGCCCTGTTACGTATCACTAAGGTCACTAGGGTAACCTTCCTACCTTCCTCAAACGTTACCTTCCTGAATACAGGTGGGTACAGATGATTACAGTATATGGAACTCATTCTTCCTTCCTATTCTGATGTTTCCTTTCTGCAGACACCAAGTTTTAGAACATGTTGCATTAGTTACACTAGTGTATCTTAAATAGCAAACACCTTTCTTTTTCAGTTACTGCAAAATGCTCCAACAGTCTGCTTAACTAAAGAATTCAAAAGGTCTCACCCTCTAGGAGTTTAAGTAAAGTTCAAGTAAAGTAAAAGTCATAGTCTGGTACTTAGAATAAATTGGTATATCTCTTTGGTTTTTCACAGCATAATCCATTGAGACAGAATCTCTTCACTTCTTGTTGCAAAGTTCATATTTGCTCAAAATGAAGTAGCTCCCAGGAGTTGTTACAAAGACTTAGTTTATGCTTATTAGTGTGTGCATCTTTTGAAAAGAAGGCGGCTACGTTTGAAGGGACAGGGTTAAACCAAGTTGAATTCAAATGATGTTACAAGACTTATCATATTTTGCTCTTTAGCTTGAGGAAAAATTTACAAATTGGGTACTAGGCAACCAAATAAATCTACACTGATTGTAATCACCATACTATATTTGTATTACGACTGGAAACTTCAAGTTTAGTTTCACAAATTTTGGAGTGTTGGGATCTTTTTAGAAAAGCCCATGAACATAACAGTGCTTATTTGACACAAGTCATTATAGGTCTATTGGTCATTTAAAAGCAAGGTTATTTTTCATTTGCCTAGCTGCCTGGGTAGGCTGCTCCAGTGCTTTACTATCTGGGTGACTTCTTTTGCAAATGTGTTAAGTGTCTTCAGTTAATTTATGCTACCCTATGCATGGATGGGAGAAAAAGCCCAGGCTATTTTTAAACTTAATAGACTTTGAGAACCTGGAATATAATTTGAAGCTCAAACCCTTAGGGATGGGAGTTCCACTACTGGCCAGTCACAACAAATTTTCAACGGCAGAAATGTTCCACGAGAATAGCTGTAGCCTACATGCTGACTTGTGGGCAAGTCAAAATCTGTGTCACGAAGTGATTTTTGAGGCAGCAGAGTATTAGGGTTAAGTGTGAGGCTCGGAATGGGACAGCCTGATTTCCAGTCTGGGATCCGCCACTTATCAGCTGGGCACATTTTTTAACCTTGCTGTGTCTCAGTGTTCTCATATGTAAAATGGGTATGATAATGCCAATCTCATAATCTCATAATTAAAGATGAAAGAAGATAATACAAGCACAGCACTGAGTGCTGTGCTTAGTAAATATTCCTGCTGCAATTGTTTGTTGTTGTGATTGCAGCTCCCTGGGTTCTCTTGAAGGCTACACATCTATATAAATTATCTTCTGAGGTCTCTGAGGGGGATTTTTCTCTACATTGAAAAAGTGCTATCTGTATAATCATCTCTGTGGCAGAGTTTCGCCTACCAGGAGGAAGCATCATCCCCGAGGGTTAGGGTCATACTCAAAGCCATATACAGTTGTCCTTCGGTATCTGCGGAGCATTGGTTCCAGGGCCCACCGTGGATACCAAAACCTGCAGATGCTCAATGGTTGGTTGAATCTGGATTCAGAACCAGTGGATATGGAGGTACGACTGTATTAGGAACTGAGCTCCCAGGCCTTGCCCTCCACAATGGCTAGTCTACATTCCTGTCCTGACAAAGGAGCTCTTAGAGAGAGGACAATCTGATCATCAGCAGAGAAAATCACTGCCAAACTGGCTGGGTCTCTGGAGTTAAAGCTAAAGGCACTTATACAGCCACTTCCTCAAAGTACAAGTCTTTCCCAGGGGAGCTGAATTGGGTGGCCTCCCTTTTTTCTCTCTCCTTTCAGGACCCCAGCCCCCTCTCAGATTGTGTGCTGGAGCCAGTCTGTAGCCTTTTTCGATGCCGATGTCATTTTAGTTCAGGGCCCCCATTACCCTTGCCTGCCCCTGAGTATTGGTTAGTATCATCCTGGCCTTCACCAATATGTTTTCTTAACTTAGAATCTTAGGATCTCAGTGTCTTTCCTTCTAGGAGGCTCCTGGGCACCAAATGCAAATTGGTATGCTTCCTGCACAGAGCTCCACCTGACAAAAGGTGATGAAAGAACTGTTTTACTGAGACAGAGGAAATGGGCTCCAGGTTGACATTCTGATTCGACTTCCGTACATAGAAACCTCTAGCATAATTTTCATGCTCCAATTCATCCATCACCCTTTTACATTATTCCACCTAATTGCCAAATAAATATTATGTGAGGGAAATGTTATTATCTTTGTTTTATAGTTGAGGGAGTTGAAGCATGGTTCAGTTACATGCCCAAGGTCATCCAACTAATAATTGAGAGAGTTGGGACCTGAACTCAGTTGTGCTAAATCTAGCAATTATTCTTCAGAAATACAGAAGCCTATTTTTCCTTTGGTCATAACTAAAGTAATATTTTGTATATAAGAAATACAGTTGTCTGCTTTTCTATTTTTGTATTTTATATATTTCTCTGGAAATTAATTTATTTTTGTTTGTTTAAATTGATGCATTTTATTATTTTTTAAAAATTTTTATTGGAGTATAGTTGATTTACAATGTTGTGTTAGTTTCAGGTGTACAGCAAAGTGAATCAGTTATACATATACATATAACCACTCTTTTTTAGATTCTTTTCCCATATAGACCATTACAGAGTATTGAGTAGAGTTCCCTGTGCTATACAGTAGGTCCTTATTAGTTACCTATTTTATGATAATGTTGTTTTTTTAAACAAGAATATTGCCTGGCTGAATCAGAAAAGTCTCAACATTAATTGAGTATAAAATATAGTGATTTGTATTGATGAGACAATTTAAAGAAATAACATCAGAATACTCTGGTCAAGCACTACTAGATGTAAGCTTAATGTTCTTTCATAGGCTTGGAAAAGAATAATTTGCTCTAAATCTCCTCCGGGTGCTTCTTACTCCAGAGTTCTGGACTTCTTTACTCAGATGTGAGTCTTCTAAATGCTTGCTCTGGCCTGTCTTCTCCGTCTCAGTCCTAAAGTTGTAAGTGGCAGACTCGTGGGTTAGAGCTAATGAGAAGATGATGTCATTTTTAGCTTTCCTATTTTGCTGATTAGTAGAACATATGGGAAAGACTATCGATTTGAAGCCTCTCAGATACGGATCCATAATTTACTATTTGCAAACTTAGGCAAAAGTACTTAAACTCTATGAGCCTAGTTTTCTTATTTGTAAGAAAAAAATGATCATATGGGAAAAGAATCTAAAAAAGAGTGGATATATGTATATGTATAACTGATTCACTTTGCTGTACACCTGAAACTAACATAACATTGTAAATCAACTATACACTAATAAAATTCTTAAAAAATGATTGAGATAAGTCACGCAGTTCATAACTTACTCTTCTAGAAACTGAATCCTTGTTTACTTGACTCCTAAGCTGATGTTTGGTCCTCTAGACCATGCTGACTCCTGAGATCTCTCTCTGGCTCTTGTGAGCTAATTTTCAAAAAGAAAGTTACGGGGAATTCCCTGGTGGTCCAGTGGTTAAGACTTAGTGCTTTCACTGCCGGGGCCCAGGTTCAATCCCTGGTCGGGGAACTAAGATCCCGCCAGCCACGTGGTGAGGCCAAAAAAAAGAGTTATGAAGTGGCAACTGAAAGTCTGCCACAACCCTTGTCCTAGGAGTCATGCCCCTTTTAGTATCTTAGATGAGAAACTATAATCCTTGATACAGAATGTAAAATTTTTTATTGAAGTATAGTTGATTTATAATGTGTTAATTTATGCTGTACAGCAAAGTGATTCAGTTATACATATATATACACATTCTTTTTCATATTCTTTTCCATTATGGTTTATCACAGGATATTGAATATAGTTCCCTGTGCTATACAGCAGGACCTTGTTGTTTATCCATCCTATATATAATAGTTTGTATCTGCTAATCCCAGACTCCCAATCCATCCCTCCCCCACCCCCACTTCCCCTTGGTAACCACCAGTATGTTCTTTATGTTTGTGAGTCTGTTTCTGTTTCATAGATAGGTTCATTTGTGTCATATTTTAGATTCCACATATAAGTGATATATATGGTATTTGTCTTTCTCTTTCTGAATTACTTCACTTAGTATGATAATCTCTTAGTATGATAATCTCTAAGTCCATCCATGTTGCTGCAAATGACATTATTTCATTCTTTTTTATGGCTGAGTAGTATTCCATTGTATATATGACCCACATATCCTTTATCCATTCATCTATCCATGGACATTTAGGTTGTTTCCATGTCTTGGCTATTGTAAAGAGTGCTGCTATGAACATAGGGGTGCATGTATCTTTTTGAATCATAGTTTTCTTTGGATATATGCCAAGGAGTGGGATTGCTGGATCATATGGTAGTTCTGTTTTTAGTTTTTTAAGGAACCTCCGTGCTGTCTCCACATGGCTGCACCAATTTACATTGCCACCAACTGTCTAGGAGGGTTCCCTTTTCTCCACACCCTCTCCAGCATTTGTTATTTGTAGATTTTTTAATGGTGGCCATTCTGACCAGTGTAAGGTGGTACCTCATTGTAGTTTTTATTTGCATTTCTCTAATAATTAACAGTGTTGCGCATCTTTTCATGTGCCTTTTGGCCATCTGTATGTCTTCTTTGGAGAAATGTCTATTTAGCTCTAGAATGTAAAGTTTTCAGTATGTATATTTTCCTTGTTAAAGGAGTAGTACATATCCTCAGATTTTCAAAGGAGTCCTTGTCTGAAATGTTAAAAACCAATTCCTTGTAATCTAAAATATCTCCCTACCTCAAACAATGAATGACTGATGACTGAGCAGGGTAGAAGTAGATCTGATAGTCTCTTGTAGTACCTTGTTTGGGTGCTTGTACCTAAGGATCCTGATATCCAGAGAACTTGCCGTAAATCAACATTCATTTGGAGTTTGGATGCCATCCCCAAGGACTGGCCTGGTCACTATCATTCTAGCAAAATCCTTTTTCAAGGTCACACATATATGAATGAATATTAAGGATTGAATATTAAATATTAAGGATTTGTAGAGAATGAGAGAAAGGATGTATGGCATAAAGAGAAAGCTCTGCAGGGTGTGGTGGAATTTAATAAAGGCATTGATAAGGTAGAACGGATCCTGTCATGTTTCATTTTTCTATGTAGAGTGATTGCCTTTGGAAGAGTGAGGTGGACAATGGGTTTGGGAGAGGGGATGGAAGTGACAGTTGTACATGCTGCTGAAGTGAGGTAAGCATCGGCAGTACCCCTGCCCTGCCCAGGGCTGGGAATGTTGGTATCACCTCAAGTTCTGGAGGTGTCTGCATCTGTCTGCAGAACAACTGCTCATCTCTAGACTTAATGGGAATCCCCTATCTGCACATGATTTGTGTTTTTTTTTTTCCTTGGAACAGGGGGACAGTTTACTCTTCATATAGGGTGAAAGGACATGTCTATTGATGCTGGCAACATCATGGAATTTCTGGAACAAGCAAGAGTATAGTCTATAACTCAGGAGATGTGAAGCAGGCTGCGGTCTCAAAAAGATATTTTGTAAATGGAGAAAGAATATTTTTGGATGTTTAAAGAACTAGATAATACATGCTTTTCTATGATAAAGGTAGTCCATCCCTGTTTATTTACTTTTATAGAGCTTTACTCTCTACCTAGCCTAAAACAGATTAATTTTCTCAAGCCACATTAAGAAAAATAAAGTCTAAAAAATTCCTTTACTTGCACTAAGAAAGGAGACTCATGTTTAACAAGTGCCTATGATATGGCATACTGTAGGAAAAGAATGATCACATTCTAATCCTAGTGAATTCTCACAATCCTGTTCTTGTATGATGCCCAGAGTGGAAATAACAAAACAGAGAGGTAAGTCAGGTTCTCCTGTGACACACAGCCTGTAAGTGACGGAGCTGAGAATCAAACCCAGCTCCCAGTGGGTTTGTCCAGTGAACCATTCATTGCTTGACACCTAATTAAGTAGAATTCCAAGTAGGAGAGAGATATTCCCTGTGGAATTGAGTAGAGGAATTAATGCTGCAAGAAGAACTGTCAGCATTTTATTATGGAGCAAAGTTTCACATAAAGCCCCTTCTCAAGTGCACCAAACTGAGCTTTAATGGCATTCCTATTTTGATAGTGTACCCAACTGGAAAGCTATGAAAGTGACACCGCATTTTCCTACTGTAGGATTAACTATCATTATGAAAACTAATTAATAAATATTTTATGGGCAGAGTAACTTAACATACTGTCACAATAGGTTATCACACTCAATTATTATTCATCTATTCACTAATACCTGTTTATTGATAGACTATATGAGCTCTGTAGTAGGTGCTGGGAAAACCACAGTGGAAAAAAACCAGACTTAGTCCAATATGCATTATTTAATGGAAAAGCCCATTTCATTTGAATTTTTCTATTTTCTGATAACATAAATTATTCTTAACGACTTTAGGGCATTGCAGGAGTAGTCCTCACCTCATGCAGGCACAGAAAATAGCAGTGCAATGCTGTTAAGTGTGAGCTCAAGGACCAGAATCAATGCAGAACAAGAATATTGCCATTCATTCACTACTTGGCCTTATATCTCACTGTGCCATCCAGAGCTGTAGGGATGTGAATGTGGCAGATTTCAAATCAGCAATTCGAGCAAACAAAATGAGTCCTGGATTTCCACTGTGCAGTGCCCTACATAAAAAGATGATAGGCTAATATTTAATTAATTGAACCAATGTTAATAAAAAACTTTAAGGGGAAGAGATTATGACTTCTCCTTCCAATAGTCACATGCTGCCACTGAGAACTAGAAAAGCTGGATAGAATATTTTCAAATGCATACGTTTGAAAGCACTTCAGGCATTCGTTAAGTCGAACCTGATATTCACCTGTTTTTCCCTTTATAAAAAAATCTGCCAGTTTTTAAGTGGCAAATCTAGACGCTGAGACGCTGAACAGAGCTTTGGGAAGTCACTTTTGATGTGAAGATAAAATCTGTAAAATCAAAATGACTTACAGTGGGCCCAGCAAAATTAAAGAAACAAGGCCGATACCTACAGGTATGCTGGAAAAATAGTTATTATTTTATTTAAAAAACCCTAAGCTTATGAATGTGTTGGAGCATTCAGCCCCCTGCCCTCCCCGCACCCCCACCCCCAGCACAGTTGTATTGCAAAGAAGAAATACCAGGCTATCTGTAGCCAGTTTATTATGTTAACTTCATAAAAATATGTATTTACCTTATAAAATAAAAATACTAATTTATAAGTAAGCATTAAAAGACACACAAAACTGGAAAAATAGTGGCAGGCTACGTGATGGGCGACAGCTGGTATTTTATATTATGAATTTTACAAAGCATTCAGGCAAAAAGCAAACACGTTAATAAGAAAATTTTGCACCGAAAATTGGAAATCACAATGGGAAAAATACAAATGGCAGTTAAATGACAAGCCTTCAATAAATGCTTTTAAATAAGTGGATGGATAAATGAAATATTTTATTGGCCATAAATTTGGCACAAAATAGGCACTAAATATTTTAAGTGAGTAAATGCAAAAATGAAATATACACTGGCAATAGATCTACAAAACGCAAAATAAAACAAGGTTTTGCCTTTTTTATACGTCAAGACAAAAGAAGTTTACATGTTAATATCCAATGCGAGCAGAAGGGAGAAAAAACTGACATCCTCAGACTTTACTTGTTGAGAATATAGTCTATTAAAAATACTATAGAGATAAATTTGCATGTAGTTATGAAAATCATATATACCTTTAGGAACCAATAATTACATTTATTTTATAAAACTCTGAAAGCATATTCAGTGGAAGATAATTCATAACATACTAAATTTGGTTAGAATTTAAATGTCAAATGAGATTATTTAAATAAACTCTTGTGTAGTCAAGAGTTTAGAAGGATATATAAAGATACTGAAAAATCTTCACAAGGTAATATTAAATGAAAATTAAAAATAAGGATAGCATAATCTTAATTACATTTTATTTGCATATGTTATATGCATTCATAAAAGACTAGAAGGATAAATATCTTCATGTTATCTGTGTTTATATCTGGATCATGGAATTGCTGTTGGTTGTGTGCACGTTCAGAGTTCTTTATGTCTTTCAAGTGTTCATAATGAACATATTTTGGGTAATAAAAAGAGATACTTCTATAAATGTTATAAATGTATAATAAAACAGAGATGGTGAGGTGGGCAGAATTTCAGTGCACATTTGTTTTTACTCTCTCAGGTTTGCCTGGGGCTCTGCTGAGATGTAGACACGTTATGTTTTATGTCCAAGTGGTGATGGATTTGTGTATAAAATTATTTCTTCAAATGCCCTTACAAGTCATTATACCCAATTGCCACAAGGTAAAGAAATAGTCTTTGGAATAGTGAGAGTTGACATTCCTGAGCCAAGTTAGGACCAGGCAACATCCTAAGAATGTTACATGGGTTATCACATTTCAGCCACACAACAGGTCTAAGAGGTACATCTTATAATCATGCCCATTTTTCAGATGGGGAAACGTGGACTTAAGTCAATTGCATTAAGTTCAGTTAGCTAGTACCTGGATTTCCCGATGCTCCCGTGAGGAAAGCTTACGAACATTCTTTCTCTTTTGGAAATTTAGTAAATCACTTCCTTCACTTTTTCAAACTTGGGGCTGATCTTGCAGCGTGTCTGAAGAGAGCTGACAAAGCTGGAGGAGAGTAATCCAAAATGACATGGCTGCCTCAGATCTCTCTGCCTCGGAATTCACAAAGGGAGACTGAAGCCAGTTTGCTCAGGAACTGCACGTAGGAGGCACTGCCTTGTCAAAGAGCTGTCAAATAATTCCAAGAGACATCTGCCAAAATAATGGGCCAGCAATCTGGCATTCTCACGACCACATGAGGAAGAAAAGTGTTTCTCTCTCATACAGAGCTACTGAATTCTTATTTTTAACATTTTAAGTGTGATAAATAATTCTACCTTCTAAGTCAGAAGGGCTAGGCATGTGAGCTTCAATCCTGTATATGTTTCTTATACATGGGTTCTTGTTTGGGGAAAACGTTACCTTCCTTCAGAATAAATGTTAAAGTTTCTCAACTCAAGTGTGTACAACCTCTGTGTTTCTCCTTTCTGGTTGAGTTAGACAATTAGTAGTGGCTAAATTAATATTAGAGCATACTACAGTACTGAATTGAGGGCATCTGAGTATAGAGACTTGAAGCTATATAACTATTTTCCTTTCTTTTTTGAAATTAATATGCTGCGGTCAATTAAAATCCCAGGAAACTTGAAAAGAAAAAAAAAAACCTACGTAATAGCTGAAAAAAAACAAAAGCAGTCATTTGTTCCCTCCTGAGTTCATTCAGCAAGTATTTACTGAAAATTTACTGTATTAGATGCTGGGGATACAGATGAATAATCCAAGGATCTTGTTAGGCAGGAGCTCAGAGTCCAGATAAAGACACAAAACTGAAAACTAATAATTTAACATAAAACGTAGCCTCAAACCTTGTTTAGAATGAGGGTGATTATAAACACACACATACAGTGAGAAAAAAACTTACGATGCAGAAGAGCAGAAGTAGGGTCACTTAACCATTTGGGGAACAGAAGGAAGGAGGGGATGGGAAAGAGGAAGGGGGAGACAGAGAGAGACAGGGAGGGGGAAGATAGGGTATGTGTATTCTATAGGGCACTTAGACCTGATGCATTCAAATCCTTTACAAGGATATGCATATTCTTTGACCCAGAAACTCTGCCTTTAGGAATTTATACTGAGGAAACAGTCCTGGATATTCACAAAGATTTAGCTATGTTTCACTGTTATTTATAGTAGCATGGAATTACAAATAAGTAATATGACCCTAAATAATGTTTTTAATATGATATAACCATAAAATGTATATTATTCTATTATTTCCCATGATGCTTGAAAAGAACAGATAATAGCATGTAAAAAAAAAACCAATAAATAGCCTTAAAGTGAAAGAGCATGCCCTATTATAATATCCCTTTTGTAAAAAAATATATAGTACATAAATACTCTGAAAGTTCTCTATTCAAAGATTCATAATTTGTCCAAATTTCTGAAATATGTTGTGTCTTACAATTGATGTCAAAACATTTTTGGCAGCCACTAAACAAGGGAGAGCATTGAGACATGGTTGTTGTTATCTGCTCATGCAGGAAACTCATGGTGTCTAAGGAGAATTTGTTGATTGATTATCACTTCAGTTAAGTTCATTGGTAGCATCTCAAGTATTTATAAGTTAAATATGGATTCTTAATTATTGCTAAATATATCTTCCACAATATTACAGTGGGATGAAACATTGAAATTAATAGTTATTTTAATACAGCAGACAGCCTGTCATACACAAAGTCATACAGTTAAGGAGTAAAACCACCACTTCAAAAAGGGTCTTTGGGGACTTCCCTGGTGGCTCAGTGGTTAAGAATCCGCCTGCCAATGCAGGGGACATGGGTTCAAGCCCTGGTCCGGGAAGAACCCACATGCCGCAGAGCAACTAAGCCCGTGCGCCACAACTATTGTGCCTGCACTCTAGAGCCTGCGAGCCACGACTACTGAGCCCACATGCCACAACTACTGAAGCCCGCGTGTGCCTAGAGCTCGTGCTCTGCAACAAGAGAAGCCACCGCAATGAGAACCCTGCACACCGCAACGAAGAGGAGCCCCTGCTCACCGCAACTAGAGGAAGCTCGTGTGCAGCAACGAAGACCCAACGCAGGCAAAAATAAAAAATACGTAAATAAATAAATTTATTTTTTAAAAAAAGGATCTTTGAAATTTGCTAAGAGAGTATATAATCTTAGGTGTTCTCAACACACACACACACACACACACACACACACACACACTGAAAGGTAACTGTGAAGTGAAGCTAATTAACCTGATTTTGATTGTGGTAATCATTTCACAATGTTTACATGTATCAAATGGTCACTTTACAGACTTTATACTTTTTTCAATTACACCTCAATAAAGCTAGGGGAAAAAGGGATCCTGGAATTTTTAAAGATGTCACTCAGGTGCCAAACATCTGTCAAAATTTTCCATCAGACTTGCTAGGAAAGTTTTTTAATATTCTGTACTGTTATTCAGTTTAAACAAAACAAAACTAGGCCTTTAATGAATTTTGAAATGGAGTTGAAGCTCCAGTAACCTTTGATTTTCCTTGAAATTGCATTAATGATCATAAAGGGCCTCAAAAGATCAAGCACCTGTCAGGAATTAGGAAAAGCAGTGTGCTTTCGTGATACTTACACCATGGTCTGTGGCCAAAGTGATTCACACAATTTTTAGTCTCGGAGGGTGAAGGAGGTTTAGATTCAAACTTCGTGGTATGAAAGAAGAAAATGTTATAATATGTATTAATAATGTATTCAGTATTTTTCTCAGCAAAGTTTTTCTCTCTGCATTAAAATTTCTTTTTCCCCCTAAAAAGCTGTTATTGAATTTTTAAGTGGTTATATAAAGTGGCATATTAGAATATAGATGTGAGAATTAAGAAAATATATTTTATTTATATTCATTACATATACAGTCATACTTTCTTCACACCCACATAGCTAAAATATTGTAATACCATATACCAAAAATGTATCTCATAATAAAATTTAAATTGGTTTTTCAGTTTTTTCTTTTCTTCTTCATAGTGTTCTAAATTACTTTCACAATTTAAAGTTATTCAAATTAATACTTATCTAATCTTTTAAAATTTATATTCTCCTATAAACCAGCTTTAATTTTTTCACATTAACCTTATAACATCACTTTGATCCCTTATTTCTATAATTTCTAATTATAGAAATTAATGCAAATTTCTATAATTTCTATGAAAGTACAGAAATTATAAAGCTATAAAACTATTATAAAACATAGAAATGATAAAACCATGTTATTCCTTTAACACTTGATTGTTGCATTTATCTCTTCTCATAGAGTATAACATTTTGCATTTTCTGTTTACTCATCCTTAAATAAGAGGAGGTAACTTATACATGGTATCTACCTAAAAATATTCTCTTTGGATTCTCTCTTTGTTCAAACTGCTTTAAAAACATTGATCTTATCATCTCTGGAGTTCAGCAATGTATGTAGGAAGTGCAGAGGAGACAAAGCCAGGGCGACTCAACAAGGAAGATCCATTTGGTGAGTTCCTGGCTGTTTCTTTTTTTTTTTTTAAAAACCATTTTTTTAAAAAACAAATTATTTATTTATTTATGTTTGGCTGTGTTGGGTCTTCGTGGCTGTGCACAGGCCTTCTGTAGTTGTGGCGAGTGGGGGCTACTCTTTGTTGCGGTGCGCGGGCTTCTCATTTCGGTGGCTTCTCTTGTTGCGGAGCACGGGCTCTAGGTGTGTGGGCTTCAGTAGTTGTGGCTCACAGGCTCTAGAGCACAGGCTAAGTAGTTGTGGCGCACGGGCTTAGTTGCTCTGAGGCATGTGAGATCTTCCCGGACCAGGGCTTGAGCCTGTGTCCCCTGCCTTGGCAGGTAGATTCTTAACCACTGTGCCACTAGGGAAGTCCTGTGGCTGTTTCTTGACGCCTCTGGGACAAGGGTCTGGCTTTCTGTTCATCATTCCAAAGCCCAGGTTAGAATTCGAGTATAGCAGATCTGACCTCCCTTCTCAGTCCCCCTGTTTTCCTACTTGACTTGGTGTTGTTGCAAAATATAAGTTTTCCAATTTTAAGCCATCCTCACATTCCTGAGATGAACTCTACTTGATCATGGTACATAGGTCTTTTGCTGTTTAAATCTATTTTCTGGTATTTTATTTACAAATTTTCCTTCTACATTCCTAAGTGAGTTTTGTCTATTTATTTCTGATGATTGCCATGTTTTGGCTTCAAGGTTTCTGTAGTTTCAGAAAATGAATTGAATAGTCTTTCATCTTTTCCTGTGCACAAAAGAAAATTATACAGAATTGAAATTGCCTGTTCTTTGAAAATATGAAATAAATTTTCCTCAAAACTATGAAAGGATCTCTGGTGAAATAACTATTTTTATATGATTTTAAGGTATATAGACTTGTAGGAGACAGAGATATATGGCTGTATGTAAACCCAAGTAAGAAATTCAGTTCATAATAATGTTAAGCTGCCAGTTTTGCTGAAATCATTTTGAGTGATTTTTGATTTGTTCTTATTTCTCTATACTTACCAAATTATGTATTGTGAGCATGTTATAGGTATAACAAAAAGTTAAAATATATTAACAAAGCTTATAGATTCCTGTATTACTTAACACTTAACTCAGATGTGCTTTCTGAGCCTTCAAAGTAACTATTCCAGTCAATTTTCAATTTTATGTAATACTGATATATATATATATATCTGAAGCAGAGCACTAAACTTATTCTGCATAACTTGGCACATAGTTTCTTTTCACAAAATCAACCATCAAGAAAACTTCACTAAAAGCCTTATTACATAAAAATAATTCACTTTAAACATGATGAATATTGTTAAAGTGCCAATATTAGAAGAGCTGTGTAAAGTCCCACCTGTTTGTTTGATGGATCATAAGTCTAAGAAACATGGACTTGCAATATATTGAGAAGGAAATTGACATACCTTTTTGGTGGAGTGTCTTTAAAGTATAAGATTAAATAGAGAGCAGTTTTTTTCCCCAGAAAATAATTCCTCAGAGAAGAGGTAGATACCTTAGATGCAATTTATTAATAAGTGTTTCATTTCACAAGTTGATTTATAAGTTTATTGCAATCCTAATCAAAATTCCAATTTATATGGCAGTGTAAAGGTTCAAAAAAGCCTAGACAAGGTGGGAGGGCTTTCCCTATCAATTTTCAACATTTATTAAAATGTTATAGTAATTAAGGCTGTGTACTATTAGCACAGAGCTAGACACATCAGAATAAAGGAGCAAGAAATAGATCCATGCATATATGCATACTTAATAAATATGAGTCTTTAATAAATGATGCTGGGGCAATTAGATAACTATATGGAAAAAATGATATTGGACTACACAAAATCAGTGGGTGCATACAGACCTAAACGGGAAATGCAAACTATAGGCTTTTGGAAGATAATATAGAAGAATATCTTTATTAACTTGGAGATACAGAAAGATATCTTAGATAAGATAAAGATGTCTATATATTAAGGAAAATGATAAATCCAACTACAGTAAAATTCAGTGTTTCTGATTGTCACAAAATATCATGAAGAGGTATAAGCCAAAGAATGGGAGGGACTATTTTACAGAACAGATAACCAATAAAGGACTTGCATGTGGAATATTTACAGATCAATGTTTTTTAAAAAGAACAAAGCAATAGAAATCTGGACCAAATATTTGAATGGGTACTTCACAAAAGAGTAAATCTAAATGATCAATAAAAATAGGTTAACGTACTCAACTTCAATAGTAAATCCAATTTAAAATGATAACCACCAGATTGGCAAACGTTAAAAATGAGGATGTAGAGCAATAGGAATTATCATATGCTGCTGTATAATGTGCAAATTGGTGTAACAACTTTGGAAAACAGTTTAGCATTTTCTAGTAAATCTAACGACATGCATACCTTATAACCTAGCAGTTTTATTCCTGGGAGTGCATCTGAGAGAAATATATGCCCAAGTGTTAGAAGATATGCATGGAGATGTTCCCAGCAGCATTTTTTGCAATAAATAAAAACTCAAAACAACTAAAATCCATCAATAGTAAACTGGATAACTAACTTGCAGAGTTTTGCAGAATGGCGTTTATATAATGGAGTAATCAATAAAAGTGAAGCATTAGAGCAACATGCAACAACACAAATGAATTTTACAAATAAAATATGGAAAAAAGGACTCGAGCCACTAAAGAATACATACATTTATATGAAGTTTTTTTTAATACAGCAGATTTTATTTGTTTTTTTATACATATTAGTATATATATATGTAAATCCTAATCTCCCAATTCATCCCACCACCACCCCATTCCCCACCCCCGGCTTTCCCCCCTTGGTGTTCATACATTTGTTCTTTACATCTGTGTCTCTGTTTCTGCCTTGCAAACCTGTTTATCTGTACCGTTTTTCTAGATTCCACATATGTGCGTTAATATCTGATATTTGTTTTTCTCTTTCTGACTTACTTCACTCTGTATGACAGTCTGTAGGTCCATCCACGTCTCTACAAATGACACAAGTTTGTTCCTTTTTATGGCTGAGTAATATTCCATTGTATATATGTACCACATCTTCTCTATCCATTCGTCTGTCAGTCGGCATTTGCTTTTATGACCTGACTATTGTAAATAAGGCTGCAATGAACATTGGGGTGCATGTGTCTTTTTGAATTATGGTTTCCTCTGGGTATATGCCCAGTAGTGGGATTGCTGAGTCATATGGTTATTTTACTGTTAGTTTTTTAAGAAACCTCCATACTGTTCTCCATAGTGGCTGTATCAATTTACATTCCCACCAACAGTGAAAGAGGGTTCCTTTTTCTCCACACCCTGCATTTGTTGTTTCTGATGCCCATTCTAACTGGTGTGAGGTGATACTTCATTGTAGTTTTGATTTGCATTTCTCTAATAATTAGTGATGTTGAGCACCTTTTCATGTGCCTCTTGGCCATCTGTGTGTCTTCTTTGCAGAAATGTCTATTTAGGTCTCTGCCCATTTTTTGATTGGGTTGCTTGTTTTTTTAACTATTGAGCTGCATGAGCTGTTTATATATTTTGGAAATTAATTCTTTGTCCATTAATTGGTTTGTAAATATTTTCTCCCCTTCTGAGGGTTGTCTTTTCATCTTGTTTATAGTTTCCTTTGCTGTGCAAAAGCTTTTAAGTTTCATTAGGTCCCTTTTGTTTATGTTTGTTTTTATTTCCATTACTCTAGAAGGTGGGTCAAAAAAGACCTTGCTGTGATTTATGTCAAAGAGTGTTCTTCCTATGTTTTCCTCTAAGAGTTTTATAGTGTCCGGTCTTACATTTAGGTTTCTAATCCATTTGGAGTTTTATTTTTGTGTATGATGTTAGGGAGTGTTCTAATTACTTTCTTTTACATGTAGCTGTCCAGTTTTACAAGCACCACTTATTGAAGAGACTGTCTTTTCTCCATTGTATATCCTTGCCTCCTTTGTTGTAGATTAGTTGACCATAGGTGTGTGAGTTTAATCTCTGGGCTTTCTGTCCCATTCCATTGATCTATATTTCTGTTTCTGTTTCAGTACCATATTGTCTTGATTACTGTAGCTTTGTAGTATAATATGAAGTCAGGGAGTCTGATTCCTCCAGCTCCGTTTTTTTTTCCTTCAAGATTGCTTTGGCTATTTGGGGTCTTTCGTGTTTCCATTACAAATTTAAGATTTTTTGTGTTCTAGTTCTGTGAAAAATGCCATTGGTAGTTTGTTAGGGATTGCATTGAATCTATAGATTGCTTTGGGTAGTATAGTCATTTTCACAATGTTGATTCTTCCAATCCAAGATAATGGTATATCTCTCCATGTGTTTGTGTCATCTTTGATTTCTTTCATCAGTGTCTTACAGTTTTCTGAGTACAGGTCTTTTACCTCCTTAGGTAGGTTTATTCCTAGGTATTTTATTATTTTTTTGTTGCAATGGTGAATGGGATTGTTTCCTTAATTTCTCTTTCTGATCTTTCATTGTTAGTGTATAGGAATGCAAGAGATTTCTGTTCATTAATTTTGTATCCTGCAACTTTGCCACATTCATTGGTTAGTTTTAGTAGTTTTCTGGTGGCATCCTTAGGATTCTCTATGTAGAGTATCATGTCATCTGCGAACAGTGACAGTTTTATTTCTTCTTTTCCAGTTTGTATTCCTTTTATTTCTTTTTCTTCTCTGATTGCCATGGCTAGGACTTCCAAAACTGTGTTGAATGATAGTGGTAAGAGTGGACATCCTTGTCTTGTTCCTGATCTTAGAGGAAAATGCTTTCATTTTTTCACCATTGAAAATGATGTTTGCTGTGGGTTTGTCGTATATAGCCTTTATTATGTTGAGATAGGTTCCCTCTATGCCCACTTTCTGGAGAGTTTTTATCATAAATGGGTGTTGAATTTTCTCAAAAGCTTTTTCTGCATCTATTGAGACGATCATGTGGTTTTTATTCTTCAACTTGTTAATATGGTGTATCGCATTGATTGATTTGTGTATATTGAAGAATCCTTGCCTCCCTAGGGTAAATCCCACTTCATCATGGTGTATGATCCTTTTAATGTGTTGTTGGATTCTGTTTGCTAGTATTTTGTTGAGGATTTTTGCATCTATATTCATCAGTGATATTGGTCTGTAATTTTCTTTTTTTGTCGTATCTTTTTTTTTTTTTTTAACATCTTTATTGGGGTATAATTGCTTTACAATGGTGTGTTAGTTTCTGCTTTATAACAAAGTGAATCAGTCATACATAAACATATGTTCCCATATGTCTTCCCTGTTGCGTCTCCCTCCCTCCCACCCTCCCCATCCCACCCCTCCAGGCTGTCACAAAGCACCGAGCCAATATCCCTGTGCCATGCGGCTGCTTCCCACTAGCTATCTACCTTACTGCGTTTGTTAGTGTGTATATGCCCATGACTCTCTCTCGCCCTGTCACAGCTCACCCTTCCCCCTCCCCATAACCTCAAGTCCGTTCTCTAAGAGGTCTGCGTCTTTATTCCTGCTTTACCCCTAGGTTCTTCATGACATTTTTTTCTTAAATTCCATATATATGTGTTAGCATACGGTATTTGTCTTTTTCTTTCTGACTTACTTCACTCTGTATGACAGACTCTAGGTCTATCCACCTCATTACAAATAGCTCAATTTCGTTTCTTTTTATGGCTGAGTAATATTCCATTGTATATATGTGCCACATCTTCTTTATCCATTCATCCGATGACGGGCACTTAGGTTGTTTCCATCTCCAGGCTATTGTAAATAGAGCTGCAATGAACATTTTGGTACATGACTCTTTTTGAATTTTGGTTTCCTCAGGGTATATGCCCAGTAGTGGGATTGCTGGGTCATATGGTAGTTCTATTTGTAGTTTTTTAAGTAACCTCCATACTGTTCTCCATAGTGGCTGAACCAATTCACATTCCCACCAGCAGTGCAAGAGTGTTCCCTTTTCTCCACACCCTCTCCAGCATTTATTGTTTCTAGATTTTTTGATGATGGCCATTCTGACTGGTGTGAGATGATATCTCCTTGTAGTTTTGATTTGCATTTCTCTAATGATTAATGATGTTGAGCATTCTTTCATGTGTTTGTTGGCAGTCTGTATATCTTCTTTGGAGAAATGTCTATTTAGGTCTTCTGCCCATTTTTGGATTGGGTTGTTTGTTTTCTTGTTATTGAGCTGCATGAGCTGCTTGTAAATTTTGGAGATTAATCCTTTGTCGGTTGCTTCATTTGCAAATATTTTCTCCCATTCTGAGGGTTGTCTTTTGGTCTTGTTTATGGTTTCCTTTGCTGTGCAAAAGCTTTGAAGTTTCATTAGGTCCCATTTGTTTATTTTTGTTTTTATTTCCATTACTCTAGGAGGTGGGTCAGAAAGGATCTTGCTTTGATTTATGTCATAGAGTGTTCTGCCTATGTTTTCCTCTAAGAGTTTGATAGTTTCTGGCCTTACATTTAGGTCTTTAATCCATTTTGAGCTTATTTTTGTGTATGGTGTTAGGGAGTGATCTAATCTCATACTTTTACATGTACCTGTCCAGTTTTCCCAGCACCACTTATTGAAGAGGCTGTCCTTTCTCCATTGTACATTACTGCCACCTTTATCAAAGATAAGGTGTCCATATGTGCATGGGTTTATCTCTGGGCTTTCTATCCTGTTCCATTGATCTATCTTTCTGTTTTTGTGCCAGTACCATACCGTCTTGATGACTGTAGCTTTGTAGTATAGTCTGAAGTCAGGGAGCCTGATTCCTCCAGTTCCTTCTTTCGTTCTCAAGATTGCTTTGGCTATTCGGGGTCTTTTGTGTTTCCATACAAATTGTGAAATTTTTTGTTCTACTTCTGTGAAAAATGCCAGTGGTAGTTTGATAGGGATTGCATTGAATCTATAGATTGCTTTGGGTAGTAGAGTCATTTTCACAATGTTGATTCTTCCAATCCAAGAACATGGTATATCTCTCCATCTCTTTATATCATCTTTAATTTCTTTCATCAGTGTCTTATAATTTTCTGCATACAGGTCTTTTGTCTCCTTAGGTAGGTTTATTCCTAGATATTTTATTCTTTTTGTTGCAATGGTAAATGGGAGTGTTTTCTTGATTTCACTTTCAGATTTTTCATCATTAGTATATAGGAATGCCAGAGATTTCTGTGCATTAATTTTGTATCCTGCCACTTTACCAAATTCATTGATTAGCTCTAGTAGTTTTCTGGTAGCATCTTTAGGGTTCTCTATGTATAGGATCATGTCATCTGCAAACAGTGACAGCTTTACTTCTTCTTTTCCAATTTGGATTCCTTTTATTTCCTTTTCTTCTCTGATTGCTGTGGCTAAAACTTCCAAAACTATGTTGAATAATAGTGGTGAGAGTGGGCAACCTTGTCTTGCTCCTGATCTTAGTGGAAATGCTTTCAGTTTTTCACCATTGAGGATGATGTTTGCTGTGGGCTTGTCATATATGGCCTTTATTATGTTGAGGAAAGTTCCCTCTATGCCTACTTTCTGCAGGGTTTTTATCATAAATGGGTGTTGAATTTTGTCAAAAGCTTTCTCTGCATCTATTGAGATGATCATATGGTTTTTCTCCTTCAATTTGTTAATATGGTTTATCACATTGATAGATTTGTGTATATTGAAGAATCCTTGCATTCCTGGAATAAACCCCACTTGATCATGGTGTATGATCCTTTTAATGTGTTGTTGGATTCTGTTTGCTAGTATTTTGTTGAGGATTTTTGCATCTATATTCATCAGTGATATTGGTCTGTAATTTTCTTTTTTTGTCGTATCTTTGCCTGGTTTTGGTATCAGGGTGATGGTGGCCTCATAGAGTGAGTTTGGGAGTGTTCCTTCCTCTGCCACTTTTTGGAAGAGTTTGAGAAGGATGGCTGTTAGCTCTTCTCTAAATGTTTGATAGAATTCACCTGGGAAGGCATCTGGTCCTGGACTTCTGTTTGTTGGAAGGTTTTTAATCACAGTTTCAATTTCATTTCTTGTGATTGGACCGAAAATAGAAATATTTTCGATTTCTTCCTGGTTCAGTCTTGGAAGTTTATACCTTTCTAAGAGTTTGTCCATTTCTTCCAGGTTGTCCATTTTATTGGCATAGGGTTGCTTGTAGTAGTCTCTTAGGATGCTTTGTATTTCTGCGGTGTCCATTGTATGTTCTCCTTTTTCATTTCTAATTTTATTGATTTGAGTCCTCTCCCTCTTTTTCTTGATGAATCTGGCTAATGGTTTACCAATTTTGTTTGTCTTCTCAAAGAACCGGCTTTTAGTTATATTGATCTTTGCAATTGTTATCTTTGTTTCTATTTCATTTATTTCTTCTCTGATTTTTATGATTTGTTTCCTCTACTAACTTTGGGTTTTGTTTGTCCTTCTCTCTCTAGTTCCTTTAGGTGTAAGGTTAGATTGTTTATTTGAGATTTTTCTTGTTTCTTGAGGTAGGATTGTATTGCTATAAACTTCCCTCCTAGAACTGCTTTTGCTGCATCCCGTAGGTTTTGGATCATCGTGTTTTTGTGGTCATTTTTCTCTAGGTATGTTTTGATTTCCTCTTTGATTTCTTCAGTGATCTCTTGGTTATTTAGTAATGTATTGTTTAGCCTCCATGTATTTGTGTTTTTTATGTTTTTCTCCCTGTAATTTCTTTTTTTAAAATTTATTTTATTTATTTTTGTCTGCATTGGGTCTTTGTTGCTGCCCGAGGGCTTTCTCTAGTTGTGGCAAGCATGGGCTACTCTTCATTGTGACGCATGGGCTTCTCATTGCAGTGGCTTCTCTTATTCTGGAGCATGGGTTGTAGGCACGTGGGCTTCAGTAGTTGCAGCATGTGGGCTCAGTAGTTGTGGCTTGCGGTCTCTGGAGCACAGACTCAGCAGTTGTGGTGCACGGGCTTAGTATCTCCACCACGTGGGATCTTCCCGCACCAGGGCTTGAACCCTTGTCCCCTGCATTGGAAGGTGGACTCTTACCCACTACACCACCAAGGAAGCCCCCTGTAATTTATTTCTAATCTCATAGCATGTGGTTGGAAAAGATGCTTGATATGATTTCAGTTTTCTTAAATTTACCGAGGTTTGATTTGTGACCCAAGATGTGATCTTTCCTGGAGAATGTTCCATGAGCACTTGAGAAGAAAGTGTAATCTGCTGTTTTCATGTGGAGTATCCTATAAATATCAATTAAATCTATCTGGTCAACTGTGTCATTTAAAGCTTGTGTTTCCTTATTAATTTTCTGTCTGGATGATCTGTCCATTGGTGTAAGTGAGGTTTTAAAGTCCCCCACTGTTATTGTGTTACTGTTGGTTTCCTCTTTTATAGCTGTTAGCATTTGCTTTATATATTGAGGTGCTCCTCTGTTGGGTGCATATATATTTATAATTGTTATATCTTCTTCTTGGATTGATCCCTTGATCATTATGTAGTGTCCTTCTTTGACTCTTGTAATATTCCTTATTTTAAAGTCTATTTTATCTTGATATAAGTATTGCTACTCCAGCTTTATTTTGATTTCCATTTGTATGGAGTATCTTTTTCCAACCCCTATATGAAATTTAAAACATGAAAAACTAAACTGTCTCATCAGGGGATGCTCCTGTGGTTTAAAACCAAAAAGAAAACCAAGGAAGTTGTTAATTAGGGTTATGATACTGGTTACTTCATTTGGAGGGGGAAGGGAGTGATGGGAAGACACATGCAGAGGTCATAGGGGTACAGGAAGTGTTCCATCTGTGACTGCATGGTGGTTACACAGGGACTCACATAATAAATATTCATCATTTAGCCTTCATGTACTATTCTGTGTATATTTCACCTAAATAAATAAATAGAGAGAGAAAGAAAAGAAAAAGAAAGAATAGGAAAAATTTTCTTTGCTTACTAATTCCTGGACCAGTTTAAATCCCATGGGAAATATCTATTCCTTGAAGATTTGATAAATTCACTCATGCAAATCTCTGGACTTAGATTTTCTTTTAAAAGCAAGCAATTCATTGATAATCTCACCTTTTTCCTTAATATATATTTATCTGCTTGGGTGTCTACTTCTTGAAATGATTATTTGCATTTCCCAAAAATGTTATTTTGGGGAGTGATTTTTCAATTGTATTACCACAAAGTTCAGCAACACTCATCTATTTTAGATTTTGTATATGGGTTTATGATTCCTGTCTTTTGGCCATTCCTCAGTGTTACTCCTTATATATCTAATATTCCCTCAATTGATAGGAATTTCCAGTTTTTGCTACTACAAACATTGTTGTGAAAAGCATCCTTGTGCATATACTTTCACCTACTTGTGTCTTCATTTCTGTATGTTTTGCACATATTTCAATTCACACTATGACTGTTAATGTATGAGGGTATCCATTTTCCTTACATCCTCATTGAATCTTAATATTACTACACTGTTTAATTTTGCCAGTTTGATCAGTAAAAATTGAATTATTTTGTAACTTACATTTTCCTAATTGGCAGCAAGCTTAAAACTTTTTTTGAACACTTATTGTCCATTTCTATTTCCCCTTACATGAATTTGTTTTACCCACTTTTTTTCCTGATTTATATTTTTACTATGAATTTGCAATTTGGTGAAGAAGAATATTAACTCTTTGTCTGTATGCATGTTAAAATTTTCTCCACCATATCAGCTCTTTTGTTTTTTAATGTCATTTTTTAAGTGTTTGGTGTCTTCTGCAACAGAAGATTTTGTATTTTATATAAGAAGATATTTCTATTTTTTCATTTAAGACTTTGGATTATTTTCCTTTCTTAAGAAAGTTTCACTCATTTTATTTTTTAATTTTTTTGCGGTACACGGGCCTCTCACTGTTGTGACCTCTCCCGTTGCAGAGCACAGGCTCCAGACGCGCAGGCTCAGCGGCCATGGCTCACGGGCCCAGCTGCTCCGCGGCATGTGGGATCTTCCCGTACAGGGGCACAAATCTGTGTCCCCCGCATTGGCAGGCAGACTCTCAACCACTGCGCCACCAGAGAAGCCCATCACTCATTTTAAATCATGAAAATTTTACTTTATACTGTATCTATGTCTGTATCCATATCTATATCTATCTGGAATTTATTTCTCTCTGTGTTGTGATAGAGGGTATATATATTTTAAAAATATTTAAATATTTTCCTTTATTCATCAGTGTTTTCAGTATACATGTGGTCTTTTTTTTTTTCTTTTTGTGCTGGAAGAGGGATAATGAAGCTTTTAAAAGTATGGTTTTTGAAGTCATTTGGCCCAGTGACATGTTTGGTATGTGGATGGGAGAAAATCAACTATATTAATTTTCTCTTTTCAAATTCATCAGCCCCACTTTATCTTAAAAATAATTTTTTTTTTATTTCTGGCTGCACTGGGTCTTTATTGCTGTGCACGGGGTTTCTCTATTTGTGGTGAGCGGGAGCTACTCTTCATTGTGGTGTGTGGGCTTCTCATTGCGGTGGCTTCTCTTGTGGAGCACGGGCTCTAGGTGCGTGGGCTTCAGTAGTTGCAGCACGTGGGCTCAGTAGTTGCAGCACGTGGGCTCAGTAGTTACAGCACATAGGCTCTAGGGCATGTGGGCTTCAGTAGTTGTGGCGCGTGGGCTCAGTATTTGTGGCTCGTGGGCTCTAGAGTGCAGGCTCAGTAGTTGTGGCACACGGGCTTAAGTCGCTCCGCAGCATGTGTGATCTTCCTGGACCAGGGATCAAACATGTGTTCCCTGCCTTGGCAGGCAGATTTTTAACCACTGCACCACAAGGGAAGTCCCAGCCTTGCTTTATCTTTAAGATTTTGTTCCTACTTAAAATTTTCTTTAATTGCTAATAATGATAATCTTTTTCCTTGCTAATAAGGCACTTAGTAATCTGCTTTTCTTTCCACTAATTTTTGCCTTCACTGGAGCCATATATATTTTTTTAATTTTTATTGGAGTACAGTTGCTTTACAATGTTGTTAGTTTCTGCTGTGCAGCAAAGTGAATCAGTTATACGTATAAATATATCCGCTCTTTTTTAGATTTTCTTCCCATTTAGGTCACCATAGAGCACTGAGTAGAGTTCCCTGTGCTATACATTAGGTTCTCATTAGTTATCTATTTTCCATAGAAGTGTATATATGTCAATCCCAATCTCCCAATTCATCCCACCCCTCCTTCCCCCCTTGGTAACCGTAAGTTTGTTCTCTACATCTGTGACTATTTCTGCTTTGCAAATAAGTTCATCTGTACCATTTTTTAGATTCCATATATAAGCGCTATTTTATGATATTTGTTTTTCTTTTTCTGACTTACTTCATTCTGTATAACAGTCTCTATGTCCATCCATGTCTCTGGAAATGACACTGTTTCATTCCTTTTTATGGCTGAGTAATATTCCATTGTATATATGTAGCACACCTTCTTTATCCATTCCTCTGTCGATGGACATTTAGGTTGCTTCCATATTGTAGCTATTGTAAATAGTGCTGCAGTGAACATCAGGGTGCATGCATCCTTTTGAATTCTGGTTTCCTCTGGATATATGCCTAGGAGTGGAATTGCTGTCATATGGTAACTCTATTTTTAATTTTTTAAGGAACCACCATACTGTTCTCTGTAGTGGCTGTACCAGTTTACATTCTCACCAGCAGTGTAAGAGGGTTCCCTTTTCTCCACACCCTCTCCAACATTTATTGTTTGTAGATTTTTTAGTGATGGTCATTCTGACTGGTGTGAGCTGATACCTCATTGTAGTTTTGATTTGCATTTCTCTAATAATTAGTACTGTTGAGCATCTGTTCATGTTTGTTAGTCATCTGTATGTCTTCTTTGGAGAAATGTCTATTTAGATCTTGTGCCCATGTTTTGATTGGGTTGTTTGTTTTTTGATATTGAGCTGCATGAGCTGCTTGTATATTTTGGAAATTAGTCCCTTGTCAGTTCCTTTGTTAGCAAATATTTTCTCCCATTCTGAGGGTTGTCTTTTCATCTTGTTTATAGTTTCCTTTGCTGTGTAAAAGCTTTTAAGTTTCATTAGGTCCCATTTGTTTATTTTTGTTTTTATTTCCATTACTCTAGGAGGTGGGTCAAAAAAGATATTGCTGTGATTTATGTCAAAGAGTGTTCTTCCTATGTTTTCCTCTAAGAGTTTTATAGTGTCCGGTCTTACATTTAGGTCTCTAATCCATTTTGAATTTATTTTTGTGTATGGTGTTAGGAAGTGTTCTAATTTCATTCTTTTACATGTAGCTGTCCAGTTTTCCCAGCACCACTTATTGAAGAGACTGTCTTTTCTCCATTGTATATCCTTGCCTCCTTCATCATAGATTAGGTGACCATAGATGCATGGGTTTATCTCTGTGCTTTCTATCCTGTTCCATTGATCTATATTTCTGTTTTTGTGCCAGTGCCATACGTTTTGATTACTGTAGCTTTGTAGTATAGTCTGAAGTCAGGGAGCCTGGTTCCTCCAGCTCTGTTCTTCTTCCTTAGGATTGCTTTTGCTATTCAAGGTGGAGCCATAGTTTTTGATATGTAGTGTTATCTTTATCTTATTGCTAAGAATTCTATGATTTCCCTTTTTTTTTTTTTTTTTTGGCAGTACGTGGGCCTCTCACTGTTGCGGCCTCTCCCGTTGCGGAGCACAGGCTCCGGACGCGCAGGTTCAGCGGCCATGCCTCACGGGCCTAGCCGCTCCATGGTATGTGGGATCCTCCCGGACCGGGGCTCGAACCCATGTCCCCTGCATCGGCAGGTGGACTCTCAACCACTGCACCACCAGGGAAGCCCTGTGATTTCCCTTTTGATTTCTTTTAGAGCGAAGAGTTTTGTAGGAGAATGATTCTTATAGAAATGGTTGAGTATTTTTTAATTTTGTAAATAAATAAATAATTAAATAGGTTAATGTAATTGCATTCACCTCAGTCTTTAATACTTGCTTTGGAGGAATCACTGAGGGTGTTATCTGCCTTATACTTGCCTAATATGTGATTGCTTTGTATAAATGCTCCACGGGCATTAGAAAATAACTTTCCAAATCTCCTTGCGATTTATAATGTTTCATAGAGTTTATTGGCTGGATTTGTATTTGTCATCCATATCCTCATAGCCTTAATGCTTTATCCCTCAAAGAGTTAGAAAGGTATATTAAATCCTCTGACCACTATTGTAGAAAAGTACACATATTTTGGTTTTTTAATTTATATTATCCTTGCCATTATAACATTTAGACACTATAGCCAAAAGAACATTTCTTTCTGGTTATGAGAATTCTAAACTCTGGTCTTTCAAATGCTGTTGCAGACCAAATTGTTATAATTTTATAATGTTTTACTCCATGGTAGAACAACAAGAAAATATTTAAACTTTTCAAAAATTTTAATCTTTGGCCCTGTAAAGAAGTTGACAAACAAATTACATACTATACAAGGCTATGCTTCCAAGAAAGGCACCCATGAAATTAAATTATGCATTTAGAAGGTGCTCTGTCTAATACTGACAGGTATTAATTAAAGAAATAATTGTCTGGATTTTTAAAAACACTCTTTATCCCTTTTTTTCAATAGGCTGGTTGAAAGTTCCTAAACTGTCTTCTACGTTGAACAAAAATACCTTTATTTTCTCTCTCAAATGAAGACTAGCATGCAGATGACTAGAACCATGTCCATTTCAGTTAAACTTGGGATTCTATAAAGATTCAATTATATATTTCAATAAATGCCCTTGAATTAGGGAACTGCCATGTTGAAATTAAATTAGAGCTGTGTTTTTCAAATTATAAATTTTATTCCCCAGGGAATCATGATACTATACCAAGTGGTACGTTAAGCCACAGTATTGTGGAATGGCTTCTTAAAGTGTCAGTTATATTCAGAAATATAGTGGAAGTGAAGAGGGGTAAGGGTAGGCAACTGTGGGAATTAAGTAATGCATCTAGCTAGTAATAAACATTTTTATATTAAACGTATTTCTCTTTGTGAATAGAAAACAATACTTGAATGAAAATATTATCAGTCTTTACACATAGTAAATATGTAAATATAGCTGACCCTTGAAAAACTCAGGGGTTAGGGCTGCTGACCCTGTAAGCAGTGGAAAATCCAGATATTATTTATGGTTGGCCCTCCTCTCAATATCCACAGCTTTAAACAACCTCAGATTATGTAATAATGTAATATTTACTATTGAAAAAAATCTGTGTATAAGTGGACCTGTGCAGTTCAAACTTGTGTTTTTCAAGGGTTGGTTGTAATCGAAAAGCATGTGTGAAGTGTAAATATCCTTCTCGCCCCATAAATTCTCATTTTCTAGTCCTTCTCCCCAGCACAGTGGGTTTTGTAATTCTACTACTCACTGCTACCTAGGAGTTTTCTATAGTTCCCAGTGCAGGACTGTCTGATAAAGCTGGAATGAAACAAATACGTGTGACTCATACATCAGAGTTACTTGGTCTGTATATTTCTTTTGGACCAGGTATTTATGAAACATTTTCTTTAGTTCTAATAGTTTTTTTCTTTTTTAGTGATCTCTCTTAGATTTTATAGTTAATCATACCTTCTGCAAATAAATATCTCATTTTCCCCCTAATTTATAACTTATTTTTTTATTTTCTTGTTTAAGCTAATATTATCAACAATATTTACTAATAATTATGTTTTTGTTTTGTTTTCCTAAATTTGGCTAAAATTCTTTAAGAATTTCTTCATTAAATGTGATGACAGTCAATTTTTGTTATGTTGAAGAATATCTGACTATTTCTATGCTGTACAGAATAGGGGTTAAATTTTCTAGGATGATTTTGGCATTGACTAAGATAACATAATTTCCTTTTTGACCTATTTTAAAGTAAGTAATTCCAGTTTGTGTAGCAGAATTTACCCTTCAACTTTTTGATATAACTATCACAGAATGCTTTGATCATTGTGAACAAGTACATAATTTTCATCTTAATATCCCTTTGTTCATTTTAGTCATTTGTAGGGGAGGGATTGAGGATTACAGTTTTGTTCTCATAATGCTGTCTTTTCCATAAATTAAAATGTATTTTAATAATAAAAGAAAAGCTCAATGAGCAATATATTTTTCAGTGGTTTTAGAATTAGGGTATAGATGCAGAAGGATTTTTTTTTTCTGATATATTCTTCTAGGATCTTACAAAGCTCACTAAAATGCTAGACCTTTTGGTGAAACATTCAAGTATATATCTCAAATGTTAAGACTGAGACAAAATTTTCTCCCAGTGTTATATTGCATTTTTTTTATTACTGTGGGTATTAGCAACACAGTAAAAAGCTACCTTAATTTCTTATGCATTTTTAAAGGGAAAAAATAGTAAACTTTAAACCTGTTTTATATTCCTTCTTTGAGTGCTCACTTTAATATCAACAATGTTGTCAATGGACTTTAATTAGCTGTCTATAAAGAAACTCCACTGAGTTCTCTTCTCTTGCAGAGTCAATAAAACTACTTTCCAAGCTACTTTTTCCTCCTACTTCCACTCAGTTTCTGCTTATTTTTCTTCTGATGAGATTCTTAACCCCTTTCAAGATGAATTGTGTGTATTTTTTTGAGTGGCTTTCTTTGGAATCCAATTATTATTTAATGTTTAATTATTAATGTGCAAAAAGGGTTAGGCTTGACAGTCATTAAATCTCATAGTATAATATTTTAAAATGGAGTTACCTCATGCAGAGGATGTTCAGGTCCACGCTTTCTTTGAGCACACTACAGTAAACTGCCACCTATTGTTGGCCCTCTTGTCTCAGGGCTCTCCTTGCTGTGGGATGTGCCATCTGTGGATGTACTTTTGTAAAGAAGAAGTGAATGACAGCACCAGCCTATTAGGCAAGAATTTATAAAACATTGATTCTGGACCCTTTCCACTGCTATGTGATGGGACTGGAGCTGAGTAAGAAGCCCTAGGTTTGTCAGGTTATCTGAAAAAGGCAATTCATCCCTTAGGAAAAGACACAAGGAGCACATTATTTGAGTGAGTTTTCATGAAAACCAGTGCATTTTAAAGCAAAACTAGAAAAAAAATCTTGGCTAAGCTAAGTATTCATTATGTGGAAAAGAACTGCTAGGGAACCAAATAGAAAGTAAAAAATCAAAATTTTGAAGTGAAGAAATGACCCTCTAAGAAAGAAGTTGGGCAGAAATGGTAATCTTTATTCTTTGGAACCATATAATTAACATGCAGTTTTCACCCTACATAATTAATGCATTGTGCTAGTTACCATTGGGCCAGAGGGTCACCCTGAGATTTCTGGCAAGCCAATTGAGTGCCACCGTATAAAGAACGCTCAGTGATTACATTGCATACAAGGATCATTCAACTTGATAGTTAAAAGAATTAATTCTCTCCACATTGAAAAAGAAACCATTACTGTGGAGAAGGTGTAATTACCCTGAATGGATAAGCTTCAGAGTGCGATATGGTGATTTTAATTCTTAGAGTGTGTACAGCTTGGTGAAATGGAAAGAGAATTCATTCACAACAAATAGTCTTGCTTGCTCTGCACTCCCTTCCCCCACCATGTTTGCTGGACTCCTTGTTAGAATACCTGGTTTCCAGTTAGTTATACTAGGTGTGACTTTTACCAGGTTGCTTCTCTCCTGTCTTAGTTCATTTCTGTCTAAAGGGAGGGCATTCACATTACACAGAAGTTTAAAACAAACAAACAAACAAAAAACAGTGTCTGACACAAATGGTTCCACTCTCTTTCCATGCTCATGGCAGAAATTACTGTTCAAACATGACATCTCGTACTGAGCCCAGATGAGTTTTCTCAGAATTCTTCAGGCTTCCACAGCCTCTATCAATAGATTGGAGTGTGAAAACCAAATTGACCACTTGGTAGGTCTCCGTTATAGGTAAAGGTTCATATCACATCCCACAATTAGGAAAACAAACAAACAAAGGAACAAACAAAAACAAAGCAACAAAACTTCCAGCCCTGAGACAAACCAAATGAACAGTCACTATGTTTAATTCTAGTCACAAAATAAATGAAATCGTAATCGTAAGTGTTCTCCTAAGTTACTGACATCCTAACAAAAGCGTCTTTATCCCTGATTTTTGTAATGTTGATACTGGAGACTAGGTCAGGGTCTTCTTGGATATGATAATTGTGAGAACATTGCTCTTTTTTCTACCATGAACAGACTAACTGTAAATTTGATAACTTGGTAATTTTGCAGATTAAAAATAAGTAATTTAATGAGCCAGTTTTTCTGAAATCCGGCTCCCTAATAAACTGTCTTTGTGAGTAAATGACTTTTCTTACCTGAATGCTTTTGCCTCTATATCTTCCTTCCATAGGAGTAAAAACATGAAATGATATCTACCTGTTATATTTGGACGAGAAGGATCTGGAAAATCATTTTCTGTTCAGAAAGTCTGGGATCAGTGCTCCTTATCTGGTAGAAAAATAGGATGATCCAGGTTTCCCTCCCTTGGTTTCCAGCTCATTCATCTCATCGCTAATAGGCACCAGGTCCAAGATAGACAAACTTTTACTGATAGAATTTTAAATATTTGTGTTTCATAAATTATAAAGTTGTATTGAATCAGTATTTGTAATAGAAACCTGATCTTCATACTCTGAATAGAAGCAAGACAGACAGTCACGGCTGTAGCTAATGGCTAAAACACTTTGGAAAAATGTACTCTATATTCAGAAGTGATATACTCTGATATATTCCTAAAAATGAAAACAAATTGTATGGTACTTTTTACTTCTTTTTATTATCTTAAACAAATGCTGAGCAAAATTATCTCTTGCAACACAATGGAACATTGCCTCTTTAAGACTAGCTCAAATTAAATATTATGTTCATGGGAGCTTACCTGAATCATTGATTGCATGTTTATCTGAAAAATATTTTATGATGCATAACTGTCTCCTTGTTGAATATGGGAGTAAAATATTTACACTTTTATTTGTTTTTCATGTTTAAAAAAGATGGTGGTCCCCTGCACAAAGGGGAACAAATGAGGAATCCCAGGGCTTGAGTCCTGTTAAGAGTTAAGATACAAATTTGTCTCAAGGATTTTAACCTGGCAGAGCCAATTTGAAGAGGAAGGGCTGGAGGAAGCTGTTTTAAATTGGAAACGATAAACTCAGTGCATCAAGGTATGGATGTATTTAATTCTGTCACACATCCTGAGAAATCATAGGAAATGAGGACACCAAGCAAGAATGGCTGGAGTTTAATGGAGTGTCTCACAGGAAAGGTAGAAAATATGCAATGAGGGCATTCTAGACGAGTGAAACCAACAGTAATGTGTTGCCTGTGCCTTTTGTCCTTAATAATTTGAGTTGAGAGTGGGACACCACTAACAGAAACTGTTATTTCCAGTTGCTATAGAAACAAAATAGTTTGGACAGCAAGGGCTGGGGAATGTCTGGGTCTCACAGTTATCACCCAGTGTTGAACCATGAACCTCTCCAATGAAGATATGGAGAAAGATTGCTGGTGTGGTTCAAGAAGTGGGAGAATAGCTGATGGAAGGAGAAATCATTACACGAAGTCAGAGTTAGATTCACTCTTAGGATGGAAGGAAAGGCAGTCCCCATGGAATCTGAGCAAGGTAGTGGGTACCAACTCTGGTATCTCAAAGATTTTTTTTAAATCAAGTTCCTGGCATCCTCCCCACAGATCATCTCATCCCACAATGATCTGGGATTCGGGCTTCTTTAGGGAAGCTTTACAGGGAGTTTAACAGAAGGTAGGGTGGAGATGAGGTGAACAAAGCAGAGGTGAGTGAAGTCTAAAGGATTGCTGGACTCAGTACTGGGCGGATACCCAGGGTGTATACACTCTCAGGTGCCTTACTTATGTGATATATATTGGTGGATTCAGTGTTGCCTCTTGCTCTCGGCCACCTTAATCTCAGATCTGAGGGTTATAGAAATTGAAGCAAATGCAATTTTAAAGGCTTCTTCAGAGTTTGACACCTCCACTCACTTGCCAAAGCCACAAACTGAAAGTTTTTTGATGTAAGCTTGTCAGTGACACTTTGTGCCTTTGGAATGTCTGGGAGAACAGATTCAGTATTTAAGTTGAACATCATGGAACGCTCGCTGCTCATCACCTCCTCTGTGTTGTCACTAGAATAGAGGCCAGATCCTGTGGGGGTGTGGAGGTCACTTCCAGGTTCCGTGTGCTTGTGATTTGAGCTGAGAGGCGAGGGTTGTGACAGTGTGAGGGTCAAGTGGACTTGCTGGTGTGCGGAAGTAAAAGACATTGTAGGTTGACACTGTGCCTGGTACACAATCTGCTTCATCCAACTTCTGAAGCAGGCAGTGCTTAGATTTGGCCTCTTCCACCTCTCCCTAACAATCAGGACTTTCTTTAACTGGCTAAACCTTTCTTACTCATCTACTCCTAAGCCAGTATATCATCTTGCTATGACCTAACAGAAAACGAATAAGGTATTAGTGGCTTAAGTAGAAAGCCATTTCAGAGATGTCAGTCAAGTACACTTGGAGATTTTCCTCAAGAGGTTTCTAGACAGAAACAAGTACGTGTTGAAAGTGAATGACCCAGCAACAGTGAATGTGCTGTAGAAGGGTCTGTAGCCAGTTCTTGTCCACCTCCCTGCTCTTGATGGCTGCCAGAACTTGTGATGTATGAGCTGGAATCACCACTCATGTGTTATTTTTATCCTAATCAAGTCATTTACTAATTTCCTCAGGTGACCTACTTTTAATGTGAATGTATAATCTGGTTGTGTGCTTTTCCTGTTATGCTAATGGAGAATTCTTGGAGGGGAGAGGAAACAACGGTGATGTGTTAGTTTTGAGAATAAGAGCTTTGGGAGTGGGTTTGTAAAATAACAGATTTGCATATGTGATGGGAGAAAATTGATAGAGAAAAAGTTTCCTGAAAGGTTCATACTTAGTTTGAAACTCTATGAAAAAAATTTAGAAGGAAAATGGTCACATAAGCCCAGAACTCCTTGAAGTCATCAGCCTTTCTGCTTAGATGTGAGTATCCATAGGACTGTTGAATCCCTGCTTTTCAGAGGATGCAGCTGGCGTCTCATCCCCCTAAAGATGCCAGGGACTTGGAGCTCCTGTCTGGCTATGGAGAGGTGGATGATGCCTGGAGTGACCATTTAATTACCCACAGGGTCTACTGACTTGAAAATGACATTCCATACAGGGTCTGGCAGAATCACTGCCTCCTCTGCTGTGATATATTCTGATTCTACTTGTGATCAAACAGATGAGAACAATTTATGAGTGCATCAAAAAATAAGAGTGGTGTCACTAATGAGTAGATGTGGGCCCAGGCCTCAAGTCTTTTAAAGCGAATGGATTTTTATCAGAAGTCATCTGTAGTTCATCAGGGGTAACAACTCATCATTTCCTGATTTTATGGCCTCTCACCAGCTCCTACCAAGTACCTAGGATAGGAGTTGGGAAGTCTGCTATTGGCAAATGATTTATATAGGCCTTTCTGCTAATTTGTGGGTGGGCACGTTCTGTCTTAAGAGTTTGTGATAAGTGTTCTCAGAGTTCCAATCATGGCCTCTGGAGTTAGGCTGGCTGGGTGTTACTCCTTCTAGGGCAAGGCATTTAATTGCCCTGTGCCTCAGTATTCTCAACTGTGAAATGACAATAATAATACTTACAGCGTAGGCTTGTTTCAAGGATTATAGATTTAAACCTGTACCTGGAAATGAAAGTTAGCTGTTATTGATAAAGGTTACTCATGGTATCTACACCCTCAGATCATCAAAAGGGCAGAACTGGGGGCTTCCCTGGTGGCGCAGTAGTTGAGAGTCCGCCTGCCGATGCAGGGGACACAGATTTGTGCCCCGGTCCGGGAGCATCCCACATGCCGCGGAGCGGCTAGGCCTGTGAGCCATGGCCGCTGAGCCTGCGCGTCCGGAGCCTGTGCTCCGCAACGGGAGAGGCCACAACAGTGAGAGGCCCGCGTACCGCGAAAAAAAAAAAAAAAAAGGGCAGAACTGGAATAGCTGCACCCCATTAGATAACCCTCATCTTTTGATACCTGTGTTTTACCAACTCTTGGTGCAATTTACCTTAACCATTTTTCTGCCCCATTACCGGGAACTTGGTAAGGCACCCATTCCCAGTGGATTTGGGGATAGGGGACATATATCCCTAGCAGACTCATTAGGAGTTTGCTAGATCATGGGTAAGTATTTTGTCTTGACTAGGCCTAATTTTGGTTATTTGAGATAAGCAATGGGACAGAAATTTCAGGACATCAAGAAGTCTAGAAACCATTCAAAGAATTATTCTGCTGCCTTTTTATTCTCTATCTGAAATAGTTTCACACAACACTCAGATATAATCACATTTAGCTTTAGTCCACTGCGTGTGTGATGAATTCTTCTACAAGTGCTAGCAGATTTTTCTCCCATATTTGTTGGGGAACACCCACAGATGAACTTGTCTACCATAAGGATAATTCTAAGTGAACTGTTTTCTGGATCCTTTTATTATCCCTGAGGACAGAAGTAAGTTGAGTTCAATAAACAGCTGCATTTTTTGAGGCTAACATTAAAAAATAACTTGGCAGGATTTTTGAAATAAGATTCTCAGAGGAACTTTGCAAACATTTCATTGCTACAACAATGGAAAATTTATCTTTCTGAGAACAGGAATATACAAATCTTGGTGTGATATTTTTTGAGAACAAAAGCTGTCATGATTGTTTCCTTGAAGAAAGGAAAAGAATTTTAAATATGTGGTGAAAGTTAAGAGGACTTTCAAGCCTATAAAATGGAATTTAACTAAGATTTTAATGAACTGTTGTCATACCAGAATACCTACGGATATGCATAAGATGAAGCAATGTTAATTTTTTTCTTGCTTCTATATAATACTGATACACCAGGGATCAGCAGAGTGTCCCCATTTGATAAATGCTCAAAGTAGAATACATTTTAGCTCCAGCCTCAGTTCCCTTCCACCAGGATGCTCTGAACTCAGAATTAAGGTCTCAGTGAGATCCAGGCTCACCCAGGGGATGCCTTGGAGGTGAGGGATCCTGGGAAGGCTGCCAAGTACCAGACATATCATCTGAGAAGTCTGTCACCTAACTGTACTGCACATCATGACACCACTCTGCCTATCCCTCCGTTTTCTCCTAAAGGGAAGAAGGGGCTGCTGATGAGAACAAAATTCCTGGAGGCTTAGTCTTAGCTCTGTTGTTCACCACTGCTCTGCCCTTGAGTCCCTTTTTTTGTCCCTCTTGTCTTCATATCTGAACACATCCCTCCTTCCTCACCCTGTTAGTCTTTAGTATTGGCTTCTCATTAGCATTCCTGCCCTTCTACATTTTTTTTTGTGCAGTATTGCAGAGGCTAGAAGCCTGGAAACAGCTTTTCTCTACTTCCTTGCCTGCGGGGTTCTGGTTTCAGAACCATCAATGAGAGGTTCTTACATGATGTTTGGAAGGCATTGGAGGAAGGGACAGTACTTCCCCAGTGGTGGTGAGCAGGTGCCTGGACTTCAGCAGGCAGCAGCTCTGGGGTTTTGACAGTAGTTCTAGGGTGCCCACCTGTGATTCCACAATGGTGGTTCTCTGCAATTCTTGTACATTCAGATAGTTGAAAGCTAGCAAAGGCGATTATGACTTTTACTCTCCTGCTTTCAACAGCCTGCCATTGTTGTGTGAGTCTCTGATACTTGATATTAAATTATTTTCTGTGTAAAAACAACTTAGTCGTTGCTGTTTTCCAAACCAAACTGTGATTGTTAAAGTAGCCAAGTTTTATATAGCCTATGTCAAGCCTAAATAGGGTACCCCAGTGGACACTAACTTTAGCAGTTATCCCCCATGTTATAGTTTACGGTGGCGAGAGATCCCACTCTGTCTCCAGCCTTGAGACTTGGGATTCCACCAGGCAAGCATGCTCAGCCTCTTCTCTACATGGAGATGAAGGAAACTGTTTCTTCCTCTTTTTCTAATAGTATCCCTTTCAGAAGTATTATTTTCCCTCACTTAATAGAAAAGGAGACTGAGAGAGAGTTTCAGTAGCAGAAAAGCTGCCGAGAGGCAGAAGTCTGATTTGAACTAGGTTTTCTGTGCCATTTTCACCACACCTCTGAATTCTCATCTAGAACTGACCTTCCAAGAATTCCTTAAATCTAATTCTAATCCTCTATTTCCCTTTGGTATTTTGACTATAGTTATTTATTATTGTCAGATTTAAAAATTTGCCTTCTAGAATACTTTCTAACTGTGAAAAACCTGCAAGAGTAATGATAATATTAAAAAAGTATCACTTATGAAGCAGTTACAAGTGTCAGACACTGTGCTATTTTATTGCTCATTTAATCATTAAAATAATCCAGGGGGTCATTCATTTTTATTATCTCTATTTTACAAAAATAAAAACTGAGACTCACGGAGGTCTAGTCCAAGGTGATACAGTTGGTTTATAGCAAAGCCAGATGGAAACCCACGTCTTTCTATCTCCAATGCTTCTGTTGATTCATTTAATAAATTATTTTTTGAGCACTCACTTTGTGCCAGCTACTCTTTTAGGTGCATTGGGGGTGGGTGAGGGAAACAAGTACCACAAAAAAAATCAGTGTGGAACAGGAAATGAGGAGGTGGGTGATGGAGTTCAGATTGGAAATTCAGAGTGGTGACTAACAGGTACTCACATCCCTTGAATAAGTTGCTATGATTATTTAAGAATAAAATAAAAATACTTTTCTTTGAATCGGTGTGTATTAGTTTTTCAAAAAGCTACACATTTGTCAGCACACAGATAACTATTAAGTAGTTTGAAACTATTTAGCAAATGGTTCTGTTGGGCCTAGGGATGCTATTAAAAAAATTACTTGCTGTTAAGGATGCCGTAAAGTGAGAAAGTTTGAGAACCTCTGGGCTACAGGATAGAAGTGAAATAAATTTGAACTTTATTGATGTGATCTTAAAATTTAATCAATTGCTCTAAAATTTAGGTTTTTCTCCTTTCCTCAAAGCACATCTTCATCCTCATTAAATGTATGTGCCCCGTGCTTTGCTTTAAAATGTTCCTAAAAGCAAAAAAGATACAGAGAAACACAGGGTTTTCCGGTTAATAAAATGATACATCTTCCAATGGCTATTATTAGTCTTACACAGCTTTTTCATTTTTCAAACCTTTATTAAAATGTCAGTTTTATAGGGAAATTAATTATGAAAAAAGAAATTGGGTCTTCGGAGCCATAATTTGGGAATAGACAAAGAATTGCTTCTTCAGAAAATGCTCTGATCTCAATCCATCATTTTGTGCTGTGAACTATGACCCCCACTCACCCTGGGGCTGCCCAACAGAGATACTGCAGGTCTCTAAAGCTTGGTCCCCACAGAGATCCTAGGCTTTTAGCAAAGGCTCCACATTTATGTGCCACCAATGACTGTCTAAAATTGTTTCCCTAAAAATTCAGAACCCTTTTACTTCTATAAAGAACTTGTACACTGTGGTATGTGGCATTATTTTTTCCTAAAACCTAAATTACCGTGTGTTTTACCTGAAGTTATCCACCTGCTGGTCAATTATTGTTGTGTTCAGATCCACTGTGAGTCTTCTGTCATTCTCAGAGAAATTCCTCAGAGGTTGTGAACCAGTGGAATCTTGTTATAAGCAATCTCTGGACACTCAGTTTAAACTAAATACAGCCGGTTTTGTGGATGTTGCTTTTTTAAAAAAAAAAAAACATTGTTAGTGGTATCCTTCCCAAACCCCTAAGTCCTCCCTTAGTCTCAAAGGATTTTAACAAGCTCCTGAGATGGTAGAGTAAAGGCTTTCTTTTCAAAAGGGAGAAATGGAGGTGTCAAGAGAATGAATAAAGTAGTTGTGGGAATAGTGTTAGCCCTGGCCCAAAGCACATTTAAAGATGGCACATTTATTTTCAAGTCTCAGTTTAAATGCCATTTCTTTAATGAAGTCTTTCATTTATTCACAGACGTGTTTAGCAACTTCTATTTCACACTCTCACGACGCTCATCCTTTTGAAACACTCAGCTTTGAACAGGGACTGTAGTGTAATGGCTTCTTCCTGGGGAAGACATCGAGTCCTCTTGGCTAAGTAACAAAGCTCTTTTGACTTCCTGTATCTTCAGCATTTAGCACCCTGCCTGGTGATCAATAAACATTGTAGAAGGAAGAAAGCAGGAAAAGGAGGAAAGAACAAAAGAAGAGAGAGAGAAATTAAGGGGAGGAATGGGTCCAAAAGTTATTTGTTGAAACCTGTGATGACTACAGTAATTAGAAGGACCCAGGGCTCTGCTTTTAAAGTATTACTTTTCTAATGTTGGTGGCAGTAGACCTTGAATGGCAAAGGAATAACCCTGCTCATGGTATCTGTCTGCTTGCCAAGTTCTATAGATGAAAAATAAGGGAAATAGCATAATCAGGAATTAAGTAAATCCATCAACCTTTATAGAAAACCTATTACTATTCTCTCACAATAATATATAGATAGATAGATAGATAGATAGATAGATAGGTAGGTGTATAAGGAACAGGATTGCAAGGGCTGGACTCAAACAGCAGGCAAGTGGCTCAGATAACCAAAGGAATCACTCCCAACAGCACTGAAAAGCAGAAGTGAAGCATAAACAATGTGGTTCAAAGACTCCGAATAATACTGAATCATTCTTTCCCACAATCCCAGACAACTGGTCAGAATCAGCCTCACTGGTCTTTTCTCCTTAGAATGTAAGCCCTGGGAAACCAGGGAGCTTGGATTTAACCTTGCAGGACTTTTACTTCCCTCAGATAAACATCCTCCACAACTCCTTTCATCAAAAGCTTCTTTAATCAGAGGAGCTATAATGCCTGCTCCCATTTCTCTTATCTGTGAGTTGAAAGGATATTTGCGTTTAATACTTTGACCATCCGCAGGGTCTTCTGAATGAATTTGTACCTACCTGCGTGTGTCCAATAGGCCGGTAGCATCCCTTTGATCTATTGACCCAAGTCTAGTGATCACACTATCATCTTTTAAATGCTAGCCATTGATCAGAGGACTTCTGAGGAGAGAGTGTGATTGGCCTCCTGTGAAATCATTGCCACCTCTTCGAAAAGCAAATAAGCCTCATGCCAGACTCTATCCCCTCACGTGAATTGGCAGGGTCATTAAATTCACTTTCACCACAGCATAAATAATTCAGGTCAGAGAGATTAATTGGTTGATTTTTAAAATATTTATTTATTTTATTTTTGGCTGTGTTGGGTCTTCCTTGCTGCGCACAAGCTGTTCTCTGGTTGCGGCAAGCAGGGGCTGTTCTTCCTTGCAGTGCGCGGGCTTCTTATTGCGGTGGCTTCTCTTGTGGAGCACGGGCTCTAGGCGTGCGGGCTTCAGTAGTTGCGGCTTGCGGGGTCTAGAGCGCAGGCTTAGTAGTTGTGGCGCACGGGCTTAGTTGCTCTGCAGCACGTGGGATCTTCTTGGACCAGGGCTCGAGCCCGTGTCCCTTGCCTTGGCAGGCAGATTGTTAACCACTGTGCCACCAAGGAAGCCCAGTTGGTTGATTTTTAAAAGAAAGAAAAACCATAGATTTATAGTCATTGCTTGTTAATTTAAGTTGTCATAGCAACCCAGGATGTCCAAAACACTGGGCTTTTCCTTTTGCTTTGCACAAGCAATAGCAATTAGTCAAAGAGCTAGGATATAAATTCTTCAGAGATAGAAAACAGTGAGTCAGAAGCCTACCAGATAGTATCCTGAAGAGTGATTCATAAGTGTATTCCAAAAGGGGAGGAAAATGGGAGACCTTAAAAACTGACACAAAGGAGGCCACTCAGTAACATACAGTCCCCACTGATGTCAGTTCTTAAGAGATTTAGCAGAACATAAACTCCTTGAGGGCAAGAGCTGAATCTCATTTACCTTTGTTTCTTCACTATCCCTTCCCCCCACCGCCCTTAGAATAGTTTCTACCTAAATATTTGTTGGTCAGAATCTCCTTCACTGTCAAGTACTTGGGCGTGGCACTTACATCTGATGCCCATTGCTCTTTACCTCTCACTAACTTACAACACAGCCTCTTGTGAAATTGCCCTCAAGGAAACTGCCTTCAAAAATGGCAGTCTCTTTACAACCAAAATTATTAGTTGTTATTTTATTTAATAACTAAATTTAGTGGTCTGAACAGTCTTCATTCTACTGTAGTATTGAACAGTAGGATGTTCAGTTTCTTCTCCACTGGCTTCCAATGCACTGCATTATTTGAGGTCCTCTATCCTACCCTCTCTCCTCCTTCTTCTTGACTTCTCTTTCCTCTTGTGTGTTCTGGCCCTGCACATTCTACACACTTCTCTCCTTTATCTTCTCCTGTACTCTCTGGCAGAGAGAGGCCTTCAATCTTCTTCCCTGTATCTGGCTATTTCTTAGGAATGATTCAGAGAAGGCAAGTTACTAGGTCCAAGAGTATGTCTATTTTAAAATCTTAAAAAAATATATTGATTGATTGATGGATTGGGCTGTACCAGGTCCTAGTTGCTGCGTTCAGGATCTTTGTTGTGGCTTGTGGGAACTTTAATTGTAGCATGCGAACTCTTAGTTGCAGCATGCGAACTCTAAGTTGCAGGATGTGGGATCTAGCTCCTCAACCAGGGATGAAACCCAGGCCCTCTTCATTGGGAGCGTGGAGTCTTAGCCACTGGGCCACCAAGGAAGTCCCTCTATTTTAAAATCTCTTGATTCATGTTGCAAATTGCTTTCTAGGAAGATTATCCCTGTTTGCATTCCCACTTGCAGTGCATCAGAATGCCCACCTTGCTGTACCCACATCAATATAGAATGCTAGCTTTAGAATATTTGATAATTTCTTAGGTGAAATTAATATTACAGTGTTTTTTCTTGTGCAGTTAAGCCCCTCAAAATGCTCCATGCTCTAAGCTACTCCTGTGCTTTCTGCCCTTTTATGCCGGGCATCTCTGAGTAAATGTGAAGAGAGAGGAAGTGTCAGAGGGCCAAGATATCAGGGAGTCAAAAAAGGATAAGTATCAGATTTAGTTTGGTTCACAAGATAGTCTCATGCTGCTGGGGACTATGACCCCCTTTTATGACCCTGTAGACCTGTGAATCCTGAAATTCGGTGCAAAGAGTGGGAGTGACTCAGTGTTTCTCAAACCTTCTTCAGTGAGTTCAGACTTGCTATAGTCCAGAAAGAGTTTAAGAGGGTGTTACCCATTATTTCCTCATTAGCAATGCAGTGGGTAGAGATTCTGCCTAGATTTTGGCAGGTCTTCCCTATTTGATATACAGGGCTACTGCCATTATCAGTGATTTTATACATCTTCATAAAAGTTGGGACTGGGCATACCAAGCATACACAGTCTCCTGTCATGAAAACCTGGAAAGAATTCTCAAAGTCCCTTAATTTACTTCCGAAATATCACTAGCACATTTTATGAAAGGTGCAGACTTCTTACAGATGGCTTTATGAAGATAAATAAGACCCATACCCTGCTTTCAAGTAGCCCATTTAACCAGTTTAAAGAGGTAAAACAGATATCAACATGACTGAAGCATGGACATGACTGTAAGCCAAGTGCCACTAGGTTAAGTACAGATGAAGAACAGGAATGAAAAACATAAGAATCATCAGGAAGGAAAATTTATAATCTGATGGAAATGGGCAAAGTTTCACAAATAATGTGGCATTTGATATAAACATAAAAGGATGGACACAATTTTCAAAGTAGAACAAAGGTCTGATTTGGGGAGAGGAGGCAGCATTTTGAATTGAAGAAATTGCACTGAGCAAAGGTTATGTAGGAGGAGGGCAACTTCTCTAGGATGGAAGGTTCGTATTTGAAGTGTGCATGCTAAATGTCAAGATGATGAGATTGTATTTCATTCAGGAGCCACTGGGAGCCTCTAAGAGCCTCTAAATAAGGAAAAGTTTTGATGCTGAGTTTTATTATGAAGTAAAATTCTGTTAGCCATGTGAAGTTTAGGTCACAATAAAGAATGGGAGTATGATACCTAATGAGAAGGCTATTATTCCATTAGTCTAGGAAGGGGGTAAAGTATACGTGAAAATGAGGAAGGAGATGCAGGAAGCCCTAGTGGAAACAAGTTAATGACTTAGCACCTAATTGAATTTGGGACAAGCGGATAGATTTCAAGTCCAGGTGCCCAGGAGACTATTAAAATTACGGTGTTATTAATGGATAGTGAATTCAGAAGAGGGAAATGATGTAGGAAGAGAAGTGAGTTTGAATTTGAATGTACTGCTTTTAATCTATCAGTTTTCATTTATTTATTTTCTAAGTAGGCAATTGAAGGTTTGGGAAGTAGGAGAGAAAAAGCAATTAGATACATTTAGGACCAATTAGCATGACTGATCTTGGATGAGCACATGACCGAAGATGGGTGAATCAGATTCCTTTCTGAGGAACAAAAGAAATGGGGAAATGCCAATCCTGCTTGGCTGGCAGCCACATGCCGTGCACTGTGAAGCAAGGTGGGCTGAAATAATGAAGCCAACACAGAGGGACAAATGAAGAGACAGTCCTGTTGGCCCTCGAGTCCCTAAGACGTTGTTAGGGGAAACACTGACTGAAACTGCCCACCCTGGCCAGGCACCACAGTAACCACTTATATGAGTTATTTTACAACAGGAGGACCTGGTAAGGAACACGGAACTAACAAGCCACCACCAACTGGAAGAATTCAGGAAAGGTCAAAAGGAGACGCCAGTCCCTATGTCCTACCAACCTCCCAGAATCTTTCTCATTGGAATCCATCTTGGCTGAGTGACACGTACGCCACCAGGAAGGACCCTGAGTCAGAATGACTGGCCATAGACAATCCGGAAACTAACCCCATTACCCTAAAACCCAAGACTGCGAGCCACCTGGCAGAGCAGTTCTTCTGGGTTCCCTTACCCTCCTGCTCTCCACTCGGGCGCCCCTTCCCAATAAAGTCTCTTGCTTTGTCAGCATGTGTGTCTCCTCAGACAATTCATTTCTGAGTGTTAGACAAGAGCCCACTCTCGGGCCCTGGAAAGGCTCCCCGCTTCCTGCAACAAAATGACTGCATCCCTTTCCAAGTTACTCGAGCCTTATAATAAATGTATCCCTTTGCCTGAACTAGTTTGAAGAGAATTGCTGTAACCAAAGGAATCCTGACTATTAACACTATTAAAAAGTCAGAACTAGTCGTCAGATACTTCATTTCAATTTTAAAAGCGCTTTAAGATTTATTCTTTCATTCATTTAACATTTATTAAGTCCCCACTCTGTTATGGGCATTAAGATAGTGTCTGAAGACAAATTGGATATTGAATTGGAGAGAGGACTGAATGGAGGAGGAAGATTTTGAAGTATGTCTGGGCTGTAGTAAAGACAAACTGCACTTCATCAATGGGTAGAGTTCCAAATGCCCTTTTGTAAATTGGCTGTTTGACAGAAGAGATTACTCCACAGAAACCTCATTGTGAATGGTGGTGATATGCCCAGGAGAGCTGGGAAAAGCCCATTTCCTATATAATGGGACAAATTAGACATAAACCCAATAGTGTGACCACATGTAACATGTTTTTGTAAAAAAGCTCATATGGGACAGCATCTCAGGACACCAGGCATAGATTGGACTTCGGTGAATTCTCATGGGTTGTTCCTACCTCTTGAAAACTGTGGCAACTGTAGTATGTGGAATGGGATTTTTAAAATTTTTGATGTATAAGGAAGGACAAGGGCAACTTAGTAGTGGCAGAGAGCTTCCTAAGCATGAGAACTATGATGAGGAAGGGGAATTCTTTCAGCTCTTGTATGCAGTTGAGTTCCCAGTTATAGTTACGGAAAAGATATTTGTAAGTCAGGCATTTCAGAGTAAGGCGTATATGTCCAATAGGTGAATTTAAGTTTCTACTATCTGTGTAATAAGGACAAACTTATCATGATAATATAATTGTAAAGTTTTGTATTCTGAAATAAAATATAAATAAAAAGAATAAAGGTTACACATTCATGCACATATTTATTACATGCATGCATTCGTGTATACATTTAATATCTTTATTAGGTACTTCCCATACCTTTCATATGTTCAGCAAAATGCCAAACCCTGAGGATATAGAAGTAAGTAAACAGGAACTCATAGTCTAATAATAGAGCATAATAATTAGTTTAAAAATAATGAACAAAAACATTATTGGAGCACAGAAGCCCTTAACACAGTTGTGGCTTATTCTAAGATAGCCCTTATTTTTCTCCATAGCTCTTATTACTCCAAGGCATATATATATATTTACCTCTTGTTTGTCTTTTCTCACTTGAACATAAGTCCCGTGGTGCAGGCATAAGAATGAATTCAGACCTTCCCAGACATTTATAGGAAAAAGTATAAAGAATAAGTACTGTTTATGAGTCTGTCAAAACAGCATGGACAAAGGCAGGGATGAAAAAACATCTCAAGTAGTTTATGTCACAGACTCCTTGTGGAGGAGTAGTAAGATGATAATAATAAAGACAAATAATAACAGCAAATATTACTATAGGGTTGATGATGTGCCAGGCACTGTCATGAGCATTTTGTGTACATCAATGCATGCAATCTTCACAAGCCTGTGGATTGGTAGTAGGATTTCTGTGTTACAGGTGAGGACATTGAAGTACAGAGAGACACTAAGCAGCTTGCCAAAGATCATATGACTGGTAGGGACAGGAGCCAAGATTTGAACCCAGACAGTCTGGTGGAAGATTAGGTTGAAAAGGTCAAACAGGGAGCAGATCAAAAAGACCTTGAAAGTCAGGCTAAGGAATGTAGATTATGCTTGGAGACAATGGGGAATCTCTGAAGGGGGACTTCTGCAAGAGGACCTATCTGATCAGATTTGGGTTTTAGAAAGAGTACTCTGGAGAGAACAGGGAAGAGGGAGAGTAGACAAGAAGTGATGATAGCAGGTCTGAATGGGAGAAATAATGAGTCTGAATTAGAGCTATGGCAGAAATAATGAGTCTGAATTAGAGCTATGGCAAAGGAGGTAGAAAGGAAAGAGTCAAAATTACTGAGGAGATACAAGCCACAAGGAAGATGAAATATTTTGCCAATTCACACTCTTAGTAGGAAAGTTTGAGACTGTCCATTTCACTGCCACCTTGCCCACACTGAATGATTCTATAATTTTAAATTCTTTCCAGTTGAATAGACAGATACATAATCATTGTTGTTTCTGTTGTCCATTCTTTGCTTGTTGGAGATATTACTTTTTGTATCCATATGTAAAATGTTCTTGGCCTATTTTTAATTATAACGTATTTTTTCTTTTAAAAAATTTTTATTTTATATTAGACTATAGTTGATTTACAAAGTTGTGTTAGTTTCAGATGTACAGCAAAGTGATTCAGTTATATCAGTACGTATACATATATCTATTTTTTCTATTTTCTGTTATTACAGAATATTGGGCAGAGTTCCCTGTGCTATACGTAGGTCCTTGTTGGTTATCTATTTTAAATATAGTAAGGTTTTTATCTCAATCCCCAACTCCCAATTTATCCACCCCATGCCCCCACCCAGTTCCCCACACCTTTCACCTCTGGTAACCATAGTTTGTTTTCTATGTCTGTGAGTCTGTTTCTGTTTTGTAAATAAGTTCATTTCTATCATTATTTTTTACATTTGCATACAAGCAATATATATCTGTTTTTCTCTGACTTAGTATGATAATCTCCAGGTCCATCCACATTGTGGCAAATGGCATTATTTCATTCTTTTTAATGGCTGAGTAGTATTCCATTGTGGATAGGTACCACATCTTCTTTATCCATTCATCTGTTGATGGACATTTGGGTTGCTTCCAGGTCTTGGCTATTGTAAACAGTGTTGCTATAAACACTGGGGTGCATGTATCTTTTCAGACCATGGTTTTCTCTGGATATTCCCAGGAGTGAGATTGCTGAATCATATGGTAGCTCTATTTTTAGTTTTTTAAGGAATCTCCATACTGTTCTCTGTAGTGACTGTACCAATTTACATTCCCACCAGCAGTGTAGGAGGGTTCCCTTTTCTCCATCACCCTCTCCAGTATTTGTTGTTTATAGACTTCTTGATGATGGCCATTCTGACTGGTATGAGGTGATATCTCATTGTAGTTTTGATTTGCATTTCTCTAATAATTAGCAATGTTGAGATAATGTATTTTTTCTTGATCCCTAAAATCTCTGATATTCTTTTATATGGCTCCATGCAACTCATGTAGAGGCACTGTGGTCCTATCTCTTGTCTCTGAGCCCTGTGGGAACAATGAATCTGGCTAGCACCTGATTAGAACCCCTCCTAAAAGGAGATACAAATTAGACAGTATCTTATTTAAAACAACAAATAGCTTTGATGATGAAAATAGGTTGTTTACTTTGTGCATTGCTTAGTTTAATGTTCCCATTGACCATCCAAATGGTTTGAACCTGAGTCAGGAGAATGTAGAATTGGGAGGAATTATTTGAGAATTTTGAGCATGTAATGATGATTAAAACCATGGTTATGGAGTGCATGTATCTTTTCAAGTTAGTGTTTTTGTTTTCTTTGGGTATATATCCAGCAGTGAAATTGCTGGACCATATGATAGTTCTATTTTTAGATTTTGAGGAACCTCTGTACTGTTTTCCATATATTAATTTGAAAAGATGTGTGCACTCAGTGTTTGTTGCAGCATTATTTACAATAGCCAAGATATAGAAGCAACCTGTGTTCATCAACGGATGAATGGATAAAGAATATGTGAGATGTATACACACACACACACAATGGAATATTATTCATCCATAAAAAGAATGAAATTCTGTCATTTGCAACAACATGGATGGACTTGGAGGGTATTATGCTTATTGTAATAACAAATAACAGAAAGACAAATACTCTATATTATCACTTATATATGGAATCTAAAAAACGAATGTACATACCAAAACATAAACAGACTCACAGATATAGAGAATAAACTAGTGGTTACCAATGGGGAGAAGGAAGTTAGGGGATTAAAGTTAGGGGTTAGGGGATTAAGAGGTACAACTACTATGTATATAATGAATAAGCAACAAGGATATATTGTACACCACAGGGAAATAAAGCCACTATTTGTAATAACTTTAAATGGAGTATAAACTATAAAAATATTGAATCACTATGTTGTACACCTGAAATTCATATAATATTGTAAATCAACTATACTTCAAAAAAACAAAACAAAACAAAAAGCCCCAATGGATATGGATTATATCACCAAGGAAGTATGTATCAATTAGAATGGAAAAATTAACAGCCCGGGACAGCACCCTAGAGGTGTCCCTTCGTGGGTCTTGAGGGTGAGATGAGAAGATCTTGCAAACGAAGCCAGAATTACTGATTAGAAAGGTAGTGGACAAAAAGAAACAGAAAAATAATAAAATTTATATGGAGCAAAAGGAATTTTTCAGACCAAGGGAATAGTGAACAGATGCTGTGGAGAGATGAAAGAGGAAGAAGAAACTGCAACCTTCGTTTTTAGACATTAAGCAGCCTTTGGTAAGTTTAGCCACAGAGGATTTCATTGACTTTAGGAATGAGACTGGATTTTAGTATGTTAAATGCGTAAAATAATGAGGACTGGAGCCCTCAGCATTTACTACTTTTCAAAAAAAAAAAAGAAACTTGGCTGTTAATGAAAGGAGTTGGGAAGAAAGGACAGGATAGTGACTAGAAAGGGATAAAGAGTTAAGGAGGAGCTATAATTTTAGGATAAGGAAATTTGAGTACTTTCATGGTGGGGGAGGGGAGAGTAAGCAAGAGAGACTGCTTGCAAATACAGGAGGTGGAGCAGATCCTGGAGGAGGTATAAGAGGATGAGACCCACAGGACAGGCAGCACAACTATTCTTGGACAGAATAACACATACGAAGGTGGATGAGTTCAGATCAATCCAGTAAATGTGTATTAAGAGTCCAGGTGTGAAGACACTGTATTTGGTTCCACAAAGGTTATGAGTCATCATTTGTGTTCATTTTTTTTTAACATCTTTATTGGAGTGTAATTGCTTTACAATGGTGTGTTAGTTTCTGCTTTATAACAAAGTGAATCAGTTATACATATACATATGTCCCCATATCTCTTCCCTCTTGCATCTACCTCACTCCCACCCTCCCTATCCCATCCCTCTAGGTGTTCACAAAGCACCTAGCTGATTTCCCTGTGCTATGCAGCTGCTTCCCACTAACTATCTATTTTATGTTTGGTAGTGTATATATGTCCATGCAACTCTCTCACTTTGTCCCAGCTTACGCTTCCCCCTCCCCATATCCTCAAGTCCATTCTCTAGTAGGTATGAGTCTTTATTCCTGTCTTGCCACTAGGTTTTTCATGACCATTTTTTTTTTTTTAGATTCCATATATATGTGTTAGCATATGGTATTTGTTTTTCTCTTTCTGACTTAAGTTCACTCTGTATGACAGTCTCTAGGTCCATCCACCTCACTACAAATAACTCAGTTTCATTCCTTTTTATGGCTGAGTAATATTCCATTGTATATATGTGCCACATCTACTTTATGCATTCATCTGTTGATGGATACTTAGGTTGCTTCCATGTCCTGGCTATTGTAACTAGAGCTGCAATGAACATTTTGGTGCATGACTCTTTTTGAATTATGGTTTTCTCAGGGTATATGACCCGTAGTGGAACTGCTGGGTCGTGTGGTAGTTCTATTTTTAGCTTTTTAAGGAACCTCCATACTGTTCTCCATAGTGGCTGTATCAATTTACATTCCCACCAACAGTGTAAGAGGGTTCCCTTTTCTACACACCCTCTCCAGCATTTATTTTTTGTAGATTTTTTGATGATGGCCATTCTGACCAGTGTGAGATGATATCTCATTGTAGTTTTGATTTGCATTTCTCTAATGATTAATGATGTTGAGCATTCTTTCATGTGTTTGTTGGCACTCTGTATATCTTCTTTGGAGAAATGTCTATTTAGGTCCTGTGCCCATTTTTGGATTGGGTTTTTTGTTTTTTTAATATTGAGCTGCATGAGCTGCTTGTAATTTCGGAGATTAATCCTTTGTCAGTTGCTTCATTTGCAAATATTTTCTCCCATTCTGAGGGTTGTCTTTTCATCTTGTTTATGGTTTCCTTTGCTGTGCAAAAGCTTTGAAGGTTCATTCGGTCCCATTTGTTTATTTTTGTTTTTATTTCCATTTCTCTAGGAGGTGGGTCAAAAAGGATCTTGCTGTGATTTATGTCATAGAGTGTTCTGCCTATGTTTTCCTCTAAGAGTTTGATGGTGTCTGGCCTTACATTTAGGTCTTTAATCCATTTTGAGTTTATTTTTGTGTATGATGTTAGGAAGTGTACTAGTTTCATTCTTTTACATATAGCTGTCCAGTTTTCCCAGCACCACTTATTGAAGAGACCGTCTTTTCTCCACTTTATACTCTTGCTTCCTTTATCAAAGATAAGGCAACTATATGTGCATGGGTTTATCTCTGGGCTTTCTATCCTGTTCCATTGATCTATATTTCTGTTTCTGTGCCAGTACCATACTGTCTTGATTACTGTAGCTTTGCAGTATAGTCTGAAGTCAGGGCGCCTGATTCCTCCAGCTCCATTTTTCGTTCTCAAGATTGTTTTGGCTATGTGGGGTATTTTGTGTTTCCATACAAATTGTGAAATTCTTTGTTCTAGTTCTGTGAAAAATGCCAGTGGTAGTTTGATAGGCATTGCAATGAATCTGTAGATTGCTTTGGGTAGTACGGTCATTTTCACAATGTTGATTCTTCCACTCCAAGAACATGGTATATCTCTCCATCTATTTGTATCATCTTTACTTTCTTTCAGCAGTGTCTTATAATTTTCTGCATACAGGTCTTTTGTCTCCTTAGGTAGGTTTATTCCTAGATATTTTATTCTTTTTGTTGCAATGGTAAATGGGAGTGTTTTCTTAACTTCTCTTTCATATTTTTCATCATCAGTGTATAGGAATGCAAGAAAATTCTATGGATTAATTTTGTATCCTGCTACTTTACCAAATTCATTGATTAGCTCTAGTAGTTTTCTGGTAGCATCTTTAGGATTCTCTATGGATAGTATCATGTCATCTGCAAACAGTGACAGCTTTACTTCTCCTTTTCCTACTTCTCTGATTGCTGTGGCTAAAAATTCCGAAACTGTGTTGAATAATAGTGGTGAGAGTGGGCAACCTTGTCTTGTTCCTGATATTAGAGGAAATGGTTTCAGTTCTTCACTGTTGAATACGATGTTGGCTGTGGGTTTGTCATATATGGCCTTTATTATGTTGAGGAAAGTTCCCTCTATGCCTACTTTCTGGAGAGTTTTTATCATAAATGGGTGTGGAATTTTGTCAAAAGCTTTCTCTGCATCTACTGAGCTGATCATATGGTCATATATGGTTTTTCTTCTTTAACTCGTTAATATGGTGTATCACGTTGATTGATTTGCATATATTGAAGAAGGCTTGCATTCCTGGGATAAACCCCACTTGATCATAGTGTATGATCCTTTTAATGTGCTGTTGGATTCTGTTTGCTAGTATTTTGTTGAGGATTTTGCATCTATGTTTATCAGTGATAATGGCCTGTAGTTTTCTTTATTTGTGACATCTTTGTCTGGTTTTGGTATCAGAATGATGGTGATCTCGTAGAATGAGTTTGGGAGTGTTCCTCCCTCTGCTATATTTTATAAGAGTTTGAGAGGGATAGGTGTTAGCTCTTCTCTAAATGTTTGATAGAATTCGCCTGTGAGGCCATCTGTTCCTGGGCTTTTGTTTGTTGGAAGATTTTTAATCACAGTCTCAATTTCAGTGCTTGTGATTTGTCTGTTCATATTTCTACTTCTTCCTGGTTCAGTCTAGGAAGGTTGTGCTTTTCTAAGAATTTGTCCATTTCTTTCAGGTTGTCCATTTTATTGGCATATAGTTGCTTGCACTCTTCTCTCATGATCCTCTGTATTTCTGCAGTGTCAGTAGTTACTTCTCCCTTCTCCCTTTTCATTTCTAATTGTATTCATTTGAGTCTTCTCCCTTTTTTTCTTGATGAGTCTGGCTAATGGTTTATCAATTTAGTTTACCTTCTCAAAGAACCAGCTTTTAGTTTTATTGATCTTTGCTATTGTTTCCTTCATTTCTTTTTCATTTATTTCTGATCTGATCTTTATGATTTCTTTCCTTCTGCTAACTTTGGGTTTTTTTCTTCTTCTTTCTCTAATTTCTTTAGGTCTAAGGTTAGGTTGTTTATTTGAGATGTTTCTTGTTTCTTAAGGTGGGATTGTATTGCTATAAACTTCCCTCTTAGAACTGCTTTTGCTGCATCCCGTAGGTTTTGGGTCGTCGTGTTTTCATTGTCATTGTTTCTAGGTATTTTTTGATTTCCTCTTTTATTTCTTCAGTGATCTCTTGGTTGTTAAGTAGTGTGTTGTTAGCCTCCATGTGTTTGTATTTCTTATAGATTTTTTCCTGAATTGATATCTAGTCTCATGGTTTTGTGGTCGGAAAAGGTACTTGATACAATTTCAATTTTCTTAAGTTTACCAAGGCTTGATTTGTGACCCAAGATTTGATGTATCCTGGAGAATATTCCATAAACACTTGAGAAGAATGTGTATTCTGTTGTTTTTGGATGGAATGTCCTATAAATATCAATTAAGTCCATCTTGTTTAATGTATCATTCAAAGCTTGTATTTCCTTATTTATTTTCATTTTGGATGATCTGTCCATTGGTGAAAGTGGGGTGTTAAAATTCCCTACTATGATTGCGTTACTGTCAATTTCCCCTTTTATGGCTGTTAGTATTTGCCTTATGTATTGAGGTGCTCCTATGTTGGGTGCATAAATATTTACAATTGTTATATCTTCTTCTTGGATTGATCCCTTGATCATTATGTAGTGTCCTTCTTTGTCTTTTGTAATAGTCTTTGTTTTAAAGTCTGTTTTGTCTGATTTGAGAATTGCTACTCCAGCTTTCTTTTGATTTCCATTTGCATGGAATATCTTTTTCCATCCCCTCACTTTCAGTCTGTATGTGTCCCTAGGTCTGAAGTGAGTCTCTTGTAGACAGCGTATATACGGGTCTTGTTTCTGTATCCATTCAGCCAATGTATGTCTTTCGGTTGGAGCATTTAATCCATCTACATTTAAGGTAATTATCGATATATATGTTCCTGTTACCATTTTCTTAATTGTTTTGGGTTTATTATTGTAGGTCTTTTCCTTCTCTTGTGTTTCCTGCCTAGGGAAGTTCCTTTAGCCTTTGTTGTAATGCTGGTTTGGTGGTGCTGAATTCTCTTAGCTTTTGCTTGTCTGTAAAGGTTTTAATTTCTCCATCAAATCTGAATGAGATCTTGCTGGGTAGAGTAATCTTGGTTGTAGGTTTTTCTCCTTCATCACTTTAAATATGTCCTGCCACTCCCTTCTGGCTTGCAGAGTTTCTGCTGAAAGATCAGCTGTTAACCTTATGGGGATTCCCTTATGTGTTATTTGTTGTTTTTCCCTTGCTGCTTTTAATGTGTTTTCTTTGTATTTAATTTTTGATAGTTTGATTGATATGTGTCTTGGCGTGTTTCTCCTTGGATTTATCCTGTATGGGACTCTCTGTGCTTCCTGGACTTGATTAACTATTTCCTTTCCCATTTTAGGGAAGTTTTCAACTATAATCTCTTCAAATATTTTCTCAGTCCCTTTCTTTTTCTCTTCTTCTTCTGGGACCCCTATAATTCAAATGTTGGTGCGTTTAATGTTGTCCCAGAGGTCTCTGAGACTGTCTGAAATTCTTTTCATTCTTTTTTTCTTTATTCTGCTCTGCAGTAGTTATTTCCAGTATTTTATCTTCCAGGTCACTTATCCGTTCTTCTACCTCAGTTATTCTGCTATTGATCCCTTCTAGAGAATTTTAAATTTCATTTATTGTGTTGTTCATCACTGTTTGTTTGCTCTTTATTTCTTCTAAGTCCTTGTTAAACGTTTCTTGTATTTTCTCCATTCTATTTCCAAGATTTTGGATCATCTTTACTGTCATTTCTCTGAATTCTTTTTCAGGTAGACTGCCTATTTCCTCTTCATTTGTTAGGTCTGGTGAGTTTTTGCCTTGCTCCTTCATCTGCTGTGTGTTTTTCTGTCTTCTCATTTTGCTTAACTTACTGTATTTGGGGTCTCCTTTTTGCAGGCTGCAGGTTCGTAGTTTCTGTTGTTTTTGGTGTCTGTCCCCTGTGGCTGAGGTTGGTTCAATGTTTTCTGTAGTCTTCCTGGTGGAGGGGACTAGTGACTGTGGTCTGGTGTATGAGGCTGGATCTTTCTGGTGGGCAGGTCCATGTCTGGTGGTGTGCTTTGGGGTGTCTGTGGCCTTACTATGATTTTAGGCAGCTTCTGTGCTAATGGATGGGGTTGTGTTTCTGTCTTGCTAGTTGTTTGGCATAGGGTGTCCAGCACTGTAGCTTGCTGGTCATTGAGTTGAGCTGGGTCTTGGCGTTGAGATGGAGATCTCTGGGAGATTTTCGCTGTTTGATGTTACATGGAGCTGGGAGGTCTCTTGCGGACCAGTGTCCTGAACGTGGCTCTCCCACCTCAGTAGCACAGCCCTGCCGCCTGGCTGGAGCACCAAGAGCCTGTTCTCCACACAGCTCAGAATAAAAGGGATGAAAAAAAGAAAGAAGGAAAGAAGAAGATAAAATAAAATAAAGTAAAAGAAAATAAAATATAGTTATTAAAATAAAAAAATAATTTTTAAGAAAAAAATTAAGTAATAAAAAAAATGGACAGACAGAATCCTAGGACAGATGGTAAAACCAAAGCTGTACAGACAAAATCACACACAGAAGCATACACATACAGACTCACAAAAAGAGGAAAAGGGGAAAAATATATGTGTATCGTTGTTCCCAAAGTCTACCTCCTCAATTTGGGATGATTCGTTGTCTATTCAGGTATTCCATAGATGCAGGGTACATCAAGTTGATTGTGGAGATTTAATCCACTGTTTCTGAGGCTGCTGGGAGAGCTTTCCCTTTCTCTTCTTTGTTCTCACAGCTCCCGGGGTTCAGTTTTGGATTTGGCCCCGCCTCTGCGTGTAGGTCGACTGAGGGCGTCTGCTCTTCGCTCAGACAGGACGGGGTTAAAGAGCAGCTGATTCAGGGGCTCTGGCTCACTCAGGTCAGGGGGAGGGAGGGGTACAGAATGTTGGGCGAGCCTGCGGCGGCAGAGGCCGCGTGACGTTGTACCTACCAGCTTGAGGCGCGCTGTGCGTTCTCCTGGGGAAGTTGTCCCTGGATCACGGGACCCTGGCAGTGGCGGGCTGCACAGGCTCCCGCAAGGGGAGGTGGGGATAGTGACCTGTTCTTGCACACAGGCTTCTTCATGGCTGCATTACAGCCTTAGCGTCTCATGCCCACCTCTGGGGTCCACGCTGATAGCCGCGGCTCGCGCCCGTCTCTGGAGCTTCTTTATGCGGTGCTCTGAATCCCCTCTCCTCGCACACCAGGAAACAAAGAGGCAAGAAAAGTCTCTTGCCTCTTCAGCAGCTCCAGACTTTGTCCCGGACTCCCTCCCGGCTAGCTGTGGTGTACTAGCCCGCTGCAGGCTGTGTTCACGCCGCCAACCCCAGTCCTCTCCCTGGGATCCGACCAAAGCCAGAGCCTCAGCTCCCAGCCCCCGCCCGCCCCGGCGGGTGAGCAGACAAGCCTCTCGGGCTGGTGAGTGCCGGTCGGCACCGATCCTCTGTGCGGGAATCTCTCCGCTTTGCCCTCCACACCCCTGTTGCTGTGCTCTCCTCCATGGCACAGAAGCTCCCGCCCTCTGCCACCCACAGTCTCTGCCCGCGAAGGGGCTTCCTAGTGTGTGGAAACCTTTCCTCCTTCACAGCTCCCTCCCACTGGTGCAGGTCCTGTCCCTATTCTTTTGTCTCTCTTTATTCTTTTTTCTTTTGCCCTACTCAGGTACATGGGGACTTTCTTGCCTTTTGGGAGGTCTGAGGTCTTCTGCCAGCATTCAGTAGGTGTTCTGTAGGAGTTGTTCCACATGTAGATGTATTTCTGATGTATTTGTGGGGAGGAAAGTGATCTCCATGTCTTACTCTTCTGCCATCTTGAAGCTACTCCCCTCACCATTTGTGTTCTTAGGAAGGTTATAGTTTAATGGGAAGATTGGTGACTGGGGGATGGAAGGGAAGGTGAGAAAGCTCCTGACAGATGTGCTAGATTTTTCTGTGAAGCAGGTAGTAAAGTCATCTCTGAAACTGAGGAAGAATAGGGACTTAAGAGTGTGAGGAAGATTCAGAAATGCTGAAGGGTTGAAGGGCCCAGAAGAGGTTAGAAATGGTTTCCTTGCAAAGATTTTTGAGTGTGTGTGATTTCTACCAACATTTTCCTGGAGGAAGGGATGTGTGCATTAATCCAGGTTTAGAGATGGGGATCTGAAAGGTGGAGTGGGTATAATAGAAAGGGAAAGGAGGAAAGTAGATTTCATTCAGAGATAGTTGCGGTGATGAAACATTTGTTCTGGGCTGGGCAGGGGAGGAACTGGTATAGAAGCCTAATAGTAGTGGACAAAGGAGAACATGTAGAGATAGGAGCTCTTGATAAAGCTGAAGAGCAGGCACCACTGGTAGTAAAGCAATGAGGGATCTGGAAGCAGAGAAATTCATATTAGGAATCTAGATAACAGGGTTAAGGATCAAGGATTGGGTAGCTGAAGTAAAGTAAAAAGAAAGGTCCTTGAGAGGGAAAAAGAAAAGAACTCGCATTCATTGTGTGTCTATTTTGTTTTAGACAATAAAGATGATGAGCTTAAGATATTAAAAGTCAGGAACTCAGATGGACCATCCATTCTGATGGCAAAGTCACCTAGGACAATGGTAGGGAGTTGAGATAGAAACAAAGACTAAAACATGGGCCAAATGCTATAATGAGTAGCGGAGAGTGAGCTGGTTTGTAAATTGCAGCAGTAAATGGTGTTTAAGGCAAGGCACAGAATACAAATCATGAGACTTGAGGGAAGAAGAGCTTTTGCAAGAGGGTGGAAAAAAATATATTATCTAGAATTGACACAGGACTTAAGGAAGAACCCCAGATGAAACTTTTTGCCCTGCAGCACATAAGTCAAAGGAAAATGATCAGTCCCTTGAGGAAAGAAGCAGGTGTCACTTAAGGCCAGATGGTAAAGGAAGAGTTCAGGGAAGGTATATCAATTAGCTATTGCTGCATAACAAAGAATTTCAAAATCTTAGAGTCTATAAGCATTTATTTAACTTATGTGTCTGTGGTAGATGGAGTTGGCTGATCTAGGCTGGGCCTGGTTCAGTCAACTCATCCAGGGCATCTTTGTATTGCATGCCTGTCCTCCCGCTGGGGCCACTGGGCTAGCCCAGGTGTGTTCTTCTTCTGACAATAACAGAAGTGCGTATGTTGAGTTTCTGCTGGGTAATCACTGACAACTAACATCCCATCAGCCAAAGCAAGTCCCATGGCCAAGCCCGACATCAAAGCAGTGGGGAAGTGTACTATTCGCAGGAAAGTAGAAGAAAGAAGTGGATAATCTGATATGGCACAGGAGGGGCGTTTATAGTCAGTTGCAGTTCTGGAGAATACAAGTAGAGTGAGGGACATAAAGGAGATTCAGAGTTGGGAAGAGCATGAAGAAAGATGTACCAAGTAGAATGAAGAGAACAACTCAGAGGTGCTTGCATTTTGTGGAGTGTCTAATGTAGATTGTAGAGGAGAGAACTAACTGGAGGTAGCTGGGCTGAAGGATCCTTTTGGAACTCTGGTGAAAAGCTGTTTTGGAGAACTTTGTTTTAGGCAATATGTTCCGCAGGTTGAAAGGGCATGTACCAAATTCCCAGAAAAATATTAACTGATAGTGACATATCAGTTATACCAAGGCGATATCAAAGTAGTCTGTACTCCTTTGAGATTTCAGTCATGCTACATGCCTCTGCTCCCAAGTATGCCTGGACTAGTCAACAGAATCTGGCTCTCTCAACTCATGCTGGATGGTTGAGGTACCAACTGAGGTAGAAGTTCGAATCTGCCTACATGGTAACTTCAATACTTACTGCATTTGATTACATCCAAGTGAATTCTGATTATGATTTGAACAGTACCCAAGTATTTTGATTTGGGGATTAGTTAAATCCTGTTTACACCCGGGAACTTTTTAGCTCAACACATTTGCAGCCCTAAACCAGCCAAGATTCTTCACTGTGTAAGTCCTCCAAGGATTAGCCTATTCCCGCTCTCCCCGTTCCACACATAAATGTTAATTACCCTTAAATACAGCCCATTTACTACCATCAGTAATGAAAAATTTTAAATGCCAAGCTAAGTGAGAGAAACTTGAATCTAAATAATTATTACATTGTGCTGTTTGTTCTCAATAGTGATACTTAGACTAGGGTTTCTGAGAGATGGGGAGCTGTGAGCATGCGTGACCTGTGGGTGATAATTACAAGGAAAGTCTTGAATTTCTCAAGAGGCTTTAATGACTCCCAGGACATTGGGATACAGCAGCATGGATCTTGTTAAGAGAATATAAACTCAGTGTCACAGAAAAATCATTTTCTGGTTAGAATGTAGAGAGGGGATAGATACTAAATATTCCATCTGAATTGTTTGGATGGTCAATGGGGAATTTAATTTTATGAAATGTAGTTTTAAAAATCTTGCAACCTGGCAGAATGGTAACTAAAAGGGTGGAGGAGAAATGGAGGTGCAGAATTATATTATTTAAATTATATTTATAAAGACCACTGACCTACTTCATCCTTCCTTCTCTGAGGAAAAAGGCGTAGAAATGATGTCCTAAAGGCATGTGAGATCAGTTGGAATATATTAAGCAGTGAAGACAATAAGGATGTAACAGAAAAATATAATCTGTATTATTTAAATTATTGAAAGAATGCTAAGAATATTGTTACTAAGGTGACTATGATGCATAATGATGTGAAATTTTAAACCTATGTGGTCTTTAAAACAAATTCTTGATACAAAAGTAATAAAAATACCATGTAAACTTTGAAAAGATATAAAAATATAAAGACTAACATAAGAATTGAAATTCAGAAATAAGCAGTTAAAATTGTTTCCCAGTTGTTTTTCTTTTTAACTTCTGTTGACTGATTATAAAATCAATCAGAATCTCTCATAGAGCATTTATAAGATATCAAAATATAATATAGTCTAAAATAAACGTTGTCAACATTATTTTCATCTACTTCATGAAATGCTACATTTATTCAAGGTTTAAGAATTTCATTCTGCATTATATTTGAACTTTTTTTTTTTTTTTTTTTTTTTGCGGTACGCGGGCCTCTCACTGCTGTGGCCTCTCCCGTTGCGGAGCACAGGCTCCGGACGCGCAGGCTCAGCGGCCATGGCTCACGGGCCCAGCCACTCCGTGGCATGTGGGATCCTCCCGGACCGGGGCACGAACCCGTGTCCCCTGCATCGTTAGGCGGACTCCCAACCACTGCGCCACCAGGGAAGCCCTGAACATTTTGAGTTAACATTTTGAATTAACAAAGTTGAGTCAGTGGTTAGGAATGCTTGTATTAAGCGAAATGTTAGAGAGGAGACTGACTTTGTACATAATTAGTTCATATTGAAACTTTTCATCTTATGACAACTTTTGAATTATTTAGCATGGTATTGTAGAGTTTTAAGGAATTGAATTTTCACAAAACATGACTGACCCTCATTTTTTAGAGTCAATGTTATTTGGATCATAAATGTTCATGACTCATATTTCCATTGAATATATAATATTTCTTCTATTTAATGCTTTTAAAATAGAATTCTATTTTCTTGAATATCAACACTGCAACCACTGTGAGAATGAAAGCAAAGAAGCTTTATCTTCTCATCAAGGATATTTTTGCTTATCATTCTACACTTGACATTTTTGTTCCACAGCTATAGGTAGGTTTCTTACAATCATCAACATTTATAAATTGATTTGACACATTATAGGAGTGTGTTTCATTATTAAAGGAGGGAATAACTTAGATATTTTATTGATTACCGTCATTCCTATATTTGATCTTATTTCTGTTATTTCAAGTAATATTTTCTGATGCTATGCATTCTTGTTTTACCATATTTCCCACATTTTCTTTGCTCTAACCTTTTCTTGCTTCTGATAGGTATATTATGTCAACATTTCATATAGAATATAAAAAGTAAGACAGCTTTTGATGTAAAAATTTGTTAGAATTTCTAGAGAAGCAAACTCTCACCTGGGACTCTGGGAATGATTTTCTGAACACCGGAGAACTGACCCATCCAAGGACCTGCTATCTCTGAAATCACCTTGGAAATAGTGAGTTGGAGAATATGGTGCTTGAGCTGATATCCAAGGTGTAGGAAGCTGGAACGAGGAGCCTACTGCTGCCCCAGCTGCTGTTGCCACCACCACACCACCTGGGAAACTGGATGCTGGGGTGCTGACGCAGGAAAGCCTTCGTCTCTACAGCCCTATTTGCCGGTAGCTAAAATAGAAAAAGAGGCCAGAGAGAACCTCTAGTTCCCTTCCACTTTCCAAAATTTCAGTGCTCTTGTTTGATTGGTAAGAGCTAATTTTTATCCCAAATCTTAACTGTGAAGGAATCTGGAAATGCCCTCTAGGCTCTGTGTAGGAAGGTCCCGTAGAAGGAAGGTGGGATAGAAAGGAAGCTCACCCATCCACAGTATCTACCATAGGATAGTTGTAGTCTATTTATAGTCCTATTTGAATCTTATTTGAATTATTTAAAATTTTGTTTTACAAAACTAGTCTTAAACACTAATTCTATAATTGTGACAGGTACATGGTGATTCTCAGGCTTTGTTTATACACGTTATTGTCTTCTAACCATTCCACTTTATATTTTATACCTATGTTTCTATATGAAACAGAATGCAATATTATATATACATATATAAATGTATAATTATAAATATAATTTATATATATATAGTTTAAATAACTTTTTGGCACTTGGTTGTAAGTTGATAGGCCTGTTATCAGAGTCATCTTCCATTGTCCTATTGATGTTCTGAATTTTTTTCTTAGGTGTTTTAATGAAAAGTTAAAAAAATGCATCTGAGAGAACTATGAGTATTGAAAATCATAATTTATTGCCTTAAGGATGTATAATACACTAAAACAACACATTCCTTCCCCAGCACAGCATTCTTCTATTGTAAAGCTATTTCTCAATTTTAGGAGTTTCTTTTTTTTTGGTAGGCTTTTATTGTAAGTTGTTAAAATCTGGACAGTTTCCCCCAAGTAGCTTAAAGCAGTGAGTTTTCCTCAGAATCATCGTGAGCTGAAATCATCCTTTACAGTATCTTTTATGTCAGTGAATATTCTCTATAAATATTCCAATTGTCTGATATTTAAATTAACTCAGTAAATGTTAATTGTGTCCTTAATATATTCTGGGACCCTAATGGATCCTGGGACTTGAACGATAAATGTCTCGTCCCACCCCTATGGAGTCCCGGCCTAGCATACTCTATAAATATAATATAATATATAAATCAATAAACACTCTGACAAAAAGACAAGTGAAACATCATGGAAGAGTGTCCTTAATTCTGCCTGGGGGTTAAGAATCAGGGCAGATTTCACAGAGGAGGCAAGAGTTTATCAGATCTCTCAATTTCCTAGTTAAAAAAACCCAACAAAACAAAATAAAAAAACAGAGGATGGTCATAACTATAACTTTAATTTAAAAAAATCAGAATAAATGTGAAGTACCTGGGATTTTTATTTGTGCTAAGACCTGTAGAAAAATAAAGGTGACTATGATGATAATGATAGTTAATGGATATTACTGATTGCCTACCCAGCAGCTGGCTGGGTACCCTGCCCCTTTCCCTGCTAATTTTCCTTCTGATGTCTGTTCCTATTCTGAATTGTAGCAACTATGTGGTTTTGAAGGTTGATCCCAGTTCAGGTGTGAGCTCTAATGAGACTAAGTCAGTTAACAAAATCCCATCCCCCTGCCAGTGATTGATTTAAGCCCCCACCCCTTTAATAAAAAGAGTCCGGTAGTGCTTGGTCGCAGAGATACGTTCAGTAAGGAGTGCAAGACTAGATTTGGGCCAACGAAATAAATGTAAGGGGAATTTTGAAAAGGGGATTCTGGGAAACTTGCCCTTCTTCTTAACGGAAAACCATAAGAGCACTCTCTCTTGCTGGCCATTGGCAGATATACTAGGAATACTGTAGCCATCCGATTACCAGCCTGAAGATGAAGCCTGAAAATGAACACAGAAATTTTCCTCACTCCCTCCTCCCTCTCTAGGAATCACAGGGGAATGGAGACAGAGCCATCGAATTAAGTAAATCCTAAAACCTCTCTGACCTATGGATTTCCAAGTATGAGAGTCTATGAATGTTTTTACTGTTCAAGCCAGTTTGGCATGACTTCTCCAGTGCTTGCTATCAAAGGCATTCCAAGTAATTTAATAATTCACAGCTGAGAATAAAAAGGACTAGCCTAAGAATTAAGATAAATATAATGCTACAACATTTTAAAAGACTGAAAACAAAAATAATAAAAGTAGGTAACGGTGAAACCTGAGAACCTAAAATATTACAAAGCTAAAATAAATGAGAATGAAAAGTCTAGGTAGAAAATAATTGTTACAAATCGATTTGACAAAAAAAAAAAGCTAAAATTGGGCAGAAGCAACAAACTAAATCGTTGAAAAACCGTAAAAAATTTCTAGCATACTGGTAAGGCTCTTTCAGATTGAGAGGAACAACTGATCGGCACATTACTTTGGGAGTGATGAAGATTTAACATAAAGGATTTCCAGTGAAGGGTACATGACAGAAATTTCTGTCTTTAAAACAACGCATTCCTGGCTTCAGCCCTGGCAATTCTGATAAGGCAGGTGTGACTGAGGCCCTGGCATGCACAATTTTATGGACTGTTGAAAAACCACAAATTTGGATCTCAGTGTGACTCTCCCTGCCTGTATCTCTTCCTGTTGTATCTTTCCACGTGTGCCTCTATGTGTGAGTTGCCTGCATTACTGTCTCTACCCATATCTCTGTCTCTGCATGTAAGTCTTCATGCCTGCGTGTGTCTCTGAGTTTCCCTTTCTGTTTCTCTTTGTCTCTCATTGTCCTTCTGCATAGCTTTGTATCTCTGTATATCTCTTCTATGTCTCGGTGTCCCTCTGTATGTGTAGCATATCTGTGTGTTTATGTCTGTGTGTGTGCATCTCTTTGCCTGTCTCTCTGTGTCTCAGTATGTTTACTCTTTGGTTCTCTGTATCTCTGTGTGGCCTCTTCTCTGTGTTTATTTGTATGTTTCTCTGCATTAATCTCTCTCGATATGTATCTCTTGTGTATCTCTTTTCCTGACAATTGAGAGCAGACACAATCTCAGTCTGTGCCTAAAACAAACAAAAGATGTAAAAGCCAGGGACTTTACAGGGAACTAAAGTGACTGATACTCCTTAAGGTGACTTGGTCAGCCAGTAGGAATCCTTTCCCTCCTCCACCACTTTCCTCACCCTTCAGAGCAGTGAAATTGCTGGGCGTGGGGAGCACCTGTGTCTTTGAGTGCCTTGCAATGGACCCACAGTATCAGACATACCTGTTCAGGCCTCTTCTCAAATTCACATAATGTAGGACTGAAAACTCCCCACACTGAGGGCAGATTTGTTATTCATTTCAGTGATCTTAATCATAAAATAATTCTGCTTGCATGCAAATATCATCACACAGTCATGTCACTTCTAACTCTTTACTGGCTCTTGGGCTCACATACCTTTCTAGGGCGTGGCCATCGAGCATAGCTCCACCACGCCCATCAAGGGACACCTGCAACTTCCTTCCTCTGCAGAGCACTTTTGTGCAGTACTCACTTTGCAGTTTGGCAGGCAGTGCTCTCTTCTGCCTCATTTCCTGCCTGCATCTGAAGATGCTGCGCCTTTTCCTTCATGAATTCCTGAGTTTTGAGACCTGTCATGTCCTGATCTGGATGTTACGTGGTTCTTCCATAGATCCTCATAGGAGTGCTTCCAGCCTGGCCCTTCGTTAATCATATTGTGTGCTTCTCCAGGTCAAACTTTTATTCCTCCCCTCCTGACCTTTCTTCCGTGTTTGGAAGTTCCAACACTAACACACTGTCTCCATTCCTTTATGAATAGTCCCCATAGAATTTTTTCTGATAAAATACAGTTCTGATATTTCCAAAGGTCGTTTTAAAATTTACTAGCCCTAGCTTACCCTTTCCACACCCCATGTCCTCAAGTCCATTCTCTACGTCTGCATCTTTATTCCTGTCCTGCACCTAGGTTCATCAGAACCATTTAAAAAACATTTTTTTAGATTCCATATATATGTGTTAGCATACGGTATTTGTTTTTCTCTTTCTGACTTACTTCACTCTGTGACAGACTCTAGGTCCATCCACCTCACTACAAATAACTCACTTTTGTTTCTTTTTATGGCTGAGTAATATTCCATTGTATATATGTGCCACATCTTCTTTATCCATTCATCTGTCGATGGACACTTAGGTTGCTTCCATGTCCTGGCTACTGTAAATAGAGCTGCAATGAACATTTTGGTACATGACTCTTTTTGAATTATGGTTTTTCTCAGGGTATATGCCCAGTAGTGGGATTGCTGGGTCATATGGTAGTTCTATTTTTAGTTTTTTAAGGACCCTCCATGCTGTTCTCCACAGTGGCTGTATCAATTTACATTCCCACCAACAGTGCAAGAGGGTTCCCTCTTCTCCAAACCCTCTCCAGCATTTATTGTTTGTAGATTTTTTTGATCATGGCCATTCTGACTGGTATGAGGTGATATCTCATTGTAGTTTCGATTTGCATATATATGGAAGCTTAAAAGAAAAATGGTTCTGAAGAACCTAGGGACAGGACAGGAATAAAGACGCAGATGTAGAGAATGGATTTGAAGACACAGGGAGGGGGAAGGGTAAGCTGGGACGAAGTGAGAGTGGCATGGACATATATACACTACCAAACGTAAAATAGATAGCTAGTGGGAAGCAGCCGCATAGCACAGGGAGATCAGCTCGGTGCTTTGTGACCACCTAGAGGGGTGGGATAGGGAGGGTGGGAGGAAGACAAAAGAAGGAGGAGGTATGAGGATATATGTATATGTATAGCTGATTCACTTTGTTATAAAGCAGAAACTAACACACCATTGTAAAGCAATTATACTCCAATAAAGATGTTAAAAATAAATAAAAGAATACAGGAATTAAAAATAAATAAATAATAAAATAAAATTTACTAGCCCCAAATATGTTTGACAAGTCAGATAATAAGAGATGACAATGATCTTTAGATCTCTGGAAAGAAAAGGACTAAAGCCCAGGTTCCAGTCTCTGGGCCAGCTGTATGGTCTTGGAGGAGGTACTTCTCCAGGCTACTATTGTCCTTGTGGAAAATGAGGAATTAGATCTTACAATTGCTAAGATACGGTTGGGCCTAAAAATTTCTAGTCATCATGGAAACAAATTTTCACAGAAATAAAAACATATATTACCATTCAACTTATGACACTTAAGGAATTAAAAATCGCAGTCTTCCATGCTCATGTTCCAACCAATCAAAAATTAGTTTACTTTCTCAAAATAAATTTGCATTTATATTTCACACATGGTTTATAATTTGGTTTAGTTTGTGTTTTCTAATTTAGACTTTTGTAAAACTTTGACTGAAAAATAATCCAACTCACTATAACTCATTTCACTGCTAAGAGGCAGAATTAAGTCCTTAATTTCATCTCTCATTATGAATTCCAACAACTTAGCTTATATTCATTCATTTACAGTACATTAGTTGCCTTTTTTCACACATAAGAAGTTTGAATCGAACATATTTAGACTAGAGGAATTTACTGAGATCAAATGTAGTATTTGGCTTTTTCATCACAAAACAACAATGCTATTGAAGACAATGGGACATCAGTCAATACATTAATGCCTTTTGGCTCTCCAGTTTTCCTGAGAATGAACTTGTCATCTTCTCAGAAGTATAGAATGCTACCTTTTCATGCTTTTAGAAAATCTTTTCTAAGAAATCAGTTCAGTCCAAGACCATAACCAAATAATGTAGTAAACAAATTATAAAAATCAGAAAGAATAATGGATACAAGCCACTTGGTTAATTAACATGTGAACAGGGAGAGGAGTAGAATGTTGATTAAATTATGCTGAAATTATTTGAGCAGGCATATCCAAGAACATATGTTTCGAATTTTGAGATAATTTTTAAAAGACTTGTGGCTTCAGAGATTTCTGCCATGCATGATAAGGGTGCCAATACTATTATTAGCTGAGTCTTAAGTCACTGTGCCTGAGAAAAGCTCTGCTATGGCTTAAAACACTCAGCTAACTTAAGCTCATTAGCTGACACAAAGGAAAATAATAAAAGTAGGAAAAACATATAAATGGAACCAAATCCCACGTTTTATGTATTACTGATTTCCTGTATCTTTATTTTATTTTAACTGCCATATAATAGGAACAGTGAATTAAAACATCACTACCATTGTGTTTTTCCATTATTCCTAGTATTTGCAACAGAATTTTTGCTTTATATATTGGAATGCCTTGCTATATGTTGGATATAAATAGATTCATTATAGTTATGTCTGTGCCTTTCATCATTAAAATCTACTTTCTTATTTCACTTTAAGTATTTCCCATAAATTTTATCCACTTAAATATGAGAAGAATGGTGACAATATTAATATCAAGCAGATAGTTTTATCCACTGTTGTATTCTAACTTTTGAATTTTACTTTAAGCATGTCATTTGCGTATGGAAAAAGTTCGATATGTTACTTTATTTTTGGAATCATACACAGGATTCTATGTCCTGCTTTTCAACTTTTGTATCTCCTTTTATTTGTATAAAAGGTATGAGCACCCAGTTTTATTCAGCTTTTTATCTTTTATTGGGTTAATCATGAATGTTTTAAATTTAAAAAGTAAATCAATTTGTAGCATATATATATATATATACACATATATATATGAATAGTATTGCTTATCTTAAAACTTCTCTAGCTGTTATTAATCTTTTATATAACTCAAATAGCCCATAATAACTGTGGATCTGATTATATTAGAAAGAGAAGTGTATTTATGCTTTTGTCTTTTCAGTCCTCTACCATCCTATTAATCTAATTAGAACCATGAAAACATTGCTGTGAGTTTTTATGTTATGTATTTCATGTAGTATATTTGTTTCAACACTTAGATAATTCTAACCAGCTGCAGGTATTGTGCTGAGTGTTCTCATTTACTGACCTCATCAATAAATGGATCTGTCAGCACCCATTTTAATCAACAATATCCCTATTCAAAAATTCTTTCTGAGATTCAGCTTTCAATACCTGGAGGTATCTCCTTAAGAAAATTTTGGTGAAAGGGCATATTTCCTAACTATCCAAAGACATATCTGATAATATCTTTCTTTTTCTTCCATATTTGAAGATCAATGTGATTGCATAGGCAGTTCTTGAAATATACCCTTCTCTCCCATAATGTCTCATGTAACTCTATGTTTACTTATTTCCAAGTAGAATGTTTTTTTCCTTAGTAGCTTATACATTATATTACATTTATAATTTTATGAGATTACAGGGCAGTCATGAGGGCTTTCATAAATATCCTGCTTCACCACTTTTTCTAGGCGCTTAATAGGACTGTTAGTCTTTTACATGCTCATGTAACTTGCTTTGGTCAAGAAAAAGTGAGTGGATGTGACATGTGGTATGTTACTTTAAAAAAGATAACAACAGCACAAGTTCTAAGTCATGAAATTAGCAAATATCCAGGTGAATAATATGTGAAGATGAATGCACTGAACGTCTTTCCATTTGCACAGGCTATAAAGGTGTGTGCAAATCACCTAATGGTTGATGGAAACTTTGTCAGCCAGAGTCCCTAGGGGAGAGGCAGAGTCCTCTGCTCACCCAAATAGTCTTCACTGTCCTTGTCTTATGAGCAAGGACAGGTATCAGATTTGGGAGTTGTTACTTCAGCATAACTGGTCTATTTGACTGACAAAAACTATATATTTGGGATCATACTTCTTTGTTATTGTAGATACAACCCAGTGAGTCCTATCTATTTTGGATATGTTTTCCTATTAAATCAAGAGGAAATATCCTCGACTATATGTTTGATTATCAATCTTGTGCTACTTAGTCTTCTCCTCTGATAATATCTAGTCAGAGGTCAAGTCTCTGAGATTAGTTCTTCAGATCCATCATCTTCTCTTTGGGGAGCTAGATAATATTCCTAACTGCCTGCATCTTGGAAAAGCACAGGAGACATAGTTTGAATAGAGGGATATAATGGGTTGTCCCCCCCATCATCTCTTTACTCTTTTAGGTTCTAGATAACTTTATTTTCTTCCATCCTATTTTATTCTGTACCATATAGATTCCGCCCTTTACTGATTTCAACAGAATTTTTAGCCCATTTAATGCAATATTCATTTTGCTAAATCTTTTCAAAATCTGCTGTCTGGTATCACATAAAGGACACTGTCACTTCAAGCATTAGTTACTTGCATTCAAAGTACTCAGGTAAGAAAACCCTTGAACAAATCTCTAAAGAATATCAGGGTCCAGGAAATAAAGCTAAACATGAGGAACTGATAAGGTAGCAGATTGGGGTGACAAACTTACAACGATTGGCAGAGAAACATTGGAGAATGAGTGAAGGTTGATAATCAGTTTGCCAGGGATAGAACATGTCTGATATTTTTTTGTATCTTATATCACTTCTCTTCAGGAACATCTCACCATATACAATTTTACAGATGAGAAAACTGAGTTCAGAGAAGTTGAAGAATAGGATGAGGATCTCATAGCAAGTAACCAGCAGAGTTTATAAATTAAACTTGTCGTTATTCCTGCACCACCCTGCCTTCTGGGAAGCAGGAGATTGGTTACCGAATCCAAGCTCGTACTGCTTGCCACATAAGAGGCCAATAAATGGAGAGATGAGTTGTTGGGGCAAGGAATAAAGCCAGCAGACGGAGAAGACGGTGGACTAGTGTCCCAGAGAACCATCTTGCTGGGGTTTGGATGCTAGTTTCTTTTATAGGGGGTGAGGAGTTAAAGTAAAAAGAGGCATTAAGTTGTTGCAAATATTTCCTGGTTCTAATTTCTTCCTTCCTGCAGCCATTCATAGGTGGACCTTGTCAGAATGTTTCCTGTGAGCTTAAACAAAAGTATTTTATTTTTTTTTAACATCTTTATTGGAGTATAATTGCTTTACATTGTTGTGTTAGTTGTTGCTGTATAACAAAGTGAATCAGCTATACATATACATATATCCCCATATCCCCTCCCTCTTGTGTCTGCCTCCCACTCTCCCTATCCCACCACCTCTAGGTGGTCACAAAGCACCAAGCTGATCTCCCTGTGCCATGCAGCTGCTTCCCACTAGCTAGCTGTTTTACATTTGATAGTGTATATGTGTCCATGCCGCTCTCTCACTTCGTCCCAGCTTACCCTTCCCCCTCCCCGTGTCCTCAAGTCCATTCTCTGCGTCTGCGTCTTTATTCCTGTCCTGCCCCTGGGTTCATCAGAACCATTTTTTTTTCAGATTCCATATATATGTGTTAGCATACGATATTTGTTTTTCTCTTTCTGACTTACTTCACTCTGTATGACAGACTCTAGGTCCATCCACCTCACTACAAATAACTCAGTTTCGTTTCTTTTTATGGCTGAGTAATATTCCATTGTATATATGTGCCACATCTTCTTTATCCATTCATCTGTCAATGGACACTTAGTGTAGTGCTCAGGCATGGGAGGAAGGATTTTGGGAGATGGACCATCATGTATACCTTAAGGTATAGGCAACATCCCTTTAATAATTAACTTGTAGCAAAAGCAATAGAATATAAAGGTTAAAGCAAAAGAAACAGATGTATTATGGAGTCAGATTTGTTCTTCCCTATTACGGTTTTATACTTGGGACCAAAGAATATAGCTTCTAGGAACTTTAGTAATTCTTTTATTTGTCTAGTTCATGTCTGTATAATTCCTCTGTGTTTAATTCCTTATGTTTTCAGGAAAGGGCCAGGGCACACACACCAGGCGACAGCATTTCCAGATCTGACGCTACTATGTTGCTCTCCATAGTTTCATTATGTAATGTATTCATGGTCCCTGCTTTCACTTCAGCCTTTCCTCACCCAGAACCAGTTAGTGCCAGTTCAGGCTCTCTGGCTTCTTCTGTTGGATTTGTACTTCTGACCAAGTACAAATCAAAAGTTCTCCAATTCTTTCTACTCCATAAAAAATTGTAGTACTAAGGCTTAATTTTCATTATTTTTTAAGAAAGTGATTATTTGGGGGGAAATTGAATGGGGGCAGGCAGTCTATAAGTTGATAAAAGGCATAAAAGTAATACACAGGAAGCAAGAGATAAGAGCTCTGAAGGTAAATACTTAGGAATTAGCAAAAACTCCTGAAAGAAATTTAGGCTTTCAGAGACTGTGGAAATTACTGGATTCATGACAAAAATCCAAGGAGTAGAGGGGCAACCAGAGGCAATCTGCATAAGCTGTGAAATAAGCTGTGCAATAAACAGAAAATGATTCTACATCATTTCTATGGTATGATAAAAGGACAGAGTTGGAAAATAGAAATGCACAGGCAAGATTGGAGAGATTTAGAGGTGGCAGAGGGGATGTTGGAGGGATCTGATGGACTAGACAATGAGGTAGGGGCTGTGGCTTCATCTTCCTTGTAGATATACCACAGAGTAAAGAGGTCATCCAGTGTGATTGGCTTCCATCATTGATAGTGAAAAGTTCCAGGTGATGTGAGATCTTCTCATTTGCTTTCATATTTTGCAGTTTACTATGCTGTGACTGAAAGTAGGTTTTTAAAATTCATTGTGCTTGGGGCTTCACTGGTGGCACAGTGGTTGGGAGTCCACCTGCCGATGCAGGGGACACGGGTTTGTGCCCCGGCCCAGGAAGATCCCACATGCTGTGGAGCGGCTGGGCCCGTGAGCCATGGCCGCTGAGCCTGCGCGTCCGGAGCCTGTGCTCCGCAACGGGAGAAGCCACAACAGTGAGAGACCTGCATACCGCAAAAAAAAAAAAAAAAATTCATTGTGCTTCTTACATCTGAAAACTGTGGTTTTTTTGGATCAATTCTGAAAAATTTGAATCAGAATATTGGATTTGCCCACTTCTCTTTATTCTGTGTGGATTTCCAATCAGAAGCTCTTAGGATTTCTCTTTGGTCATTGGTTTCACCTAACCTCTCTTTCATAGTTTCACTTTCTTCAATTCTGAGTTGTATTATGAGTAATCTCTTCATTTTGCTTTTATAGTTTGCTGATGTCGTCAGTAGCTGTGTTTTATCATTTAAACATATAAGATGAATTTTAAATTTTAATGATTATATTTTGTATCCCTTTAAATATAGTCCTGATCACTTTTGATTGTCTCATTTCCTTATAATATTTTCTGCATTTCCCATTATTTCATTAAACACTATAACCATACTTATTTTGTACATTGTTTCTTATATTTTCAGTATCGATACTCCGTGTGTACCTTATTCTGCAGTCTGTAGTTTCTGACTCTTGATTATTGTGTTTCCTCACATTTCCTAGATTTAATTATGAGCTATTTGTTGGAACTTTCATTTTGGGAATCTTCAAAGCCTGCACTGAGTTGATTAACCTTTGTTTCTGCCAGTACTAGGGTACTAATCTGGAAACAGAACTTTAAATTTTGTCTCTTGGATGTAGATTTCACTGTATGAGAGTGTGGAATAATTCAAATTTCAGGACTGGGTGAGAGAAGGGCTAGGGATACAAATTATTAGGGAAGACAATATTACTTTCCCCACCTAAGTCCAACAAACACAGCCTGCCTTTCTTTTTGCTTCATTTGCCCAGCATGCAAGTTTTCCTGTGCCCCCTTCCATGAGGAGAGTTATTTTCGATACCTGTCTTAATGTGTAACATTTCAGTATGTGTAACATACTCCTTGACTTGTCAGAACTAAATTCTTTTCCACGGAGGGACTGGTAACCAGCAAATTTCGAGGTTTCTGGATTGAGCACACCTCTAGGGAAGCCATGGTTTCTGTGTGGATTTTCCACTCCAGATTTAGCTCAAAGTTTTTTGAACTGCTTTGTGTTTTCTGAGGATTTTTGTTTTTGGTGTTATGGTTCATGGAGGACATCCCTTACTGTTTTGTGAGCTCTGTAATGCTTTCCAAAGTATGTGAGATCTAATTTAGTGAGTATTTAGGTGTTTGGTAGAGAAGAAGGGCATTTCAGAATAGAATATTTATACACAGAAGTATGACAAACAGGAATAATCCATAATCCCACACCCATGAAAAAATTAATTTTCTTAATATAAAAATACTATATGCATATAAAAAATTCAAATCACCCCAAAAGTTATAAAATAAACTTCCCTATAATTCAACCTTCTTTCCATTCAAAACCACTGTTAGAGGCTTTTTGTTTTTGGCAGTCTTTCATAAATATGTGTGTGTATATAAAATCAGTTATGTATAATTGTAGATATTATAAAAAGACACCAAAATAACCTCTAATATTATGTTAAATATTATCTGTATTATAAAAAGTATCATCAACACATCACAGAGATCACGTTTTGTACATTGTTCTGTTCTTTGCTTTTTTTGGCTTAATATACCTTAGAGATTTTCCACATTAACTTATAAACATGTACTTATTTAATTTTGTTTATTTTTTACTGAAGTATAGTTGACTTACAATATTATATTAGTTCCAGGTATACAACATAGTAATTCAATATTTTTATAGATTATACTCCATTTAAAGTTATTATAAATATTGGCTATATGCCCTGTGCTATACAATATATCCTTGTTGCATTATTTATTTTATACATAGTAGTTTGTACCTCTTAATACCCTAACCCTATCTTCCCCCTCCTCCTTTCCCCACTGGTAACCACTAGTTTTTTTGCTTTATCTTTGAGTCTATTTCTATTTTGTTATATTTATTAGTATACTTCATAGATTCTACATTTAAGTGATAAAATATAGTATTTATCTTTCTCTGCATTATTTCACTAAGCATAATTCCTTCCAGGTCCATCCATGTTGTTGCAAATAGCAAAATTTCATTCTTTTTTATGGCTGAGTAATATTCCATTGTATAAATATACCATATCTTCTTTATGCATTCATCTGTGGATGGACTCTTTATGCTTCCTGTACCTGGGTATCTGTTACCTTTTTCAGATTTGGGACATTTTCATTCATAATTTCATCAAATACATTTTCAACTCCTTTCTCTTCTTCTGGGACCCCTATAATGTGAATGTTAGCACTGTTATTGTTGTCTCTGAGAGCCCCTAAACTGTTCTCATTTTTTGTTTTTCTTTTTGCTGTTCAGAATGAGTGATTGCTATTATTCTATCTTCCAGGTCACTTATGTGTTCTTTTGTATCACCTAGTCTGCTATTAATTCCTTCTAGTGTGTTTTTTTTTCATTTATGTCATTGTAATCTTCAGTTCTGACTGTTTCTTAAAAAACATTTTTTTAGTTCCTTGTTAAAATTCTCACTGTGTTCATCAATTCTTTAACATAGTTCAGTTAGCATTCTTATGACTGATGCTTTTAGCTGTTTATCTCTGTTTTATTAGTTGTTTTTTCAGTTTTTTTTCTTATTCTTTTGTTTGGAAAAAATTCCTCTGTCTTCTCATTTGCTTAACTTTCTTTGTCTCTATGAAGTTAGGCAAAACAGTTACTTATCCTCGTTTTGAAGGGATGTCCTTGTGTGGGAGCATCCCTATGCAGTCTACATGTGCCCAGTGGCTTTGGTGGGAGAGCTGGATCTGACGTGAGCAGGGCTCATGTCTTCCCAGGGTGAGCTGGCAGCTATCACCTTGCGGGGTATTGGGGCTGGAGATGGAGGGCTAGAGCTGGAACCAGTTGTGAGCCACGGCTTCTCCTATGCTCAGTGGCTGTCACTGCCCTATGTTCACATCCCAATGTTCTGGAGCAGAAACCCTGAGCGTTGGGTCCAAGCAGGTTCTATTCCTTCTAGGTGTGCACTCTCCCCCCTCCCAGCAAAGCACTTTCAACCCAGAGGGGAGCAGCGCTGGAACAAGAGGGGCCAAAATGGGCACCAATTGCAGGCTGGTGTGCATGGTGAGACAGTCTTGGCACATCAGTTTGAGATCCAGACTGCTGCTGATCTACCGCCCCCATGAATCCCAGTAATGACCACCCTCACCCTGTTCGGATGCTGTGCAAGGCCTGAGCTGGCTCCATCCACCCATCTGTGCACCCTCCTTGGCCCTGGCAGCCTTTGCCCTAGTGTGGAGCTTATAGGGGCTGGAGTGGACACTCAGCATGGACTGAGATACACACAGGTAGTCATGGAAACCAGCCAGAGTCCAGTTTAATTCTGCTTCCTCTGCCTTGTTCCCAGGAGAAAGCAAGCATGTATGTGCTCTTCACGAGCAGAGTCTAGGTTTCTTACGGCTCCTCTTTTAGTCCTTCTGGTTTTCAAACCAGCTAAGGGGACTTTTCTTCCCAGCGTCAGACCCAGGGCTGGGGTACCCAGCATGTGGTTTGAGCAGCTCACTCTCCAGGGAGGATCTCCAAGCTGGTATAATCCCCTTCTTTGTCTGTGTCCCCTTCTAGGGGTAGAGGTGCTGATGATTGCTTCTCTTCCCTTCCTACCTAACTTCATTTGGATCTTTATTTACAGCCTTGATTGTATGAGTCCCTATGACAGTCTCTAGTTTGTTTTCAATGAGAATTGCTCCATATGTAGATGTATAATATTTTGATGTGTTCATAGGGGGAGGTGAGCTCAGTGTCCTCCTACTCTGCCATCTTGACCTCCTCCCCTCAATAGTGTACCTATTTAATTTTAAGTTTCATAGCGTTCCATGTATAGATAAACCATAATTTATTTGACCATTATGGGTTGGTGAATATTTTAGGTTAATCCCTAATTTTTTTTTCAACACAAGTGAGGCTGCTACATGCAAGGTTGCACATACAACCTTAGAATTCTTACAATCTTATAATTTCACACATACATACCAGCAGGGGAATTCCTGGGTCAGAAGGTCTTCGAATAGTGATTCTTCACTGAATTGAGTTGTGAGATTTATACTTTCCTTCCCTTAGGGAATTTGGATGAACCTGTCCCTTGTAGAGTTCATTATGGCCTCAGCTTCCTCACATATATTGTACTATTTGCAGATCCCAACACCTACCATTTCTTCCCCATTGTTTCATTATAAAACTAAACAGAAGCAGTAACTGCCTCTCACAGAGTTGTTGCAAGGTTTAGAAAAATATATGTGAATGCCCGTGTATGACCCATATTTGGTGAAAATAAGAAATAACCGCTTACTCTTATTTTCTTTTACTGTAGTTATTAATGAAACTAGAGAGTGGAAAACCCATAATAGACTTATGGAAGAAACACTTTACCTGTGGGGGTCTTGGTTCAAAGATAAATACAGTAGGGGTTGTGGGAAATATTAAATCAATTAGCATAGTTGTAACCATTGCCTGCACTACTTTCAAAATGAATTGACTTGGTTTACATCAAAATGAATTGACTTGGTTTACATTAAAATACCAGTAGAATCTGAAAATGAAGGAAAGTAAGAAAAAAATTAAATCATTTCTATTGGTCCTTAAATTTATCATGAAGACCTGTATTTCCTGTTATATTTGGGAACCGGGCAGCTGTGCACTATTTTCACGCCTCACTGGTTTTCAGCTTCTCATCCTCCCACTGCCTGCTTCCCTCCCTCACCACCGTGGGAGGCTGACTCAACAGACTTCTCGTTTTGCTTTCTGGTGGCTTCTCCCCATCCCCTGTTTCTTGTGAGACCACACTGAAGACAAATAAGCATGCTTCACACATCGAAAGGAGACCCAAAGGGAAGAAGAATGAAATTGGGGCCACAAGGTTAAGAGAGGAAAGATGTGGTCACTCTCTTTCTGGGCAAGTACATGGTGGTTTCTGTCTGAGTGAGCAATTACAGACCTCTGTAATTACAGACCTGGTGAGCCGGATCTCTGGTCTTTTGCCCCAAACTTTGATAATTTGGCCCTCAGTGTAGTTCTTGAATTTTTCATACATTGTTTTTCTTGATGCTCTGAGTAAAACGTCTCAGTAAAAACTGCCCATTTTCTATAATAAATTCCCAATTTCAATTTGCTGCTGTGACAGTGCTAAAGTGTTTCTCTCTCTCTCCCTCTCTCTGTCTCACACACACACCATTCCTGCAATCTCAGAACCAATAAAAGGTGCATCTAATATGAGAAATCATAGGTCAAAAGAGCTTGGGTTTCTACATATGCACACAGGAGTGCACAAATATTTATTAATAAATATCCTTCTGCCTTCCCATTTCTGTTTGTACAGCTATGATATATCTACTTTCCCAGTATGTCTATTCTCTCCTATTTGCACTCTTCTATAGGCAATGGCAAACATAGGTGTGTACATCCAGCTAAAGGATACACATGTACACAAATACATATGTGTATATATGTATATATACACACACAAAAACGTGTACCTCAGTATGTATGTGTATGTTCACTACATCCATATAATTATTTTAGCTTTATAATAGATACTATCAACATAACAATCTATAGTCAATCTAAGAAAGAAGTGGAAGGTGTTTTTTTTAACATCTTTATTGGGATATAATTGTTTTGCAATGGTGTGTTAGTTTCTGCTTTATAACAAAGTGAATCAGCTCTACATACACATATATCCCCATATCTCTTCCCTCTTGCATCTCCTTCCCACCCTCCCTTATCCCACCCCTCTAGGTGGTCACAAAACACCGAGCTGATATCTCTGTGTTATGCGGCTGCTTCCCACTAGCTATTTTACATTTGACAGTATATATAAGTCCATGCCACTCTCTCACTTCGTCCCAGCTTACCCTTCCTGCTTCCCATGTCTTCAATTCCATTCTCTACGTCTGCGTCTTTATTTTTGTCCTGCCCCTAGGTTCTTCAGAACCATTTTTTTTTCTAGATTCCATATATATGTGTTAGCATACGGTATTTGTTTTTCTCTTTCTGACTTCACTCTGTATGACAGACCCTAGGTCCATCCACCTCACTACAAATAACTCAATTTAGTTTCTTTTTATGGCTGAGTAATATTCCATTGTATATATGTGCCACATGTTCTTTATCCATTCATCTGTCGATGGACACTTAGGTTGCTTCCTTGTTGTGGCTATTGTAAATAGAGCTGCAATGAACATTGCGGTACATGACTCTTTTTGAATTACGGTTTTCTCAGGGTATATATGCCCAGTAGTAGGATTGCTGGGTTGTATGGTAGTTCTATTTTTAGTTTTTTGTTTGTTTGTTTGTTTGTTTTTTTGTGGTATGCGGGCCTCTCACTGTTGTGGCCTCTCCCGTTGAGGAGCACAGGCTCTGGACGCTCAGGATCAGCGACCATGGCTCGCGGGCTTAGTTGCTCCGCAGTATGTGGGATCTTCCCGGACCGGGGGCGCGAACCCATGTCCCTCGCATGGGCAGGCAGACTCTCAACCACTGCGCCACCAGGGAAGCCCCCTATTTTTAGTTTTTTAAGTAACCTTCATACTGTTCTCCATAGTGGCTGCATCAATTTACATTGCCTCCAACAGTGCAAGAGGGTTCCCTTTTCTCCACATCCTCTCCAGCATTTATTGTTTATTCTGACTGGTGTGTGGTGATACCTCATTGTAGTTTTGATTTGCATTTCTCTGATGATTAGTGATGTTGAGCATTCGTTCATGTGTTTGTTGGCAGTCTGTATATCTTCTTTGGAGAAATGTCTATTTAGGTCTTCTGCCCATTTTTGGATTGGGTTGTTTGTTTTTTTGATACTGAGTTGCATGAGCTGCTTGTAAATTTTGGAGATTAATCCTTTGTCAGTTGCTTCATGTGCAAATATTTTCTCCCATTCTGAGGGTTGTCTTTTCATCTTGTGTATGGTTTCCTTTGCTGTGCAAAAGCTTTTTAGTTTCATTAGGTCCCATTTTTTAATTTTTATTTTTATTTAGAAATGGAAAATTTTATTTGAGCCAACTTGAGGATTATAACCCAGGAGATAGCCTTTCAGATAGCTCTGAGGACTGTTCCAAAGATGTAAGCAGGGAGGCCAGTATATATGTAATTTTGATGAAGGGGGTACATGCAATCAAGCTCATATCTTGGTAGAAGGTGACTACTATTGGCAAGGAACAGGTATCTTAGTTAACAGTTTTAGTGCTTTTCTAAGTGTGGGAAGATGCAAGAAACTGGGTTCATAAAATTGTCTCCTGAAAATATCTAACTATCTGAGTGCCAATTCTGCCATTTTTCCAGGAACGCAAAGTGCCTCCTCCTGATCTTCGCTCTGCCTTTTTCTTCAGGGTGTATGTAGGTCAGTGACTGCAATGGCTAGTGACTTGGTTCCTGTAGAACTGAATGGTGGGCAACCTTCTTTATTTACGGTTCCCTCTAGTCCAGTCTTAATTTTGACCAAAGTTTTGGAGGCATTTTGTGACCGATTCATTCCGTGGTGCTAGGAATGCTCATTGCCAGGTTGGGCAAGGATTTCTTTGATAGTCCACTTAATGTGCTATTTTAAGTGTAGGTCCTGTCAACAGTAGCCAAAATCTCTGGACTGCCTGTCTTATTAATCTCTTATGGTTCAGGAAATGGTTTCCTCTTGTTGCTTCTTTCCATATCTGGAGCTACACTATTGCAATCTTATAGAACTATATATTTGGTCAATTGATTCGAGTTGCCTCCTCATCATTTTTATTGGAGGCTCAGTCACACATTTGGTAATGCAAGAAACAATCTTATAAACTAGGCAGAATACAAGTAATATTAATAGTAACACTAATACAGTCATAAGTAAGTAATGTTATCTTCTAAGGCGTTACATGGCTGGCTCCAGAAGAAGAAAAATGGGTGCTTATGGTTGAACAGGTATTTCTGCTGTTGGGGAGGTCTGGTTAATGAGGAATGCAGAAGCCCAATGCACATTAGAGAGGAGGGCGGAGGCCCAAATGGGCAGAGAAGAATTTTATGTTTTAATTTTTCTTGTCTTGCCTTAAAACATGAGTTTTGTTTTATCACTGCAAAAAAATGAGGCTACATGATTCAAGTAATGATACCCTTATTCTAATACCAAAGAGAGGAAAATTCTGAAGAAATAATAGTTACGTTTAAATACAATACTGATTTTTTTGCATTGAATTGTGACATAATTTGCTAGGGTCAATGGACTTTATCACATGAATAAAAGAATGTATTTTATGCAAGATAAAATAGAATATCAAATTAACTTTGGAGAAGCAAAAGCAATATGACTTTTCTCTCTTTAGCGGGTATTTAGGAAAGTATACTAAAGATATCTGAAGAACACAGATGGCATTTAACAAATTCTGTGTCTTACAATATTAAAGATATTGGTGTGGTAACCTAAGGAAGGAAAGAATGAATAAAGGCTAGTAAATGCTATGTCAGTTATTTTACAGTGCTTAAATAGAAGGCAAACACGTTTCTTTTTTTTCTAAAGAGGTTATTTTTTTCCCTATAGTAATCATTTGTTTCTCAGATTAAATTCACATAATCAGTATATCATCAGTATGTTTGTTAAAGTTAGTTTTCTATCGTTTGTTTCTTTTGTAAAGAAACCACCCAGTGTTTTCTCAAAAGCCAAAAGCTGTTTATGATAGTAGATGCCTCTTCATAGTGTCACTGAAGTTCTCCAACTGTTGTCACATACTTGATTAATTTTGTAACCAGCTTCTGGATCTTGAGGTTACTAGGATATAACTGGAGTTTATTACGTATTTTAACATAGTGGTACAGGCAAAAAGGACAAAGTATTTCAGTTCACAGTAACGAATTTTATATCTCCTACCTGCTTTTAGTTGTTTGACTTGGATAAAGTTAATCAAAAATCTCTGATTTTTGTTTCTCCTCCATTGAAAAGTGACACAAAACCAGCTTCCTGATTCCTCACAATTGTTATGAGCCCTGTTAGAGGATATGTGAATGTAGTTATTAATTTTGGTGATGATGGTCATATGCATATTTTCTGACAATTAGAACTGAGAAGAGGATGGGTAATGTTAAGGTCCACATATCAAGATGAGGAGGTTAGCCAACAGGCCAGGCTGGAAGGGTCACTGCCCCAGTGCATGAAAGCAGCCTAGGTGAATTTTTATGAATGACGCCTAAATACTTCTCAGAACAGTTAAAGATTTATATCCAACCCTGAGATAAATTAGTAATGATGATGCCAATGCACACTGGAGCATATCAGCAATCATTTCCATAAGACAGTGGGAAATAAATCATAGAGCTAATCACAGAAATTTGAGATGACATTTTTTTTTTCAAAAAAAATAGGTTAAAAAGTAGGTTAATACCTACTTTTATTTTCTCTAAATTCTTGTCTCACCATTTTGCTTATGCCTATTTATTTTTGGGTGTACTTTCTATCCCCACCCTTCCTCTCTCCTTTCTGTGTTCTTCTCTTTATAGCCGAGAGTGATCTTTGAAAACTATACTTCTTGGGTCCCCTTGCCCATTGAGTTCAGCTTACGCTCTGTCAGTCTTAAGTGGCTGGTGATTTAAAGTGTGGGGGAAGGGCAGCAAGTCTAATTCTCCATCTCTCTCCTTCAGGTGGGATCTTCAGCAGTGGCTGTTCCTCCATGATTCTAGACCTTTCTAGACAGCCCTATCTTGCCACCAGTTCTTTCCTTTATGGTCTCAGTCCCACCTGGAAGTCCACTTCATGGGTCCAACTCCTGCCAGTGGTCCCTCCTCCATAGTTCCAGCTTGCAGCTGGTAACCCCTCCTACAGGGCTCATATAGTGGTCTCTTGGGAAGCCCTTTCACGGGGGTTTCAGCTCCCTGCTGATGAGTATGCCTCCTGGATTTTGATATTCATCATCTCTTCTTTCTTTTGTACCTGTAGTTTTAGGGGTAACAGCAGTTTCTTGTAGATGATTTATCTCCGGGTACCTCATCTTCCCATGTTTTCAGCTTTTCTGAAAACTCTGTGACTAGTTTGCTGAATTAAAGTTCCTGGTGTGGTTCTGCTTTCTGGACTGAATACAGACTTGACATAGTCATCAACTAACATGTGGAGTACAGCCAGCTCATTAAAAAGTGAGAAACAAGTTGAAAGGAAGGAGATGGGTGAATGAAATACATCTGTTTTAACCAAATGCAGTTATGTTGTATATATATACCATGAGAACCTTTTCTTTTGATCTAATCATTACAATGAAATTTTGTTAGGGATTCTGTGAGAATATCAACTAAAAGATAGCATTTTAAAACTTGTATGGTTTGCTCATCAATCGGTTCCTGACTATAAAATCATTTTTTTACTGTGGTTATTTGTAGAATATTTTTGCCTAAATCCATCTGCTCTTTGCAAATAATAGTTTAGACTACAATTTGCCAAGAAATAAACTAGGATAGATTTTTTAAACAGATTCCCCAATAAATCAATGGGTTAATCATTTAGGAGGAATGAGTAATTTCCATTTGAAATTTAGATAGACACTGTCCTGAACATATCACTGTGTGTCTACATCTGTAGAACTGATAGAAATAAATGCATTAACAAATATATATAACACATCCCATCGTTAACTGGAGTAAATTTCCACATACAGTTATTTTCCAGCATTATTTTTATGAGCTAAAAATGAAAATACTCTGTATCTAGCAGTTGGGGAACAGGAAGGCTTATGTAAACGGGATGGGTGGTCAGGGGAGCCTGGCTGGAGGGCGAGCCCTCTGCCTTTCTGGGGTGATGAGAGGCATGAGCCCAGGTGTGCAATCCAACACATACAGTGTGGTTAGATTTCAAATTGCTCACTTGGCAAAAGCATACTAGCATTCTTGACAGTATTTCTGGAGATATGAAAAAAGAGAGCCCTATTGAGGATGTAATGACAGTGGGGAAAAGCTGGGATGCTGGGGCTTCTGAATTGACAATAACTATTGTTTTAATAAAAGCAACTGGGCTTCCCTGTTGGCGCAGTGGATAGGAATCTGCCTGCCAGTGCAGGGGACACGGGTTCGATCCCTGGTCTGGGAAGATCCCACATGCTGCGGAGCAACTAAGCCTGTGTGCCACAACTACTGAGCCCGTGTGCCACAACTACTGAAGCCCGCGCACCTAGAGCCCGTGCTCTGCAACAAGAGAAGCCACCACAATGAGAAGTCTGTGCACCACAGTGAAGAGTAGCCCCCACTCGCCGCAACTAGAGGAAGCCTACGTGCAGCAATGAAGACCCAGCACAGCCAAAAATAAAGTAAAAAAAAATAAATAAAAGCAACCACCATTTATTGAGTACCATCCCACATTCAAAGTGTCAGGAATTTTAAATACACTAATTTATTTAGTCTTCATGATTGATAAGGTAAAATTATTTACAATTTGCAAGGTGAACATTAATTGCCCTTATTTTACAGATGACAGAACTGAAGATCAGGGAAGTTAAATAACTTGTCCATGGTTGGTTAGTTGAGTGGAAAATTCAGGATATGAAAAGAGGACTTTCTGACTCCAAAGTTGATGTACTTCCCACTATTCTGTATAGTAAAACACTCCTATTTTTTCATCTGCACCTTGGATAGAGAAGGTGTTGAGTGACCTATCTACAGTTGAGATGAGATGTGGTGATAGTATTTTTCTATCATGCACATACAAAAATACTAGATTTGGCACTGCTTACTATAGTAGGCAGAAGAATGGCCTCCAAAGATGTCCAGAATCTAATTCTAGGACCTTGTGAATATATTGCCTTCCATGGTAAAAGCGACTTTTCAGATATGATAATGTTAAGGACTTTGAGAAAAGGAGATTATCCTGGATTGTTTAAGTGAGCCCGACCTAATCGCAGGGGTCCTTATACGAGGGAGGCAGGAGGATCAGAGTCAGAGAAAGAGATGTGATGATGAAAGCAGAGGTCAGATTGGTAAGTGAAGAAAGGGCCATGATCAAGGAATGTGGGCAGCCTCTGAATGCTGGAAAAGTCCAGGAAACATTCTCCCCTGGAGCTTCCAAAAAGGATGCAGCATTGCTGACCCATTTTAGACTTCTGTCCTCTAGTACTGTAACAAAATAAATTTGTGTTGTTTAAAGCCACTAAGTTTGTGGCAACTTAGAGCACTTGGAAACTAATACACTTACTTGTTCTGTTTAAACTATGGATCTAAGTAGGCTCTGGGTTCTCTATTTGATTATTCTATATAGATACACATTTCATTATCCTATTTTATCATCATGAAAGTAAATTAGTGGGAGACAAAAATCAAATCTCTGCATCAATAATTGCATTGGTCAGTATGATTCTGAGGATATTAAAATAAATAACCTCACATATAGATAAAGAGGTTAATTTCCTCAGTCAGTTAATGACACTGTTAAGGATAAACTCCTGGAGTTGTATATTGTTAAATGTTTCAACTAGAGAGAGAGAAGAACTCTGTGGTTAAAGGATGCAAAAATCACCTAGGGTGTAGGTGATGCTGGTCACCTCCTGAGAGGTTCTTGACCAACCACAGGAAATATGCCTGGTATCTGTGTATCACTTTTTTTTTTTTTTTTTTTTTTTGGTGGTACGCGGGCCCCTCACCGCCGCGGAGCACAGGCTCCGGACGCGCAGGCCCAGGGGCCACGGCTCACGGGCCCAGCCGCTCCGCGGCACGCGGGATCCTCCTGGACCTGGGCACGAACCTGCGTCCCCTGCATCGGCAGGCGGACTCCCAACCACTGCGCCACCAGGGAAGCCCTCACTTTTTTAATGGTATATTTTCACCTACAGGGTCGTATGCATTAATACCAGAAGTTATACAACGGTCAGTTACGTTCTATTGGTTGCAAGACACAATGACTGGCTTCTTTGTGGCATATAAACACAGCTAAGCTCTGGCCTGATTAAGTACCAGGCTTTAAGCAAGGGCTAGGGCTTCCCTGGTGGCGCAGTGGTTGAGAGTCCGCCTGCCCATGCAGGGGACACGGGTTCGTGCCCCGGTCTGGGCAGATCCCACATGCTGCGGAGCGGCTAGGCCTGTGAGCCATGGCCGCTGAGCCTGTGCGTCTGGAGGCTGTGCTCCGCAATGGGAAAGGCCACAACAGTGAGAGGCCCGCGTACCGCAAAAAAAAATAGGGCTAGTTATTTCAGCAGTAGAAGAAGCACCAGTCACCTCCAAGCCCTTTACTGGGGGTTCGGTGGATTCAGAAGGAAGCAATGTCTGTATCCTTTCCTCTCAACACTAGGTCCCAAGAAATAATACTCACAGAGCATAGGAATCTTTCAAACTGACCGTGGCCGGATGTGGGTATGAAGACGATAGATTCTCTTGGATCAGAGTTGGACTGGATGGGGTCCCCACCAAAAATAAGCCAAATAACAACTGCTGCAGCCCCGTCCTAGAGTAGGCTTCTGTCTCTTAGAGCAGTTCTCTCAGCATCACTCATGGTGCATAATGGTGAAGACAGTTACTTACTAACCTATCGCTTCACGCAGAGAATATGAAAGCATTATTTAAGAGCAGTGAACATTTCCTAAGTCCTAGTTTGGACTCCTATTTTTTTGCATGTGAGAATAATGAAAAAGAATGATCTGGGGTATGAGGGAAACTGTCCAATCATACATGATACAAGTTAATTTTTTTTAGCAAGTAATGTCAGTTAACTTATGTAAAAATTCTAACTGGTGTAGGAATGAATCTGGCCATGGGACCCCCCCCATTGCCCCAAATTTAAAATAATCACTTTTTTTGAAATTAAACATCTCCTGTTAGAGTTTTATAGATGTTGTAAAATTCTAGCTGAATTCTTAATTTGCATATTTTGAAACAACATTTGGAGCACAACCTTATATGATGGGAGATTTTAAATCACTCAGTATTGTGTTTAATTATGCTAACTCAGTATTCTGTAAAGTTTGACACTAAATTTGTATCAGAGGACAAATGAGTTTTACTAATTTGTAGGTCTTAAAAACATGAGAATAACTGTCATTTTGCAGTGGTTTTAATATGTAACTATAAAAAGGAGGAAAAACTGTCTTCTCAGACCAAATTAGAAAAACTTATCTAGGAAAAATACTAATAGTTTTTAAAAACTTAAATGTGTGGTATATGGAGTTAAGTAAGTTATGTAATGATTCTATCTTGGTTTTTCACTTTGGGGGAATGTGTGTTACAGAGATTCAAGTGATAGTGCTGGCTACTAGGCTCATTACAGATATTAGCTATTGCCACTAATAGTGGTGACCAGTGTCAAGCAACATCACCAGATTTAAAAGCATTTTCCTTCCTGGTATCCTAATGTCTAATTGGTGAGATCCCATCTCATAAGTATGTAGTTAAAATTCATGGAATGGAGAGTCAAACTTTACCCTTTATCAGAACTTCTAGTAGACGTTTGATGAATTATTATAATTAGTGATGACTAATGACTAAATGTTTTAAAATTTATTCCTACACATGTAAGAGATGATCCAATCACCAATTAATGTACTTGCCCATTTGCAATTAATATATCATGGAGTGGTCATATCCAAGCTTCCTTGAGAATGGTCACTAGCTAATGAAGATGCTTGCAGTCTCACAGAAGTTCCATCCTCCAGACAATCGCGTCCATGATTTAGTTAACATCTTAAGTATGTTCTGAACAGAAAGCTGTTGTGGAATCATTTCTTTGTGGCTCTGGCTTCAGTGGGTGGTAATATTTTTGAAAGGTGAAATAGGCTGTGGTTTTTTTCTTGTTTCGTGTTCCAGGTGAAGATCTGAGAGAATTTACAGATGTGTCACTTTTCAGTGATCACTGTATCATACACCCATTTACCCTAATAGAAAAATCTCTAAAGGTAAAAAAAAAATTATATGTGATTTATAATTGATAAATAATTAATTGAATGAAAATAATGATAATTGTGTAGGAAACAGTAAAGATCTTAGCTGAAATTCAGTAAGCAAGCCTAAGAAGCATATTTTACAATAGAGAAAACTGGAAGAAGCTTACTTTAAACTATTCGTTATTATCAAACTCTGTTGTAGACTATTCAATGTACTGTTTTAAAATTTAAAAAAATGAAATAGCAAAGGATAATATAATCACAGTTGCTATTTTTTGTGATGGTAGATTTTTGTTGATGAAATAATAAAATATTATCAAATAGAAAATTAGTTATTCATACATTCCATGATTGCATACATAGAAAATAACGAATAATCAACTCAAGAATATTAGACAATAGTGAAAAAGTTCACTTAAGGTGCTAGGTAATAGAAAATAATTAAAATAATACAAGTGTTCTTGCATTATAGCAGTAACTACAAAAAATATATAATTGATAAATACTATTCACAGTATAACAAAGACATAAATATTTTGGGTAATAGGTAATAAGCAATCTGGATGACCTATATAAAGAAAACGATAAAATGGGGACATGCCCAAGGACATGTATTTTATACATCAGAGTGGATGTCCGTGGAGGAGAGATTTGCTATGAATGGAACAGGAATGAAGTATGAACAGAAACTTGACCAAAACAATGACATTGGCACATCATGAACAGAGGGGTATGTTTAATTCATCTCCTTGTCTCTGAGGTTTAAAACTAAATCAAAGATAACTGGAGAGTTGGATCATGTTTCTAGTTCCAACTAAATGTTATGAAAATGGACATTCTGTCCAAGTTAATTTACGGTTGAATATTATACCCATCAGCATTCAAACAGAAGTTTTCTTCGGCTAGTAAGTTTACCTAGAGGTATTACTGAACAAGCATATAAAAAATGTAGTAGTTGTCAATGACAAAGCTTTGAAAACTATATTACATGAAGATCTCATACAAAGGAAACTGGAAAATAGTCCATATGAGAAACATGGGGAAAAACTACCATTGATATAGACAAATAACCCATATGAAAAGGAATAAACAAGAAGGCTTGAGTTCCTACCCATGTTACCTTTTAGACCCCTTTCCATTGCTAGCTTCATTTTACAGAAAAGTGAACCACAGAGAGATTAGGTAAGTCACCCAAGGACACATCTCAAATCAGTAAACATTTATTGACTTTCTGCTAGTGATAAAGACTGAACTAAATGCCAGACATTTCAAAAACAGAGAAGACAATTTTCTTTCTCTGGACTTGCATATAGTTTGGTGGAGGAGTCTAGAAAACAGTCATGAAAGAAGGCAAAGTAGATTTCAAGGCCAGGTCTTTTGACATCAACATTCACGTTATTTTCATTGCCATGCTATGTTCTATATCAGAATCCAAGTAATACATACTTGGAAAGAGAGAGAAAAATTGAATTAAATTTGACTAGTTACCAAAGAATTGCAAGTAACTTTTTTGCCCTTAATTGGCAAACATGAATGCATCATTCATAACACGCAGAGTTCCTGAGGTAGGAAAAAAAATACCTGGCAGTTATTCATCACTATCACCTGTGGCTGATATCATCCTTTTCAAAGGACTGTTCCTATTTATACAATTTGACAATGGATTTCAAGGGTCATAAAAACATTTATATAATTTAATGCCATTATTCATAATCTTTGAAGGTACTTAAAATGAGGGAAATAGATACATTCCCAAAAATATTTATTTTTAATTAAGTATAAAGGGGAAAGGAGGAAATAACTACCTACTAGTGGGAGAATATTTTAATCAATTAGAAATATTCAATAGAAAATCAAACCACTTCAGGAAACTATGATGAGAGAGAGAAGAAAGGAGGGAACCATGGAAATAAAACTGCTTAATTGGGTGAATTGGGAAATTTGGGAAAAATTGGGAAAATTGGGAAATTCCCATGAAATTGGGAAATTTCATTGGTATGTCCTTCATTTTCATTACTTTTTACAATGATTACATTTTAAATTAAAAACATAATGCCCAGTGCAACTAAATTCAAAATATATTAAAATGATGAATTAAGAATATTATAATATAGACTTTCTCTCACATTGAGTGTCCTTATGGGAGATAAAAAATGAAGTAGAATTTTTAAGTATCTGATAGAACTCCAACATCACCTGTCAATTAACCAAAAAGGAACTTAATTTAGTTGTAATTCCAAAATAGCTTTACTGGTTTCATCCATTTTAATAGCCTAAAATTCAGGCATTCAGATTTTTCTAAGCTTAAAATTTTATGTGGGAAATTAAGACTTTATCCTCTACAAAGAAGCATCAGATAAGCAAGGACCAAGCTTTTGCAACCTACGAGCTTCCGTACTGCACATTAACGCCCATTAAGAAAGATGAAAATAACCCATTTCTCTCTCTCCTTCTTGGCCGACTCCTGTTTTTGCTCACACACCTCATATAAACCTTCTATAGGGACAGTGAGTTCATTTTCCTCCTAGCTGTCATTTTGGAAATCTTTCTCTTCGACATCCTCCACTTTCTTAGCATTCCTTTTTAACAAGAAATATAAAATTGATGGTAGTTTTTAGTCGCTTTCAGCCACTTGCTTGCCTCTGGAAAGTAAATTAAAGCTTCATGCCAAATTCTCATGTGCAAACCTGAGGCTGATATTTAATTAGTTCATTTATTTACTCTTCAAATAATGTTTACTAGGTACCTACAATGTGCCTGAATCAATCCTTCTAATATTCTCCACCCTCCGTCATAGGTCCACCAATCGAATGGGTTTTAACTGGGATAGTCAGCACACATCCCCATATTCTTGTCCCCATCCTGTTTTTTCCTTCCCTTCTGTTGTGGCAGTCCTTGCAGATACCTGTGGAGTGCCTTTCTTTTCAGAGTGCCTTCTGGAAATCCCAATGCACTGCCAATAAAGGGTATTTATACCCTCAAACTTTTCCTTGACTATTGGATTTACCTCTGGACCTTAATTATCTTTCCTTTTACCATACTAGTCTGAACAACCATTCAATTAGAGACCCTCTTATGCGCGCGCACACACACACACACACACCTCATATTCATAACTAACTACTTTGAAGCATGATGTGTAGTCAGCTTTTTTTCTGGCTCCTCTACAAGTCGATATTGTACATCTTCATTCTGTAGTGCTCCATACATTTAAGCACATGAATTTAGTCCACCTGAAATCAAGTTCTTTTGCACCCGAATTCCTGGTTTAGTTCATAGTTAATGAGTTTATTATCCCAACATAGCCCCACAGCTCTGGGATTCTATCTGATGCAATGGTTTCCATCTTTACTTTAGCTATCCATTCATCTCACTACATTTAATTTCTTTTTTTTTTTAACCATGCAGAGCTGTTCTCAGTGAAATGTTGATCTCTCAAATTGTCAGACCACTTTTCGTATCCTGCCTCCCTCATGAACTTGCTCCTTTCACTCCCACTTAACATACTGCTTGATAGGATTTGGAAAAGTCAATATAGAGGATGTTTGGATGAAGTCATCCCCTTTCTGGTTGCACTGCCCTTCACTCTTCAGTTAGCCTGTATCTCATGGTGAATTATTTTAGTGACATTCTTACCAGCACTACTGATTGCTTTGTCTACATTTTATTTATCTGTTTCATTCTGTTCTTGATGCATCAATAGGGGAAAAAGGGAATGAATCCAGGGCAACTGAATTAAAGGATTTCAGATCGGGATAAAATTGTATACACAAGTGAACCTTTTAGAAAATTTTGATATTGTGACCCTGTTCAATTAATCATTAGAAAATTCAATCAATAATTAAAAGGTAATACTATTATTTTGTTTATATTTTTAAAGAAAATGACTTCATATTCTTTTTTTTTAACATCTTTATTGGAGTATAATTGCTTTACAATGGTGTGTTAGTTTCTGCTTTATAACAAAGTGAATCACCTATACATATACATATATCCCCATATCTCCTCCCTCTGTGTCTCCCTCCCACTCTCCCTATCTCACCCCTCTAGGTGGTCACAAAGCACCGAGCAGATCTCCCTGTGCTATGTGGCTGCTTCCCACTAGCTATCTGTTTTACATTTGGTAGTATATATAAGTCCATGCCACTCTCACACTTCATCCCAGCTTACCCTTCCCCCTCCCCGTGTCCTCATATCCATTCTCTACATCTGCATCTTTATTCCTGTCCTGCCCCTAGGTTCTTCAGAACCATTTCTTTTTTTTTTAGATTCCATATGTATGTGTTAGCATATGGCATTTATTTTTCTATTTCTGACTTCACCCTGTATGACAGTCTCTAGGTCCATCCACCTCACTACAAATAACTCAGTTTCCTTTCTTTTTATGGCTGAGTAATATTCCATTGTATATATGAGCCACATCTTCTTTATCCATTCATCTGTTGATGGACATGTAGGTTGTTCCAATGTCCTGGTTATTGTAAATAGAGCTGCAATGAACATCGTGGTACATAACTCCTTTTGAATTATGGTTTTCTCAGGGTATATGCCCCATAGTGGGATTGCTGGGTCACGTGGTAGTTCTATTTTTAGTATTTTAAGGAACCTCCATACTGTTCTCCATAGTGGCTGTATCAATTTACATTCCCACCAACAGTGCAAGAGGGTTCCCTTTTCACCACACCCTCCCAAGCATTTATTGTTTGTAGATTTTTTGATGATGGCCATTCCGACTGCTGTGAGGTGATACCTCATTGTAGTTTTGATTTGCATTTCTCTGATGATTAGTGATGTTGAGCATTCGTTCATGTGTTTGTTGGCAATCTGTATATCTTCTTTGGAGAAATGTCTATTTAGGCCTTGTGCCCATTTTTGGATTCGGTTGTTAGTTTTTTTGATATTGAGTTGCATGAGCTGCTTGTAAATTTCGGAGATTAATCCTTTGTCAGTTGCTTCATGTGCAAATATTTTCTCCCATTCTGAGGGTTGTCTTTTCATCTTGTTTATGGTTTCCTTTGCTGTGCAAAAGCTTTTAAGTTTCATTAGGTTCCATTTGTTTCTTTTTGTTTTTATTTCCATTTCTCTAGGAGGTGGATCGAAAAGGATCTTGCTGTGATTTATGTCATAGAGGGTTCTGCCTATATTTTCCTCTAAGAGTTTTACAGTGTCTGGCCTTACATTTAGGTCTTTAATCCATGTGTATGGTGTTAGGAAGTGTTCTAATTTCATTCTTTTACAAGTAGCTGTCCAGTTGTCCCAGCACCACTTATTGAAGAGACCGTCTTTTCTCCACTGTATATTCTTGCCTTCTTTATCAAAGATGAGGTGACCATATGTGTGTGGGTTTATCTCTGGGCTTTCTATCTGGTTCCATTGATCTATCTTTCTCTTTTTATGCCAGTACCATACTGTCTTGATTACTGTAGCTTTGTAGTATAGTCTGAAGTCAGGGAGCCTGATTCCTCCAGCTCCGTTTTTCATTCTCAAGATTGCTTTGGCTGTTAGGGGTCTTTTGTGTTTCCGTACAAATTGTGACATTTTTTGTTCTAGTTCTGTGAAAAATGCCAGTGGTAGTTTGATAGGGATTGCATTGAATCTGTACGTTGCATTGGGTAGTATAGTCATTTTCACAATGTTGATTCTTCCAATTCAAGAACATGGTATCTCTCTCCATCTGTTTGTATCATCTTTAATTTCTTTCATCAGTGTCTTATAGTTTTCTGCATACAGGTCTTTTGTCTCCTTAGGTAAGTTTATTCCTAGGTATTTTATTCTTTTTGTTGCAATGGTAAATGGGAGTGTTTCCTTAATTTCTCTTTCAGATTTTTCATCATTAGTATATAGGAATGCAAGAGATTTCTGTGCATTAATTTTGTATCCTGCTACTTTACCAAATTCATTGATTAGCTTTAGTAGTTTTCTGGTAGCATCTTTACGATTTTCTATGTGTAGTATTATGTCATCTGCAAACAGTGACTGCTTTACTTCTTCTTTTCCAATTTGGATTCCTTTTATTTCTTTTTCTTTTCTGATTGCTGTGGCTAAAACTTCCAAAACTATGTAGAATAATAGCGGTGAGAGTGGACATCCTTGTCTTGTTCCTGATCTTAGAAGAAATGTTTTCAGTTTTTCACCACTGAGAATGATGTTGGCTGTGCATTTGTCATATATGGCCTTTATTATGTTGAGGAAAGTTCCTTCTATGCCTACTTTCTGGAGGGTTTTTATCATAAATCGGTGTTGAATTTTGTGAAAAGCTTTTTCTGCCTCTATTGAGATGATCGTATCATTTTTCTTCTTCAAGTTGTTAGTATCATTTATCACATTGATTGATTTGCATATATTAAAGAATCCTTGCATTCCTGGGATAAACCCCACCTGATCATGGTGTATGATCCTTTTAATGTGCTGTTGGATTCTGTTTGCTAGTATTTTGTTGAGGAATTTGTACCTATGTTCATCAGTGATATTGGCCTGTGGTTTTCTTTCCTTGTGACATCTTTGTCTTGTTTTGGTATCAGAATGATGGTGGCCTCGTAGAATGAGTTTGGGAGTGTTCCTCCCTCTGCTATATTTTAGAAGAGTTTGAGAGGGATAGGTGTTAGCTCTTCTCTAAATGTTTGATAGAATTCGCCTGTGAAGCCATCTGGTCCTGGGCCTTTGTTTGTTGGAAGATTTTTAATCACAGTCTCAATTTCAGTGCTTGTGATTTGTCTGTTCATATTTTCTACTTCTTCCTGGTTCAGTCTAGGAAGGTTGTGCTTTTCTAAGAATTTGTCCATTTCTTTCAGGTTGTCCGTTTTATTGGCATATAGTTGCTTGCACTCTTCTCTCATGATCCTCTGTATTTCTGCAGTGTCAGTAGTTACTTCTCCCTTTTCATTTCTAATTCTATTCATTTGAGTCTTCTCCCTTTTTTTCTTGATGAGTCTGGCTAATGGTTTATCAATTTAGTTTACCTTCTCAAAGAACCAGCTTTTAGTTTTATTGATCTTTGCTATTGTTTCCTTCATTTCTTTTTCATTTATTTCTGATCTGATCTTTATGATTTCTTTCCTTCTGTTAACTTTGGGTTTTTTTCTTCTTCTTTCCCTAATTTCTTTAGGTGTAAGGTTAGGTTGTTTATTTGAGATGTTTCTTGTTTCTTAAGGTGGGATTGTATTGCTATAAACTTCCCTCTTAGAACTGCTTTTGCTCTATCCCATAGGTTTTGGGTCATCTTGTTTTCATTGTCATTTGTTTCTAGGTATTTTTTGATTTCCTCTTTGATTTCTTCAGTGATCCCTTGGTTATTAAGCAGTGTATTGTTTAGCCTCCATGTGTTTATATTTTTTACAGCTTTTTTCCTGTAATTGATATCAAAAAGTCTCAGCATTGTGGTCAGAAAAGATACTTGATACAATTTCAATTTTCTTAAGTTTACCAAGGCTTGATTTGTGACCCAAGATATGATCTGTCTTGGAGAATGTTCCATGAGCACTTGAGAAGAAAGTGTATTCTGTTGTTCTTGGGTGGAATGTCCTATAAATATCAATTAAGTCCATCTTGTTTAATGTATCATTTAAAGCTTGTGTTTCCATATTTTAGTTTCATTTTGGATGATCTGTCCATTGGTGAAAGTGGGGTGTTAAACTCCCCTACTATTATCATGTTGCTGTCGATTTCCCCTTTTATGGTTGTTAGCATTTGCCTTATGTATTGAGGTGCTCCTATGTTAGGTGCATAAATATTTACAATTCTTATATCTTCTTTTTGGTTTGATCCCTCGATCATTATTTAGTGTCCATTTTTGTCTCTTGTAATACTCTTTATTTTAAAGTCTATTTTGTCTGATACGAGAATTGCTACTCCAGCTTTCTTTTGATTTCCATTTGCATGGAATATCTTTTTCCATATTCTCACTTTCAGTCTTTATGTGTCCCTAGGTCTGAAGTGGGTCTCTTGTAGATAGCATATATACGGGTCTTGTTTTTGTATCCATTCAGCCAGTCTGTGTCTTTTGGTGGGAGCATTTAATCCATTTGCATTTAAGATAATTATCGATATGTATATTCCTATTCCCGTTTTCTTAATTGTTTTGTGTTTGTTATTGTAGGCCTTTTTATTCTCTTGTGTTTCCTACCTAGAGAAGTTCCTTTAGCATTTGCTATAAAGCTGGTTTGGTGATGCTGAATTCTCTTAGCTTTTGCTTGTCTGTAAAGGTTTTAATTTCTCCATCAAAACTGAATGAGATCCTTGCTGGGTAGAGTAATCTTGGTTGTAGGTTTTTCCCTTTCATCATTTTAAATATGTCTTGCCACTCCCTTCTGTCTTGCAGACTTTATGGTGAAAGATCAGCTGTTAACCTTATGGGGATTCTCTTGTATGTTATTTGTTGTTTTTTTCTTGCTGCTTTTAATATTTTTTCTTTGTGTTTAATTTTTGATAGTTTGATGAGTATGTGTCTTGGTGTGTTTCTCCTTGGACTTATACTGTACGCGCCTCTCTGTGCTTCCTGGACTTGATTGACTATTTGCTTTCCCATATTAGGGAAGTTTTCAACTATAATCTCTTCAAATATTTTCTCAGTCCCTTTCTTTTTCTTCTGGGACTACTATAATTCGAATGTTGGTGTGTTTAATGTTGTCCCAGAGGTCTCTAAGGCTGTTCTCCATTCTTTTCATTCTTTTTTCTTTATTCTGCTCTGCAGTAGTTATTTCCACTACTTTATCTTCCAGGTCTCTTACCTGTTCTTCTGCCTCAGTTATTCTGCTATTGATTCCTAGAGAATTTTTAATTTCATTTATTGTGTTGTTCATCACTGTTTGTTTGCTCTTTAGTTCTTCTAGGTCCGTGTTAAACGTTTCTTGTATTTTCTCCATTCTATTGCCAAGATTTTGGATCATCTTTACTGTCATTTCTCTGAATTCTTTTTCAGGTAGACTGCCTATTTCCTCTTCATTTGTTTGGTCTGGTGGGTTATTACCTTGCTCCTTCATCTGCTGTGTGTTTCTCTGCCTTCTCATTTTGCTTAACTTACTGTGTTTGGCATCTCCTTTTCTCAGGCTGCAAGTTCATAGTTTCCGTTGTTTTTGGTGTCTGCCCCCACTGGCTAAGGTTGGTTCAGTGTGTTGTGTAGGCTTCCTGGTATAGGGGAATGGTGCCAGTGTTCTGTGGATGAGGCTGGATCTTGTCTTCCTAGTGGGCAATATCACGTCTGGTGGTGTGTTTTCGGGTGTCTGTGACCTTATTTTGATTTTAGGCAGCCTCTCTGATAATGGGTGGTGTTTTGTTCTTGTCTTGCTAGTTGTTTGGTATAGTGTGTCCAGCACTGTAGCTTGCTGGTTGTTTAAGTGGAGCTGGGTCTTAGTGTTGAGATGGAGATCTCTGGGAGAGCTTTCACCATTTGATATTACATGCAGCCGGGAGGTCCCTAGTGGACCAATGTCCTGATCTTGGCTCTCCCACCTCAGAGGCACAGGCCTCACACCTGGCTGGAGCACCAAGACCCTGTGAGCCACATGGCAGTGCCCAGAAGCCAATCTCACATTGACATGAACAGTCTAGGAAAGGTGTTTCTGGTAGTCTGAGTCTACCTGCACGTGGTCATTCCATAAGGTGGCTGACAGGGACTTTGCCATCATCAACACGTGGCTTCCAATGTAACAGAGGTCTTCTTTATATCGCTGTATTGATAAATCTTCTCTTGTTCCTGGGTAGGCTGACTACCCTATGACGCATATTTCTAACAGAAGGTCACCCTCTGTAGCAGGCAATAATAGCAAATAATTGATAAGAACGTATACTTTGCTCTCTCTGCCCCCAGTCGCCGCAGCTTCTGCTGCTTTCAGGCCTAGCAGCCTTGGTGACTGTTGGTTCCCGTCTGTAAGGCTGGCGGTGAGCCGCCCACGTGCGTGTGTCCACGGCCTCCCCATATTCTTATATAAATAAAACACACACAATATCAAAAATTACTAAGAAGAATGACACCAAATTTTGCACTATCCCACCATTGAGAATTTTTAACAGTGTTGGCATTTGGTAACATCATTCTAGTCATCTCTCGACGCATAAAAAATAGATAGCAATGATGATATAAAAATGTAATCTCACACTAAAATGTATTAAATGTCATTCTAACTGAATTTAACATCAGGAAAAACCTGAGGCTAAAGTAAAGGGATTGCTAAATTTCAACAAGTATTTTTCATAGTAGAAGTTATTAGAACCCTATACGATTCCATGTATTCCATGTTAAGAAGTTGACACCCTGAAATTTCAACTACAGTTCAGTTATGGAGAACACCAATTTACTCACTGCTATGAAGGGTGAGAACATTAGCCATTTGGGAGTTTTCCCATCTCCTGAATTTTGTTTGTTATGTTTTTTGTTTGCTTGTTTGTTTGTTGAGGCAAATGACAGTGTACATTGTTCTATAAGCATAATTCTCATCATTGTTCAGTGTCAATTTTTTTTTTTTTTTTGCAGTTTTCACCACCTAACACATTATTCACCTGTGTCTGTTTTTAATGCTTGTGTTAATACCAGATCCTCCGCTTACTTTGTGGCCCTGGGCTTGTTGCTTAACACATTTTTCTTTAATCTGTAATAATAGCACCTTCCTCATGGGGTTGTTTGTACCAGGCAAATAGCAAGAGGTATAAAAGTCACTTGGATTCTATTTTATTCCAGGCTTTGTTTTTTACTGTTCATTGCATTTCCCCTGTCTTGTATGTTTGCATAGTCATATGGCATTTCTTTTCCAGTTGGTTCATGCTTAATATCCATACTTTCTTTTTTTTTTTTGCGGTACGCGGGCCTCTCCCTGTTGTGGCCTCTCCTGTTGCGGAGCACAGGCTCGGGACACGCAGGCTCAGCGGCCATGGCTCACGGGCCCAGCCACTCTGCGACATGTGGGATCTTCCCGGACCGGGGCACGAACCCGTGTTCCCCTGCATCGGCAGGCGGACTCCCAACCACTGTGCCACCAGGGAAGCCCCATACTTTCTAATTGTTATGATATGGTACAGGTTAATTTCCCTTGTATGTCCTTGTAATTTATCTGGGGACTGACCTGTAGTTTGAGTCGGTCCCCAGATAAATTGATAGATTTTTATTAACCTTTAACTTTTTATTAACCTTTTTATTAACCTTTAACTAACCTAGGAAATTGGATTCGTGAGGGACATAGCTCTGGTGGGGCTGCATGCAGCCCTTGTTTACATTTAAGGTAATTATCAGTATGTATATTCCTATTCCCATTTTCTTAATTGTTTTGGGTTTGTTATTGTAGGCCTTTTTATTCTCTTGTGTTTCCTACCTAGAGAAGTTCCTTTAGCATTTCCTGTAAAGCTGGTTTGGTGATGCTAAATTCTCTTAGCTTTTGCTTGTTTGTAAAGGTTTTAATTTCTCCATCAAAACTGAATGAGATCCTTGCTGGGTAGAGTAGTCTTGTTTGTAAGCCTGATTCTTTCTCTTTTGAGGTGCCTTTAAATGTGTTGCATCAGGAATTATTTTACCAAACCAGGAGTGCAGTCTATACCCATGGGCTATGGCTTACTCTCCCAGCACCCTGGCAAAGAATGAGCCCCAGTAGCCCTTCCTATATCTTGAGATTTTAATTGACTTACACTAAAGCTGCTCTCTTAGTCTATATTTTAGCAATTCAGGGATATGAGTTGCAGTTCTCAGGATCTTTTATATTCCCTCTTTCTTCTGAACTGCCTTTAGAAGGTGAAGTTGGGACGGAAACCCCTTTCTGTCATTTTCTTGAAGTTGTTGGTATTAGAGTGAAATTTCTCTGCTTCTTGGCTTTAGGAGGCAAGTGTCAGCTGGAAGATGTATAGTTCTCTAAGAACAGGAGTTGCGTCTAGATCTTTCTCTAGTACATTCACGTCCATATGTCCAGAGGGTCTTTGGATCCTATCTTAGGTTGAGTTCCCCGAAATGAGACTCTGTGATGAGGACTCCTGAATGAATTATTAAGGAAATGATCTCAGGGGAAACTGGGAAAGGAGAGAGGGAAACAGGGGAGCAAAGAGAAGATCTCGGGTGAATCCCAAGGAAGGCAGCTTCAGTATGATCCCATAATGGAACTCATGGCAAGGGAGCTGGGCTTGCATGCTCCCAAACTACCTCTATTCTCTGCTGAGGACAGAGGTACTTAAATTATTCCGATCTAAGGAGCTGAGAGTAGAGCTTGTGAAAGAGCCTCAGGTGCTGGCCTTTGGAAGTACAGTGAAGCTGGGCAGGGGCGGGAGTATACATAAAACTGAAAAGAGGAATATGAGGGGATCTGGAGCAAGCTCCAACATTATTTACTACAGATTTCCTGATGGCACAGTTGGACTTTCCCCTTGGGTTTCCTCGGATTTTCCTATATTCCTATCTTCCACTTTTCGTATTCACTTTCCCACAGGCTTAGAATAGCAATAAGCCTATGAGTAGAGAACACTTTGCAAATTCAGTGCAGACACAATAGTGACTAACCATGGTCCATAGGGTTAACTTGCTGATTATTTGCATAAAGCACTCTTAAAAAAAAATAGGTTATTATAATGAAGCTTCTTATTTGTATGAGACTTTGCAAAGATATAGAGTGATGGTGACTACTATAGGTCATGGTGTCTCATAACCATCCTCCCATGCCAAATATAGCTGCAGATGCCCATAAGAACCAAAATTCCTTGTTCAAGGTGTTTGTGCTCACAAATAGGAATTGCTCATTTGATGGATGTTAAATTTAAAATTAGAATTAGCATGTGGGACTATTCCTTGGAGTTAATGAAAACTGATCATTTTCAGACGGGTCCTTAAAAAAAACCCAAACTGTGGTGCCTCCAGTTTTAAATGTTCTTCTGAATTATGCTATCAAGCAGCAAAATCTTTGCAAAGTTCAGGTCATGGATTTCATTTGGTCAAGGACCACACCCTGTATCTGCATGCAGGAAAGTACAGCTTTAACTTATCGTATGGGTTTTAGAGGAAAGGAAAATTGTCGGGAAAGGCAGTCTTATATGCACAGTCTTTTGATCCACAGTTGGCTGAATAAGAATGAACCTTGGGGCCTGGAAGACCTTTTTTTTTTTTTTTTTCTACTAAGAGATAGTATCCTCACAGTCTGTGCTGGACTTATCACTTTGTGTGACGATCTCTTCTCCTTTTTCAGACTTAGTGTGTACTCTGTTCTGTTTAAGCATGTGTGTCATATGGCATCTGGTCAGTCCCACTGTTAAGTCTGTCCCCTGCAGGGAGGAGACAAGTCCACTATTCTTCGTCATAAGAGGGGTGCATGAAGGCCAATGGCACTGCAACAGTGGCTGGAGGGACCAGCTGGGTATGGGGGACCAATGCCCACTATTGGAGCTGATCTTGCTCTACCTCTTTGCTATGTGAGTAAATCATTGTCCCATCCAGTGCTTGAGTGTGTTGTGTTTTCCTTGGTGACACTGGTACCAAGATGTAGTGGGCAGAAGTGTTTAGACTTCTACTCTGGGTCATAGGTAATATGCAGCTTATTCAACAGAAAAGATTAAGCTCTTTTTTTTGTTTTTTTAAACCAAATACTATGTTCCAAGACCCATGCTGCATGCTTTATATGTTTAATTGTTTAATCTTGTTTTTTTTTTTTGTGGCCTCTCCCATTGTGGAGCACAGGCTGTGGACGCGCAGGCTCAGCGGCCACGGCTCACAGGCCCAGCCGCTTCGCGGCATGTGGGATCTTCCTGGACCGGGGCATGAACCCGTGTCCCCTGCATTGGCAGGCGGACTCTGAACCACTGCGCCACTAGGGAAGCCTGTTTAATCTTGTTTTATTGAAATAAAATCATTGTTTGGAAAAACACACAGATCTTACTGTTTAGTTTGAATTTTTGACAATTGAATGAAACTTTGTAACAACTGCATTAAGCAAGACATAGACAATTTTTATACCCCCAAGTATTGCAATTTATAACTCTTCCCAGCCCTTCATAATCCCTTCCCCACCAAACGCTATCAGAATAGATTAGGTTGCTTATATTTTGATTTAATATAATTGGAATAATACAGTTTGAACTCTTTTTGTCTGACTGCTTTTCCATTACCTAATATTTTGGGGATTTGCTTATGTTGTTGCATGGGTCAATAGTTACTCTTTATTGCTCATTATTACTTAATTGTATGAACATATGGATATATTAAGTTTTATTTAATCCTCTTTTGATGGATATTCCATGTTATTTTCATTTCTTCTATTGTGAATAAGGATGTACATTGATAAATACATATTTTGTGGGCATATATTTCCACTTCCCTTGGATGATAAATTCTCCAATATTTTTCCTCATTTAAAAGTGTATTTGGCTATTCCATGTCCTTTTTGCATTTGCATATAAATTTTAGATTTATTTTGTCTATTTCTTCTAAATAGGCTGCTCAACTTTTTTTTTTTATTGAGGTATAGTTGATTTATAATATTGTGTTAGGTTTAGGTGTACAGCATAGTGATTCAGTGTCTTTGCAGGATATATTCTGTTATAGGTTATTATAAGATATTGGGTATAATTCCCTGTGCTATACAGTAAATCCTGTTGCTTATCTATTTTACGTGTAATAATTTATGTCATTTTTTTTTTTTTTTGGCGGTACGCGGACCCCTCATTGCTGTGGCCTCTCCCGCTGCGGAGCACAGGCTCCGGATGCACAGGCCCAGCGGCCAGGGCCCACGGGCCCAGCCGCTCTGTGGCATGTGGGATCCTCCCAGACTGGGGCACGAACCCGTGTCCCCCGCATCGGCAGGTGGACTCCCAACCACTGCGCCACCAGGGAAGCCCAATTTATGTCTTTTAATCTCATATCCCTTCTCCTGTCCTTCTCCCTTTTGGTAACAGCAAGGTTGTTTTCTGTGTCTGTGAGTCTGTTTCTGTTTTGTATATACATTCATTTGTATTATATTTTGATTCCATATATAAGTGATATATAGTATTTGTCTTTTTCTGTCTAACTTATTTTACAAAACATAATATTCTCTAGGTACATCCATATTGCTGCAAATGGAAATACTTCATTCTTTTTTTTTTATGGCTGAGTAATACTCCAACACACACACACACACACACACACACACACACACACACATGACTTCTTAATCCAGTTACCTGTTGATGGGCAGTTGGGTTGCTTTCATATCTTGGCTATTGTAAATAGTGCTGCTGTAAACACTGGGGTGCATGTTTCTTTTTGAATTAGTGTTTTCATTTTTTTTCAGATAGTTAGCCAGGAGTGGAATTGTTGGGTCATATGCTAGCTCTATTTTTACCTTTTTAAGGAACCTCCAAACTTTTTTCCATAGTGGCTGTTCCAGTTTACATTCCCACCACAGTGTATGAGGGTTCCCTTTTCTCCATATTCTCTCCAACATTTGTTATTTATGGGCTTTTTGATGATTAGGCTGTTAAAATTTTGATAGAGAATTGAATTTAATCTGTATATTAATTTGAAGAGAATGAACATCTTAACAATATGGAGTCTTTAAATCAATGAACTTAATATTTCTTACTTACCTAGATTTTCTTGAATTTCTTTCACCCGTGTTTCATGATTTTTAGTGTAGAGGTCTTGCAAATCTTTTGTTAGATTTGTTCTCAAGTGTTTCATGTCTTCTGATGCTAATGTAAATAATATTATTTTAAACTTCCTTTTCTAAGTTTTCATTGCTTGGGTGTACAAATACAACTGATTTTTATATTTTGACTTTGTATCTAGTGACCTTGTTAAATTCCTTTTTATCACAATAGACTATTTGAAAATTGCTTTGGATTTGCTATGTACAAATCATATTGGAGTAAGGCAAAGGTATCCACTCCAAACACTTTTATTCAGTATTTTACTGGAGCTACTAGCCAGTGTAATAATGCAAGAAAAAAAATAGACACACGCACACACACACACACACACAGAATACTTTAGTGAAAGAGGGCACGAAGCTGTCATTATTTTCAAATGACGTGATTATGTTTGTTTAATTTTTGCTACATCTTTTCAGAAAATGATCTATTTTTAATTTTTTTCTCAACTTCTAAATAACCTTGATCTCAAATTTTAAGAGATCTGGGTATTCTCTCATTTCATATATTTTATTTAAAATTTCATAAGAGGTTTTAATTATTACATAAAGTAGACAAGTAGTTTAGAAAGGCAAAGCAACAATAGAAGAAGTCTTTGATTCAGGGATTATGGTACAAAATGGAATAGATAGATAATCTTAGAAAGTTATCTGAAAAAACGTAACAGATTGGTGTCTATATGAAGAGTAATAGTGTTACAGATCTACATTAAAGTAATTACCCAAAGAACAGCATTCACTTGATTGAGCAAATGTGAGTAAGAGAAGGAGAAAGCTGCACATGGGAAGAGATGGGCTAGAAGTAGTTGGGGGGGGGGGGGGTTGTATGTTTAGAAGTTACAGAAGAGGTGATATACAATCAGTTTTTCTATTGCTTTAGTTTGTAAGAAAATCATATGTAAGTGACCTGCGCCCATCGGTATCATTTTATAGTTCAGTGAATTCAGTGCTTGGTTTTGAAAATTAGAAATGGCTTGCATCATTGTAATTTGAGCCCTTGGACATCTTTGTGTATTTATTATCTTCTTTTTAATGTAGAAATTAACTCACGAAGAAGATTACTAACATGCCCCAAATCAATAATTACAAAGTGGAAACAGGACTCAAATTTTGGTATCTAGTCTCTTCTTGCTGAAATGCCAACAAAATTGACAAAAGATTTTGTTAAAAGTATTGAAATGAAGCTATGGTTTGGGCTTTTAAAATTAATTTCATGCTCAATATTATGTAATGCTCTATACCCATAAGTAGAAAAACATGTAAGGAGTATTAGATACAGATTTAAAGGTTCATTTTGTGATGCCTAGTGGCTAAAATTGTTTAGGAATTCTATACTGATGTGTGTCTGACCAGCAGTAGGGCACTTGACATACTTTCTAAATGTCAAACCTTATTTTGAGGGTGTAAGCATTTGAAGCTTCAGACTTGCCTATTTTACAGATTTTAGAGCAAACTGGAAGAGGAATTTCATGATTGAACACAGTGAAACTGTTACTTAAGGCATACTAATAAGAGTACCAAAGGAGAAATTGCCTTATGTTCTCCAGGGAATAAGAGGAAGTAGAGTAAATGCTTAAAGATGACATTTAGATTGAAAAAGAAAATTAAATTTGTATACACACACACACACACACACACACACACAAACAAACTCACACTCTCAAAGACATAGCCCCATAACAAATTCATCCTGACTTCTTATCTGGAGTACTTTGGCCTATAGACTGATACTTATATTATGGACACATCATTTCTGTTATATATGAAAGAAAATTTTGATGTTACTAAATTAACAGAGGTGTTCCATTGACTACAGAAACAATGAAAATTAAAAAGGGGATTTCAGTTACATTTATTTTCAATTATGAAATAAGATGTTTTAGGATAAGTAAAAGGAAGTTCTATTTTAAATCCATAGGACTAAATCTAAGGCCCAAGAAATTATATAAGCTAACATAAATATATAGTTAATTTAAGAAGACCTAGACCAATAAAATGATGGTAATTCTATATCATGTTACTAAGGAAAATACGTTTATCCAAGTGTTATACACCTTTGGTGGTAGATAATCATATTTATTCACAAGACATTCCTTAATGTTACTGTCAGGGAGAAACTGAGCAGAGTGAGTTATTTGTCTCACTAAGAAAGGTATTTGTTTACCCTCATGCTAAGACTAAGTTTCCTCATCTATCAAATGGGAATATTGTTATTTACTATATAGATATTTTGGTAGAGAATTAAATAAGATAAACTGTGTGAAAACATTTTGTGAACTCTTCAGCTTTCATTTCATTTATAAATTCCACTCATACAGTTACTGATTACTTCCCTGTACTGGGAATAGGAACACAGTAATGACAAAGTTGAAGTCCTAGAATCTGTGGAATTTATATTCTTTTGGAGGTAACAGATACTAACACTAAATTATGCCATCAATTATTCATAATTGTGGTATTGCTAAGAAGGACAAAATTCTGATCTGGATTAGGCAGGCAGTGAAGGTTACTTTGAAAAAGTGACACCTCAGATGAACTCTGAAGGTCAAGTTAGAATTAATTAGACACAGAGGGAACCAGCTCCAAGCAGAGGAAAGGCCACGTTCAAATGCTCTGAGGTGGAAAAAATAAGATTGTGTTATGAGAACAGAAATATAAACGTGAGGTTTGTTGTCAGAAGATACAGTGCGTGTGGCATAAAATCAAGCTGGTGAAGTAGGTTGGGGTGGCTGATTCAGGTCCTCGCCAGATCTTTATACTATGAGGGAATGACCAGGTGTGTGGTTTTTTTTTTTGTTTTTTTTTGCGGTACGCGGGTCTCTCACTGTTGTGGCCTCTCCCGTTGTGGAGCACAGGCTCCGGATGCGCAGGCTCAGCGGCCATGGCTCACAGGCACAGCCGCTCCGCGGCATGTGGGATCCTCCCAGACCGGGGCACGAACCCGTGTACCCTGCGTCGGCAGGCGGACTCTCAACCTCTGCGCCACCAGGGAAGCCCTGGGTGTGTATTTTTAAAGGATCTCCTTGGCTACCCTTTAGAAAGTGAACTGAGAATGGATTTGGTGAAATTGATTTAGAGGCTACTTCAGTTGACCAAGGAAGAAGTGATGATAGCCGACCAGGCTGGTAGTAGCACAGATACACAAAGGCATCCTGCAAGGAGTCACTGTAATTGACATTGCTATCAATGTAAATGTTATTCTGTGTTAAGCATGGTTAGGTTTTCAAAGTGAAACCTAAAGCCTCTGTGTCCACTTGTCTGTAATGCTTTGCTTATTGAGGTCAAATGAGCTGAGTGAAGGTCCTTTTTGCTGTCAAATGTTCATAAATGAATAAGCATGGGTGTAAACAGTGTGGGTAGAAATAAAAGTCACATTACTTAATATGAACAACCCCAATATACATGGTATTTAAAAAATAGGGAAGTTTCATTTTATCAGCTGCTAGAGGATGAATAGTTTGCCTGGAATTTCTGAAATTTAGGCTTCATCCTCTGGTTTGAGGAGCATTATCTAAGTTCAGAGGCTTTGCTCCTTCTAAATTTTAAGTAGAGGGAAGTGGTCTTGTGAAGTAGGGTAAAAAGTCCTCCTTTTTGGGAGTTGTTTGTTCAGTTTAGATAGTGACTTCTTACTGGAGATGTGTATTACTGTGTCTCTCCAAGTTACCTCCTGATTTGGTTGAATCTTTACCAGCGAGCCTACTTGGGAGGTCACAGCATAGGGGAAATAGATGTAGCCTAGATAAATATAAACCTTGCCTGAGAAGTAGGGCAACTTAAGATACAAGTAAAATTTAAAAAGATCCAGGCCTTGCAATGACTTTAAAGGCAAATACATTCAAGCAATACATCATAATTTTTAGCTTCCACAGAAGTCAAAGAAATACTATTTATTCCACATGTAATACTGTAAAATCCACATTTATATTTAAGATCACTAAGTATAATCAGAAGTGTAGCAGAGATCAAGTTGTCTTGGTTCATATTACATTAGAGCTCCTCCAAGAGGGCACAGCTCAGGGTGAAACCAAGAGTAGAAGACCAATATGGAAAAAAGTCTATATATATATCATGCAAACTATGAAATGAAATAGACTTCAAGGCAAAAATTGTTACTAGAGACAAAGAAGGGTATTTTATTATGATAAAAAAGTCAGTCTATTATGAATATATAAAATGCATAAACATATTGTCACCTAACAACAGAGCTCTAAGATATATGAAGTAAAAACTTACAGAATTGAAACTAATGAATAATAATAATAAAACCAAACACTCATATAGCATATATGTTCCAGGCACATTCCATGCCTTGTTATGCAGGAAATTATTTAAATATCATTATAACCCAATAACCTTATGTGTAGGTACTATTACCATTTCATAAATGAGGCGACTGAGGCAGAGGAAGGTGAAGTAACTTCCTAATGTCACAATGCTAGTAAGTGAAAGACAGTATTCAAACCTAGGCAGCTTTACTCCAGAGCCTACCACTATTTTATTTTAAACATGCCAGTGTTTACAATTTGCAACTACTCCAAATTATAAAAATTGTGAGATGACAGTTCAAAAATATATTTTAAAGAAGGGGCATGGATTTTCAAAATTCTTTTGTGATGTGCAAGCAAAACTTGTTTGAAGACTAATATTTTAGAGCAGTTATGTTTAAATCCTTCACTGAGGACCAGGTAAACTGGGTTTGGTCCCCTCAAACAATTACAACCACATTGATAGCCTTCCTTCAGCATCTCTTTCACCTTCCTTGGAAAGCATCTACTGCCCAAGATACCAAGTCAGGACTGCTTACCCATGTCTGAGCAACTGATTTAATCTCTGTGACCCATGACTTCACCTTTGTGTCTAACAGCATGTACTTGAAAGATTTACACTAAAACATGAATTTGGATCCATTTAGCTGAATATGGTAAAGTAGAAACTAATCCCTTCTAAGTTCATGTAATTGTGGAAACTCTTCTTTTTAAATAAAAGTAGAATACATACACACAGCAAACATTGAACAGTAAAAACTGAACAAAGAAAGAGATCTAACCTGGTATAGTGTTTTTTCAAAACGTAGTGGCCAGTTTGAGTACCTGAAGTGAAAATCACCACGCCCACTGATATATTTCCTTGCCTCTCATCATTTATCCCGCCCTGAGATGCCCTTTCTGCACTCTGTCCTTGAAATTAGCAGTGGATATTGAATGAGCTGTTGTCAGTGGGCTGAATACTCATTGCACTGGGCAACTTCCAGGCTGATGATTGGTACTAATAGATGCCACTGAGTTATAGACTGACTAAAGAGAAGGCTGAGCTCAAGTGCTGGAGCTGAGGGCAAAAAAGAGGCAGTGACTCAGAAGGAGGCATGGGCAGACTGATGCCAGTCATAGCCACTGGCTGAAACAAAGATGGTTGCCAAAAAGGTAGTGTCCCAAACTGATGCTAACTAAGGCTTGCACATTGAAGCTTAGGCAGCAGCTGAGAAAATAAAGACCCAAAGCCAGGTCTTGAGCTGACAAGAGAACTGGCCATGGTGGATACCATGTTTAAAAGCAACACAGGATCGTGGGCAGAGACTGAGGCCATGGCCTAGGCAAGGGCTGAGTCCATGCCTAGACATTGCCATATCAAGACAGAAGCCAAGGCAAAGGCCGAGAAATGGATCAGCAGTGGTTCCAAGGTTAGAGCTGGTATTAGAATTGCCCTTTAGTCAAATTCAAATTTCTAGTCAGAGCTGGCACTAACATAATGTAGGGGTGATGGTTAGACAGCACTGTGAATATACTGAATGACACTGAATTGTACACTTAAAATGATTAATTTTATATAATGTTTTACCTGAATTTTTAAAAAATTGTATATCCTTGAGGAGCTTATAACCTTGATGCAGAGAGAAGAATAACTCAAATAAAAAGGTCAAAAATTTTTGTAAGTTTAAAAAAGATAATAAAGTGCAGGAAAAATAACAGGTAAAATATAGAACAGATCTTTTTAGTTCAGCTGTGAAAAATTTAACAATATGTGGTTCTTTAGATAAATTGTGTGTAGCATAATTAAATTTGCAGGGTTGTTGGTTTTTTTTTTTTTTTTTTTGGTGCATGAGAGAAAAATAATCTACTCCAAATTAGGACAAATTAATCCTAAATTGTACTGACCATTTTCTAGATTGAGAATCTGATGGGTTGAGTTTCAGACTAAATTTCCTTTCAAGACAGACTTGTTGCTTTTGTTGAAGTCAGAAATCAGAAAAAGACCAGAAAGAAGTTTGGTTCTAGTCCTAGAACCAAATTTGGTCCCTTGTGGTGGTAACATTGATTTAATTGTTAAAGCTAAGGATCCTTTCATAGCTAGGACTACTATAAACAATACATCCACATTTGCCCAAGGTCTCAGTTTTAAAATGGGAATGATTTCAATTTTGATCACAATAATCCCTACCCTCACAGTTAGGCTAAGAACTGTAAAGGACTTTTGGTAATTAGGGTAAAATTAGACTATCCATCAATCAAGTGATGGAGTATACTATCTCTTATCCTTCAGCTATAGATATGGGACTGGCTAGATTAAGATGGTTAAACTGCCAAAGTATTATTAATGATTATTGATACAAAAAGCAGACATGGTGGTTATTATTTCCAAATACAACACTTAGTCACAGGAAGTAGAAAAAAAAAAGTTAAGCATTTTGAAAGTGTTTTAAAATTTTCTGAAATATCTAATCGTAAGAAAAGGACTGCTCAGTAAAATAAGCACCAATCTTTAACCAGAAAGGCAAAATACTTATTACCTTGCTCTATGAGACAGCATAAATCACAGTTTCCAAAGGAGACCAATGATATTCTCTAAGCTAGGTTCAGTTAAAGTTCACTTTCCCCATCTTCTAATCCACTACTGGTCCATGAATGTAAAGTGTATACTAAAAAATATGTGATGTTGGCTTACTGTAATGATGCCAGGGTGAGAAAGAAAAAGTTCCTGATTTATGACCAAACTTTGGCTATCCATATGCTCCCAATAAGCCTCAAGAATAGTTTTAATTTTACAGACTGGAATCAACACCTTTTATAAATGGCATTAATACAGATATTCCCCATAATGTTCTCTGGGTTAAACCTGGACTATTCCATGGATCCTAAGTATAAAAACTTGAACTAAAAATTCATGTTAGTTTCTAATCTTAATGTTAGGAATGACAACTTTTCTTTGGTATCCTATATCTGGTAGTGAACATACACGTCATCAATAAATTTTCCTGTTATTCATTATACTGAGTTAATGTTTAATCATTTAAGACTAGATTTTTGTACATTGCTGATAAAGTTGGCATTAGGATTGGCAAAGGATAAAAAAAAGAAAGACCATGAAAACTACGTGAACATACCATAGCAAAATCTGCTTTAAAAAGACACAAGGCAAGCCAAAGACAGAGGAATGGTCGGCTCTGGAAGGCATCAGACACACCTCTCAAACAAAACCAGATCAAAATACAACAAACAGAAAAAGGAAATCTCTTGGGCTGACTTCATGTTATCACAGTTAACAAGAACATGAACCAAGTAAAACAATCTTTAGAGTGCACTTGCTTGTGTGCATGTGTGTTCACAGAATAAGATGAAAATGGAAATGAGAGAGCTAAGGAAACCAATGATTCAAAAAGTACAGACAGGACTAGCTAAAAACTTTAAAAAATCAAGGGACAGAATAGAAACTGTTGAACCCTAATTTAATTACAAAGGAAAGTCTGTAGATAGTTGCACTTAATTCAGAGATGGGAAAAGATAGAGGGTAAGCACAGTAGACACTAAATACAGAGATGAGATCATAATTATGGAGACAAAGACAACTTATTATAAAAATTTTTAATGACCTTGAAATTAAAGAGAAAACGCTATAAAAACAGGACAAAAAATGTTTGAAGATACTTTAGAAAAAAGCGATTTTACTGAAGGACTAAGTCTACATTTATAAAAGGCACCCTCCATTCCAGGAAGAAACCCAACACTCAACACTCAAAACTTGTTGCAGAGATATTATTTTCCTTAAAGTTAGAAAGTTCTAATGTGTGATATTTGTTTGTGACAAGCTCATAAAGTTCAATTGGAAAAGAAATATAAATTATGAGAAAAATGGGCAAAGAATTTTGAGAAAATAAAAGTGGCCAAAAATATATTACAAGATATGAAAACAGACCTTTCTGGTAATTGAAGAAACTTGTCTCAAACAATAAAATACTATTTTAAAAAATTGATCAGGTTGTCAGAACTTTAAAAAGTTTGAAAATACCTAGGTCTAGCAGAGTATTGGAAAACACACACTGCCATAAACTGTTGCTGGAGGAATAAATTTAAGTAACTATCTGTGTGTAGAGTTTGAAGATAACTATCAGACTTGATGGTGCTGTTGAGGGAGACATTGATTAGAGCAATGTATTAAGCAGAAGGAGGAAAAGGCATGAAGGTTAGGTAGGATGCATAAATTAAACTAATGAATTTGGAAAACTATGCACAGGGGACAGACTCTGGGAGAGGAAAAAACAATACAAACAAAAAATAAAGAAAGAGAGGAGACAAAACAGTGGGATACTTGCCTACTTTTAACCACAAGAGTGAAGATAGCTCAGTTCATACAGGAGGAAACAGGTAGATGAAAGGGCTCAACCAGAGTTTCATTGTGCAAGCTGCAAACCTATGTCTTTATGATAGCAGCATTAGAGGAAAAGAAAGGACAAACCAAATAAAAAACAAATATGGAAATGAGTTCGCCAGTAATTAAGGGCAGAGCATCTCACTTAGCTCCATCCTGGGGTAAGCTTGCAGGGAGTGTGTTGGGGTTGAGGAGGATTTGGAAAGGATTTCTAAGGACACTAAGAATGAGGTCAAGTAGGAGGAAGAGTTTGCCTTAACCATAGAAAGGTTCATTTGAGCCTGCAGGGCTTGGAAGTGAAGATGTTCTTTGGTAGACTGGCCTATTCTCCCTCAGATTGCTACAGTCCTTTTATATGCGTCGATATGATGTACATGTATTGATATCCATACATTTGTATCTATCTACATATGGTGTTATTCACTAATTAGCTGCTTCACCTAAACAAGGCTCAGCCTTTTGGAAAAGTAAAAGATGAAGTGCTTTTTCAGTTATAGAAATCCTATCCTTATGTTGATTTTTGAAAAAGCCAATTAAATGAGATTTAGGAATTTTAGAGAAGACACAAAATATTTTCTTGGCCCAACTCTCAAATACTCCTTAACTGTTCTTTTGATAGGAGATCATTAATTTTTTTTCTCCTTCAACATATGTATTTTCCGAATTCTAGATATGTTTAATAAGGGAATTGAAACTGTAATGACAGTTGGATCCACAAGCCTTCTTTTAATATTCATCATTATTTTTAAAGTCAAACTAAAAGTTATCAAAGTCTTTTATATTTTCCATATTCTTAAGAGAAAACACAAAGGCGCCAAAATCAACATTACATGTATTATCCTCTGGGATCATGAACAAATCTGACTCTGAATATCAATTTGAATATACTTAACACTTAAAAATGGTTAAGGGTAAAAAACATTGCACCACAGTAATGTAATTTTGACAGAAACAGTAAAGCTGTCATTGAACTTTTTCAGACATGATAGCATTAATAGTCATATTCTCTTGACCATTACAAAATAAAACAAAGGCATTAATACAAAGTTACAACATTAACTGAAACATGCCTTAAAAATTGTTGATTTATTTGATTTTGAAGGTAAATATGAGATCTGTATAGTCACTCTTGAAAATTTACCAGATTTGTTTCTTAGGTGTTTCAGACTTTTGAGTTTAGTTTGTTCACTTTTTTAAGGTAATTTTTGTAACATGTCACATAGCTACAGTGAATCAGTTCTGCAAAGTTATTGTTGAAGTGGGAATGTGGATAGTAGTGAGTTACAGATTCACTGAGAGTGAGACAAGACTAAAGCTCTGAATAATAACTGTGAGGGCAAATCTGGCAGGCCTGGAAATAGCCCCGGTTATTGATGGTCATCATGGCTTAGGAGGTGAATTAATATTTCCTGTTTCCTGCTATACAGCAGACACACATTTCATTTTCACAACCACCTATGGCAAATTCCTATTACCTTCTGATTGATGGTGATGCTAGAGCTAGAAAAGTTGGTAAATGTGTCTTATATGTCAAATAATGGTAAAGTCAAGTTTCACATGTATGGCTTAATGACACTGTAGCTCATGCTCTCTCCTTCACATCAATCCTATTTTCCAAGCTGAGTTGGACAACAGTCCAGTGTGGGAGAGCTCACAGCTACAGGAAATGAGGACATAGCCGGAAACCACTGTTTAGAATGCTGACACTCAGTGTCAATGTTTCTTCCTTAGAAGCAGGCAACAGGTCAGGAATGAGAGATTACTGTGTGAGTTAGCAATCTAGATAAAGAAATCCAATAAAGTTCTTTAAAATTATCTCAAGGACAGGCCTCCTTTTAGGGGAAGAACCAATTCCCCAAATGTCATTGTCTGGAGTACTGGAGATAGAGGTGAGGAAGAAAGCTGCTGAGGGAGAAATGTCTCAATGTAGATAGATTCCTGTGGACAGGATCATCATCACGCATTCAGGTATTTTGTAAACCTCTGGCAGTTTCCATGTTAGCTTTCTAGCCCAACTACTACCCCCATGGTACAGAACATTCCAACTTTCCTCCTGGACAATTTATTCCTTCCTCTCTCAACTAGTTATTACACACTTATTATATGCCAGACACTGGTGATGGCAGTGATAATCTACATGGACATGGTCCCTGCCCTCATGGAGTTTACAATCTAGTGAGGGCTGGATGGTGCAGACAGGTTAATAGAAGATTATGACATAATAGGAAACTGAATGTTAGAAGAGGGTGCCTTACTTTTTAAATAATGAGACCAGCTGAAATTTGAAGCATGCCATCTTGTCTGGGGATAGGCAAAAAGAAGAGGGAAACTAAACAGGTTAATTGTTAAGAGTGTACTGAAGCAGTATTTTCTCCAATGAAAGTACATGATAGATACAAGATAATATGAATACTATAAAGTGGTAGGAAGATTAAATAAAATGACAAATTGGTAGTCACTAAGAGTTTCATTTATCAATTTTTACATACTTAATTTTGTGTATTATACTATAGGAGACAAAAGAAGATAGGATACATCATCCTTGTTCTCAAGGAGCTTCCACCTAATTTCATGAAGGCATTTTTAGTTTTGGTCATTTGTAGATTTTTGATGTTGAAAACAATGTGTATAGACAGTCATTCCCAGTAGACATGAGATTCTAGACAATATACCCTGAAGGGGTGTGCTAAAATAAGACTCTGAATTTCCTGATAAATTTAACAAAAATGTTTAATGATATCTGAAAATATTCACTACATATCAACAAGTGAAAATACAAACTTATTCAACAGTGTAACATGATCCCAGTTTTGTGAAAGATATTTGGGTTTTAATGTTTATTTATGCAAGGAAGACCTCCAGAAAGCCAGCATATGGAGCACATAGGAAGCTCTTAGTGATATTTGTTGAAAGTATAAATGAATGACCAAATGAATAAGGATATGTTAATAGTGATTTTCTTTGAGTATTGGAATTATGAGTCATTTAAAATTTTCTTCCTTCTACTTGATAGTCCAGACTTTTCATAATATATACATAGTATTTTATAATTTAAAAATTTTGGTTTAAAATATATTTAAGAAGAGAAAAATCACAGATCAGTTTAAGAGCTATCTCCAGAACAGGTCAAAGTAGGGATAATTTGCTATCTTCAAGACTGAGAAGGCAGGAAAAATATGAGTGCAATTTGTGGGTTGCTTTTATGCAAAACAGTCTCAAATCCTTTACCAGGACCAGCTGTGAGAGGTAGGTGGTTATTTTACATCTACTACTCCTTGTCTTACCACTGTCAAGAAATGTTGGGGAGGATGAAAATCTTGCTTCACTCTATCCTAGGAACCTCTCTAACTATTAACTTAATAGCTTTTCACTCTTCATATATCAAATCAAACCTGCTGGTGCACCGTCAGGGCAGCCTCTGACATTTCTTTATTAGACTGCAAACACTTTGATGTTAGATGTTATGCCTTACTCACCTTTCAATTTCCAACACCCAACACAACATTAGGCAAATACTGGGTATTTTTGAAAGGCCTGGTGGATTTTACTTGCACTGCTTTTTCAGTATTGGCCCTGAATTACTAAACCCTTCTTTACTTTCTAGTCTGGTTTCCGAGGCTATCAAGAGTAAGTCCATAGACTAGCTGGCTTTGATGGTAGCTCCAGATGATGGCCATGGAGCAAAAGGATGGGCCTTTTAAGCATCAGATGTGTGCAGTTAGTGTCATATCAATAGAAATGGTACATTACAGAAGTGGAGAGGATAGTGCGTGATTGGTACCCGTTTGTGCTGCACATGCCTGTGCATGAACACACACGTGTTCACTTGTGCCCAAGCACAGGTTTCACAGGAAGGGATGCAAATTCTGTTAGAATTAATCAGAAAACAATGGTCTGATACAAATATAATCAGAAAACTTAAGCTGGCAAGCCAAAACATTTTTGAAAGTCTTACACCAGAAAACAAGTTTTCTTACACGCATAAAGCTGACTTATGGTGTTGCTTCGACCCCTTGTTTGCTGCACCATTACCTCCCGGAACCAGGTATCACTTCTGATTCTGCATCCTCTCTGTTTGAATTGTCTTTCTGTTATCTTGAAGTCAATGAAGCTACCTGACAGGTTGGCTGTGACATCACTTAACCTCCCCTGGAGGTTATCTCCACATCTCATTAACAATGAATTTATTTCTCCCATTAAATCAGCATTGGATCAAGTGGAGACATGAACCCTATTCTTCAGTTAACCAAGTTCAGGAACTGTATACTGGAGGAGGTACACAGTGTTACTCTTAATTGATGGTTTGTTGCTCCTCTTTATTCCAAAACCTGTAACAACTTTATTTTTCTTTTTAATTATTTCAGAGAGTAATTCTAAGAGGCTCTCCTATCCTACATCTTTAAAAACACATTTCAGAATCTATTTTTTTCCTCATGGGGAAATTATAAATTTAAGTTCATATGGAATTCTTATATAGACTTTTATCCTCTAGAAACTCAAATCAAGAGTTACATTTTAAATAAGATTTACATATACTTTAAATGAGAGGGTTAGTGAAAGCAAGCACAAAAAAAAGATGATAAGATACTTGGACTTTTTTTTTTTTTTTTTTGCGGTACGCGGGCCTCTCTCTGTTGTGGCCTCTCCCGTTGCGGAGCACAGGCTCCGGACGCGCAGGCTCAGCGGCCATGGCTCACGGGCCCAGCCGCTCCGCGGCATGTGAGATCCTCCCGGACCGGGACACGAACCTGTGTCCCCTGCATCGGCAGGTGGACTCTCAACCACTGCGCCACCAGGGAAGCTCAATACTTGCACTTTTAATTAAACATTGGAAGATACTTTCACTTTTTAAAGTCTTTGCTTTTTTATATTCAGTAATGTAGAAAATATGTGTTTATTGCTTAACTGTGAGTTTATTTCCCACGTATATAAAATCCTTGCATTTCCATTACCATTAATCTGTTGAAAAAAGGCTATAAATTAAGACAGAAGCTCCATAAAGCAGTATTTAGTAAAATCATGGAAATGACTTAAAGGCCACAAGAGATTTAGAGAGGCCTCCTGGTTAGAGTGTTGGACTAGTGATAAAGAGGAGATTTCTAGTTTGGGTTTTGCTACTAAATAAATGTATCAACATGGGATAGCTATTTTATCTTTTATCAGCATTCTCACATGTAAAAAGGAGCAAGGGTTGAAATGATCTTACGGACCATAGGTGAGACTAGGATTCTAAATCTGGTGTTTGTATAAATGTTATTGACTTTGGTTATTTGTAATATCATATTTGATTTTTATAAAACTTTTCATTTAAGTAATAAGGGGTTTGGAAATTGTATATTGTTAGCCATAAAGATGAATAAGTAAATAGGTAATTGTTCATGTTAGATTTAGCGGAGGGAAGGCAAATACCTGGCAGATAATCGATTTCCCTTTTCAGCCTTGTGGTAATGATAGATATCATCAATTGATCATAACCTGTGACTTTGTTAAGGATCCTGAGGCTGGGATTGAGGCCAAATATTCAAGCATCCACCGCCTATAGATGATAAAAACAAAGTTCAGAGTGATAAAAGATCATTCACAACATCATGTGGATGATAGATTCTGGAGCTAAGGCTTGAACTAAGAATTCTCATCTTTAACAAGTAAAATCCATTTATTCATGGATTAATGCTTATTAATATTTTAACCCTGTTTTAGGTGACAATGGGTGACACATAACCAGGCAACAGGATTTAAAATAGCAAGCTTAAGAGAACACACACACACCCCCATATGTACATACACCCAATCATACAATATGCATCAGTTAGCTGTTGACACAATAATGCTGTGTAATAAGCAGCAACAAAAAAAAATCTCAATGACATTCAACAATTTATTTAGTTCACTAGTGTGGGGGGATAAAAAGGGGAATCTTATTTAGATAGGATCTATTGTGTCTTTGCTGTTCTCAGCTGGGCTCTCTAATATGTCTCTGGGTTAGCTAACCTAGGCTACCAGAGAGCCTTTGTTTCACACTCCAGCTCTTTGAGGCTGTTGTATTTGTTTCCCATTTACCTTGGAACAGCAGATTATCCAGATATATTCTTCTAATAGCAATGATGAAAACACAAGAATGCATGTTAACATGGATAAAAACCTATTAAGGCCTAGGTTCTGAACTGGCACACTTCATATCTGCCTCAATCAATTGGCCAAAGCAAGTCACATGGCTGCACCCAAAGTCAAGGAGAAGAACATCAAAGTCACATGCCCAAAGTTGTGGATGCAGGAAGGAGTGAAGAATTGGGGTCAATAATGCAATCTATCACACTATATAGTACTAGCTATATTCCAAAAATGATTTATAATTCTTCAGAGATAATCAAGAATTCAAAATGGTAGTGATAATGAGATACTTGACAGTGGAGATAAAAAATATAAGTAGAAAATAAAAATGAAGGTGACATTCACATACAGTATGCACATGATAAGATTTTCTTCAAATGTTGAAAGAAGGACACGTTTGGACTTGCATTTCATAGTGTCCAAAATAACAAAAGAAATGTGTTGCAAACTTCAAAAAATGGATTGTATTGGGGGAAAAAACAAGACTGTTCCATATAATATAAACTAAGTTAGAATCTTTGCTCTTATAAATGTACATTCTTTTCCTGGAGAAGGCTTTATAAAAAATGTAAAATACAATTTCAACATTGTATTTCTTTAGTCATTTAATGGAGAAAAGAACTTCAGAAATTATTGAATCCTATTTCTTCTTGGTTGTAAATTCATTCCTAATAGTCCTTTAAGATAGGTTTAATGAAGATTAACTCAATCAAGTAGACAAGTGAAAAAAACTTAATTAAAGATCATTAATTTCTCTTGGTGTACAGAATAGCAAGTATCAGAATGTTTGATTGTATTGTCCTATAGGCAAAGATCGGTTTGGATTTGTTGCATTTGAGCAAATTATGCTTGTAACCATTAATATTTCCCTTTCCACATGTAATTAGATAATGCTTTCACACGTGATTCCTGCTTCACTGCAGCCTGCTGTTTGGAGGACAGCGATGATTTTTAGGTTGATAGTCCATCTTCTGTGAGTGTTAGTCATCAAGCATAAATGAAGCTTGACTACTTAAAGTCAACTGTAGATTCTGCCTGGATGAGAGTGATTTGGAATAGCAATTCATTAGCCAAATTACTGTTATTTAGACTGACTTCCTATTTTTCTAATCATTTCAAAGTAGGTTAGCATTAGCAATAAACACATACTTGTTTAGAAATCAAATTTAGTATCACACAGAAGAAACGTTAGCCTTATTCATTTGTCTCCTGAGATGCATAACTCTCTATATAGTTAAAGCCCCTAAAATGTATTTTTAAATGATAAAAAGGCATGATACGTGAATATTATCATGACTACATTATTTATCATTTAGAAACTTAGGGAGATGATAGTAGACCAAAGAGTAATCTGGTTGTATCTGCTTCATTTAGGTGAAGAATGCATTCTTGAACGTAGTTCTTTTACTTCTTGATGTGGTTCTGGAAAAACTCTTATACATGTACCTAGATTTATAATGATATACATCACACCTATTTTTTTTTTTTTTTTTTGCGGTATGCAGGCCTCTCACTGTTGTGGTCTCTCCCATTGCGGAGCACAGGCTCCGGACGCACAGGCTCAGCGGCCATGGCTCACGGGCCCAGCCGCTCCGCGGCATGTGGGATCCTCCCGTACCGGGGCACGAACCCGTGTCCCCCGCATCGGCAGGCGGACTCTCAACCACTGCGCCACCAGGGAAGCCCCACACCTATTTTTAAAATTGTAAAATTGAAGGTACCCATATGTATGAATGGGGCCAATCAAAATATGATAAAGCCATACATGGAATATCTTACAGCAATTAAAAATGAGAGAATATATGTGTACTTATATGGTGAGATTCCCAAAGTATTATACAATATAATTTATTTCTAAACACACATATTACAAAATCCTAAGCTATATAAATGGGTGTGTGCCTATAAATAATCTCTTAACACACACACACTAATATAGGAAAATACTTTGAAAAAGATCTGGGAGCATATGTATCTAACTGATAGCAGTAGCTAACCTGGTGGAAGGAAGTGAAATTTGAGTGGTGGTCAAGGAGGATTTTAGCCTTATCGGCGTTATCTGTATTTTACTAGCATAAACAAATATTTTCATAGGAAAATCGGATTGAAATTCATTTTTCAGGTGAGTGATGACTGATGCACAGTAAATGCCTATATTTAAAGTGCACCATTTGATGAGTTTTGACATATGTGTATATCCATGAAACCATCATTGCAAAAATGACAGCAAACATTTCCATCTCTGTCCCCAGTTTCCTTGCGCCCATTTGTATTCCACCCCTTCCTCTTCCACTGTCCATTCACAACCACCATTCTGCTTAGTGCCACTGCAGATTCGTTTTAATTTTCTACAGATTTGTAGAGATGGACTCATACAGTATATGCTCTTTTCAGTCTGGCTTCTTTCAGCATAATGATTTTGAGATTTAATCATGTTGTTGAATGTCTCAATAGTACGTTCCTTTTTATTGGTTAGTAGTATTTTATTTTATGGCATAACACGATTTCTTTATCTATTGCTACTTAACTGTTAATGGATGTTTGGGTTGTTCCTACTTTAGGCTTTTACAAATAAAGTGGCTATGGATAGTCACATACAAGCCTCTTAGTGAACATATGCTTTTCTTTCTTAGGAATAAATAGCTAGGAGTGGAGTGAGGTCATATGGTAGGTATATGTTTAACTTTTTAAGAAAATGCCAAAATGCTTTCCAAAGTTGTACCATTTTACATTCGCTCTGGCAGAATAAGTTTCTCTGTAACCTAACACCTTGTCCTTTGGAGGTTTTTTGTTTGTTTTTTTTCAGGCATTCTAGTGGGTAGGTAGTGATATCCCATTTGTGAATTTAATTTGCATTTCTGTAATGACTAAGAATATCGAATATCTTTTCATGTGTATATTAGCCATTCATATATTTTCTTTGGAGAAGTATCAGTATCTTTTTCCCTATTTCTTGGTTGTCTTCTTTTATGGATTTCAAATATGTATACATTTAATATTTATTTTATGTGTATTAAATGTATAATTAAATATATAAATATATATTTAATTAAATATTATAGTAAATATATTAATTATGTATTAAATACATAACTTAAATAATTAAATATATACACATATATTTAAAATCCACAAGAAGGCATCCAATAAAAGAAAGCAACAGATTTGAACTTTTGGGTAAAGTCTAAATATAAATCCTTTGTGGATATCTATTTTGTAAATATTTGCTCTTAGTCTGTAGCTTGCCTTTGTATTTTCTGAAGTGTCTTTGGAAAAATAAGACATTTTAATTATGAAGTCCAATTTATCATTTTTAATTATACTTGAATTTCATGCCTTATTTCTGAATCTTTGCCTACCCTGTGGTAATTGAAATGTTCTCATGTTTTCTCATAGACATCTCATAACTTTAGCTAGAGGTGATCTAGCTGCCTTGACCTCCTCGGTCTCCAAACTCTGTATTCTGACCTTGAGAGACCACCAGTCTGTTTGTGTTTCTTCCTCCCTGCACTGAAGCCTGGGGATACTTCAGGAGTAAGCTAGGACAATGTCAGGGCTCAACTCAATTTCTTTCTTTCAGGAATTACTGTCCTGATGTCCAATGTCTGAAAAGCATAATTTTACATATTTCGCCTGGTCCTTTAGTTGTTTAAGGTGGGAGGGTGAATCCAGTCCCTGTTGCTGCATCATGGCAGCAAGCTGAAGTCTTGAAATGTCTTTTGAAGTTTTAACGTATTTTGTATTTCAATAGCCCCTTTGTATTTCTTTTCCCTGCTTCAAAAAAATTAAGCTTCATAGTTCATTAGAGATAAGGTTAGGATTTTTCTAATCCTATCGTTGAAGCCTTTCCATTTATATGGAAAGTACTACCTCAATATTTAATAATAAAATCATAATGGTGATGGTGGTCATTACTATTGAGTACTCATGTCAAGGCTTGTTCCAAGTGCTTTGTATGTGCTGTCTCATTTACTGCAATACCCCGTGAGATAGGCAATATTATAATTTCTATTTTGCATATGAGAAAACTGAGCCTATCAGAACCAGGTAGTCTGACTCTTAACTGTGTTATTATAGTTTCTAAATTTTATTTGTTCAATTCAGATTTGTTCTCCATCCTAGAGATTCTGCAGTGACTAATACACACAAACTCTCTCATGTCTTTGAATTTACATACCGAAGGCCTACCTATGATATTGGTGAATTTTCCAGATTCTGGTGAATATAACAGACATGGTTCTTGCTCCTGTAGAGCTTATATTCTGGTGAGCAAAACAAAAACAAAGAGAGTACTTTTTTAGACTTCAGTAGAAAGAGAACATTCTGAGAACTTGACAAGCAGTGGGATGTTAAGGGGTAGTCTAGGCATATGGACAAAAGATGAGAAGTGTTAAGCATAGAGGGAGATGGTTTTGCTGGATACTTGGTACAAGAACTGTGTTTTTATGGTGACAACCAAAGTGGCTGGACAAGAAATATAGCTTTTCTTGCAGATTGTAAGAGTAACCTGCTTTTCTCAGTGATAATGGGGGAGACGATTACCATGATAACCGTAATACCTAAAATTTATTGAGTAATTGACTAAATGCTAAACAGTTCTAAAAATTATAAGGGTATTACTTAATTCCCATGGCAATCCATTGGAGTGGGTATCATTATTATCACTATATTATAGTCGAGGAAATTGAGGTTTACTGAGGTATGACTTCATGGACAGGAAAATGCAGAAATTTCACTCAAATACAGGTATTCTGACTCCAGAATATGCACTCTTCACCACTAGAAGCAAGTTTGATATTAGGAAGTTAATTCAGAAATCAAAAAATGTTTTAGAAGGGAAAGACTCTGGTTGGAGTTGGATGAACAGAGACCCTTAGAACTGAAACACTAACACTAGAAAATTCAAAAGTGTCTTTGACATCTTGTTCTGTTTTGGTGGAAGTCGGAATTGCATTGGAGCTAGGTTTAGGGTGGAGAAATGTCTTAAAATATTTAAAGTCCTGATAAATTAAAGAGGAATGTGTCTTGTGCAAAATAGTGTGATTTAAAGCCCCAATGAATTAATAATTATGTGCTGAGTGCTCAGTTAAAATAGATTTTGACATTAATTGTGGTAATCTGTCCAATTAGATAGGTGTCTTTGGGTTAGATTAACGTTTCTCATAACTTTTATCTCTACTATGACATGCTGTTATAAAAGACACCTTATATTCTAATAACTATTATTGCTTCAGTGTAACATACATATCCACACGTATACATAGATATGTGTATATATACATACACATGTGTGCACACATGCACATATGACAAAGCCCGTCAAAGCAGAATGGGCAAATGTAATGATGCAATGTCAGGCCATCAATTCAGAAAAATTTTAGGTTTCATAAAAAACATCTAAGAGATTTTGAGTGTGTAAGTTAGTACAGGTAGGGTACTCAAGAGATCTATTTATTTAAAAAAATTTTTTTAATTAAATTAAAAAAAATTAATTTCTTATACAGTTTTTAAAGGTTACTTTCCATTTACAATTATTCCAAAATATTGGCTCTATTCCCCATGTCGTACAAGACATCCTTGAGCCTGTCTTACACCCAGTAGTTTGCGCCTCCCACTCCCCCACCCCGATAGAGCGCACACACACATACCCCCAATGGGTAACCACTAGTTTGTTCTATCTGTGAGTCTGCTTCTTTTTTGTTATAGTCAATTGTTTGTATTTTTTAGGATCCACATATAAGTGATATCATACAGTATTTGTCAAGAAATCTATTTGAATGATGCTAAAGGTCCATAAAGTAAAAAAAAAAAAAATGCTAAATATGAATCCATTTAATTCCATTGCTTTTGCCACTGAACATCCCAGTATTCATTAGTGTCAGAAACACAAATGGTGGAGAACCATTGCACAATACTATTGGTTTTAATAATATTGTATCCAAGATAGATAATTGTGGCAGAAGGCATTCAGATACCCTTTGCTTAGGTTTCTGAGCTTGAGTACATGAAGAATTAGATTTGAGCGTACCATTGGTAAATCGAAGCACACAGAAATGAGCCCAGTGTCTATAATTCAAGCTGTTTGCTAACTGTGTCTGGGAGGAGATTGAGAGAGATACCCAGGGCTGAGTATAGGATAAGAGACCTAAATCTATCAAGCTCACAGTGGAGTCTTGGTTTTAGAGTTTCTCTCATATTCTGGGAATCTAGTGATGCTGAATATGATTAAGTATACAGTGATATTGCACAATAGGATCCTTAAATACAAACTGAATATTTGCTGCTGCAACTTAAGCAATAGGTATTATCTCTTTTAAGGATGGAGGACAATTTTGCTGTATTGGATTTTTTTTAAGGAACAATTTCAAACAGACAGATAAACATAACACCCATTAAACAACCACAGCTCCATGAAATTTTAACATTTCCAGATCCCACTCTCCTTTTTTTCCACCTCCAAAGAAACCTGTGCCCTAAATTTAGTATTTAATGTGCCCAAGAGTATTTTAACACTTTGAAGTTATCCTGTGAAGTTATATGTTGTCTGTGAAGAAACATAAATGTCTTTATTTTCCATGGTATTTTGTAAATGGTACCATATTGCACATATCCTCCTACAACTCGATTTTTCTTTCAATATTTTCTTTTTGACACTTAACCATATTGAACATTTAACTAAAATTCATTTATTTGCTTTGTGGTGTCACATTATGTAAATATACTGCAATTTATATATCCAATCTTCTGTGAATGGTTACTGAGTTCTTATTTTCAGTCTTTCACCATTGCAAGCAGTGCTACAATGCGTAGTCTTATACAGGTTTCTTTGTTCACGTGACTGTGTTTCCTAGGTCTAGGTAAACAATCCTCTGTGTGTCTGTAGATAAACTTTTGATGCAGAGAAGTTATTGATATAGTCAAATTTATCAACAGTTTCTTTTGTGGTTGTGTTTTTTGTGGCTTCTTTAAGAAATCTCTGCTAGAATAAACATTCTAAAAATTTCAAAGGTTTATATCTCTAAATTTAGGTCTCAAAAGCAACAAGTATCCAATTTTATCTTATTTTTTCCTTATGCATATATGGTTGTTCCAGCACAATGGTTTTTTGTGCTATTCATTCCTTCTTTGCTAATTTTTATAACACCACCTTTCTCATGTATGATTCTCTGTCTTGTTGGATTGGTCCATTTACCTAAACCTGTGTGAAGAGCATGGCATCTCAGTCATTATATGAAGGCTTGAGATCTGGTGGGGTTAACATCACCACTTCATCCCACTGTGTTCTTTTTTAAGAGTGGTTTAGTTATTCTTGACCCTTTGGGCTTCAATATAAACTGTAGAATCAGTGGACAATTCCAAAAGAAAATGTTTGGATTTTGATTTTTATAAATAAATTACTGGATAATTAAATTATAAGTTAATTACTGGATAATTAACATTTACAAGAATTTAATTTTTCTACCTGAGAACATAGAAACTCATAGAAACTTTATTCCTAGATAAACTTCATTTATTCAGGAATTATTTCATATCTTTTAGTAAAATTTTTTTCATGTAGGTCTGCATACATTTGGTTTAATGTATCTCTAAATACTGATTTTTTTTGTTCTCAACAATACTATTTACTTCAATCTATTTTAATAAGAGGTTTTAATCAATTGTCGCTAGTGTTCAGAAAAATGATGTTTGCATTTTTAAAATAATTGCTAAGCTTTTATGATTCCAAAGATGTAGCTGTAGTCTCATTTGGATTTTAATGGGAATCATAACTTAGTAAATAAAGTTGTCAATTTTTTTTTCTGTTCCAGTGTTGTTTTACCTTTTGTTTTGATATAAAAACAATGTTGCATTGGAGCAGTGAGAGAGATATCCTTGTCTTGATCCTAACTTTAATTGTATAGAAGTATAAAACTATACAGTTCTAAGGTAAATATTGAATTATGTATTACTTAATATATTTTAAAAACCTCTGCTTTAAAAAATTGTTTTAATTAGTATTTTATGTAAGTTAAACTACATTTCTTTTATATTGAGCCTGATTATGCATAAATAAAGGCAAAGGGCACAATTCTTTAAAAATAAAGTTTATTTAAAAAATAATTATTGCACTAATTAAAATAGATCTCAGTTTCTAAAGGATCATAAAATTTTAGGAAGTTTCTGAAAGTCAGAATCATTCAAGGTCAGGATGACTCATGCTTGAAAGTAATTTTGTGTATGCCTGTAGGTGTTTGTATAAGCATAAAAAAAGTATGTGAAATGGTAGTGACTATTAATAATAGTTACTCCAAGGGGTTGATTTTATAAGAAGGTGTGGACTTATGTAGATTATTAACTATACTTTGAATTATTTGACTTGCCAAAATAAGCAAGAATTACTTCCGCAATTTAAATCATCAAATGAAGTGAAATGAATAAATAAATAACAATAATCACAAGCCAGACCACTCAGTGGGATGTTATAGTATACCTTTATGCATTCTATGAGTGATTGGAATAAACTGAGTATACATTTCCTTCAAACTCTGGGGCCATACAATCCTAAATAAAATGACAATAATCTCTCTTTTGTTTGCTGTACCCAACCTGTATTTAATTTCCACACCCGGAGTGAGGTTTGTCAAGCTCCAGAGTCTGGGTTTCTACTGACATCTTACTCTCTCCCGTGTACATGGCAGAAGAGAAAGGCCACATCAAAAGATGTAGTCATTGGGAGATCATCTAACTTCTCAGATCACCCCAAGAGCAGGGATTCCAGAAGGACGTCACAGAAACTCAGGAGTCAAGCATCAAACTTTACTTGGCAAGCACTGTGCATTTATCCTTCCTTCACACAAAAATAAGCAAGTAAACCTTGACTTTTAAGTGATGATTTTGGGGAACAGTATTTAAGTTAACTGCAAGTGATCAATAATTTTTTTTTTACTATAAAAAATACCTGAACTTAACACATACATTTTGAAAATTTACTTTGCCTTTCAAAATACTTTATATAAACCTGCTAGTAAATTATTATGATTATTTATTCTTTCATTAGTAGAACATTTTTGAACATGTTTTAAATTTCAAATACTGATCACTCTAGGTAATAAGGAAAGCGAAGAAGAAAATGTATTCTCTACCCTGAAGGCTTTTGATAAATGCATTATCTCATTTTTTTCTGATGATTTTCTTCACTGGAGTTGTGCAATACTGTTTTGTTTTGTTTTTTTCAATTTGAAAGCATCTTAAAATATAGTTCTTTTCTACCAATAACACACTTCTGCTCTTCGCCACGTAGTTGTCCTCAGGCCAAACACTGTCGTTTTGTGATCTTGTCTGTCCTTTCGGCTTTCCGATTGACTTTAAACTTTATTTTATATGTTATTTTCTTATAAATATAACGTTTAGAGATGGATACAAAAGGAGCAGGGTATTTTGTAAAAGTATGTATTTAGTGAACGATTCAGAGGTCTGGGACTTAAAATTGCAGGCAGGGCATGTTTTTTTAAGGGATTACAAAGTTAGTGCTTTTGTGTAAATAACCTGATCTCTGTTGTGTTCATTTGTTTCATATTTAAAATCGGGTACTAAGGATGCTCACCTTTAAGGATACGGGTGAAAATCAATTGAAGTAAAATATGAAAATTCTTTGTTTACTTTAAAGAGTAATAGAATCTTAAGCCATGGAAGCAATTGTAAAGACCTTACAAACTTCGTTATAAAATAAATAAACTTGAGGGATCTAATGGTAATTATAGTTAACAATACTCTATCATATACTTGAAAGTTGCTAAAAGAGTGGATCTTAAATGTTCTCACAGCGAGAAAGAAATTTTCTAGTATGTGAGGTGGAGGGGGTGTTAGCTAATGTGAGGGTGGTAATCATTTCACAATATATAAGTGTATCAAATCAACATGTTGTACATCTTAATTTTACACAGTGTTAAATGTCAATTATATCTTAATAAAGCTGGGAAAAATAAATGGAGGATAGTATTATGCTTACAGCATTCCTTATGGCATTTAGAAGACAGAGTTCCCTATAAAATTAGTATTTTTCTAAAGATAAAACCGTATAACCTCTGTAATAAAATCCCATGTTTCAAGACAAATTTAAACAAAAATAATCAAATATTTATTGAGCCTCTTCTGTGTACCAAGCAGGATGCTAGGAAGGCCCTGGAGATAACAACAGATGTCGTCTCCGCCTTCACAGAGCTTACAGGTTTTATATCGAAGTAATTGCTCCAAAACATCAAATTCAGAATAAATCATGGAAGCATTGCGGAAAATTTACAATGTAAACAAACATGAATGTATCATGCAGTTCACAATGAGGGTAAAATAGAGGCATCGAAATAGCTCCTCTTGGGGGAAGAGGAATGCATGCTGCTGATTGCACAGAAATAGAACTGTATCCCAAGCAAATGTGCCATCACAGTGGCACTGTGGGCGAGAAGTGGCTGAGGCCTGAGCCAGGTTTCCCAAAGGGATCACTCTCTGTGAGGCAAAATGAATATCCGGAATATCACACATCAAAGGACACGCGAAGCTTATTGGTCATCTCTTTCTAACTAAACTTGCATGTTCACGTGGTAACACCCGCCTCCCCCAGCACATTCATCTGAGAACAGCTGCAGAATTAGATTGCTTGCATTTCATATTATAAAATATACTCTGCATATTCTAAACCATAATGTAAATAAAATAATCTGTCACTTTAAGAAGAGACCAAAGCAGAAAAGCCACACAGTTAATTCCAGAGATGTGAAGACAATGTATGATAAAATATAACTCCCATGGCTCGTTGACAAAATACAAAACATATCTTAATAAAACGTTCCTTTGACATGACTGTAGGAGTAGTTCTCTTGCTTCACCATTAAGTATAATGCTGAATATTTATAAAACAATATTCATCATCCTTCTTAATCCTTAAGCACTAGAAACATTCTCATAAAAGTCAGGAAGAAAGGGAGGCACGATCATTGATTATTTAACATTGCTCCAGATGTACTAGCCATTTCAATTAGAGAAGAGAAAGAAATATGAGGAACCCATACACACAGGAGAAAGGAGGCAACGAGATTATTATCATTACTTGCAGATGATCAGGATGCATTCCTGGAAATCCCTAGCCTAGCAAATGACATTGAACACTATTAGAAAACATAAAATAGGTCAGTAAAGTTACTGATCACAAGATTAACAAAAATAAATAGGTTCCCAAGATAGAACACAAACAGCCATTTTAAATATGCACACACACCGTATGCATGAACATGCCTTTTTGGGGGCAAGGAGTTCTCGAATAGGGAGGGTTTGTTTATCCTGTCCTCAATTCGTGACACATTGTTGCATAGGGTCTGTGCAAGGCCACTCTCTGGTTTATTTAGTTATTTCGTTAATTCCCTTTTATCTCTCTACCCACTAACATTCCCCTAACACCCTAATAGACAAATCTGCTTGATGTGTTCTTGCAAAATGCTGTGGTTACGCTAATGCTGGTATGTTATTCCTTCATGTTCATGGACGCATTTTACCTAGACACTCTCCCAGTGACAACAACAGATTAATTTTTCAATTAAAAAGTTATTTTGAAAAGATGGGCTCTTAAAAATGTATATTTCTGACGTTCCAGGTGTGGGCTTGTGTTCTGATTGCCTCCTATACACCCACTGGTGAGGGCGGGCTACGGGACCTAAATGGTAGGATGGGCCAAACCCATGATACTAACACTGGACGGTGAGAGTCATAGCAGTTGCTGAGTCACATACAGCCACATTCCCGGAGGGGAGGACACCCCACACTATTCAGGGACACACACATGAGTGCTACTCTCCAGAGCAGAGTGACCAGGAGGGCTGTAGGAGGCTGGCTTTGTAGGACCAAGGAGGAGAGGTGCTCCCTGGTTTGTATGTGATTGGCTTATCTGAATACTTTTGTGAGCGATCAGGGAAGCTAAACCCATTAAATCGATGACCAGGCGGAGGGCAGCTGTCCAGATGTTAGGGGAACTGGGTGGGGAATACATCAGGCCACAGCAGGCAAACTCATGGTTAGGCCTTCGGAGCCCTGCAAGGATCAAAGATGTCAAGGCAGCACGTGAGGTTTTAGACTTTACAGTACGGCTTGGAATTCTTACCCTATTTCTCATGTCAAGGTCTCCCAAAGGTACCATAAAAGTCATTCTTTTTATTTCTTCCCTAACGACATTTGAACAATGCCCGGTTAGTATTTAAGGTAAGACAACCCTCCCTCCTGCTTCATTGCATTCATTCCAATGCAACATGGGTCTGCGCTGGTATTTCTATGTTTCAAATGCATAAAACATTCATACATGCTGATTTTCTTGCTAGATCTCCTGTAAACCTCATTTGAAAAAAGAGAAGTGGTTCATAAAAGGTGTGATTTCCTGTGGCTGTCGCTAGAGTGGGCCGAGAGAGGTGGAGTGGTTTTATGAACTTCTCTTCCATCCTTGAAAACAATTCGTATGCTAGAGAAGAAGTCCTTTGATCAGCAGACAATACGGGGCTGAAGACAGGGGATGACAATGGGAAGTATACAGTTTCATACTGAGGGAAAAAATCAGACCCGCTTTTGGAAATGATAACGACTGGAATCATATCAGAGGCTTTTGGAAATGATAACGACTGGAATCATATCAGGGGCTCAGAGGATTTAACGGAGAAGAAAAATAGGTGCTCTCCTGTGCAATGTAGAGAAAGTGTTTCTAGACTGCTCTTCTTAGCGTAAAATAGGCCATGTGATCTGACAAGGTCGGGGGATGTGTCTGGACAGCAGCCCCAGCTTGTAGCACCTGGGGAAGGGAGAGCAGAGTGGGAGGCAGAGGTGACACTGGGGCCACCCATGGGTAGTGGAGAGAAGAGGGCATAGACAGGGTGACGACGTGTGTGAGCCAACCTTGATCACTGTACTTCCTGGGTGCCAGGAGGGAGTTATCTAGCTGTGTCATCCATCTAAGTATTTTGTAACATTCATGAGGTTTCTGTAACCCTGTGGCAGGAAACCTATGCTTCTCACTTACGTCATCCTTTTTTAGCAAGTGATCCAAGTTGGCGTGTTTACATGCCTCAGGGGTTCAGGGAAAATGAACTGACTAATTCCTGAGCACCTCCTCTCTGGGTTTTTCTAAGATGGGCAAGCATTAAACACAAGATTTTGATCAGTTCTGTGAATGTAAATAGATGTAATAACTACCTCACAGCTTTTTAGTCACACTCATTTATGTTTGTCTACTTAAAATTGCATTTGTAGGTACATCATCCCTTATTTATCTAATGTGTAAAGAGGCCTTATGAATCATGAGGTATTATTATACATGTTGCTTTTAGCATATTTCCTTAAGTCGGGGTGATTTTATAGAACAGCAGAGGGAGGAAGAAAGGAAAGGATCTCATACTCACTGTATAGCCGAGTATCTCACACTATAATGGGTGTTTTATAATCAGAAATCCTGAGTTTAAACACCTATGTCACATTACTAGTAGAGGGACCATTGTCAAGTTTCTTAGCATTTCTCAAACTGTTTACTCATTGATGAGTGACTCATAGGACTGAAGTTAGAATTAGATCAGGAGAAAGTACGTTGACCTAACTCACTGAGCATCAGTGCTTCATGTAATAGATGATCCATATAAAGGATTTTCTCAGGGAAACCAAAGAAGAAAAGAATATTTATTTATTATAATGGAATATTGTATATTCAATCTAAGTATTTCTATTTAAAAATATGTAAATGGTGCAGAACCAGTACAGAGTACAAAATTGCTGGGTTTTATCATTGCTTTATTTTAGTAGGGGAAATGTGAATTTCTTTAGAAATATGTAAAGCTCAGTTAAGGGAAAAGTCTAACAGACATTAGTGTTGATTAGGTATTATCTTACATAAAAGGTACCTCTAATATTAAAAGACATATCTTTCTAGAATTAGTCTGGGTCGTGGAAACCTGAGAGTTATACAACCTGGTTCCATTCCAGGCTCTGTCATTAATTTGCTCACAAAGACCCTCTGTCCTTTCTTTTTTCATCTGAAAAGTGAGGGGGCTACCTTAGTTGGAGTCTACTGTAGACAGAATAATGGCCTCCAAAGGTTCATATTCTAATCCCCAACACCTATGAATATATTATCTGTCCAAAGGAATTTTTCAGATGTAATTAAATTAAGGATTTTTGATGGGAAACATATTCTGGATTATATGGATGGACACAGGGTTCTATATAAGATGACAGAATCATCAGAGTCAAAGGAGATGTGATAATAGGAGCTCGGATCAGAGTGATGTGATAAAGGAGCTTGAGCTGAGGAACTGAGTGGCCTTTAGAAATTGAGAAGTGCAATTAAAAATTTATTTATTCATCTGTCAAAGCACATTTGGGCTGTCAAGCCAGATTTTGGCTGTTACTACAAATACAGCTGCAGTGAACATTCACGTGTAAGTCTTTGTATGGACATGTCCTTTCATTTCTCTTGGACAGATAACTAAGAATTGAATCTGGGTCATATGACTCATGTATGTGTAACCTTTTAAGAAACTGCCAAACTATGTTCCAGGGGGTTGTACTATTTTTCTACTCATTGCCAGCACTTAAAATGGTCAGACTTTTAAATTTATGCCTTCTAATAGATGTGTAGCGATATGCTGCTGTTCTAATTTGCATTTTCATTTCTCTGATGACTGATGTTGAACATCATTTCATGTGCTTATTTGCCATCCATATTTATTCTTTAGTGATGTATCTAATCAAAACTTGTACCCATTTGTTATTGGTTGTTTCCTTGTTTTAGAATTTTGAGAATTCTTCATATATTACGGATGCAAGTCCTTTATGATATATGAGATTTGCTGATATTTTATCCTAGTTAACGGCTTGTCTATTCATTCTGTTGAGAGTGTCTTTTAATTTGAATTATTTAAAATTTACTGAGGTCTCTTTTTTGCCCAGAAACAAAAAACTATATTTGTCCATGTAATTAATACTTCTAGTTCTTCTAATTCTTTTATATAGATCCAGAATTTCATTTATTATCATTTACTTTCTGCCTGAAGGACTTTTCTCACCTGAATTGGTATGACAGACAGATCTACTGTTTCTTGACTACAAAAAGCAAAAAATAAGAACTTTGTTTTTTTTTTTTTTTAGCAGCAACATCTACCAATCCTGCTTCAGCTTCCCAAAATCACTGATCTAATCTTTACTTAGACTAGTATTTCCTAGATATTTATGTTTTACAGGGGAAAAAACCCTTACCTGCATTTATCTTTCTCAAATAAGAACTAGGGGCTTACATACTACCATTATCTATTTCACCAAAATTTTATAAACGAAAAATATTAGAATAAGAGGACTTTTGTATAACCGAAGTGTAACTTTTTGAAAATTCCTATTTTTTTTCTTCTTCTTGCTTCCCAAGAAATGGTGGACGTTTTGCTTTGGTCCATCACTCATCTGGGAATCACATTGGAAAGCCACCATCACAAAGTACACACAAAAGAATCTGAATCAAGGATAATGAACTGGCTTATCTGAGAGACAAAATAATGTCAACAGCAGGTATCTTGCCCCTAAGGAGTCAGTTCTCCACTGCAGGCTAGGGATGGATTCAGTTTCAGATTTTATACTTTACATTTTTCCTCCACAAGGTTCATCTTCCCTCTCCCAGAAACTTCCACTTATTAAGTAGTTATCACCATGTTGAGTCATGTTACATGCCTCCTGCATGGTCTCTAGCACCATGTCAGAGTGATGTATCACTGCTCCTGGTTTTCAGGGTGTGGATACTCTTATCTAGGCTTAGGTTCTTTGTTTCATTCCCAAAAGAAGAGAATAAGTTCCCCAGACTGGTGAAGATGTGAAAACTGGTCTCTGAAAATTTATAATTGATACTGATAATAAAGGCACTAATCGTATGTTTTACCAAAGTTTTACACACTCATTAGGTATGAAAGGAAACTTATAGCATAAATAAAAACTCTTCAAACTTGTGACACCCCAGATCCCTTCAGCTCTCTCATAATAATGTCTGAACTTGCTTAATTCACAAAAATGAATAAACACACACACACAATTATTTTAATATATGAACAAGAATTTTTCAGACCTAATTTTATTAGACATAACTGGTTAAGTTTTCCTAGTCATCCAGGTTTCCTGCCTCTTCCTCATGAGAAATAATTAACTAAGGCCAAGGTCATATCAAGCCATTCGTTTTTAAATATTATTATTGCTTCAGCTTCTCCCAGGTACATTGACCCTTTTAAGTCTTCCTAGAATGAGAATGGTAACTTCTTTCCAAGAGTCATTTTTTTGAAGCCGAATGAATTTGCAGTGATTTAAAGAACAGTTATTATTTCTACCCACTTAGTTCAAAATAAAGTATTTTGCCATATAAATTAGAGGAAGGAAAATAATTTTCACTGCTAGAGCATAAAACAAATTAGACATAATGGTACATAAAAGGCAAACCATAATCACTCTCTTCAAAATTAATGCCTTTTACAGGATATGAAGTCATTAAACAAAAACGTGTCATAACATTTTTAACCTATTCTAGTTTCCATGCTCCAGTGACCTATCTACTTTCTGTTGACCATATTCTGTGAAGCCAGTGCCAATAATTAAATAAATTGCATTGTACAAAACTTACAGTGATCTAATATGGCATGAAGCCAGCTCTTTCCTTTCATTTAAAAAAATTTCAATTACTACTTTATTTCTTGACTCTAGAAATTTCTTTTAACAAAATGATTTTATTACAAAATTCATTTTTCTCAGTGGAATATGGGACCTCTCCTCTGTGAAAGCTAGCTTATGTTCACAAAAATATGGGCATAAAATATTTTGCTTGTAATCATGTTTTTTCAGCAAGGGCAGAATACATTAGGCTTCGAATATCCATATAATGGGATTATCAGATGTGCATATAATCATAGTCACATGTGATTGTGTTAGAGATTCCAATGTGGATTTTCTAGAATTTCAGGTGAAATACTGCTCTAAATCTAAGCCTGGTCAACCCTGTGCTGGCCGTGAGTGATGCCTATTGATACAGCTGCAGTCTAATTCTCTCATTATATATATTATGTTCAGGTTTTAAATCTTGCTGAAATTTACTTTTTTATGAGTGGTAAGAGGTGTGAACCTAATTGCATTTATTCTCCAAATGTTTAGCAATTATTCCAGAAACACCATTGTGTCCCTATTAATATAATAAATGTATTTAATGTATATGATATATGTATAACATCTATAAAAACATTTATTTCAGCAAGGGCATAATACATTAGGCTTCAAGTGTCCATATAATGTGATTATTTTATACATACATACATGCTATGGAGCATACATGCATGCATGCTATGGACAGCATGCATAAATAAAACCAAAAGCAAAGGTGACAAAGAAAGACATTGATAAATTTACTATACCAAATTGTATTGTTTATGACAAAAGTCACCATAAAAATGAAAAGACTATTTAGATAAAATATTTTGGGTAAAAACAATTGTTCATTGATTAAGGACAAAATTTAATATTCTGAGTTCATAAAGAGATCCTAAAATCTCAATAGAAAAGTAGATTTACAGCAGGTTATTCTCTGAAGAGGAAATGCAAATGGCCATTAAACATAGAAAGAGATGCTTAACCTCACTTACATTTGGAAAACAATTAAAATAACTGATACACCTACTTTCATATATCAGATTATCAGAAATTGAAAGATCTGATAATATCAAGTGATTAAGAGGTAGGTACTCTCATAAACTTTCCCTATGGGAATACAATTTAGACTATTTATTTGGGCAGTCAAGCTCCATTAAAATTTAAACTATTTGTCCTCAAGTATTCCACTTTTCCATCTCTCTCCTGAGATTCACTCATACTTGATGCATATACAAGGATGTTCATTGCAGTATTGCTTATAAAGCAAAATAGCAGAACTTGCCTATATATCCAACAATAGATATTAAACTATAGTACATTCATAGTATGAAATTCTACACAGTAATTAAAGAAGAGACATAGGGTAGAAAAAAACAATGATGCATATAGTACAAATCTTTTATGTAAAGAGAAAACATGCAAAACCCATAGATGTATACATATATATACGTACATACATATATATGTATATATAACATTACTATATCTCTAGGTAAAGTTTTTGTAAATACGTAAGTAGGAAAGATCTGGAAGAATCACAAATCTTGCCAGGTCACATCTGGCAAGAATACCAACAGACACTTTGACTTTATTTGAGTTACTTGATCTTTTTTTTAACTATATGAAAGAACTGATACATTATTTGGCTAACCAAAAAGAGAAACATTTACTTTAAAAATACGTCTGATCTACGTTTCTAACCAATATTATTATGTTAGTAAATTATTTTTTAGTTGCAGTCATTGGATTTGAAAAGTAGGACCAGTGGAGTTTGAAACAAACAAAATGACAGTCCAAAAATTTAACCACATGGATTTAAGATCTCTAGACTAAAATTACCATTCTCTCCTACACTGACGTTATATGGCAGAACAGGGACCTAGATTAAGGACCCAAAGATTAAAATCTCCATTTATGGTATCCAGAGTTAGAGCTTTGTGTTAATAAAACTATGTCTGCAGAGAGTGTAACTGTTTACAGTAAGTTCAAATGTAAAACCTCTTTAATTGTAGGAGTCGCAAGTCCTTGGGATGCTACTCTGCTTTGGCTAAGAATGTAATTTATATTATTTGAAAGGAAATAAAACAAATTTACACAGAGAACGAAAGACCTGTCAAAGGATTTCATATACCTTTATCAAATGCAATGTCCGAATAATATTTGACTATCTACATTTTCTCCTGCTCTCTGCTTGAAGTCGAATATATTGGGATTGATATGGCTGCAAATAACTGTAAACCCACTAAATGTCTTAGTTGTAAGGGTATTTGATATAGTAAAAGAAGTCTAGAGGTAGGTGTAATCAGATTTATTTTAGAGGTTCAATGATATCAAGAATGCAGGATTTACATGCTTCTGCTCTACAATGATCAAAGTGTTGACTTTTCATTCTTGTGCTTTATTGCCTCACTGTTGCAAGATAGTTGTCACAGCTCCAGGCATCACTTCTCCATTCCAACATCTTAACCTCAAAAGAAAGATGTAGGGAAAATGCCTTTTCTTTCTGAAAGTTATAGCTATTTATCTACAGAGATAATCTCTCCACAAATTTCCCCATTAGAACTCCCTTTTATGTCATTTTACCTGGAACTTAAGTTCTAATGGTTATGCATACTATCAAGAGACTTCCATGGTTATGCATACTATCAAAAATACATGGAAAAGGGGACTACTGTTATCATGGTTGGCTTTGACTAATATTGATTTATTTACTAGAACCAGTAAAGAGACATAATTCCCCTGAATCTAAAGGATCTACACTTGCTTCCATGAGTGAATCAGCATTACTTAAATAAGGAGAAAGGGGGGAGGGGGAGAGTTGCCTAGCCTCTGAACAATGGGAATCTTGGTTGTTCATGTAATCTTGGTTCTCAAAGTAGCATTGCTCTCTGAGGGCTAAGAATTAAAGACAGAGATTGTTTGTACATATCAGCTTATTCTGTAGCCTCCACCTGCAGATCTAATTTTAGACAAAAAGGAGGAAAGATCTTCCAACACTTTTTATTTCACTTCATAGGGTAGAATTGTAAGTCCAGTTGAGGTCTCAATTGTGCCATCTTTTTACCTTATTTGGGGTAGAATTCAGTTGTCTTGCTGCCCGGTTAACCAACAAACTCTGGATTAAGGTATTCCTAATTATAGCAGTGAGTGCCAGGAGCTATGAAAAGGGCATTTCTGTACTATCCCATGTAATCCTAACAAAAAACCAGTGAGGTGGCAACTCTGGGAGATTTGCAGGGCATTCCTGGAGTAAGGGCTCAGTGATCAGAAGATTACTTAGAGAACAGAAAATCAGAGCAATTCTCAAGGGGCTCTTTTCATGGCTCATAAAAGTACTTGATGGACATTATTCTGTCTCAGAGGAGACCTCAGATATTTAAAGGTCAGAATATTCTTGTTTCCAGTTCTACTGTTATTTAGATAGTGCTAAGTGTATATTGGTACATTCTTCTTCTGACCCTCCCCACTTAGTTCTAAACTTCATACATTCAGTCTTCCCTTTGTTAGCAGTCTATATTAATGCAGTTTTTACACACTGAATTAGATTTTTCTTTCTTGGCTAGAATTATATTTAAGTCCTGCTTCTGCTCAGAAGCTTTGGTGACTTTGATTGGATTTGGGAATTCCCAAATTTTCTCAGCCTTATATTTATAGACAAGCAATGAGCTAAATACATATATGGAAAAATGTGCTATTTTTAAATTACTTGTCCTGTATTCACTCTTAGAAGTTAAGCTTATTTTCGTGCTTCAGATGTGATTTAATTAGTTTGATGTTCTGACATGTCTTTTTTTTAAATTTTATTTATTTTTTTGGCCGTTGGGTCTTTGTTGCCGCGCACAGGCTTTCTGTAGTTGCAGCGAGTGGGGGCTACTCTTTGTTGTGGTGCATGGGCTTCTCAGTGCAGTGGCTTCTCTTGTTGTGGAACATGGGCTCTAGGCGCGGGGGCTTCAGTAGTTGTGGCTCGTGGGCTCAGTAGTTGTGGCTTGCGGGCTCTAGAGTGAAGGCTCAGTAGTTGTGACCAATGGGCTTAGTTGCTCCGAGACATGTGGGATCTTCCCGGACCAGGGCTCAAACCCGTGTCCCATGGATTGAAAGGCAGACTCTTAACCACTGCACCACCAGGGAAGTCCCCTGACATGTCTTAAAATAATTTTTGTTAGTTGTGGGATGGGAAAAGAGAGAAGTGAACAGGGGTGAGATCCCTTGTTAAAGAGCCTAGAATATCAAATGGGACTGTAAGTAGTTATGTAATAATTCTAACAGTAGAGTTCAGTGATTTCTGTCCTGGAGCTTCCTAATTACAAGTATCCATTATTCTCTGAATCTTCAATATGAGGACTTAAAAAATTGTTTCACTGTCTGAATAAAAAACCTACTATAACAAATCCACAAGCCAAACTAGACAAAGAATTTAAGTTATATTTCAGTCCTGGTAAGAGATTGTAGAGTACACCACAGTCAGCCATGGCTTTTTTGCCTATAGAACCACATCTTTTTAAAACATAGTTGCATTCTTGCTTTCCTTTTCCCTTCCTTATTAAGTGAAAATGTTCTATGGAAGTCAACTGAGAGAAAATGAGACTTTCAAAGGCATAACCCCTCCCACCCACATCTTAGAAGGAAAAAAAATGTAAAACAAAGAAATGCACATTGGAGTGAATTCATAAAAGTCATTAGTAGAGTCATGCAGACACTCCCATAAAAATTGACGCAAAGCAGAAAAGCATGGATTTTACTAAAAAGTCTAGATTCTGTGAAATCTGTGATAAGAGTAGATAACTGATAGCTTCACACAGCATAGAATCTATTACTAAAGGATTTGATATTTTTTTGTTTAGACAAAGACGAGAAGCCCCAAATAGTTACTGCCAAAGATTTAAAAGTTATTTCATCTTATGCAGGTATCAATAAAATGATGCCAAGGCATGTGTGCATGATCATAGTATAAGCAGCTATACAACATTAAAAGTGCAATGACAGGCGCTGTCTCATGCCATTGGGAGCTGCCTGATCACAGCATTGAGTACCCATGCTGAGATTTTTCACCCCATTGCTTCTTCTACAATTTTAGATGATGGGATCTCATGTGTTGTCCACAGTACTTGGTAGTGGTGGTAACATCTGCTAGTTTGAAAAATACTGAAACCTGGACTTAGAAGTAGCCTATAGTCAGTGTGGTTTAAATGTTGGAACCTCCCTGGTAGAACACAGAGGAAGGAATCTGAATGTTCCAGGAAATGGAATTATTGAATCTATTATCTACTCGCTCTGCTATTCCCTAATTATGCCTCAACCTGGAAGGACCCAAAGAAAACTCCCTTCACTCAGCATAAGGAAATGTTGGTGAGGGTACATCAACATCCTTGAAAATCTTGAGGTGATGAACTTTTGGGCATAATGGATCCCAGGGTGGTAGAGGCCAGTGTCAGTACTTAACTATCAATGATATGACATGTTCAGTACATCCTAAGGGTAGAAGATTTGACCCACAAGAAGGGTAAACATGTTTAATTGATCATGGATTCCTTAGGGGAAAATAGAGGGGCAGCTTACAGCATACTGTGCTTGACATATATGAGGAGAAACCTAACTGTTCTAGTTTCTGGACATAAGTTGGTGTACAGAGCTGGAATCCCTTAACATGGGTCGCTTTGAAAAAGAACACTGAAATGCTGCCACAGTTATATTCTATGAAACTTTCCTGCAGCTATCCTCTGAGGCACCTGCAGCCCATCATGAGAGTAATTCTGTGTGATGAAAGGGAAATGACCATTGGAATTTCAGACATATCCTTTGGTTATTTCTCCAGTTCCATGTTGTATAGTGGGAAGTATAGCAACAGGCATTTCCCCATTCTAGTGGTCTCCTGATCAATGAAGGGGCAAAGATGGTAGAAAAGGGCAAGAGGAAGCCTCTGGAACTACCTCCATACAGAACTACCACTAACCATTGATGAATCTACAAAACTTTCACAACCAGTAATATATCCCTGGAGGAATTATGGAAGTTAGTTCTAGTTCTGTTTCTATAGTCTTGAAAGATACAAGGAGGATGGTGATTTCTACTACCACATCTCCATTTAACTCAGCTGTTTGGCCAGTGCAAAACCCAGGTGAGTTGGGAAGAATTTTATATTTTCACAGATATAATTAGACAGTTCCAAATATGATATATTTATCAGAGCATCTTGATGCAGCTCCAATTGTAAATTAGAATAAATTATTGTTGTTGTTCAACCTAATAGTAAAAGACCATTCTTCAGGGACGGCAGTGTATCTTTATTGTCTTAACTTTGAAATAGGTCATGTCTCCTGCTTTTAGTTAAGATACATTAAAGAGGGTTCTTAATCATATTGATATCCTATAGGACATTCAGTTCATTTGTTACATTAAAGATATTATACTAAATGGACCTGGTGAAGCAAGCATTCTTATTAAGACACATATTTGCCAGAGGACGGGAGATAAACTTACATGAAAGATAAGATCCTTGAATTTTCTAGGGTCTAGTGCTATGTCAGGACATCCTTGCTAAAAGGAGGAACAGGTTTTTGCATCTGGTACTGCATAGTAAAAGAAATAAGAATAATCCTTGGTGTGCTTCTTTGGATTTTTGAAGATATATAAGCAGTGTTTGGGTGTGTTGCTTCGATCATTCATAGTTTTGAGTGGGGACTGGACCAAGAAAGGTCTTTTGCAGCAGGTCTGGTCAGATGCAAGCTGTTCAATTTCTTGGGTTTCATGATTCAGTAGACCCATTGTTATTGGAAGTGTCTGACTTAGACAGGCATGCTCTTTAGAGCCTTTACCAAGCCTCAGATCTCCCTAGAGTTTGTAGTAAGGACATGATTTACTTTGCAGCAACTATCCTCCATTTGTTGACTTATATATACTACCAAATGTGAAATCGATAGCTAGTGGGAAGCAGCCGCATAGCACAGGGAGACCAGCTCAGAGCTTTGTGACCACCTAGAGGGGTGGGGTAGGGAGGGTGGGAGTGAGACGCAAGAGGGAAAAGATATGGGGATGTAGGTATATGTATAGCTGATTCACTTTGTTATAAAGCAGAAACTAACACACCGTTGTAAAGCAATTGTACTCCAATAAAGATGTTAAAAAAATAAAGATAAAAACCATAAAAAATAAATAAACTATCCTCCATTTGCAGAGTGGCTCCTGACTTGCTTAGCGGAGACTTAATTCTTGACTATTAATTAGGTGCCAAGTGACTGTGTGACCCCAGATGCCCATCAAAAGCTGGGTATTATTTGATCAAATAAACCATAACATTGGGCATGGACAATAACATTTCAATTTAAAATGTAAGTGTGTGACAGCCTGGAGGGGTGGGATAGGGAGGGTGGGAGGGAGGGAGACGCAAGAGGGAAGAGATATGGGAACATATATATATGTATAACTGATTCACTTTGTTATAAAGCAGAAACTAACACACCATTGTAAAGCAATTATACCCCAATAAAGATGTTAAAAAATAAATAAATAAAAAAATAAAATGTAAGTGGCCCATAGGAGATTGTGTTTTAGCATGTCCAGAAAGCATAAGCAAATCACTGAACACATGGCTCAGATTCCCATAGTAGCTGTTCGTATAGCTCTTTCTTCAAATTTGGCTTCATGAGGATTTTCCTATGAATAGAATAACATATTTATTGCCACCTTTCCCACACAACATTGCTTCCAGGGGCCACATTTTGCAACAAAGGGAAATACGACAATGATTCATATCAATATAAATCACTACTTTTCCAACATGCTTCATTACTTAGAAGCAGTTGGCTTGATGTACTTGAAATGGCTGGTTTAGGAACTAAGTTATGCATGCTGTTTTATGGAAAGTAATATATAATTGAAACTAATGGATATATGCTACCATTTTCCCATAGCCAGAGTGCAGATGTTCTGGAACTAAAAAGTATAGGTTAGAGTGGCCCCAACTTTTGTTTTACTATTGTTTTTTATTCTCTTGCTCTCAGTGTTTTCAGAGGTCCTAGTGCACAACAGTGGAATGTGTCCATCAAGGTATATGGGAAATACAGTTATGGTTCTACTAAGTTGGAAGCTAGCCCTGCCTCCTGGCCGTTTTAATGTCCTCCTGCCAACGAGCAGAACAAGGCCTTACTCTATTGGCTGGAATGATTAAACTTGGGGACAGTGGGTTGTCACTAAATTTCAAGGGCAAGGAGGACTATGTCTTAGTGCTTTCTTGTGCAACTGCCTTGACCGATGGACTGAGATACTAGAGGAATAAAATTTTGGATCACGTTACCAAGTATGGGAGCCCATTCAGCCAAGGCTATGGCAGAGGCTAAGGGAAACATGGAAAGGATGGTGGAGAAGGTAGCTCTGATGATCAATTTTGGCCTTGGAACAAGATATAAAAGAAGAGGCAGAAGCAGTTACATTTCATGTTGTTTGTTTTTCATCATTTCCTCTACCCCACCTTATTTGCATAGCACTGGTGGTGGTTAATATTTGAGATTTTAGGTGGGAACGTGACTGTATTGATATTATGGTTCTCGGGACTCTGTCCAGTCACATATTTTACCTGACCAAAGGAATAGAAAGAATGCTGATAGAACAAAAGGGGTGACTTATACTGGATTGCTTCTGTTTGATCCTCCAGACCCACTTTCCACCTTTCTCTGTAACATGAAGATGCTGATTTCTAAGACCTGCATCTTGTCCTCTGGCTTCCTAATTAGATTTCCCCAAGGAGAGCTGTCAGTTGGAAACTGCAGGAAGAGAGGAGTGAGACCGTAATATTATTACCCCCATTTCCTCCTCACTGGGTTGCCACCAGCTCCATATTGCCCCTGGATTGAATAACTCACTTCTGGTCAAGCGAATGTCTCCACACAGCTCTCTTGGGCTCCCAGTAACCACTCTGTGCCCTGCCTCATTAAGGTAGCCAGAGTATACCAATAGTCTTCCAAAAGACTCCAGGAGGAATATCTCGTTATGGTATGGTGTTCCCAAATTATGGCTAATTTTAAAACCAAGGTTTCTTCTTATGTGGGTGTTCTATGTTCAAGAAAGTTTGAAGAACCCTTTTGCCCTTTACTACTAGTCTTAGGCTATTCCACTATTGTTTTCCCTGGGGAAGGCTGGATTTCTTAAAGAAAACATTAAACTGTATTGCACATTTTACTACAAAAATGCTTAAGCTTATGCTTAAAAACATTATGACCCAATTCAAAGGCTCTCACAACCAAACACTCTGTAGAGAGCCTTGTAACTGTAGGTGACACAGAAGTCATTAGGATTTTTGCCTTGCAGTCCGATAGAGGTTAGACTGAAGGTTTGAGAACCTGTCCTAATTTCTTCCACATTTTCCCCATTAATGTGTTCATCTCTTGATCTTGGAATAATAACCTTCAGTTTTTCACCACTAAATAAAATATTAACTGTGGTTTTAATAGATGTCTTTTATTAGGCTGAGAATATTTATTTCTATTCCAAATTTGTTGAGATTTTTGCCTGCATTGCATGTTAGATCTTTCTCAAATGCTTTTTCTTCATATATTGAGATAATCATGTACATATTTTTTTTTTACTCTTGTTAAAATGCTGATTGAATTGTATTATTTTTAGGTGACAAACCAGCCTTTCATACCTTGGACAAATCCCACTAGGTCACGATGTATTATCCTTTTTATATGTTTTTTTATTCAAATTACTAAAAGTTTGTTAAGGATTTATTTTTGCATCTAGGAGCATTGTCTTTAACTTGTTATCTTGTTATGTCTTTGTCTGGTTTTGGTATCAGGGAAATTCCATCCTCATACAGCGACTTGGGGAGTACTCCATCCTCTCCAATTTTCTGGAAGAGTTTGTGTAGAGTTGGCAGTATGTCTTCCTTAAATGCTATCTAGAATTCAACAATGAAGTCTTCTGAGCTGGGGTTGCTTTTGTAGGGAGGATTTTTAATTATAAATTCAATTTCCTTAAGATACAGGGGTATTCAGGTTATCTGTTTCTTCATGAGCGAACTTTGTGTCTTCTGAGAAGTTTTTCTATTTTGTCTAAATTGTGGAGTATATTTACATAATTTTTATTCATTATTTAAAAGATTTATTAATCTTTTAATATCTGTAAATACTGCTGTAATGTTACTCTCCCATAATTGATATTGATAATCTCTCTTTTTAAATTTCTGATCAGTTTGGCTAGAGTTTGCTTTGTTTTCTTCCAATTTTATTGATCCTCTTAAAATTATCAGAATTTAGTTTCACTGATTTTTTTTTTCTATTGTATTTCTATTTTTTATTTCATTGATTCCTGCTCTTTTGGTGCAGGTCTGCAGTTCATGAATAATTCTTACAACTCCCATATGTCTGGGAAAGTCATTTTTTATTGTGGTAAGGACACTTACTATGAGATCTACCCTCTTGACAAAATTTTAAGTAAACAATACAGTATCGTTAACTATAGGCACAAAATTGTACAGCAATTTCTAGAACGTATTCGTCTTTTGGTGTCATATCCAAGAAATCACTGCCTAGACCAATGTCATGAAGTTTTCCCCTCTGTTTTCAACTAAAGGTTTCACAATTTCAGGTCTTATGTTTAAGTCTTTAATCCATTTTGTGTTGATTTTTGTGTGTAGTATAAAGTCAGGGTCCAATTTAATTCTTTTTGTACGTGTATATCTAGTTTTCTCAAGAACATTTGTTGAAAAGACTATACTTTCCCCATTGTGTAGTCTTGGCACATTTGTCAAAGATTAGCTGACTGCATGCATGGGCTTATTTCTAGGCTCTTAATTCTGTTCCATTGGTGTATATGTCTGCCTTTATGTTGGTACCATACTGTTTTACTTACTGTAAATCAGCTCCTTTTTTAAATCTTTGTTTCTCTATGTATAATGTGGCTTTTCCCTCTGACTACTTTTAAGATTTTTTTTTTATTAGAGGTTTTTAAAATTTTGATTATAATGTGCCTTGCTGTAGTTTTCTTTATGTTTCTTTTTCTTTCCTCTTTCTTTCTTTCTTTTGAGCTTTTTACATCTGGGGTTTACATCTGTGGGTTTCATCAAATTTGGAAAAATTTGACCATTATTTCTTTAAGTTTTTTAAAAAATATTCTCCCTTTTTCTTCTTGCCTCCAGGGGCTATAATTGTACACATATTAGAGTGCTTGAAGCTTTTCCATAGCATAACTCTGTTCATTTATTCATTCTTTTTCTCTGCTTTTCATTTCAGATTTTTTGATTGTTTTGTCCACTTTATTAAGGATTTTTATGTGAGGGCAACTGTTACTTTCTTTGGTTACTTACTTTCCTTGGTCAAAAGTGGAAGTACACCTTTTAGTGTTTTAATTTTATAGAGTTACAATGAAATGAGGAATGAACAGTTGGATAAGTTAAAATTATTTTTCAGAGGGAAATGACATTTAAGGAAATATAGTTTATAAAATAAGATTATTTATAAGTAAAATACCAAACATGTTCTCTACGTCTAGTGTAGGTAGGTCAGGGTAAATAAATCAAACCAAGCCTTCTTACTTTCACACTTAAATACAGTGGACTCTTCATATTTAGATTTCAGAGTCGCAAATCATAGGTGACTCTGACAACTTCGTATTCTCTCCATGCACTTTGTCACCCGTCAGTGAGCTAGAGATGTCTGTTTACTTGTTTAAAACATGGACAAAGCAGGTTGCACTGAAATAATAGGAGCAGCTGCATTTCCCTTAATGTACCTTCTCTCATTAAACTCTACATAGAGCTAATCTATTCATAAATCTTCATTGTGTGCTTACTGTTTTCTGAGATTCAAGGGTTTTAAATTATGACTAATAAGAGCATCTGGTCTCTCTGGACCAGAAAATCAACTGTTTAATCCCAAAAGAATTGTACAGGCTTTTAAAAAAAATCACCATGGACATACTGAAAACAAGTAAAGGCAAAGGCATTATGCCATACTAAGTGCCTGTGTTCTATTCGTGTTCAAGCTCCTCAGCCAACTCAGCTACTTCTGATAGCAAATCTTCTTGTTATAACTTGGTATTTTCTCCCCATCGAATTGTAATTTTAAAAATAGTCTCTTGGTCTTTAAACAGTAGTTTGTGAAAAAAAAAAGTCCTTTCTGTTGGTTAAGAAAATATATCTAAAATTGACAGTTTTCACTAAAACAAACAACAAAACTTCCACCAATCTAAATACTTACATCTTTTTTACCTTTGACCCTCATCCCAATTTGTTAATCCTGTTCATTCACAAGAAGAAAAAAAAAAGTCTCTCAACAAGATTTCCTTCTGGAAGTCTTCTAAAGACATTATTATTAATTTGATGTATCAGTCATCTAGGACTTCCCTAAATAACTCCATTTCCTCTCATAATTTAAATAAATGATTTTAAAAAATGTCTCAGTTCAGGCTGCTATATTAGCATACCATAGACTGGGTGGTTTAAACAACAAACATTTATGTCTCACAGTTCCAGAGGCTGGAAAATCCAAGATAAAGGTGCCAACATATCCAGTGTCGGGTGAGGCCCCCTTTTGGCTTGCAGATGACCAGCTTCTTGCTACATCCTCACATGGCCAAGAGAAAGATCATCTCTCTCATGTTTTTTCTCTAAAGGACACTAACCGCCTTCATGAGGGCTCCACCTTCATCACCCGCAAGCTACCATGATATTTTAATTAATGATTTTCTTTTAAGCAACATGCCCGTGTAATGGGAGGAAATGAAGTTTGAATACCAGTTTCTACATGTTGGATTATATCATGTGAAAACCAAGCAGTTTATCAGTTTCCTGACTTCTGGCTTCTCTGATGGCAGGCTTCCCTGGGTGCAGCGAGTCTGAGCCAGTTGTGGGGAGAAGAAGCCTAAAATATAAATGAAGTTCATAATTTCAATTATTACATGGGAACGGAATTTTAATTATTAAATTGAGGCTGAGTTTTTGGCATGAATGATAATGAACTTTTTAAAACCTAAGAGCAATCAGGAGAGTCACGGGAATCTCATCCAGGGCCAGGGAAGACAAAGTTGTTTTATGACCACATTCCATAAGGTTGTGCTTTCCAAGTATTGTTTACATATGTAAGAATGGACACTAATCTCAAAAACAAAAACTAATAAAGAAATCACCATTTTCAATAATCTGGATAAAAATAAAATGCCCACAGAGCGCAAAACAACAACAACAACAAGCAGTTTATATTTCTTTAAATGCTTGTGTTAAAGCAATCAATTGTATACCTAATTTTACCTCAGTATATACATACTTCATGAGTTATGGAATAAAATTCAATTTTATGTTAAAAAAAAAAAAAACCCACCCCAAAGCCCCACCTCCATATACCACCATATACCTCCATATACTACAGTGGGGATTTAGGCTTTAACATATGTATTTCAGTGGAGAGGGGTGGGGCAAAACCATTCAGTCCATAGCATAATTGTTTTCATATGGAGAAAACACCTGTCACAGTGAATTTGTTTCACCGTACTAGAAACCTTAACAGAACAGGATGGCCATTGTGTGACTGGCAATTCAAACTGCTGAGGGAATGAGGACCTTTGTGACTGTAGTGTACGTTGATCCTCAGCCCTTTCCTATTAGATGGAATTTCACACATGCAGAGAGAAATTTTTAGAAAGTTCCTGTTCTTTTTCTCTTAGAAAATACAGTTTTGAAGACGTAGAACTATTAATTGATTAACAAGCTTGCTAAACTCTGTAGAGTTAATTTATAGTTGGTAAAATATCACCCCTTAAGAATCAAAACCCCTTTTCAGGGAAGTACGCAGAGTGCTTTTTACTAGAAATAAAAAAGCATTAAAGTTCAGGTGCCTGACTTGTAGTCCCAGTACTGAGTCTAACTAGCAGTGTTATCTTAGGCAATTATTGATATTTAACCACCCTGTGACTCAGTCCCCTCTTTAGTAAATACAGGGATAACACTATATTATTTATAAAGCTCTTATAAAACCTAAATTTCAGATCTGTGGTTAACTTATTTATATAAAGAGGAGGGAAAGGAAATTATGTAGTACTTGGCATGTGAGATCGAGATCTATTATGAGACAGGAAATGAGATGTGGAAGGCTACTTGAATCTGGCACTTGAAGACCAAATTAACAAGTCTAAACTATTCATTATGTGGTCTTGGTGAGCCATTTCTTTACTTTTACTTGTAAGATGTAGTGCACATGATAAATTGGTCAAGGATTTTTCTTGGTTGATTCTGGCTGCCTCATTGGCTTTGCTAAGTGACAGATTTATTTATTGATATTGATATAAAGCCTTTATTCAAAATTCAGGGATTTAAATCCTTTATCTGTGATGAGTTGGTGATAATTTTACAGACATCTTTATAGATAATGAATTTTTAATTAAAGGGAATGATGAGAATATAATGAGGTAATTACTTGTTAATTGCAGGTTTATGACTCATAAGTCACTACCCACCATCCTCTTCCTGAGATGAATGCTTTGGTGTATATTTATATATGTATTTATTTATTATAGAAGGGGTATAAGGCAGCTAGCAGGGAACACATAAAATACAGCAAGAAAACACCAATGAGAGGTGGACAAGAAAGAAAAAGAGGGAAATCTAGGAAGTAAAGCAAATAAATAACTAGTGCCGAGATCTCAAATTAAAACTACTGTAGGCAAGCAAACTTTGTCACATCCATGGGTTAAAATGAGATCCTGGTAAATCTCACAGATCCTAGTATATATTAGATATAAATGATCAGTGTTTAGGAAGAGCACGTTAATTTCTAATTCTTAGACAAGGAGGAAGAGAAAAGCACTGGAAAATCAGAATACTTTGGTTTAAATCATAGAGTTGCCCACATACTAGCTGTGTGACCTTGGGAAAGTTAATTTACTGCTTTTACCTAATAGCTTCATCCACTGAATGGATATGAAAATAATATCCACCTCAGAGCATTGTTTTGAGGATTAAATTAAACAATGCATGCAAAGCAGTTAGCACAGTCTCTGAGACTTAAAGGGCTCAGGATAGATAAAGTTTAGCTATTTTCATTTCTTTTAGAGACGGTATAAATTGATCCAAGAATATGTACTTATAAAAACATTGTGCCAAGTCAGGGGCATACCAGTGTTCACACTGTTCTTAGAGACACTTGGTAAACACCTTGTTTACACTTGGTTCTGGGATGCTGTGAGCACTAAGAGTGAGAGCCTTTCAGCCACAGTCCTTTGAAGAGATGAAATTTACCCTCATCTGTCTTCACAATTAATCCTTGCAATACACAACATAGAATCAAAAATGTAATAATCAAGTAATGTCCTGGGTTCACAAACTTGACATATAAGCTTCTTTCATTGATGATTTAGTGTTGATGATTACATTCTAATGTACATAAAATAACATACGGTGTAATCGAGCTGTAGGTGATAAATGTGACATTGGTTTGAATCTGTCCTCCTCTTCCCCCTCTTTCTTCTTTTCTTGTCATAAACCTCTTGCTTCATAAGGTTAGAAAGATCAGTTCATCACTAATCAGCTAGGAAATAATATCACAGGTACTTCTTCAGAAGTGGACAGTGCAGGAACTCAGGTCTTTCTGAGGTTCTGTGGTTCATTGACTCTACTTGGCCTGTTCAGGGTCAAGAGGCAGAAATAGAAGTTAATATGGTCCAAAAAAAGTAAAAATGGTGTCAGGAAACCTGGTATTTTGTTCCACTACTTTCAATTACTTGTTCTATAACCTTGGTCTATTCTCTAGGCCCCTCAGTTTTTTGTTTGTTTGATTTTGTTTTGTAAACAAGAAATGAGGTCACCTCACTCTCCTTAGGAATGATAACATGGATTTGAACTCTTACATGTATGTTACATATTGGGAAAGAGAAGGGGATATAAATAGAGGTTGTATGTTACAAAGTACTCTAAGTTTGGTTTCATGAACAGGTTCAATTCCTGCCTCCTACAAATGAGCTGCATGACCATAGACAAACCACTTAAACTCTCAGAACTCTTTTTCCTCCTTGTGGGGTGTGTGTGTGTGTGTGAAATATATTTTATATCTACATACATGCATAATTACTTATATATATTATATGAATATCTATATAATCTTATTCAGACTTCACTCTTCAGAGTTTTGAATAATCTGTTTGGGCTGAAGTTTACCTTAATAGATTGCAAAATCAATAATGATAGCACATTGTATGGTTCTTCAGAATAAGGAAGAGGACAAATTGCTTCCAAGATCTCTCACCTACTTTTGAAGTACCATCTGTTTGAAACAATGGATGTGCTTCTATAAATACTGAGCTTGATTTATAGAGTAACAAGTCAGTCTAATGTGAGAAAAGAGATGGGAATAAAATTAATCAACCTGCAAGTATTTAGAGATATTGGCAACTTATAAATGTTAACCAAATCAAGCAGCCTCTTAACAACCACGCATGTTTCATGAAACTTCTACCAATAATAATATCTAAAATTTATTGCCTGGGACTCAGAGCAAGCCACCCTGGAACCCAGCCCAGCCCACCAGTGGGCTGGCACCAGCCCCAGGAGCCCATGAGCCACGCAGCCAGCCGTGCCAGTACCTGGTTCCACCTACCAGTGGGCCAGCAGCCACTGCATGAAGCAGGGTGTAGCAGCCAACTGGGCCAGAAGCTAGCCCCACATACCAGTGTGCCTACAGTAGTTGGCCCCTCCACAAGAGAAGGGCTCACACAGCCCACATAGGGGACATCCCTAGAGCATATAGCTCTGGTGACCAGGGGGAATGTGCTGTTGGGCCCCATATGATGTCTCCTGCATAAGGCCATTTCTGCAAGGTCAGGAAACATAAATGACCTACTTAATACATAGAAATAAACACAGAGAATTAGGGAAAATGAGGAGGCAAAGGAATATGTTACAAAGGAACAAGACAATAGCCTCATAAAGAGAACTGAACAAAGTAGAGACAAACAGTCTACCCAATAAAGAGTTCAAGGTAATGATCATCAAGATGCTCAATGAATTTGGGAGAAGAATGGATGACCACAGTGAGAATTTTAACAAAGATTTAGGAAATATAAATAAGAACCAAACAAGGCTAAAGAATACAGTAACTGAAATAAAAAATATACAAGAAGGGAATCAACAGTAGATTAGAGGATACAGAGGAATGGATCAGCTACATAGAAGACAGAGTAGTGGAAATCAACCAAGCTGAACAGAAAAAATAATTAAAAGAAATGAGGATAGTTTAAGAGACCTCTGGGATAACATTAAGGATACTACAGTTCACATTATAGGGTCCCAGAAGGAAAACAACTTATTTGAATAAATAATAGCTGAAAACTTCTCTAACCTGGGAAAGGAAACAGACATCCAGGTTCAGGTACCACGGAGAGTCCCAAGCAAAATCAACACAAAGAGGTCCACACCAAGACACCTTTTAATTAAAATGGCAAAAGGTCAAGATAAAGAGCCTTAAAAGTGGCAGAGAAAAGTAAATAGCTCTGTACAAGAAAACTCCCATTTCAGCAAAAACTTTGAGGCCAGAAGGGAGTGACATGATATATTCAAAGTGATGAAATGAAAAATATCTACAACCAATAATATTCTGTCTGGCAAGGCTATTATTCAGATTTGAAGGAGAAATAAAAGCTTTTACAGATAAGCAAAAGCTAAAAGGCTTCAGCACCAATAAACTGCTTTACAAAAATGTTAAAGAAATTTCTCTAAATGGAAAAGAAAAGGCTACAACTAGAAATATGGACATATATACACTACCAAACGTAAAATAGATAGCTAGTGGGAAGCAGCCGCATAGCACAGGGAGATCAGCTCAGTGCTTTGTGACCACCTAGAGGGGTGGGATAGGGAGGATGGGAGGGAGACACAAGAGGGAAGAGATATGGGAACATATGTGTATGTATAGCTGATTCACTTTGTTATAAAGCAGAAACTAACACACCATTGTAAAGCAATTATACTCCAATAAAGATGTTAAAAACAAAAAAAGCGCAATGAGAGGTTACCTCACACTTATCAGCATGGCTATTATCATAAAGACAAGAAAATGTTGATGCAGGTGTAGAGAAGAGGGAGCCCTCATGTACTCTTGGTGGGAATGTAAATTGTTGCAGCTACTATGGAAAACAGTATGGAGGTTTCTCAAAAACTTAAAAATGGAGCTATCATAAGATTCAGCAATTCCACTTCTGCATATTTTTCTGAAGAAAACAAAAACACTAATTAGAAAAGAAACATGCACCCCTATGTTCATTGCACCATTATTTACAATAGCCACGATGCGGAAGCAATCTCAATGTCAATGGATAGATGAATGGGTAAAGAAAATGTGATACATACATACACACAAACGCACACACCATGGAATATTACTCAGCTATAAAAAAGAATACAGTCTTGCCATTTGTGATCATGTGGATGGACCTAGAGGATATTTATAATGCTAAGTGAAATAAATCAGACAGAGCAAGACAAATACTCTATGATTTCACTTATATGTGGAATCTAAAAAACAAAACAAATGAACAAGCATGACAATACATAAACTGACTCATAGATGCAGAGAACAAACTGGTGGTGCCAGAGGGGAGGTGTGTGTGGCAATGAGTGAAATAGGTGAGGAATATTAAGAGGTACAAGCTTATATTTATAAAATAGAAAAGTCAGAGGGATGTAATGTACAACAGAGGAATATAGTCAATAATATTGTAATAACTTTGTATGGTGACAGATGATAGCTAGACTTAATGATAGTGATCATTTTGTAATGTATAAAAGTATTAAATCACTCTGTACACCTGAAACTAATATTTTAAGTAAACTATAGTTTAATAAAATAAACAACTTAAAAATTAATGAAGAGTTAAATAGTAAAAAATTATATAATAGAATAAATATTCTGATGAGATTTCCTCTCTAAAGCAGATGTGTCTTAAATTATGACTATAAAGTAAGTGTTTGTAATGTAATGCTTTTTTCTCTGAAACTTTTATTATATAAACATGTTCTCATGGAAAAAAAAAAACCCACTTTGAGATACCACCTCACAGCTGTCAGAATGATTATCATCAAAATGACAAAAAATAACAAGCACTGCTGAGAATGTGGAGAAAAGGAAAACCTCATGGCACTGCTGGTGTGGTTGTAAATTGGTACAACCATTATAAAAAACGTACGGAGTTTCCTCAAAAAATTAAAAATAGAACCACCATACGATCCAGCAGTTCCACTTCTGAGTATTAACCTGAAGGAAATAAAACACTATTCAAAAAGATATGTGCACCCTGTATGTTCACTGCCACATTATTTACAATAGCTAAGATATGGAAGTAACCTAAGCGTCCACTGATAGATGAATGTATAAAGACAATGTGGTGGGAGGGAGATGCAAGAGGGAGGAGATATGGGGATATATGTATATGTATAGCTGATTCACTTGTTATACTGTAGAAACTAACACACCATTGTAAAGCAATTATACTCCAATAACGATGTTAAAAAAAAAAGATGTGGTATACACGTACAGTGGAATATTATTCAGCCATAAAAAACAAAAATGAAACCTTGCCATTTGAGACAGCATGGATGGATCTAGAGGGTATTGTGCTTAGTGAAATAAGTCAGACAGAGAAAAAGACTGCATGAACTCATTTGTATGTGGAATCTAAAAAACAAAACAAAAGCAAAATGAAATCAGACTCATAGAGAACAAATAGGTCGTTGTCAGAAGAAAAGGGGCGTTGGGAGAGTAGGCAATATAGATGAAGGGGATAAAGAAATATAAACCTCCACTTATATAATAAGTAAGTTATGGGGTTGTAATATACAGCATTAGGAATATGGTCAGTAATATTGTAATAACTTTGTATGGTGACATATGGTTACTACAGTATCCTGGTGATCATTTCATAATCTGCAAGTATCAAATCATTATATAGTACACCTGAAACTAACATAATATTGCACATCAACTATATTTCAATAAAAAATATTGCTTGTTTACTATAGTGGCAGGTACTGTTCTAAGTGCTTGTTTATTACTCGTAAAGATCCTAGGAGGAGACACTATCAGTATCTGTGATATCTTTTTAAGAAAATTAAGAGTTTAAGTTGCCCAGAGCCAACACAGTTAGTACAAGCTATCTGATTCCACAACTTGACTAATTTTTCATTAGTATTATACTTTATTGCCAGGGATCTTAAAAAATATGTTTAAATAGGTAAGACGTTTACATGTTTCAAAGATTGAAGGATCGAGATTATGAAAGATTGAATGACCCTTGAACAATGTGTGGGTTAGGGACCCTCACCCTCTGCACAGTCAAATATCCTGTATAATTTATAGGGCCCTGTGTATATGTGGTTCCTCCCTATTTGTGATTCCATATCCGCCAGTTCAACTAACCTCCAATTGTGTAGTAATGTAACATTTACCATTGAGAAAAACCCGAAACCTGTGTTGTTCAGGGGTCAACTGTATAAGAAAAAATTTGCTCTCACTCTTTTGTCTTCTAGACACCAGTGTCACCTTGCTAATGGTAACTAATACTTTCACTTTCTCATGTATACTTTCCAGGTATGGCACATGTTCTTTGTCTATCCTTTTTTTTTTTAATACCAAAAACAGAAACATAAAATATATACTGCTCTGCATTTCTTCATCTTGTGTTTTTGAGGTGTGTGTATCTGCCTGTGTTTGTGTGTATTCTTAATAATAAATCATGGAGATTACTTCATAGTCATGCGTAAAAATACTTTTCTGTCTACAGAGTTGGAGGAGCATAATTTAACAAGTCCCTTTTTCTGGACACTTAGGTTGCATTGAGTATATTGTTTTTATTCCCTATGCAGAATAACCTTGTATATATGTCATTTGTCATTTGATTTTCAGTGTAGTTTCATTTTTTTTATAACAGTGTTATTGAGAAATAACTGACATAGAATAAACTGGCGATATTTAAAGAGTATAATTTGATGGCTTGTAACATATGTATATGACCATGAAATCATGACCATGATAAAAACAATGAACATATCCATCATCCCCAGAGGTTTCCTTATACCTCTTTGTAATCCTTTTCTCTCTCCCTTCTCTTCCTTACCCCACCTACAGGCAGCCACTGATCTGCTTTCGGTCACTATGGATTGTTTTTCATTTTCCATAATTCCATATAAATGGAATCATAAAGCTTGTCTTTTTTTTGCCCAGCTTTTTTTACTCAGCATTATTATTTTGAGATTCACTTATGTTGTTGTGTTCATTAATAATAGATCATTGCTTTTTCCATTTCATTGATTTTTTAAATTGTTTATTTTCTATTTCATTCATTTCTGTCTTGATTTTTGACATTTCTTTTCGTCTAATTACTTTGGGTTTAATTTTCCCATATTTTCCTAGTTTCTTAAGGTAGAGGCTGAAACCATTAACTTGAGAACTTTCTTCTTTTTTAATTAACAGGGTTCAGTGCTATAAATTTCCTCTTAAATGCTGCTTTACAGCATTGTATAAAATTTGATATTTAAAAATTTTTATTAAACTCAAAGTTATTTTTTAAATCGCTTTTGATTTATTATTGATCTATGGTTTATTTATAAATGTGTTATTTAGTTTCAAAATATTGAGGGATTTTCCTGTTATTGACTTCTAATTTAGTTCTTTTTGTGGTTAGAGAACATACTATGTATGGCTTGCATCCTTTAAAGATTTGCTGAGACTTGTTTCATGGTCCAAAGTATAGTCTATCTTGTTAATTGTGTCTTGTGTACCTAAAGTAATGTGTTCTGCTGTTGGGAGGAATATTGTATAAATACTAATTGGATCATGTTGGCTAATTGTATAATTTAAATTTCTACCTTTTACTGATCTTGTATCTATTTTTCTGTCAATTATTGGTAGAGGGGTATTGAAATCTCCAATTATAATTGTGAATTTGCGTCCCTTTGGAATTCTATTGTGTATTTTGAGGCTCAATTATTGGGTGCATATACAGTATTGCTATGACCTCTTGATAAAATAGCCAATTTACATTGTAAAATTACCATTTAAAATCTTTGATAATATTTATTACTCTGAAATAATTTTTCTGATATTAATATATCCATTCCACATTTCTCTTGATTAGTGTGAGCAGGGCATACAGTTTTCTATTCTTTAACTTTTTAACCTATTTGAACCTTGTATTTAAAGCTCTTTTCCTGTAGGCTGCATATGTTTATCTGTACCCTACTTTTTAATTAATCTGAAACCTCTGCTTTTTAATTGGGGTATTTAGGCCATGTGAATTTAATGTAATTATTAACATGATACTTTAAATCTGCCCTATAGCTAATTTTACTTGCCCCATCTCTTCTTATTTTCATCCTTCATATTTTGTGCCTTCTTTAGGATGAATCAAATATTTTAATGACTTTCTCTCCTTTATTGGCTCATTATCTATAGCTCTTTATTTTATATGTGACTGCTTTAAGGTTTATTGTTTACATAATTGTAAACTATATGTATCTACTTTCAGCTGGTATTATGACACTTTACATGTAGTCATAGAACCTTGGAATAGTAAACTTCCGTTTCTCTCCTCCCAATCTTTGTGCTATTGTTGATTTTACTTTTATATATGTTAAAAATGTCATATTACATTGTTACTGTTTTTTGTTTTTGTTTAGAACAGTCAGTTATATTTTAAGTAGATTTTAAAAGTGAGAAGCTTTTTATATATTTATACATGTAGTTGCCCTTTCTGATTCTCTTCATTTCTTGTATAGATGTATATTTACATCAATATTCACTTTCCTCCTACTACGAAATTTTTCTTTTAATATTTCTTTTATAAGAGTCTGTTGCTGATGAATTCTTTCAGCTTTTGTATTTATGAAAAAGTATTTCACCTTTGTTTTTGACAGATATTTTTGCTTATTATAGATTTCTAGGTTATCAATTCTTGTTTTCCTTTCAGAACATTTAAATTCATTTGAGAGATACCCAAGGCCAGGAAAGAACCATTCCACAGGATTAGAGGAAACAATTTCTGGTACTCACACAGCACCAGGAGTTGTGTCTGTTCCCATCAGTCAGTCTTGAAAAACTTATATTCACAGGGCATTTGATAAAGGACACAAAAGGATCTGTGTCATCAATGGGAAATAATTAGCTCTAGTCTGAGCACTGCTCTGGTCCCATCTAACAAATCTTAAAAGCAAGACCCCAAAGAATCAGACTTTCTCCAAGTTACTTAACCAAATTTCAGAATAAAGCTCAAGAGTATTTATGGCAATGAAAAAAAAATATAGCACCCAACAAAGTAAAATTCACTAAATCAGGCATCCAATCCAAAATTACCTGACATACAAATAAGGAAGGAAATATAACTCATATGATAATAAAAAAAAATCAATCAACTGAAACTTACCCAGAACTGACATAGATGTTGGAATTAATGGACAAAGACACAAAATAGTTATTACAACACTACCATATGTTCAGAATTCAAGGAGAGGTATAGGAGATTTATAAAAGGCTAAAATGGAACATCTAGAGATGAAAAATACAATGTATGATAAGAAAAATTCACAAGATGGGATTAATGGCAGATTGGACATTGAAAAAGAAAAAAAAAAGAACTTAAAGACGTAGCAGTAGAAACTAAAATGAAACTCAGGAAAAGAAAGAACCACCCCCCCGCAAAAAAAAACCCCACAAAGAAACAACATCAGTGAGCTGTGGAACAACATCAAGCAGTGAAAAATACAAGTAATAGGAGCCCCAAAAGGTGGAGAGATCAGGAGATAAAACAAATATCTGGAGAAATTGTGGTCAAAATTTTCTCAAAATTTGATGAAAACTGTACACCCACAGAACCAAGAAAATCAATGAAACTCAAGCATAAGAAACATTAAAAAAACAACAACACTACACCATATTAAATCAAAATCGAATTGTTTAAAACCAGTGATAAAGAGAAAACAAAAAACTCAGAAACAGCCAGAGAAAAGTGATATCTTACTTACAGAGGAATGAAGATATTTTAAAGCACATGTGAGGAAACTACCAGAGGGAGATCTCTATAGCTTTCTGGAGATCTCTCATTGTGCAGCTCCCTCCTCTCTGATGCTCTATCCTAAACATTCTAGCCACCTGGGTCTCTGAGTCTCTCTAGTTCCTTATTTCATCCTCTATTCAGGCTGTCAGCTGGGTTCCAGCCTGGTTTCTCCTCCCAGCACAGCAGCTTGGGAGCTCTCCAGAAGCAGTAAGTTGGGACTACTAAAAGGTACACCTTGTTTGCTGCCCATTTATCACAGATCACCGTCCTTTGTTGTGTGATGTCGAGTCTTGAAAATTGTGTCAAACTGTATTTTGTCCATTTTTGGTTATTTCAGGGGGAGGGTAGATCTGCTTCTAGTTACTGTATCCTGGTTGAAAATGAAAGTCCTAACTGTAGTTTTAACCTGCAAATGCCTCTCATGGATGAGGTTAGGTCCCTTATGTGAACTTGAAGACATAACCATAGAAACTATTTAGAATGAAACATGGAGAAAAAAGATAATTGAAAAATGTTTAAGAATTGCTTACAATTCTTTTGTACGTGAATTTTCATGTTTTATGACTTGTTTCTAAAGAGTTTTTCATGTTTTTCTTCTTGATTTGCAGCGTCCTTTACATATCAGGGAATTTGAACCGTTATTGTTGATGTGAGTTCCAATGCCCTGTGTTTTCAAATCACAGATATTTAATTCACTTCGAAAACAGCCCTGTGTACAGGCAGAGTTTTCAAGTGTGACTAAGTTTACATTTATCCTTGGCACCTGACTCTTTCTTCCTTCATGGAGGTTATATCCTGGAGCCCTCCTTGTCCCTACTGTAGCCCATCTTTGGTCATTTTGGTTCATCTTTATCCATTCTAATAAGTTTTATTACCTCTAGGTAGAATAGATGATATTTATTAGGAGAAGGAGTTGAGGCTCCAAAAAAAAAAAACTCTGGAAAACATATAAAATCTGTATGTTTCCTCTCAGTAGACTTTAGGTCTTCCATTCCAATTATTTCTCTAAAGGAAAAAGTAATGTTACCAGAAATCCTACTGTATGAAAGAAATGGGTAATGCTGTTACTCCAAAACTTGTTAATTTCATCTTATTGTGTATCTTGGGCATTTATATTTTAAACATTGATTCTCTTGCTTTTTAAAAATATTGCTTAGAATACATGTTAAAAAGAATCCTAATTTAAGATAATTATTTGATGAACATTTGTTTAGTTTCCAAATGTTTTTCTCATATAGGTCTATGGTACCTTATTTGCAGTTATGAAACCCAAAAAGCACTTAAAATTGAAAGTATCTTCCCATTAATTTGGAAGTCATACCTAACCTTAACTGAATTCATTTGATGTCAAAACATGATCAGAACTACTTTAAGTTATTTATAGTCTGTGTTTGTTCTACTTATTGTGAATATTCATAGATTCTGCTATAGAAATATTAATGTTATTGGTCATAAAATGCTTCCTCAAATGCCTGTGATGGTACTGCATAATAAGTGTACCATATAAACTTTCTGAAATCAGGAAGTAATTTTAAATTATGAATAATAAGTTGTCCCTAGAAGCAGACCTATAGAAATCCTGCAGTAAATATCTTTAAACATATATCGCAACCATAAGCATATTGTTTTTAGAATTCCTAGAATTGAAATTGATGGTTGAGAAACAAGCAGAAATTTTTGCAGCCATTTCAATATTCCTCTCCAAAAAATTAACAATTTACACTCCCTCTGATACTGATTTTTATTATTCTCTTAAGGCTTCGCCAGACTTAAAAGCTGAAAAAAATAGCTACTTTATTCTTTAATGATTAAGAAGGTTGAGATATTTATAGTCTTATTTAAGCATTTATATTCATTCTCGTATGAGTTAACTTCATACTTTTATCCAATTTTCTACTAGGTTGAAAGTTTTGTTAAATGTATGTGCCTGCAATTAATTACAGATGATCTTCTGACATTGTTAATGGTAGAATTTTTGTTTATATATTTGCTTTGTGGTTGAAATGCTTCATCAAATTTTAAAATTTATCTTACACGGTCAAATTTATAAAATCCCTTATGGTTCCTGCATAGTTAGTTCTGTTACTGAAACATTTTCCCATTACAGGATTTGCCCATTCAAGGAGTAAGGTAGTCTCTTATATTTCAGTGCTTTAAAGAATGCCTGAGAATGAGTTAAGATTGGTACAAAAATGTGTGTGTGTAGGGGGGAAGGATAATTATACATAAATAAAAGTGATAATTTAAGTAAAATCAGGTACATGACCAGAAATTAGATAAGCTGTTGATTTACACAAAAGTATCTCATTTAGGTCACTATCCTTAATGAGCATTTGACAAGTATAACACTTACAGAAATAACTTACCCAATTTGTAGGTGAGTCATATTAGAGTAGATTTGATCTTTGAGTAGATCTTTGAACTACTTCAAAGATCAAAATACTAGAATATTACTCAGTACCACAAAAAACTTTATCTTTTCCTCTTCTAGTCAATAATCCCTCAAAGTTATCCCATTTTGACTGTATTCCCCATCAATTTGTTGTGCTTGTTTTAAGATCTTTATATAAAAGAAATCATAGTGTATGTACCTTCTTTGTGTACCTACTCAACATTACAGTTTTTGAGATTCACCCATATTGAACCCTGAGGCCACTTCAGGGCTTGGAACCAAGACTAGGGTCTCTATAGATAGAAGCTCTCTTTTTTTTTTTTAAAGAGCAGAATATTCATAAGAAGATGTGATTGATTCCCTTTTACCAGGAGCAAGGTAAGGGACTCCTTAGAGAAGAGCACATAAAACTTGGGGTGGTTGACACCATTCTCTTAGCATCCTTGGGAAAGCTCTTGCCTGAAAGATTGCCAGGCCCGTGCACTAGAGTCCTTAATCCTCCAGGATCATGGAGAAAGGAGCAGATGCTGAGCGAGGAGAGATAGAGAGGAGTGGTCTTGATGCAGTATTTTATTTTATTTTTTGATATGTAGATTTCCCATGGGCTGAATGGAGGATGTGGAAAATGAAACGTCATGAGTAATTCTGTCAACCCTCCCCCAAGACATCAGTGGGCAAAGGATTTTTGAACAACAGGGAACATCTAATTAGTCCACAGTGAGTGAAGGCCTAGGGGAGATAAGGGACTGACTGTTCCTGAGCATCTGGAGTTCCCATACAGAGGGTGTATGTTTGTTTGCCTGGGCTTCCATAAGAAAAAACACAGGCTGGGTCGCTTCAACAACAGGAATTTATTTTCTCAAAATTCCGGAGACTAGGAATTTGAGATCAAGGTGTTGTCAGGTTTGGTTTCTTCTGAGGCCTCTCTCCTTGGCTTTTAGCTGGCTGCCTTCTTGTTGTGTCCTCACATGGTTGCTCTTGGTCATTGTATTGTCTGTTTCCTAATCTCTTCTTACAAGCACATGAGTCATATTGGATTAGGGCCAACTCATATGACTTCATGTTACCTTAATTACCTCTTTAAAGGCACTATCTCTAAATACAGTCATATTCTGAGGTGCTGAGGGTTATGACTTCAATATATGAATTTTAGGGGCACAATTCAGCCCCTAGCAGAGGACAACCTCATAAGGCTTTTTGAAGAGCCCACCAATGCACCCACGTGAGAGGCACATTTAAAGTCATGCCATATAGAAGTGAGTGATGGCCACAGAAGTGGAAAGGAAAAAAAAAAACATGGAAAGGTGCAAGTACAAACAGATTCTCCTCTCCCCACCCCATCTCTCTCCTCTCTAAGCTGCTACTACCTCTGTCCTAGCCTATGCTGGGGAGGAGAAGAGTGTAAGTGCTTCAAGATACTGACTCTTTAAAATGATTAGTATTGAGATTTTAGGAACCAGGATGAACATTTTAATGACTAAAAGCATCTGGACATTTATGAAAAGCAGCTGACTTTTTTTAAAGGTATGACAAGATATATTGGGCACCCTTAACCCAGATCAACTGAATTAGAATTTCTAGGAGTGTCCCAGACAAAGTAATTTTTAAAGCTCCCTTTAGGATTCTACTGAGCACCTGGTATTAAGACACAGTGCTTTGGGCATTAATCTCCTACCCACTGGGGTCATCATCATCATCAGTGAGTACATTGCTACTCCTACATGAGGTCTCTGGTGGCTCCATGCTAATGCCACTCTGCTCCCGCCTCCTTTACCAGGTATAATTTGTAAACCAGAGTCAGGTTATTCATACAGAAGAAGTCTGTAACAAAATGCTCATTCACATTGCAACTTTTACACCTGATAGAAAATGTTTGGCTCTTCGGGTTTTTCAGGACCCATTCAATTTGTCCTGGAGACCTCTAGGAGATGAATATATTGGCATTCACATGTGTTGTATTTGTGAGTAAATCTTGTACCCCATCAGTACCTTAACATGTTGGTGGGCCAATTAGTAGTGAATAGTGTCACAAGCTTGCCCTGGAAATTCTGATTTGGTTCCCATTTGATCTCAAGGTTTCCAGGTCAAACTTTCAGTTTCATTCTTGATTCATACTCTTTGCTTTATAATTCTTCTACACTAATCTACCTTCAGATCCTTGTACATGTAAGGTTGAGGCGCCTTCCTGCCTCAGGACCTCACATCTTTCACACAGTCTTTATTATCTAATTCCACTCCTAGTATTTTTTTTTTTTTTTTTTTGCGGTACGCGGGCCTCTCACCGCCGTGGCCTCTCCCATTGTGGAGCACAGGCTCCGGACGCGCAGGCTCAGCGGCCACGGCCCACGGGCCCAGCCGCTCCACGCCACGTGGGATCCTCCCGGACCGGGGCACGAACCCGCGCCCCCTGCATCGGCAGGCAGACTTCCAACCACTGCGCCACCAGGGAAGCCCCCACTCCTAGTATTTTATTAAGGATATTTAGATCAATGTGTTCTGTAGACCAGCAGCATCAACAAAAACTGGGAGTGTTTTAGAAATACAAAATGAGTTTTCCCACCTTTCAGACCTATCAAATCAGAATCTCTCTGGAGGTCACTCAGAAACCTGTGTTTTAACAAGATCTTCAGAGAATTTTTGTGTCTTCCAAAATTTCAGAAGCACTATTCTAGGTTATCCTATGTTTCAAATAAACCTTGAAATCTCAATGCCTTAACAGAATAATATTGTATGTAATAATGTAATAATATGTAATAATAATACATCTCATCAGTGTAGATCATAGGGCTCCCCTTGGGGCCTGTCCCCCAAGTTCAGGGATCCAAGCTTTTTTCATCTCATGATGCCATCAATATGTTATCTCAATGGTCACTGTAGATAGAAAATGAATGATTGAGAAGGTGTTTCGAGATAAAGCTTAAAAATAGCATATGCCATTTATGCCCACATGTCATAGGCTAGGACTCAGTCACATGGCACTAATCAGACTGCAAGGGAGATTGGAAAATGGAGAGAAACATGTGGGATTTATGAGCACTGACAGTTTTTGCACCAACTAAGTGGCCTTTGTTTGTTTCAGTCTGCTCCTCCTTCAGTTTCCAGTAAATGTGTTACCTCCTCATGCAAATCTGATGCTGACACCCATGTTTGCTCCTTGCTAGACCCGAGGGTGCTTAAGGTTTAATTCTGATTAAAATGATTTACGTTTTACTTTTTGATTTATAGAGTTAACCAGTTGCCCTTTAACTGTGCTTAAAAACATATACTCTCAGAATTTTCGTTCTCACATTATGAAAAATTGTTCACCACCCTAATTTTAATTTCAATTCGGTTATTAGAGAATTTGTACATGTTCTGATGACTTTATTTCTCAGATTTTCAGCCATGTTCTTAGTCTAACTTGCTGAGGCATTTCTTTGTCTATCTTTTTTGGTAAGGGCTTTTGCCATTTCTGAAGATATTTATTTTTCCCTAAGATTATGATTTTTTTTGACAGAGTGTTTTGGAGTTAGTTGTGGCTAGGAATACATCACCATTTATATTTGCTGTATTTCATCTTTTTGAGGTTATTTAATTTCCTGCCTTCCTTACTTGAACATCATGAAGAGATTCTCTGTATTTCTCTACAACAACCAAGGTTGAAGAAAAAGAAAAAAATATATATAATAGGAATTCAAGGACATCTGATGAATATTAGAGATTTAATAAATATGAGAAAAGAAGAACATTCTTTAAAAGAGCTAAAATTGGGGCTTGCTTGGTGGTGCAGTGGTTAAGAATCCGCCTGCCAATGCAGGGGACACAGGTTCGAGCCCTGGTCTGGGAAGATCCCACATGCTGCAGAACAACTAACCCGTGTGCCATAACTACTGAGCCTGCGCTCTAGAGCCCGCGAGCCACAACTACTGAAGCCTGCGTGCCTAGAGCCCGTGCTCTGCAATAAAAGAAGCCACTGCAGTGAGAAGCCCGTGCACTGCAACAAAGAGTGGCCCCTGCTTGCTGTAACTAGAGAAAGCCCACGCGCACGCAGCAACAAAGACCCAACGCAGCCAAAAATAGAATAAATAAATTTATTTTAAAAAAAAAAAGAGAGCTGGGGGCTTCCGTGGTGGCGCAGTGGTTGAGAGTCCGCGTGCCGATGCAGGGGACACAGGTTCGTGCCCCGGTCCGGGAAGATCCCACATGCCGTGGAGTGGCTGGGCCCGTGAGCCATGGCCGCTGAGCCTGCGCGTCCGGAGCCTGTGCTCCGCAGCGGGAGAGGCCACAACAGTGAGAGGCCCGCGTACCGCAAAAAAAAAAAAGAGAAAACTAAATTGGCTGGTTTTACGAAAAGCCAAAAGACAAAGTGACAGCACCATTGACATAGGAGTCCTTCAATAAGCCAACCTACAATTTGTGAGCAGTCGGCAAAAGGGACACTTATGAGAAATAAGGCTCATTTTACAGTTTTGTCCCTCAGGGCACAGGGTGTTTATCTGATTCAGTCTCACAGCCAGAAAAACTGACTGCTCTTTTTTCTGGACTATGTACCTCTAAAAATGGGGTTCTATTAAGTAGCTCCTCAGCGGTCAGAAGAATTCATACCTGAGGATTTCTCTCTTTGGTACACCTTATGTTTTATACCCTAAATTGAATTTAAAAATTAGACTGAAACCCTTAAATTAGGTTACATAATGCCACTTCCCTATCATCGCTGTAGTCCTTTAGAGAGCCTATATTAGTAATTCACAATCCCTTCTAGCAGCTTCTATAGGATACTCGCTTGACTGCCTCTGTAATCTCTAGAAGATGCCATAAAAACATCCTGCTTTGTCTTGCTCTGTCTCTATCCTGTTCATCACCTGTTCTGTCTCAGCTTTCTTTCCCAAAGAAAAGGACTTGGCTAAATCTTTTACCCTTTTCCTCTGTCTGTTCCCAAACTCTTCTTGATCAAGCTTGATTGCGTACCAAATCTCCATCCAACCCCGAATAAAAAAGTCTTACTGTAGGGCTTCCCTGGTGGCGCAGTGGTTGAGAGTCCGCCTGCCGATGCAGGGAACAAGGGTTCGTGCCCCAGTCCGGGAAGATCCCACATGCTGCGGAGCAGCTGGGCCCGTGAGCCATGGCCGCTGAGCCTGCGCGTCCGGAGCCTGTGCTCCGCAACAGGAGAGGCCACAACAGTGAGAGGCCCACGTACCGCAAAAAAAAAAAAAAGTCTCACTGTAAAATTTATTTGACTTTTTGAAAAGTATTGTTAGATAATCTACTAATTTCAAATATTTTCATTCTTAGGTTTTTTGTGTTTTTTTTTAACTCCCCAAATCAGTAGCTTCACAGACTGTTTGCCATGGAAAAGGAAACTGAATTTTATTTAATTACAACTTTGTGCCAGTTCACTGAAAAAAAAATTAACTATATTTGTAATTTATAACATGTATAACATGTTATAATCCACATGTTAACTATTCAAAACTCCTTTTAAATCCACAGAGGAAACTTGATTTATGTAGCTCCTTGCAGAAATTTTTTATTGATGATATATTTTTTATTCATAATATTTATTTAACAAGTAGAATGCCATTCATATTGCTCTGCTCTTTATTGTTTAACAATACGTCTCAGAGTTTTTTCCATTTGAGGCACACAGATCTACCTCATCTGTTTAAGTGCTGCCTGGGGTTTCAGTATATGCTTACCTGGTCCAGAGCAGAGACAGTCTTCCTGACCCCAAATCTAATATTCTTTTCTCCTACAGCATAATTCCTAAAAAATCAGAGTCCTCTCACTAAATTTGACAAATGAAATTACTGAGGCCCAAATAGGTCAGGTAACTAGCCTGAGGTCATGATGGAATTACTGGGAATGTTGGGACCCATGCCAGGTGCTTCTTTCCCCCTTGAGTTACAGTGTAGAACTCTTTTATAATGTTACTATCTTTCAGAATAAGAGGTACATGAAGTGTCTCTTAAACAGAAAGTCACCTGGTACCTTAAATGGGGTAGGAGAAAAAGTCTGCAAGTGATGGGTTAAATCAGAAGATTGCTGAGGGCAGCCATTCACTGTCAGAAAATGAGACGAGCAAGGGAATTGCTGATATATTTGGAGGAAACTTGAGTGAGGAAAGCACCGAACTGAAGTTCACACATACTTTTTCTACAGAGAATTCTTTACATTTGTCAGTTTGGTTTTAACTACCTTGCAGTACCAAAGTGCTATCAATGAGAGACAGAAGAAAAGGGAGAGGTAGGGAAGAGGGGGAGAGGAGAGTCAAGTCCCACACAGTGGTAACCCAGGGAGACAATTTAATCCCTGAACTCTGGATTCCTAGGAAATGTGTGCCCTCAGGTCAGCACAGATGGTCGAGTTCAAGTAGCACATCTCTAATTTCAGCTCCCTCCTTGTTTCTGTTTCTTCCATGCATATTTCCAATACTTTCTCGTGAGCTCAGCTATGCTTTTAAAAATGGTCATTGTAATTTATCTAGTATCTTGGCATTTGCATTGGAGGCCTTTTCAGAATGTTTACTTAGCCAAAATGCTGAAAGTAGATGTCCTTCTGATTTTGTTTTTGTAATTTTTATTCACGTATACATATGGAAAAGTACACAAATCCTAATTGCAACTTTATGAATTTCAAAGTGAGCACAAAATATTACTAACAGCAGATCAAGAGACAATACTACCAGCATCATAGAAGCCTCAGCCTACCCCCTCACTATTCCCATGCCCATCCCCTCGAGGGTAACCACCATGCTGACTTCTAACACCATATGGTAGTTTTCTCTGTGTTTTGTAGAAATGGAATCAAGTAGAATGTGCTCTGTGTGTCACACTTCTCACATTCTGTGTTATGTTTGTGAGATATACTCATATTGTATATGTGTGTAGCTGTTCTTTTTTATGGCTGTGTAGGATTCTGTTGTATGTATGTATGAGAATTTACCCTTTTTGATGAACATTTTGTTAATATATTCTCAACATTTTTGGACATGTCTTCTGATGAACATATGCACACATTTTTTATTGTATGTATCTCTCAGTATAATTTATACATCATTTATTGATGTGTATAGTTTTACCCTACTTTCTATTGAGTTGTCTGCATTTTATTGATTTGTAGAGTTTTTTATATTTTCTGGATATATGTTCTTTGTTAGACATAAATATTGAAGATTTCTTTTTTCTCTATGGCTTTCCTTTTTACTCTCAATGTTGTCTTTTGAGGAATAAGAATTTTTAATTTTAATAGCCTGATTTTTCAAAATTTCTTCTTATAATAAATGCTCTTTTGTGCCTTTGTAAGAAATATTGCCTACTCCAAGGTCACGAAGACATCCCATGTTTTCCTCTAAAAATTTTATTTACTCTTTACATTTAGATCTACAGTCTAGCTGGAATTGATTTTTCTACGGTCTGATTTACTTCAACAGAGCCAAATGACTTATTTCCATCATTATTCTGCTAAAACTGCTGTGCTTTTGTGAAGGTCATTACAAAACACTAGGTCTGTTCATATCACTCTGCTCATGGAACATATTTTATGGGTTCCATGGAAACCACAGATTTCAAACTCCTTAGCAAGGCTATGAAACACTTCACAATTATACCCCACATTAATTTTCAAGCATCACAACCTGTAACCCCATGTTCTTCCACAATGAATTAGCCATGTCTTTCTGTCTCTGTGTTAGTCATGTGTTTCCCTCTGCATTGCTTTTACTCTTCTCTGTTATGTAAAGCCCTATTCTTGTTTCCTGGCCCAGAAATAAACAAAGAAACAAACATTCCCCATATCCAACCCCTACTCCCCAGGCAAATTTATCACTCCCTCAGCTGTTCTTGTACTTATTCTAATAGTTTCTAGACTGTATCCTTATATCTTCTCAATGTAATAGATATTATTAGTATGCTCATTTTGTAGATGAGAAAACTTAAGACCAGAGTTAAATTGTCCAATAATTAATACACCAACATTTAAATGGATGTGGAGATTGAATGGACATATTCTCATCCTTCTCTAATAGTTTATGATAACAGGTTTCCTAGCATTCAACATCATTTCAAGGGCATTGGTGTTTTCCTAAAATGTTGTGAGAAAGGAACCAAGGGACACTGCTGAAGTTGTAAAGAAAGCTCTTTTCTAGGCTTGCTCCACCCAAAGTGAAAATCTGTCCAGATACTCAAATCATACTAAACGAAGTTAGAAAGGAGGAGATAATGCAGGGATTGGGCATGATCTTCATTTCTGAAGCCCAGGGCCTTTGTTTGGTTCCCTCTCAGTAGGTCCTGGTAAGCCAAGTGTGAGGGATGCCTTGACATTTGGGAGACACTAGTATGTATAGTGATTGAGCCTTCTCAATTTCATCCTTATAATAAGGATGAGTTATAAGTTATAAGAAGGCAGATGAGCCTAAGAAATATTATTCATATTGTGACACCTAGAATTTTATGAAAGAATAAATGATACAAATGAACTTATTTACAAAATAGTCACAGGCATAGAAAACAAATTTATGATTACCAAAGGGGAAAGGGAGAGAGGGATAAATTAGGAGTTTGGGATTAACATATACACACTACTATATATAAGATAGATAAACAACAAGGACCTACTGTATAGCACAGGGAATTATACATTTTGTAATAACCTATATGGGAAAAGAATCTGAAAAAGAATATATATCTATATATGTATATAGATATATATTCTTATATATATCATACATGTAGATATATATATTATATATATATACATATATATATACAAAGCTGAATCACTTTGCTGTACACCTGTAACTAACACAACACTGTAAATCAACTATAATTCAACAAAAAATAAATTAATTAAAATGAAGAATAAGTTCTCAGAACAAGTCAATCTGTAAACCTCTCTCCACATTCCTTGCCATTTAGCCCCTCAGAGTCCTAAAATGCTGTATTATGCATATATCATGCATGGAAGAGCAATACTTCATCTGGCAATGGAATTTTTATTAATATTGGCATTATTGGCAGAATCTTACGATTTTTCACCCATGGTAATTAAAATAGTTGACTTTTGCAGTATCATTTAAAAATCAGTTTAATACTGAGTTGCCGTCTCTTACAGTGTTCTGTTATTTTACATAGCCAGTAAACTGCTTCTCAGCGTGGCTTGTATTTATATTCTTAGATCTTTTTAAGGAAGTGAGGCTTAATGAGTATGTGATTTTGCTACTCTGAGGAGTGGCAAAAATGATTTCAAATAAAATTGGGGGCAAGAAAGTAGATGACTATAACCTGGGAGAAAAATAAAATGGGCCCATCTCCTTTATAACTTCAGGAGGTATTCTGATCCTTATGTTTTCTTTCAGGTACCCTCCTCCTACATACTTTTAAGTCTAATTTTGCCTCTCGCATAGCCCTCTCCTCTGTGTTTGAACATCTTTACATTCATATTTTATACAATTAGGTTTCTTATTAATCCCCTATTAAGTACTTGGCACAGTTTTATAATGGGTTCTTTTCTTTCTTGAATTGTAATTATTCAGACACTCTACTGAGTGTTTGCAGGGTGACAGTTTAGGGCATGAATTGCCGCACAGATATTGCTTATATTTTTATAATAAAAAATATATTGTTTTATGGCATTGGTTATTGCATCTTCTCAAGATCTATCTTACTCCAAAATTTATGTTTTGTCTTATAATTTCTTCTAGTCCTGTCATGTCTATTTTCTGAAGTACGGGTGATAGAACCATGGTAAATAACATGATGTTATTAGAACTAGACAATTTTGAATTGTGAATTTGGAAAATTGAGAGTGCTCTTTTTTTTTTTTTTATAATGAAGCCCCTCAACTTAGGCTAACTGTAATTGTGAGTTATCTGTGAGGATATTTTACAAAAGTAAAACTCCTGTTTTAGAGTTGTGTTCCATATGGAAAGAGGAAAGGCTTATTTTTATGTGGTCCCATGGTCAAAAGGCGAAATATAGTTTGTTTTGTGTTTAGAGTGGTATATTAAAAATGGGGCTCAAATAATGTTTTACTGAATGCTCATAAGTACTTTAACCTCTGAAAATTCTGTCTTTAGTAAGGTGATGTTTCAACTTGAAATCCGGGAACTCTCTATTCAAGCCAACTTAAATGTTATTTTCCTATATCTTTGTTTTTTAGTTATAATCATCATACAGTGTTATATTAGTTTCTGAAACCATAAGACTCCTAGAAGAAAACATAGGCAGTAACCTCTTTGACATGGATCTTAGCAATATTTTTTTTTTGGATACATCACCTCAGGCAAAAATAAACAAACGGGATTTCATAAAACTAAAAAGCTTGTGCAGGGCAAAGGAAACCACCAATAACATGAGGCAACCTACTGAATGGGAGATGTTTGCAAATGATGTAATCATCAGGGGCTGATATTGAAAACATATAAATAACTCATACAACTCAACCTAAAAAAAAGAGAAACGACCCTAATAAAAAAAATGGGCAGATGACCTGAACAGAAATTTTTCCAGAGAAGACATACAGGTGGCCAACAGACACATGAAAAGGTACTCAACATCACTCATCATTAGGGAAATGTAAATCAAAGCTGCAATGAGGTACCACCTCATGCCTATCAGAATGGCTGTTATCAAAACGACAACAGGGCTTCCCTGGTGGCGCAGTGGTTGAGAGTCCGCCTGCCAATGCAGGGGACACGGGTTCATGCCCCGGTCCGGGAAGATCCCACATGCCGCGGAGCGGCTGCGCCCGTGGGCCATGGCCACTGAGCCTGCACGTCCGGAACCTGTGCTCCGCAACGGGAGAGGCCACAGCAGTGAGAGGCCCGTGTACCGCAAAAAAAAAAAAAAAAAGACAACAGACAACAAGTGTTGGGGAGAATGTGAAAAGGGGACCCTTGTGCACTCTTGGTGGGAATGTAAGTTGGTGCAGGTGCTATGGAAAACAGTATAGAGGTTGCTCAAAAAACTAAAAATAGAACTACCATATGATCCAGCAATTCCACTTATGGTATTTATCTGAAGAACACAAAAACACTAATTCAGAAAGAAACATGTACCCCTGTGTTCGCTGCAGCACTATTTATAATAGCCAAGATATGGAAGAAACCTTCTAAGTGCCCATCAATAGATGAATGGATAAAGAAGATGTGATATATATATACAATGGAATATTGCTTAGCCATAAAAAATGAAATCTTGCCATTTGTGATAGCATGGATGGACCCAGAGTTTATTATACTAAGTGAATAAGTCAGACATAGAAAAACAGTTACAGTATGATCTCACGCAAATGTGGAATCTAAAAAACAAAACAAACAAGCAAGCAAGCAAACCAGAACAGAAACAGACTCATAGATAGTACAGAGAACAAACTGGTGGTTACCAGAGGGGAGGAAGATGGGGGAATGGATAAAATATTTTTCTATATCTTTAACCTGTGGAATGAAATTGGGAAGTCTTCTCTTTTCAGATTACATAGGATCATATATAAGAATCTTAATTTAGGCCATCTAATTCATAAGAGATTCACAGGAAGGACACACATACATAATAAAGCAAATGTAAGTTAAAGTAATTTGTGACTGGCTCTTGCAAATCTTACGACCCATGCCTACTAGTGGTCCAGTCTCATGCCAGCTGTCGCTTACCTCAAAATAGCAAAAATGCACATTTTACTCAATAGACAATTTTGAATCCACGTGAAGTGTTATGATGGGTTTTTACTGTAGCAACTTTAGTACTGGATCAATACAAAGGCACAAAGATGTGAATTCAGTGTTCTAATCCAGGAGTTGGCAAACTACAGCTTGTTGGCTAAATGTAGCCATGCCCATTCATTTGCATGTTGTCCACAACTGCTTATATACTACAACAGAGCTGAGTAGTTGCAAAAGAGACTAAACGTCCCACAAATCCTAAAGTAGTCTCTGACCACTGACAGAAAAAAAATTTACTGACCCCCGGATTGGGGCTCCCACATGAAGGGATGGGGGAACCGCTTATATATTTCTTAGCTTGTACTATTTAACATAGGGTTAATTGTCCAACTGGTGTAATTCTAGTATAAGGCATATCCAAGAAATGAATCAGTGTTCAATCTTATAGTCACTGGATCAGACCAGCTCAAAACCAAATATATGTTGGTCAGCAGCTCACTAACGTTGAAATCAGCTAGTGACACAAAGGATAAATCCATTTTCACATTTTCCCAATTAACAACTTATTCATAGGTTCAGCTTCTAGTAAAGAAGGAATAAGTACACTCCATTCTCTCTCTCCCATTGACAGCAGCGAAAACCTTAGACAAACTTCATGAAGCAATTGTTGGAGATCTCTAAAAATTAAATAAGAGCAGGTGGACTGGGTAGAGATACCAAAGCTTGAAGAAGGACCACATTTTGGAGACCTATTTTAAATTGTATTTGCTTGTTTTGCCTTCCATTCCTCTTTGCTGAGACATCTGCATCTTCTGGAATTGTGCACAGTCACAGACAGAAAAGGCTCTTCAGTCAGAGGTCGCTGCAGGACAGAGCTCTTAAGACTTTCCTTGCCTGCACCCTAGAAGAGTTTCAGTAATGGAACGGCAACACTGTTGGAGCAAGAGTGGTGGTATGAGCAACAAAATTGGAGGAAGTGATGGTGGCAGTGGAGGCCCTCTCAGGCTCCTTTCTCCTGTGAATTTACCCCCAGGTAGATGCAGTCCAGGATATACCAGGAGTCAAAGTCTCTGCTCTTTCGTTGAGCCTTAGGAGAGGGGGCCCAGAGAACATGATCTGCCCAAGTTCTTTAGAGTCAGAGTAAACTGGCACAATTCATTTCAAAAAACTTGGAAAACTGAATTACTTCAGTTTTAGACGATCTTATTTACAAAGCAGAAATAGAGACACAGACATAGAGAGCAAACATATGGATACCAAGGGGGAAAGGGAGGGGGTGGGATGAATTGGGAGATTGGGACTGACATATATACACTACTGATACTATGTATAACATAGATAACTAATGAGAACCTACTGTATAGCACAGGGAACTCTACTTAATGCTCTGTGGTGACCTAAATGAGAAGGAAATCCAAAAAAGAGGGGATATATGTATACATATAGCTGATTCACTTTGCTGTGCAGTATAAACTAACACAATATTGTAAAGCAACTGTACTCCAATTAAAAAAAAAAAAAAAACTTGGAAAACCTTGTCAAGAGCCAGGCAAATGATCATATCCTTTGATAAAATAATTAATTTGTAAGAATGTGTCCTAAGGAAAAAATCCAAATAATTTTAAAAGAAAAAAAATATTGGAACTTTATTATGTGAATGAAATAGTTTCGTTACATAATCAAATAACTTATGTTAACAAAAGATGTCAACTTGAATTGTGTTCAGCCTTTCATGGGATTATTAAGAAAACTGGGGAAGAAATTAAAATTCATATGAAATAGTATTGTGAAAAAAATGCTTCTAAGTTGGATTTGAGATATGAGTAAACTACTTGAACAATGCAAAAGGTAATTTTTAAGACTGTCTTTAAAAATAAATTTTCAGCCTTAATATATTAATGATACTTTGATGTTTTAAAGAAATGCATAGTGACTTAGTCTTCCTTTGGGGTATAGCAATTGATTTAAAAAAGCAATTTTTCTAAAGAATCCAATATTATATATTGGATAAATTCTTTTAGCATCAGAGATGTTTATAAACAAAATAAGTAGATGTGCAACCATGGCAAACATTTTGGTATAAGAATCAAAATTCTTCCTATTTTCAGTCAGAGTTTGGAGAGTATCTTCCAAGAAAACTGACAAAGCATATCTTTCCGTTTTCTATCCCTGAAATAATTCACTAGAACCTTTTTTTTTTCTGTTCTTTTTAATTTGGCTGAATAGCTTCCTTGTTATAAAGCATGTTGATAAGGTTGCTAGGATAAAAATGATCAAATGGTTCATATACCTAAAATCTCTGGACTGTGATTTTTTTAATTTCACACAGCTTTGCACTGTGTCTCCTGGCTGGGGATGGAAGTGGAAGTGAGTGACAATAGCACAGTATGTCAGTTCTAGTCATGTTCTCCACTCCAGTTGGGTGGAGTGAACTGAGACATTTAAGATACTGCCAACAGTTTGGAATTCAATTTAGTTAATCAAACACTGACTGCCTGCCTGCTCTGTGCCAGGCATTGACCAAATCCTTTGAATTCAGAGAGGTGATAAACATCATGGCTGCCCTTAAGAAGAGACAGGCACAATACAAATAATACAGAAATACAAGGGCTATAATAAAGGAATATTGAGTGGTATGGAAATGCAGGTAACAGAATAGCCAACTCTTCCTGGGCTTGGGGGCAGATCAGAGACTGCCATACCATGGCATTGAATTGATCTTTGAAACACTGAGTAGAGAATGTCAAGATAAAAAGACTGAGCCATGAAAAAACTTGCATTTACCTGGGAGAGGACACAGATAGCATATCAGATCCTATTGAAATCACTCAGATGAGAGACAATGACGGTCCAAGTCAAGGTATCTCCACTGAAGATAGATGTGAAAAGACAGATTTTGGTGTTATTTGGGAATTATAGTCTACAGAATTTGGTGACTAAATGAGAGAAGCAGGGATGACTCTAATTTCCTAGTTTGAAGTATTAGTCAAATGTTGGTTGCATTCACTTAAGCCTTGCAAACTTTAACTTGACTTTTGGCTTGCTAACCAACTTCCATACAACATTATATTTAGTGCCATCTTTTAAATTACATTTTGTATATGAGATTTATTACAGTAATTTTTGGAACTCTAGTGAAACTCACTGAAAGTCTGAAAACTAGACAAATGAGTACTATCATAAAGAATTCTAAAGGTCAAAATAAAATGAAAACAAAAAGAAAAAAAGTTTTGCTGACATAAATCTTATCAACTTTAAATAACAGACTTTATTAAGATTCGTATAAATATCATACACCTTAGTATAATAAATACTAATTCCTATCAATTTGATTTATATTATTAATGTAATTCTGATTAACTTCACTTGGTAACTTTAATATTTCATTATGAAAATTAGCAAGCATAGAAAAACAAATAATTTTAAATGAATACTTGAACATCTACCATATGTATTCTATCATTAAGGTGATTTATCACATACCCATAAATCCATCAATCTTTTATTTTTTGATGTATTTCAGAGTGTTAATAGTGACTTTCCCATTCTAGGCAAGATGGAGTAACAAGGATTGGATTTACTTGCCCACCTGAAACACCACCACCAAAATTAGGAGACAAAACATGAAATAAAAGCGTTCATGACATCAAGATCAGGTAATGAAGGGCAGTAAACATTGTCCTACAGTTGCCCAAGTTTACTGCCTTGAGAAAGTTCTAGGCTGTGGTTTAAGGAGAGATAACCCAGGGTAGATTGAAATGAGAGCCTGGGGAAGCACCCAGGTGAAATTCCTTGAATGACAATAATGGCCAAAGCTCATTCAAGAAGAAATAGATAACCTGATAGCCCTATATCTACACATAAATTGAATATGTAGGTAAATATCTCCATAGGAAGGAAGTTCCAGGCCCACGTATCTTCACTAGTGAATTCTACCAAACATGTAAGGAAGAAATACCAATTCTATGCTAACTCTTGTGCAAAATTGAAGAAGAGGGATTACTTCCCAAATTACTCAATGAGACCAGCATTACCCCGGTACCAAAACAAGAAAAACAGAGTACAAGAAAAGAAATCTATAGACCAATAAGCCTCATTAATATATATACAAAAAACTCTGAAAAAAGATTTTAGTAATCAAATGTAGTAGTAAATATAACAAATACAAAGTATGATCCGTCATGAACAAGTGAAATTTATTGCAGAAATGTAAAGTTGGTTTCACATCTCAAAATTAATCGACATAATTTATTATCATAAAAACAACTGAAAAAGAAAAGCCACATGTTTATCATACTAAATGCAGAAAAACATTTGACAAAATCCAAAATCTATTTTTGAATAAACCACTCAGAAAAGTGGGCATCGAAGAGATCTCCCTCAGACTGTTAAAGAGTGTCTTCAAAACAAGCCCTGCAACTAACAGTTTTATTAATGGTGAAAGATTGAATGCTTTCACCTTAAGATCAGAAGCATATAAAGAATGTCTACTTTTGCTACTTCTGTTTCACTTTGGATTGGAAGTTCTAGCCAGTAAAATAAGGCAAGAAAAAAGTAAATAAAAGGCATCCAGGTTGGAAAGCAAGAAGTAAAACAGTCTTTATTTGCAGAAGACATGACGAACTATGGTAGGAAATCTCACGGACTCCTAATAAAAAAACAAAACAAAAAGAAAACATCTAATAAATATGTTTAACAATGCTTAGGATGGCTGATTAGTATGCAAAATTAATTATATTTCTCTACTAACAACAAACAAGTAGGGACAACATATATGAAATATTTAGGAATAAATCTGCCAAAAAATATCAGAAACTTGTATGCTGAAAATTACAAAATGTTGCTGAGAGGAATTAATAAGCCCTAAATAGAGATGTACTGTGTTCATGAGTGTGATGACCCAAAATTACTAACATGTCAGTTCTTTCCAAGTTGACTTACAGATGCAATAAAATTCCAGTCATAATCCCAGTAGATATTTAGCTTATTCTAAAATGTATAAGAAGTTTATAAGAAAATCTAAACAACTAAATAGTCAAAATAGCTTTGAAAGAGAACAAAGCTGGGGAACTAATGCTATCTGATTTCAAAACTTATTATAAACCTACAATAATCAAGACAATATTATATCAACGTAAAAATAGGCTAATATATCAATGGAATATACAACGGAATAGAGAGGCCAAAAACTAGACCCCCATCTATACAGGCAATAGATTTTCACAAAATGTGCAAAGGAAATTCAGTGAAGCACAGGTGTTTTCATCAAATGTTGCTGGAACAATTGAAATCCCATAGGAATAAAAAAAGTTGATCCATACCTTATACCACATACAAAAATTAACTACAAGTGGGAAGTGGGTTACAGGAGATAATCTGCAACCAATGAGTCATAAATGTGGTTTTAAAGAATTAGTCCCTTCCTCAAAGTGAGGCAGCTCCGGAGCTCCTGGTAGGTTAGGCTGAGTCCTTTATTGCAACAGAGTCCCAGTTCAGCTTCTCCCTTGACCTAATCCTGCTTCCTTTACCCCTCAGAGTTGTCCTTGAAAGTACCCTCAATATTCCTCCTGCCCTAAACTATCAGAATTTCAGAGCCCATTTCGCAAAGAACCCAGCCTATATCAGTAAATGATTGGGAAAGACCATATTGGACAGCATAATTAAGAAACCAGATGTTTGCATTAATAAGTAGAGCCACCTTTACTTAAGCAACAGCTAGAAACACCGATTGATACATATGGTGTATTGGCATCTCAGATACATTAGGGGAACGGCTGAAGAGCTATTGTTTTACAAAATGGTGAATAATCCTTGATGAGTTTCTGAACAAAACTCAGTATCATCTTCTCTCAATTTACATGTAGTTCCACTCCAAGAAAATTAAATACATATTAAAATAGTACACAGATAATTTGTTTTGAGGATAAGATAGCTACTTCTAGGCTCAGACCATTTTCAGTATGCTTTTCTCCTATCTCAGTGACTGCTGAGACATCCAAAGTTGTGTGGGATGCATAATTTTTCTTTATATAAGTTTTCCCTGCACATCTAGCATCCCCCCCCCCTGCCCAATTAATGCTAACACCCTTCAATCATTGTGGCTATCCTAAAACAATTCTGTAAGTTTCCAAAAGGTGTCCTAGTGACCCCATTGAAAAATAACAGTCATAGAGGGCTATATATGAATAATGCTTTGGCTTTATTCTGTAGGTATTAGGGATTGCAACCCTTCAAGTAGAGCAGTGACATTTGTGTATACGGGAAGAGAATTTTGGTCCCGGCGTGACTGATAAATAAGGAAAGGGTGTTTAAGATTGGAAACAGATATATCTGTTTTGAGACTACAGCAGCAGTTTAATTAATAAATGGCAATTGGCTGACATAAGGTAGGACCATTGGAAATAGATGAATATATTTAGAAGTTTTCAGGAGTTAAACCAAATATGGTGGGTGAAAGGTGTGATGGTTTGAGGGACCAGGTACTAGATGCTCCTGACGCGGAAGAGCAAAAGAGAAGGAGGACTAGGATGTGGGTGTTTTGCTTTGTTTGTTTAGTGAATCGTCAATAAATACAGTTTTAGATATCTTGAGATTGAGGTAAAGGCAAGAATAAAGAATATTTGGATGGAGAGTTCAGTATTCAGTTTGCCATATGTTTATGGCTATTTAGATATACAATTTTACTTATTAGTTAAATTTTTAATCTTTGCTAACTAAATTGGAAGCTCCAATAGAACCAGTATTGTTGGCCTGGTTTTCTGCTGTATCCCCAGTGTCTAAATCATGCCTTGAACATATTAAGCAGCCAATATAGAATTGCTGAGTGTATGAATATATGCATCCCGTAGTTTGGGAAGAGATATAATTTTATGAATCATCAGCGTATTTTTTAAAAGAACTTAAGTAGACCTGATTGTCTATGGAAAGTTTACAAAGTGCTGAACTGAAAGATAGGAAACCTAGCTTTTGGTGCTGACCATGCTGCTAACCATGTGACCTTGGGCATGTCCTTGGAGTTTTCAGATCACGGATCTGAGTTCCATGGAGGTGGGGGATTGGACAAAGACCTTTAGTTTTTCCTACACCATCAAAACTAATAGGAATGGGAGTTTTATTGTCAAGACAAAACAGTGTAAAAATTTGTAAAACAATAAAGAAGGAAATAAGAAAACTATATTTGCAAGATGTAAAACAGATAAGTGCTGACTGATTATCAGACTCTACAAAAACAAATACTGTATTATTAGTGGGAAAAACTGAGACACATCCAGATTTACACTGTGTAATCAACAAAAAAAATGTGCAGGAAGAGGCAGTACCAGCTACTTCTGGATCTAGGGGTGATGGGTGGAAATTTAAAAATATTTAAGAAGTAAATAGATCAGTGCTTCTCAATCTCTGCTGAACCTCAGGCTTGGAACGACCTGAGGAGTTTTAGAGACTTCTGGCACCTGGGTCCCACATCCAGAGATTTTGAATTAGTTGGTACCCAAGTAATTCTAATCTATTGAGGTTGAGGGACTCTGAGCTTGGATTGGAGCAGTGTGATTCAAGATTCTGGCCTGTTGAGGGGAAAAATAACCAAGCCTTCTGACATTGCTCTGACTTTTGAACTTGACATAACTATTGGAAGATGGATATGCTCCATCAAAACAAGAGAGTGTACCAAGAAAGATGAAGGTATAGGCTTCAGAAAATAGGCAATCAAACCAGGAGGAATACAAAAGGAATTGTGAACATCCAAGGAGAGGTAATACCCAGATAATGGCCATGCAGTAGAATTAGAGAGAAGCCAATCCAAATAGCAAGAACATGGAAGTCTCAGAAAAGATATCCTTAAACAAATTAAATTAATAATGTAACTAATGTGATCTACCATGTATAACATTTCATTTAAAGACTTTAAGACTTTAGGAAGGTGTGTGAAGAATTAGCAACATGTACAGAGAAACATTAAAGAAGAAAACATTCAATCAAATAAACAAAACAGTTCTCAGTTGTGAGTAATATTTGTATAGGCAATATTTATGTATTTATGCCTAAACATTAGATATATATATCTAAACCATATATATATGTGTGTGTATATATATACACACACACATATATATAAATGTATAAACTATATAAACACTGAATACTTATTTAAACAACAATTTCAATCTAAGTATTTCAGGAGGAAATTGTAGAAAAGCAGAGAAAACGATAGTAAAAGAGAACTGAATTATCATCTTCATAATTTAAAGTCAACAGATAATGTACTTAATTTGCGACGCAAAAGGCAGCAGAGCATGCACGTTGTTTAGAAATTTGGAGACGTGTGGAAGTCATAAAAAACAGCTTAAAAAGTGGAAAGTAGTTGCCTCTATGGAAGGGTCTGTGACAGGCCTTCTCATTACTAGTGCTCTTTGAAATTTGTTGTGGGAGTGTGTCCTGTCCGCTTTAGTACACTTAGCAGCATCCCTGGCCTCTGTGCCCTAGATGCTAATAGCAACCCCTCTCCCCAAATAGAGGCAACCAAAAATGTCTCTGTATTTGTCTTTCTCTGAATGACTTACTTCACTTAGTATGATAATCTCTTGGTCCATCCATGTTGCTGCAAATGGCATTATTTCATTCTTTTTCATGGCTGAGTAATATTCCATTGTATCTATGTACCACATCTTCTTTATCCGTTCAGTTGTTGATGGACATTTAGGTTGTTTCTATGTCTTGGCTATTGTAAACAGTGCTTTACAAACACTGGGGTGCATGCATCTTTTTAAATTCCAATTTTCTCTGATTGTATGTCCAGGAGTGGAATTGCTAGATCATATGGTAACACTCTTTTTAGTTTTCTTGAAGGAACCTCCATATTGTTCTCCAAAGTCCACCAGCAGTGTAGGAGGGTTCCCTTTTCTCCACACCCTCTCCAGCATTTATTATTTGTAGACTTTTGATGATGGCCATTCTGACTGATATGAGTTTTGATTTGCATTTCCCTAATAATTAGCTATGTTGAACGTCTTTTCATGTGCCTGTTGGCCATCTGTATGTCTTCTTTGGAGAAATGTCTATTTAGGTCTTCTTTCTAGCAACATTTAGTTGTAAATTATGGTTTACAAATCTCTACTGAATGGTTTTTCATAACCATGGTTGAGCAGGTAATCCTGGGTGCACAGAAATATATAAGACCTTGTCCGTGATTTCAGGTTACTTACAAACCTATCTGGACATTTGACAGAAACAGCAGTATAATCACAGGGAGGTCTTAGAGAGGTTTTGGAGTCAGAGGAAATGTTCTGAATTCCCAGCTTTTCCCCCACATTAGCTCTCTGTCCGTGAGAAATGTCTGGCACATAATACCCAGCAATGTGATTTCCAGTTGCCCTTCTCCCAAAAATCTTTCTCAGTTCTATGACTATGAAAACAGATTATGACCTATGTTTAACTGAATTGTGCAAACAATAAGTGCTATTGGTATTGCAAGGAAGAAGCCTCTCAGCTGTGGAAGAGTGGGGGAATATTCTTATAGGAGAGCTGCAGCTGCTCAAATGGATACGAAATAGGGCTTGTGTGTCTTAGGTCCTTAGGTCAATGTCAGCAAAGATTCTTCTCCTTTTAATGGAAAAGACAAACCAATAACCTCCCCACCCCATACCCAGTATAAGTCCCTGATGGAGTTATCCTAATTTTTATATTGCCATCGTGACTGATAGTCTGTCTCTGACCACTTACAGTATTTGTTTGGTAGGAAATTCAACATAAAAATGGTCTGACGGGCTTCCCTGGTGGCGCAGTGGTTGAGAGTCCACCTGCTGATGCAGGGGACACGGGTTCGTGCCCCGGTCTGGGAGGATCCCACATGCCACGGAGCGGCTGGGCCCGTGAGCCATGGCTGCTGAGCCTGTGTGTCCGGAGCCTGTGCTCCGCAACGGGATAGGCCACAGCAGTGAGAGGCCTGCATACTGCGAAAAAAAAAAAAAAAAAAAAAAAAAGGTCTGGCTTGGAACTGATCATGAGGCTCTGGGAATAAATGTCTTTATTGAGTTTATCAAGGTTGTTGGTTTTTAACAAATGCAAAGAATTACATAAACAGAGTTGTGTTTCAGTGAATAAGAATTAAGATGCTTTTAAAAACTAGGTATAAATGTGGCTTTAAGTAGTAATTCTATTAAGTCAGACAGTCTGGATATACTTTCTTTTGATATACCTTTGCAGGGTAATTATTTGTTTTTCAGCAGAATAATGTTCTTTATCTCAAATCAGTTTTGTTGCAGTTAATGCTATTATTATTTATTAGTATAGGTAAAACCAAGGGCATTTTCATTTGGCATGAAGTAGATTTTTATTTTTCAAACCTAAGAACAGACTGAAGTTTGCTAGTGAAACTGCTTTGGTAAATACCATCAATTCTGATGACAGATTATTTGCAATAATCCCAGGCAATTTTGTTACACTGCCATTATGTTTAGGCGATAGCAAATTAAAATGATAAAATGTCCTTATCTCTTTCCTGCAGCTGTTTTAGCAATCCCATAAAATGAGTTTATACCATCAGCTGTACCTGTCCAGAAATATATAAATACAGGTGGCATTGTTCCTTAAGTATTCCACTAGTCACCATGCTATGTGGACAATCTAATGGTCCATTTTTAAAGAAAATGTTTGTGTCTGTTTTTCAATTATTTGAGAAATAGACACATTCTTTGCTTTGCCTGGTGTCAGGGTCATCTCACCATATATATTATAGTAAATTACTGTAATAGGAGCACTTGGCATGTTGCATTAGAGTGAAAAGAAAAACAGATTGGCTGGAAATAAGAAGAATTCATTCTTTCTCCTCTCTAGTGTGTATACCCTGACAACCACCAGGGGAACTTATTAACCTTCCTCCCATTGTCAATGTTTCTAGAAAGCAGAACTGAATTGAACAAGCTGTGCAGTCAAAAAACCTTTCTTTCATTCCCAACTGAAGATAAATGTTTCTTTTTTAGATCATTTAAAAGGGACAGTTTAAATATAAGTTTGGATTTAGTTTTGTTCTCCTCAATATACTTATACATGGGAAGTTTGTTTTCATTTATGTATGTACATATTTACTTGTTGTTTTCTGTTTATGAGTCTTTGTGAGATCTTTTGTTCTGAACTTGGGGTTTCACTCCTTTCACAGATGTTTACTTTCTTACCAAGAGCACCATGCTTGGCTCTATGGCCTGAACAAGTAGCTGAGTAAACTGAGTCCACCAGGAATCAAGTTCATAGATTCACTGAGGATCTACCTTCTCTGGTCACTTTGTACCTGTGGTCCAGCTCCTTTTTCACTGTACACGTTCCATGGTTTTCATCATTCACATCTCTGTAGGTAAGTTTCTTGGAACGTGCTTGTTTCCAGTGTATCTTTGCTTTGTCCATATCAATTGTGGCACGTTTTGATTCAGTGTCCCACCTCATTTTTTACCACTCTTTTCTAAATATCTGAACCACATTGAGACTATCATTATTCTGAAAATAGGGCAAGATATCTGCTCCTGTGATTTGGACCTAGCTAGTTTGGATATGGCTTTGCTTCCAACAGATACATCCTTATAGCCAAAGGAAGTTGATTACACTCTGCTGGGTACTCCAACTAGTTCTGTTTGGAAACAGTATACCTCAGCATGTCAAGATGGCCCTGTTTCCTGAGGGAATCATGGTCAATGGATGCCTGGAAACAGATATTTATTATTGTAACAAATGAATGAACAATTGGGCACAGTCTGGTTTCAGGTCAGTTTTAAGTCACTACTTTCCTTATGATGGTTGCTTTATAATTTGGACTTGTGGTGTTCAAGGGTGTAATATTTCCTTCTTGAACTTCATGCATCTTGATCTGGGACACAAAAGTATAGCCACTAAGACCAGGGGACATGCAGTCATAGGGATAGAGTTTAAATCCTTTACCCGCCACTTTCTTTTAGCAAGTTATTTAATCTCATGTAGTACTTGTGAAAGATTAAAAATTAAAAGAGCTGGGGCTTCCCTGGTGGCTTAGTGGTTGAGAGTCCACCTGCCGATGCAGGGGACACGGGTTCGTGCCCCAGTCCGGGAAGATCCCACATGCCACGGAGTGGCTAGGCCCGTGAGCCATGGCCGCTGAGCCTGCATGTCCGGAGCCTGTGCTCTGCAATGAGAGAGGCCACAACAGTGAGAAGCCCGCGTACCGCAAAAAAAAAAAAAAAAAAAAAAAATTAAAAGAGCTATTTAAAGCAGTTATCACATTTCCTGGTATATGGTAAGTATTTTTTTAAATGTGAAAGAAAGAAAAACAGCAAATAGCACGAATACCATCTTGGTACACTTTTTGATTTGAAGACAATGCTTTCTGAGGATCTCTGAAAACAGTCTAGCTTCCTAAAGCTCTCCATGCCAGTACTGAAATGGGCAGGACCTTGCAATCAGCCTTTTACACTGGGGAAGATTTGGGCTCAGACCCATGTATGGTCCTCAAGACCTTCAAAGAAACTGAAAATGAGAGCAATCCAGTCTCACAGTTTGACGTAATGGCAACTGTCTTTTCTTTGGAAACACTGAAAGTTATTCTTCCGTGCTTTGAGCCTCACCAATACAAGTGACTAAAGCAATTCTTTAAAATCTTGGAAAAATGTATTAGCATTAGAGGTTTCAGAAATCACTATTAACCAAAAGCAAGTGCTATGTTCTTGAAAATAACAGACACCTCTTGTATTGTAGCTAAGATAGTGTTTTTGTTTTTGTTGTTGTTGTTAGTTTTTTGGCTTTGTTTTTATTGGAAAAAAACAGGAAAATCTCATTATAATGATTTTATCTCTAGTTTTATTCAGTGGCTTAGAACCTAAGTTCAGCATTAGAACTACAAGATACTAGGAATATTGTCAGTGATTTAAAATATGATGTATCTAGGGATACTTTTAAAGAACTATTGCCTTTGTGTTAACATAAAGCACTTATATCTAGATGGATGTAACAGTTTTCTGTGGGTTTGTGGAGACAAGATGCCGTTTTCTTGATTGTTATTAGGCAGTTATTTGTAAACATACTCAGTGTTCTTGTTGTATAAAATCATACTGTTATCTGTCCAATTTGGAGTGCATATCGTAGATCCTGACTGAGCGAATTTTTGGAAAGGAAGTCAGTATGAAATGGTATTTCGTTAACTTGTCTGCAGGCTTCTAAAGGAGATGAAGCAAATTAAATAATTCTTTGCCAAAAATGGAGCTACATACATGTCCTAGATATTTAGAATATTGACCTAGAGCCATTATTCTCAGTCAGCATTAAAGTGTTGGCCCTATATTTAAGCAATGAGATCTCAGTTTGTGTCCTTATTTGCCATGTGCAATGATCTGTTGGCTGTTGGTATCTTAATTCTTCTAACCTGTTTGCTTATCTACAGAGTGGGGGAAATAATAGGACACACTTTTAAGGACGTCTTATAAATTAAATAAGGTAATATACATAAAGTACTTAGCAAAGTGAATAATATATAGTATATACTTAAAAAATGGAAGCTCCTTCTACAAATACCATTAATACCTCTACTATCATTATTACTGTTATCACTAGAAAAAATTTACCTTTGGTTGTCTCTCGTTTTTCCTTTCCTTTTTCTTACTTCTGTTTGTGGTGTTGAGCCACAACCTGAGATGTGAAATCCCCAAGGTCATACTTACATAGAAGAAGAGGGAAATCAGGTAGCTTTATGTCTGGTATAAATTTACTTATCATGAGGGCAAAAGAAATGCTAATCAAATCTGTGTCACACATATATATCAAGTCAATCACAGACTGTAGAATATATATTGTTCAAGCCCGAAGACTGCTTTCCCGTGATTTATATTGGCCTCAGAAGTCTCCAACCCTAGCATGTACTGTGTGATAGCACTGCCAGGACAAAAATCCACAACTGAGTGATTCGAAGAGTTCTGTGCAAGGGGAGTTTTTAGTCTGTAGTGAAAACCTGCGGTTCCAACTCTCCTCCCTGCCTCTTTTTCTGAATCTCTTCCAGGAAGTGACTCTTTGGGCATAATCAGAATTTTTCTGAGAGGCCTGCAAGAATGTAAAATACAAATTGTCTTTAATATCCTCAGTGAGCATTTATTCATCTGTTTGTTCATATATTCATTCATAAACTCTTGTACGGGGTTTCTATTAAATGCTGGGCATTTTGCTGGACTTTGGGGAAATTGTGATAAATAGGACAAAGTTTGTTTTTGCCCCCATGATGCTTACGAGAATGGAGGAGAAAACAAGACCTTGACCTTGTAAGGAAAGTGTGATGAGTGAGATGAAAGGACAAGTAGAGGTGCCATAGACACATGTAGTAGGGAACATGTAAACTGAAAGGACAGGTAGAAAAGTCAATGAAAGTTATTTTGTAAAGTAAAGTATTTGTGTAAGTTGAGTAAGTGGAATCAAATGAGAGATGAGTTGGCATCAGGATAATGTTCCAAAAAGAAAGAATAACAAGTTCAAATACCTAAGCAAATAAACACAAAGAAACAAACAAAAAACCCATCTTAGAGCTAAAAAAGCAATGTAATAAAAGCTTTTATAGGGAGGGTGTAATTTATATGGTAGTTGATGGAATGCCACAGTTTTGAATGGTATTAATACAAATGGAATGTATGTTTCAAAAAGTTAAGTAGTGGGGCAGTATATGGATATGAGGTGGGGAGAAGTTAGAGAGGGGGCACCTTGTTTGGAAACTGCTACTGATGTGTTAGGGAAAGAGGCTGTTGGCTGAAGGTGAGGCCCAGAAGCATAGAGAGCATGGATTCAGGCATTTGGTTCTTCACCCATCATATGCCTTATTTAATTAACTGGTTTTATGCACAGTTCTTGTTGTGGTAGATACAAAGAGGAGAAAGGCATGGTTCTTGCTCCAGGGAAACCAGGAGGGAGAGGGAGAGGGGGACTGATGCAGAAGAAAGGAAAATGCTTTATAATTTACTAGGTTTAACACCATTTTTTTCCCCTGTTTTTTTGAACAAAGGGCCCTGTATTTTTGTTTTGCACTAGGCCTTGATCAAAAGTTAGGGACTCTAATGAATCATCTTCTGAGATTCATCCAACAAAATGGAAGTTAACAAAGAAAATTCCACTTATACATCACTCATTTCAGAGTCAGCTAACCTTTGTACCGCCCGAGTAATAACAGGGCTTATTACCTGGGAGGGAAGGAGGAGGGGGAGGGAAAGACAGAGAGAGACAGAAGGAGAGAGAGAAAGAGAGATTGAGATTGTAGTGTGACACTCCTTGGGTTACAGTTGGTGAGGTAAAGCATTAGGTCATTTTACAGAAAACAAATTCACCCAAAGCCCATCCAATGAAGGATCAATTCCTCTAAGTATCATTATTATCTTTATCATCATTATCAGTGCATTATCAGTGCATCATTTTGAGCACTGTACTAAGTTCTTGATATGTACTGTCTTTTCCAGCTCTCTACCATCCAGTAAACTGGCCTCCAGGCTCTATTTTTACAATATTTTACAAATGAGAAAATTGAGACACCAAGAGGTTAAAGGGCTTGACTAAGGTCCCTCAGGCAAGAGGTAGTGAAACTTGAATTTGGTCTGCCTGACTTCTGAGTCCATAGTTTGAGGGAGTTAATAATGTCAAACAAAAAACCTGATAAAGTTTACAGAAAAAATACTGTCATAAAGCAGCAGTGGAATAGCAGGGGGGAAAAGGCAGCCCATTTTTGCTTTAAAGTGTTACACTTCTTTTTAAGATAAAGACAGTAACTATCTGGAAGTTAGAATTGGATTTATGACATCATTTCTCAAGTGATAGGATCTTTCACAACCAAGTTTTTAACCCATTAGAATGAATGTTGGAGACATTGTCTCCTTAACTGGGTAAAGTTAAATCAGATCCCCTCCAGTGGGAATGCAATTAAACAACACTCGGCTTATGGTTGGGAGGTCTGGTTCATCATATTTCTGCTCTTTTCTGGCTCAGGAAATTTATACAAGTCACTGAGAATCTCTGTGTGTCCATTTCCTCACTTTCAGAATGAGAAGAATAGTACCCATCTCACAGATTTGTCATGAAGAGTAATTAACCACATATGTCAGCACCCAGCCAACTCCATGGCACAGGAATAGCCCAGCTAGGCAGTCAATAGGATGGTTATGTGCAGTGCTGGAAAATGTATGTGGAGAGAGGGGCCATCACCAAGATGTCAGGGAGAGTCAAGCAAACTGGAAATGTGCTGATACTATAGGCAATCAATGTCATGCAACTGTCTGCTTTTCACCTCATGGTACATAGAGGGGAGGAATGTAATCATGCATCTAATCAGTTACTACTAGGAGGTGGACACAACTTCAGGCTTAAATATACACAGATAAGAAACTCAACTGAAGACTTAAATAGTTAATTCTATGCCGGGCACCATGAAGGAAACACGGCTTCCTGGATTTAAGGAAAAATGAAGGGGGATCCTATCAGCCAAGGTGAAGGACCTGTCTTTCCATGGGTGCTAGAGCTCTGAGAAGTAGACAAATTCCTTCTATGAAAATTTCTCTGTATTAGAACACAGGGCTTCAATGTAAGAGGTTACTGATATCACAGGTATATTATTGCTAAAATCATGTAATTTTTTGTTTTTGAATGATAGACATTTTTATGTCTTCAAAGCATCCATATCTATACATTTATACATGGTGAAAACTTTACTTATATTCAAATCCTCCATGAAAAAGTTTCCCATGAAGTTAGTGAAGTTATGCAGAATCCCTTTTCATAGAACACCTTGAAATAGGCAACAATAAAGAGTGAGAAAAATGAAGATTACTCAGGATATACATCAAAACTATCTTTTATGAATGATTGAAAATAGTGTTCATTTATGGGTATTTTCCACAATTATTACTGATTTACTAATTGAATTAACATTGCTATTTTATCTGCAACAATGCGGCCATCAGTTGGAACACTAATACGTTTTTGTGCTGGGCTGGTTCTGAGATCTGTGATCAAAGATATTTTTTAATTGAATAGTCCATGATACAGTAGTCATTTAACTAGATTTGCTCAGTTTTCCTGGCATATTTATTCAATATATTCCACTGAGTGAATGTTTCAGTAAATAACCACTACATAGCCTACTTACATAATTCATTAATAGAGAGGCATGGAGACATATTTTTCAAATTAGATTTTAGATTTTATATTTTCAGTAATAGCCAATGATACTTAGTGCTGGTCTTTTGTTCCCTATTGCTTACCAGTGTCAGGTTGCATTAGGACCTAGATTAATTTGCTGACACTTTAAACTGTAAGGTCTATGAGGAAAACTAGTCAGGAAACACTGTTCCCCACTTTACCAAGCAGGAGCATAGAATGATGGAAACCCCACTCCTTGGTGCAAACTTGGCTGCACAGTGGAATCACCTGTGATGTCTGGGTCCCACTCAAGAGATTCTAGTTCATTAGGTGTGTGGTCCACCTTGGATATGGGGTCCAGCTTGGGTATGAGGGTTTTTTAAATCCCATATTATTTTAACATGCAGCAAAATTTGAGAACCACTGAATGAGCGCGCACTGCTGTGTAAGCAGGGTTTGCAAGAGCAAAGAACATCTTACTTCCCCCTTCCCTCTCTCCTTTCTGTCTTTCCTGGAAGCTTTTAGCATTTGTTGGACATCGATTATGTGTCAGAAAATGTTCCAGGTAGTAAAAATACAAGGCCGACAAGAGTGTCCCTATTTAGTTGTTTATTAAGTTAGTTCTGGCTTCTGTCTTTGCCTCTGGCCTTGCCTGCCCACATACCCCCCAAGTGTGCTGAACCCCAGTGAAAGTAACCTTCCCTTAGTCCTCAGTACTTCTGTAATTATTTCTCACAGGTGGCTGCTTTATCCACACTGAGTTACCTCCTACCACCTCTTGTGATCTCAGTTTAACCCTCACTGCATTGACTATCATCCCTGGGTCCCATCTCCTTTCATCATACCATACACGTCACTCTAGTTACACATATTATTATATATATATGTTGATACATTCTTATGTGTTTGATGTTTCTCTTCCCTCTGGACAGAAATCACCAGCAAGGAGCCTACACTGGGCCTCTTAATAAATGCCTAATAAAATACTTGTTGAATGAGTGAAATAATTATGAATTTGAGTATATATAAGGATATCATGGTTTTTTTTGCTACATAACAAACTACCTTAAAACTTGGTTGTTTAAAGCAATAAGCATTTTTTGACCTCTTGTGATTCTGAGGGTTGATGGGGCTTACCTGGGTGCATCTTCTACTCCACATGATATCAACTGGGACTGCAGACACCTGGGGGCTCAGGTGGGTTGGAATATTTAAGATGGCTCCCTCACATGGCTGGTGTCCTGGGAGAGTAGGACTGCAGAGCTGGTTTCAGTTGGAATGTTAGGGCTGCTCAGCTTCTCTCGCATGAAGTCTAAGGTTCTTTCCCTTTCCACATGGCCTCTGCACTTGGTCTCTCTAGCAAGTAGTCAGATTTCTTAGTAGCTCAAGGCTTCCAAAACAAGCAATTCAAGGGAAGGGGCAGAGGCGGCCAGATCTCTTAAAGGCTGGGTGGAAAGCTGGTCCAGTGCCAATTTTGCCATATTTTATTAGTCACAGAAGTCACAGGCCTATTCCAGAATACTTGAGAAAAACATAAAAACAAAAAAGCAAACTTCCCTTCTTTATGGTAGAGTCATAAAGAATTTGAGACCATCCTTAATCCATCACAGAAATTTAACCAAAATGTAAAACGTTTTTTCATTTTCTTTTCTTTTTTATGGGGGTGGGAGAGGTCAAGGATCTTTGTATTTTAGTTTTCATTTTATTGTGGTAAGAATACTTAACATGAGATCTACCCTCTAACAGATTTTTTAGTGCACAATATAGTATTGTTTGCTGTAGGCACAGTGTTGTAGGGCAACCTCTGTAACTTATTTATCTTGTATAACTGAAACTTTTTACCCATTAATTAACAACCTCACACTTTCCCCTCCCTCTCCCCCCAGTCCCTGGAAACTACCATTGTACTCTCTGTTTCTATGAGTTTGACTATTTCAGATACCTCATATAAACGGAGTCACGTAGTGTTTGTCCTTCTGAAACTGGCTTATTTCACTTAGCATAATGTCCTCAAGGTTTATCCATGTTGCCACATATTGTAGGATTTCCTTCTTTTTTAAGGTGGAATAATAGTCAACTGTATGTATATAGCACATTTTCTTTATTCATTCATTGATGGACTTATAGGTTGTTTCTATACTTTGCTATTATAAATAGTGGCGCAATGAACATGGGAGATTACAATGTCTGTGAGATCACAGTATCTCTGTGAGATCTTGACTGCATTTTTTGGATAAATATCTAGAAGTGGGATTGCTGGATCATTTGGTAGTTCTATTTTTAATTTTTTGAGAAACGTTCGCACTGTTTTCCACAGTGGCTGCACCATTTTGTATTCCCCCCAACAGTTTAAAAGAGTTCCAATTTCTTGACATCCTCACCAACACTTGGAAGAGGAAATAGTCAAGAGTGAAAAGAATGGGAGAAAATATTTACTAACCATATATCTGTTAAGGGGTTAATATCCAAAATATATAAGGAATTCCTACAACTCAGGAGCAAAAAAATGAAATTAAAACATGGGCTGGGGACTCAAATAGACATTTCTCCAAAGAAGACATACAGATAGCCAACAGGCATATGAAAAGATGCTCAGCATCACCAACCATCAGGGAAACGTAAATCAAAACCACAATTACATATCACTTCACACATGTTAGGATGGCTATTATCAAAAACACAAAAGACAACAAGTGTCGGCAAGAATGTGGAAAAATTGGAACTCCTTATTTACTTTACAAAACCCTAAGCCTCACTCAGAGCCCTCATTTGGCCAGGCTTCTGGAAACATTAATATCAGCCATTTTGGGGGATCTTACTAGCAGGGTTTAGTATAGCATAAGGCACCAAGTGTGTCTTTTTTTTTTTTTTTTTTTACTGCAGTATAGTTGCTTTACAATGTTGTGTTAGTTTCTGCTGCACAGCAAAGCGAATCAGTTATACATATACATATATCCCCTCCTTTTTTGGATTTCCTTCCACTTTAGGTCACAACAGAGCCTTGAGTAGAGGGTGTCTTTGATCAGCATCAGGCAGTCCTCCCTGTTGAGAGAGCACCCATTGTAGCAACAAGCCTGGTCCCTCAGGGCAATCTGTGTGTGCCTTAGGGGCACAAGGCGGGGTGGGGGGGGCGGCGGGCACTGCATGTGAGTAGAAATGCCCGTACCTGGATCTTGCTTTCCTTGTAGCCTCCCCCAGTCATTCAGCTCTGAGGTCTTTTCCATCCCTTGATTTTGCTAGGATAGAGAATAACTTCCTCTTTGTGATAGGAGGAATGAGCATAACTGGCTCTTGATCAAGTACTTCATTTCATATTCTTTGGTTTACTTTAGGTCGAAGACTAGATTTTTTGTTGTTGTCCTGCCATAGTTCTCCTTTACCTAGCACAGTCTCCTCCTCTTTATTCCCCTTTGTTTCCCTTTTTATTTTGACCTGATTTCAGAAAAATTTCAAGAATACTACAGAGTATTTCTATACTACTTCATCAAGATTCTCTAAGTGTTAAGATTTGTTCTTGTCACTCTCGCTATTTTTCTGTATCATCCATGTTATACAATTCATGTCGTTTTGTGTGGAACAGTTCATGTCTCCTCATGTGGTACAGTTCACCGTGTATTTCTAAACGCAAGAACATTCCCTTACATAACCACTTAATAATCAAAATCGGAGAATTAACATTGATACACATTGAGTCTTTCATTTGTCCTAATATCCTTTACAGTGAAAGAAAATTCCCAAGCATGCCTTGCATTCAGGAATCAGGTTTCTTTAGTCTCCTGTATGCTGGAAGAGTTCCTCATTTTCCTGTGTCTTTAATGGCATTGGCATATCTGAAGAGTGCTGGCCTGACATTTTATAGAATGACTGTCAATTTAGGTTTGTCTAACGTTTCATCTTGATGGAATTCATGTATTTAGTTTTGACAGGAATACACTTTTGTTCTCGGTTCATCATATCAGGAAGAATTACTTGTAATATTAGCTCTCAGCAGTTGGGTTTTCTGCCAAGTTTCTGCATTTAAAGTTACTATTTTCTTTGTAATTAATATATATATAGTATAATTAATAAATACTTTGTGGCCAGATAAATATCTTATTCCTCATTGCACTTTCACTTTTTAACATCTAATGATGTTTTTGCTTCAACCAGTTTTCATTATGATGGTTGCCAAATGGTGATTGCTCTTTGTTATTCACTCCACCTGTGCCCAGGGGAAATTTTCCTGAGCCAAAAATGAGCAGTTCATTGTCAAATTTCTCTTATAAACAAGGCTGACAGATCCTGAGTCAAATTTTAACTGATTTTCTACACCTTTATCTGGTGGCGGTTATGTGATGTATCTGTAGATATGTATAATATATAGATATATATATATATATAATTTTATAGTGTTTAATTTTTATCTTTTACTATAAACCATGTTTACTCACTCATTAAGAAGAGCAAGAGGGTGAAAAGGAAAGAAACAAACATCTAATTTAGCTGCTTAAGTTACATAGCATTATATACGGCTTTATATATTGCATGAAACTTAGGAAAATATGCTCCACCCTGAATCAGGAGATTTGCTAACATAGAGATCATTCAATGTTATAAATTAGAACTAAATAAATAAATAAATAAATTAGAACTGTAGCTCTGTAATAGCATTGAGAGGTCATTTAATAACATTAAGTAATTTTCAGATGAAGAAATTGAAGCCATTGTTTTTCAAAAAGTCTTTTTTCTAAAAGGAAGAATAGATGTCCTTTCCTTAAAATAAAATTGTTTTTTTAAAGATGTTTATAACTTCAAAGATTTTGCATATTGATATAAAATATTTTAAAAATAAAATGATTGAAAATTTGCCTAAAATGAGGAATTACATCTCAGTTTCTTTAAGGAGGCAATTACCCTTTTCACTTTATAATGTGATATGAGTTACAAAATGACAACAATTTTAGAAATTTAATCGGTTTTTGCCTCTCCTCCCCCAATACATTCTCTGCCCTGCTTCTGTGCCTCCGGGGCTGACCCTACAGATGCATCGCCAGGGCTTCTTTGAATTCACACTTATAGCTGAATTTGGCCAATGGCAGATCAGAGTGAGGAGGAGAAAGGATGGATTATTTCTTCTCCCACCCCTTCTAGACCTTGGCTCTCTGGTTTTGGTCTGATTCTCTCTCTAAAATTACAGCTCATTTCAGGAACTTCTATTGGTCCAGCTTTCATCAGGCTCTCACTGTCTCCTCCCCTGCTGTTTTAGATCCAGATCTTTTTTTTTTATACAAGAACTTATGTTTATTACAAACAGAGAGAGAGAGAGAGAGAGAGCATGCACAAGAGGGATTAGAAGCCTAGAATATAAGGTTACGAATTTAAAAGCATCTTACGTTTTGCTCTAATGGCAACAAAATTAATAGGAACAAAGCATCGTGTTGTTCTCTGGCACAGTAGGAGGGTATCTCTGCAGACCTGATGAGCAAATTTTGTGAAATATGTAGTATGAAGGAGGAAAGCTTGGTGGGTCTTTGCTGCACACATGGAACTGTCCATGTTTTGGATTGGTGTCGCCTGAATGACCTGCCACTACATGTGACTTCTAACATGGGGATTATCAGTAGGTGGGCCAGAAGATAACTTCTCTTCTGACTGGATGGGCAGTTTAAGGTCTCCATATTATCTCTAATATAGCCAACGAATTGCACATCATCTGCACTGCATATCAAGTGGGCCCCCAAAATACCACTGGTGAGACTGTATTGCAGTGCTGCTTTCACAAGCTCACCCTAGTCAGGGATTCTGAGGCTGGAATGTGATCCCCACGTCTCCATTCAATACCTTGCACTTGTGCTTTCCCAGCATGCTTCAGTATTTCTTATTGGTTCCTTTCCTTATCTTTGTAACTTCTCTCATTAAATTATCTTCAAAACCCCACATTAGTTACCTTGCATTTTCTATTGGGAACCTAATGAATGCAGTAACACAACTCAGGAATAGAATCAGAGGGATGAAGTTTCTATTAAATGGCTAATAAGTGATTGCCAATAGGAAACAGACCTGGGGAAGGTGTAGTTACACTTGCTTATTTCATCTTCATTCTGTGATACCCTTTCTGTAGACTTTCCAACAAAATCTAGCGGTAGTTCCTGGTTATCCTCCTGGAAGCCTGTGGATATATATTTTTTTCTTTTATAGAAGAGCAATTGATGTTAATTTTATTTACTTATACAAAACTATTTTCCAAATATTGTTGGAAGAGAAATGTAGGGTAGGAGGCTCAGGAAATATTTTAATGCTTAAAAAAATTACGTGCCATGTCATTTTAAACTTTGCAAACTTTCCCATACATAAGCTTACTTTTGCTAAAATACAAATCAAATAAAATGCTTCTAGATTATGCATGGGAGTGTTGCTGGAGAGAAATAGAAGAGGGAATTGGGCCCTTCAGAGATAATCTTCTGTGTATAAGTGATTAAGCACTAGAATGGATATCATAGTCAAAGTCTAGCCTCATTTGTTTTACTGATGCTGCTTCATTTAGGCAACATGCCTCTTTATATCTTAGGCAATTAGGTAATGAATTAGAAGAATAGTTAAAGGAAAAAATATATAGATTAGAGAGTCATTCCAGTGAAGCTAGGGAGTGAATGGCTATTTAAGTTACTCTCAGATTCATTAGTCTTAGTGTCTATTACTATAAAATTCAGAATCACAGTCACGTAAATACAATTATTATACTTAAATAAATCAAGAAAGTTTCATTTTTAAAAATGTCAGATGTTCTGTATTTCTCTGCTGGCAATATAAATCTGAAGTTGATCTATGCTAAACATCTGTCAAAAATACACATTTGTTTAACAGGATCACCAGTAGTTCAAAAATAAAGTGCTTTGAATAACACATCAGTAAGCAAAAAGTTTGTCCATTCTATTTAAAAATGCACTAAGTACCCCACAAAATACTATAAATTTTTATAAATGTGTTCATTATGAGGTAAAATTTCATCATAAAAATCTGTCTTATAGATGGAACTTAAAAACCAAAAAAATGCCAAATAAAAGTGGAAAGTACTTCCTTCCTTTCACTATCCTAGTCTAATTTCTTCTAATTTAGAAGCTGTTCACAAACATAAAAACAACAATCAACTAATACTTTTTAACTACATTCACTCTTTATGGAAAAAAAAAATCAAAATAATCTGTAGTCTTCAAGGAAAAAGGGGATTAGAAACTTATTTGACCGGACAGAGGATTTGTAAAATTTTCCTCAGGTTAAAAGATAAAACATTGCAGGAATAGGTTGAAAACATAATTTAGCTTTCTCCAAATGTATTTTCATTGTATTTTTCTATTTTAGATTTCTAGACATTTGCTTTTGAGTTCTTGTTAAAGAAATAATTGAACAAACTTGAAAAATATAACCACATGGATTCTTTCATCACTGTTTCTTCCTGGCACTGAAAATTTTTTTCCTGGATGTCAGTAGCAAAACATTATGGCTGTAACCTGCTGGGGTAAATATAGTACATTGTAAATAAAATGCTATCAGTTCAGTGGTTGAGAATATTTGTTTTTCACCTCACACTTAACAATAGCAACAAAAATGTATAACACCACAAAATGTTCATTTCTCACTCTGAGTACTATTTAAGACTTTCAGTGGCTTATTTTAGAAATTGCAAGATTTTAAAAGCCTCCTTAACATATGGCAAGATGAAGCGGTAGCCTGTGATTGTTTTTATTTCAGTTTTAGGCTAATTTTATGCCAGTTGCTTTGCTGAGTTTTTTTATTTGTTTGTTTTCTGAGCAATTAATTTATTTAAGAAGATACTCGAAGATCACTTCCTTGCTTTCTCTTTTTCGATTGTTTCATTATTTATTATTCTGCTTAGGAAATATTTTTGAAGTAGGAGATGGGAAAGAGCAATATTAGTGGTATTACACTTAGGATTCTGCAACAATTTAGCTGTCATATTTGAATCTCTCAAGTCAGAAAGCTATAAAAGATCAAGAGATGAATGTCAGGAATCTGTGGTGAGAAAAGAAAGAACTTAATAGAGTGTTCTAAAGACTCTCCTAAGTTGTGTTTCCTCATTATAGGAAGGTTTCTTATTTGTAGTTAGGATAAATTATTTTGAGTAGAAGAAAGATAGTGCAAGATGAGCTAAGACTCAAAATATTAATATTGAAATACTGTACACTTTATTTATGAATTGATTTATTTTTAAATGTCTTTATTAAATTCATTAAAAGTTGTGCTAGATAGTGAGGAGAATTAAGAGGTACAAACTTCTAAGTGTAAAATAGGTAAGTTACAAGGATATAATTCACAGCATAGGGAGTATAGCCAATATCTTATAATAACTTTAAATGGGATATGATGTATAAAAATGTTAAAAAACTATGTTGTACACCTGAAATTAATATAATATTGTCAGTTATACTTAAAATATGTATATATAGCCATCCTTAAAAAATTACCCTGGTAATTACCACCCTGGTGGTGCAGTGGTTGAGAGCCCGCCTGCCGATGCAGGGGACACGGGTTCATACCCCAGTCCGGGAAGATCCCACATACCGCGGAGCGGCTAGGCCCGTGAGCCATGGCCGCTGAGCCTGCGTGTCCGGAGCCTGTGCTCCGCAACGGGAGAGGCCACAACAGTGAGAGGCCTGCGTACCGCAAAAAAAAAAAAAAAATTACCCTAAATAGCAAATTTCATGAAAAATACTATCTTCTTAAAAACATTTTTTATTGAAATATAGCTGATTTACAATGTCGTGTTAGTTTCAGGTGTACAACAAATTGATTCAGATATACATATATATATACATAAATATATATATATTTTATATATCTTTTTAAAAGAAAAAGGTTAGTTAGAAGTGACATTGTTTTACGTATTGCAAATAACTATAATGTCTGTCTTAATAATGACAGCTGAATACTTATATCAACTTTTCTGTATTCAATATGCTGCAACATATTATTTCAGTATATGAAGAAAATGCAGCCCCACTAAGATATGAGTGAAAGATAGGAAAAAAGATAGAAATATTAAAAAATCATTCATATAACACCAAAATTTGGCAGGTGGTAGTTTGTTAAAGGTTAGTCACAATATGGAATCTGAATCCGTATCAGTGTACTTTTCATACTCTGTTACATAAAAATCCCTTGGTCTGCCTTGACCTTTTAATATATCTTTTACCTGTGCATGATTTTCGCCATTTGGAAATTATTGGTTCACTGAATTATACAGTTGACACATTTCATTTTACAATATCAAATCAATATCAAAAAAAATCACACTTATTAATATCACCATTGATCTCATCAGAAAATTCTTTAAGTATTGACATGTTGAATTCATTGTGGCAGACATCAGTTTTCCAAAATCCTAACTTTTGTTTGAAATCTTCGATTATATTTTTGGTAACATACTTGTTGATTGTTTTCCTTGAAGTGATAAGCTCCTTTTGTTCATTTTCAGGAAAATGTCAAATATCCAAGTTTTAATAACCATATTTGTCTGTTAGTCATTCTTTTAAGTAAAGCTAGTGTTTCACGAAAAAAGGAGCTAGTTTACTTTTCAACTCAGACTGTTACACAAATAATCATATTTCTGAAAGCAAAAGTTCTCACTTTATGCATATTTCTCATTTTGTCACACCATGAATTGTGCAGCATCTGTGCAAATGTCAACATAGTAAATAATATCTTAGTATCATTATGAAAATAGTTCAGCTTCAGTGGATTCAGGGAAAGTGTCTTGGGGACCCACAGAGCTCTATGGACCACACTTTGAGAACCACTGCTTTAGAAAATGTACGAGGCCCTTCACAGACATTATTGCAAGGTATCTTTGCAGCAAGCCCATGTGGTAGAAACTGACTTTGCTCATTTTACAGATTTTCCTTTATTTTACAGATAAAAATTATGAATTTTCAGTAACTTGCTCACTCCACTAATCTGGATCCTCCAGTATGAGCTCAAAAATCTTTAGGATATATTGTCAGTTTTTCATTTATATACTGGAAAAAGTTACTATTTATCTTCTATAGATTTTGCGATGATTAAATTAAAAGTCACGGATGGGCTGGTTCTTTGAAGGCAGTGAAATAATTCATTTTGGATATTCTGATTAATCCTGACCCTTGGCTACATGAGGGAAAACAAGTGTGAAATATTTCCTTCCCTTTTTACCAGTAGCTCTCACATACTGCTTCCACTAGGTGGCTCTGAGATTCAGAAAGGGTTCTGGGGTGGGTAGTTGGAGCAGCTGGGCGGTGTGAGACAGACCTATCTCCAAGAACTTGAAGGAAACCCATACAGCAAATAGATATGTCTGACAACTATCTGAGCAATCACTAGGTGGCAGGGAGGCCCAAACATGGAGTATCTATGGATGGGGAGAACCCAGTAACAGGAAACCCAGAAGCAAGGAGTTCTCACATCAGGGAAGATTGCCAGTAGCTCCCAAGGCTTCCTGGTGGTCTGAGGTTAAGCTGCAGAGGCTGGGACTGTAACAAGGAAAGGTCGCTGAGGAATAAAATAAGCCATCAGGAGGCAGCAGTACCAGTAACCTCCAGGTCTGAAAGAAAACGTTGGGCATAAATCTCAGTTACTGCTCTACACGTAACAGTGTTAATGATAATATTAATTGTAATGCTATTACCATTTACTGCTGACTTACTGAGTTTCAAATACTATGCAGAGCACTTTAAGCGTTCTGTCTCATTTAATCCTTGAACTTTGCAAAGGGTTAGTACTCTCTGCATTTACAGATGGCTAAGTTGGAATGCAGGTTAAACAGTGTGTTTCCTAACCTGTGTGTTTCCTAAAAACATACAGCTGGTAATTAATGGGACTAAGGAATAAACCTCTCTGTGCACCTATCTCCCTAGCTTCCTGCTGTGCTGCTGCTAATACCTGTGACTGTGATTCTATTATTGGAGGTTCTTATGAAATACATATGTGAAAATTCAGGAAGCAGGAGGGGGAGTTGAGTCAAAACGTTTCAATTTCATTCATTAAGTACTCGTTCCCTAGCCTTTACTTTTTAATGGGGTAGAATTAATTAAAATCCAGAATATAATCAAAATGATTTCTGGTTTTTTTCTAATGTTATAAACAGATTTTTTGAGTAATATGAAATATTTTAACTTATGTATATTTTGAATGCATTTTTTAACACAATTACATGTGAATAGAAAACAGCACATGTTAAAATTATGCTTCTTTGTTCTCAGAAATGAATTGGAATTTTGTTACCTGGAATGAGAATAGAGGATCAATGTTTTAAAAGTGACTGACTTCTGGGGAAAACATAACCTTAGTAATTTCACATTTTGGACAAGATGAGCAGGTTCTGGCAAAGTTTCATGTTCATGCTTCCTACAGGGTAGCAATAAATAGGATTTACACCAGAGAAAAATATAAAGCTTCAAACAGAAACAGGTGATAAAATGTGTCTTGCAGTAACAATAGCATCCTATGTCAATAAAGAAGCAATAAATTCAAGTAGATACCCGGTTTGCCAGATCACACTATAGTATTTTAGAAAAATCACACAGACACACACGGATTTGTCTTTCAGTAAATAACCAAATTTGAGATTACCAAATCAATATTTTCCTTTATATGCAAAGACTTCTAAATCTATAGTATATAAAAAATACGTGAACTACTTGTATTAAGGCAAGGAGAACTCAAAGCGCTCATTTTCACAAATGTAGCTCAGAGTCAAGGTTAATCAGAGTTTGAAATGAGTTAAATAGCTCCTTTAGAAAGTCAGCTAAATAAGAGAAATGAACCAGCCTTTTCCATTTTTTTTAACATTTCAACCAGAGTCAAATTAGTTAGTTCAAAATAAGGTCAATTCTTTGCCATTTGGGTTATATTAAAATAGCTATTTTGGGAAAATAGCATATCACTAAATGACATTACCTATTAGCCTTTAATATATATTAAATATACAGGGCAACTAATTTCATTTATATTTTTTGATTTGATTTGATTTTAATACACTGTTCCTCTGTCTTGTTTCAGTTACTCTCTGGTGTAAATGCCAGTTTTAGATTGAACTATATTAATCTTTTGGAGAAATTTGAATGCTGGGCTTTTTCTACTTTCCTTGGATTTTTTTTGATGATTTCAACTATTTGTATGTAGGATGTTATTGGCAGGGAAATCTCAGTACAAGCTCTCTTTCACTCATTTACTAAACATGTATTTATCATTCACCTCCTATGTGCCAGCACTGTGCTAGCCAATGATTCTGTATTAGTGAATAATACAGAGCTGTTTTTCCTTTATATTCCCATAAATGTCATTTTAGTAAGAAAAACTAATAATAAACAAGCTATTACTGTAGTCATGTATGTAATAAAGCAGAAGTTCAGGGCTTTGTTGGAGCATCTGTCATAAGGATTCACCTTTGTCTTACAGGGATAAGGTTCAGAGGATAGGTAGAATTACAAGGTAATATTTCAGAAAGAAATCTGTATAAAGTCTTTGAGGCAGGTTAGAGTGCATCTCAGGACAAATGAAATTTGAGGTACCTGAGACCTGTCAGCTGAGGGTCTGTCTTCAAAATAATTTTAGCAAGTTTTAATTTTATCCTAAAGTCTTTGGGAACTTATTGAAGAACATTAAGTATAAGAAAAATAGAGTTAAAATGTAGTTTTGGGTAGACTTATGTTACTTGGATGTAAGATGGAGAATAATTTGGGCTGTGATGGAGTGTGAGGATGTAAGGGAAGAGAAACAGGAGGCCATTTCGGTTGTCTGAGTGACAGAACGTGGTGGCTTAGGCTGGCCTGGTAGTACTTCGTGTAGTGAGGTCCATGCTCCAAACAACTCAACTTCTCACACAAAACCTATGAAATATGATTTTCCTGGGAAGTCACTTATGAGTCCTTCACATTACAAAAGAAGATCTAACCCTAGAATGCCCTGGAAACTTATTTTTTTTTAATGAATCCTCTTGACTGTAGCTTGAAATAAAATATTGTCTACTGAAGATTTTTTGGCCATTTGCTTCTCTTTATTTTACTGAAGCAGTAATTTTAAGATGTTTAGAGAGGCTTAGTAGTATCAAATGAAATTTGGTATTTAAGCAGTTTTTTTTCTATTTTGTCCATGTTTTATTTGCATGCTCTGCCTATGATTAATGAAGACCCTATTTTAGTAGAATCAGTAGATCGATAGATAGATAGATAGATAGATAGATGTCTATGTATAGTATTTGTAAGTAAAGAAGTATTTTTGGTAAAGAAGCCAAGTTTTTAGCTACAGGGAAATTATTTTACAAATTAACATTTTATATTATCAGAAAGTATTACAGGGAACAAGGCACTTTGCAATCACTATCTCATTAGATACATGGAATAGATATTTCATCTTTTCTTACTTTTTAAATTAGTATTCTTCCTTTAAACAGTAAAGAGTAAACAACAGCTGGTCAAATTAATAATAACTTTTGGAGAAGTTTTTAGGTATTAATTATAAGGCAAATGGTAATTTTAGATACTTTATCATGAGGGAAAAACAGAATCACTGACAAAGAGCATAGCAGAGAAATGTATTTTTAGTATTTGATTATCATCTCGGAGATCTAACAGATATCATAACAAAACAGACAAGTGATACATGCCTTTGCAAAGGCAAAAGATTTACCAAAATAAACTTTATCATTGTAAAATTCTATTTTTAAAAATTTTTAACTGACCCTAATAATTACAGACACACCACTGTTCCTGCTTACATTTATGACAGGATGCAATTTCATTTTTAAATTCATTCAAACACGGTCAAGGGTAAATGAGAAATAAAGCACTTGGTCAGATTGTCAGAGGCAAGCTGACATTTGGTAAAGAAGGTCACTGGAGTCTAAATATATGGACACTGGCTCCTAAGGGAACTGAGAAGTGCTTGCTCTATGTCACACACATAGGTCAGTTTTCTCCCTCACCATGAAAAATTCTTGAGACCAAATACTAAGGTTGTAAGTTAAACTAATAAAAGGGAGACAGGTCCAAACCATGACTCTGAACAAGATCTAACCTCACTGACTCTCAAGAGGGTTTAATCCAAATAGCTAATCATGAAACAGATGCTCATCCAAATAATTATGACACTGATTTTATCCCCAATCATCTACAAAATAAATGTAGTATTTTAATTTGAATAATCTAATTTATTATTATATTCTAATTCTAAAATATATTTCTAATAATTTCTTTTATATAAATATATGCATATATATTCTTTTAAATAGGGGAATTTTATAACTAATATTTTTTATTTGTAATAATGTTTTATAACTGATTTATAAGAAAACAGTGGAAAGAAGGAGAAGGGCGATAATCTGGGGACAAAATCCACAGCAAGGAAGCACTGGAACAGACAACTGAAATAACTTAGTCCATCCATCTTATTTTTCAAATAGGAAACAAATAGATCATTCCTCAATTAGAATTAAGATGTAGTCCTCATAAATCTGTTTAGTGTTTTTCCCATGACATTATCTCATGACTTCTGTAGTCATTGCTTAATCTGACATTTAAGACATTGAACAAAGTCTTTGATCCTGTAACAGGTCACATTTACCCCAAAGGAAAAAAAAAAAATCTCTTAGTTTGGAGAGCTGATACAGAAGTGCATTAGTTAGCTGGCCACTACTAAGGTTGAATAGTTGTGTGATCTTACTAGGTCATTGAGAAGAGCTTATGAAGTACATTACACAACTTTCTGCCCAAGGAAAGAAAGGAGGAACCATTTGTCAATTGAATCTCATCCACTGTTGGTCAAAGGTGGCTCCATGGGGCATGAATTCTCCTCACATATGAGTTGAGTGTGCAGGAATGCCCATATGGTTGCTCTGAATGCCCCAGCCTGCCCACCAGTGAAGCCCCAGGGCAGGAATCAGGAGACACACAGATTAACACGAGTCAAGATACTGTTAAGTTGCACATGCATGAAATTACACAGTCAGTACAGAACTTGCTACTGCAGCACTGGTTAGAGTAAGTGTTGGGTGTGGGAAGATTGGCAGTGTGCATAAGAAGTGTCTGATATAGATCCTATCATCACGGTTATATGGATGATGACCTACAGGCTCAGGAAGCCTAAGTTACCGAAAGCCACATGTTGGAAAGTAGCAGAGCCAGATTTCTGTATGATTCTAGAGCCCATGTTTGGAACCACTGAGTGTTGTTTCTCAGGCATATATTGTTATTAAAGAAAACTTACATAATATATACCCAGCAGAACTTTTTCAGGTTGAGGTAGCTGCAGTAATTTTTCCCCTTTGTATTGCTTATAAAGCATGATTAAGATAAGGATGCAGTGCTCTGTGACTTCAGAGAGCCACTTCTAGATGAGGAGGTAAAACTCATCAAGAAGATGGGACAGTCTCCTGAATAAGTGGTGCTGGGAAGACTGGACAGCTACATGTAAAAGAATGAAATTGGAACATTTTCTAACACCATGTACAAAAATAAACCCAAAATGGATTAAAGACCTAAATGTAAGACCAGAAATCATAAAACTCCTAGAGAAAAACATAGGCAAAACAGTCTGACATAAATCACAACAATATTTTTTCTTTGGATCAGTCTCCTAAAGCAAGGGAAATAAAAGTAAAAATAAAGAAATGGGACCTAATTAAACTTAAAACCTTTTGCACATCAAAGGAAACCATCAACAAAATGAAAAGACAACCTGCTAAATGTGAGAAAATACTTGTGAATGATATGACCAATAAGGGGTTAATATCCAACATATATAAACAACTCATACAACTCAACATCAAAAACAAACAAACAAACGAAAACCCCAAAACAACAAACTACTTGATTAAAAAATGGGCAGAAGACCTGAATAGATATTTTTCCAAAGAGGACATCCAATAGCCAACAGGCACATGAAAAGATGCTTAACATTGCTAATCATCAGGGAAATGCATATCAAAACCACAATGAGACATCACCTCACACCTGTCAGAATGGCTATCATCAAAAAGACCACAAATAACAAGTGTTTGCGAGGATGTGGAGAAAAGGGAATGCTCATATACCGTTGGTGGGAACGTAAATTGGTGCAGCCACTGTGGAAAACAGTATGAAGATTTTTCAAAAAATTAAGAATAGAACTACCATATGACCCAGCAATTCCATTCCTGGGTATATATCTGAAAAAAAACAAAAACACTAATTCAAAAAGATACATGCACCCCAATGTTCATAGCAGTATTATTTACAATTGCTCAGATAATGGAAGCAAACTATGTGTCCATCAACCGATGAATAGATAAAGAAGATGTGCCCCCCCGCCACACACACACAAAATAGAATATTATTCAGCCATAAAATAGAATGAAATTTTGCCGTTTGCAATAACATGGATGGACTTTGAGGGTGTTATGCTAAGTGAAATAAGCCAGACAGAGAAAGACAAATACTGTATGATATCACTTATATGTGGAATCTAAAAAGTATAACAATCTAGTGAATATAACAAAAAAGAGACTCACATATAGATAACAAATCAGTGGTTCCCAGTGGGGAGAAGGAAGAAGGGAAGGGTAATACAGGAGTAGAGGATTAAGAGAAACAAACTATTATGTATAAAATAAGCTGTAAGGATATATTGTACAGCGTGGGGAATATAGCCAATATTTTATAATAACTATAAATGGAATATAACCTTTCAAAATTGTAAATCCCTAAATTGTATACCTGTAAAATATAATATTGTACGTTAACTACATGCAATTAAAAAATTGTAAAAAAGTAAAAAATATAAACAAAATAAAATGAAATAAAATGGAAAAAAGAAGATGGGAGAACACCTTAGTAACCTCTGCAGATGGCTGGCCCCCAGGCTGGCCTGGGCAAGTATCTCTTAGACAGCATCACCCTCAAGCACAACTAGGAGCTCTGGAAACCAGCAGCCTTGAGGAGCCCCTCTGCATCCCCCTGGTGTCAGGGCGCTGCCTGGGTCTCTTCCTGCTGCACTAAGGCAGCTTTTTAACTGCCCTGGAGCCCTCTCCCAAGTTGTGGACCAAATGGAAATAAAGCTTTTTGCAGGAAAAAACATGATTCAAGGTTATGATTGATAACCAAACAGCTGGGAATTGCTACCACAACTGCTGAATCCATGAAGATATCTATTTGGTAAAGTAAAGTGATAGGGATGCCTTTGTGCTTCTCTGAGGAGACCTTAGGATTCTAACCACAAACCAATAACCAGAAATATGGATGCATTTTATTTGTTCCTGGGTTAGGGAGAAAAGAACTGTCCACAAGGCAGTCAAAGGTTTCCTCAGTGTGCAAATCCAGCCCAGTCCCAGGTCTGTACCATGATTTCCCTGATCTTCCTGCTAAGAGGACATGTGATCATCTTGACACCAATGAGATACTGTGGGCACTGCCAGAGTAAAAGAGAGCTCAGTCTGGCCATGCTGGAGGGGTCATGTTTCCACTGCTTTTAGAGCTACTGGATGACTGATCCTGGAAACCCCTGCTGCCTGATAATTCCAGGTCCTTAGGACTTCAGTCTGAGTGTGGAGGCTAGGGGAGGGCCCAGGTGTTCTCTCCACTGTATTCACTCTTCTTTCCTTCTGAGCTTGAAAATTACCTCTTGGACCTTCAACATGCATTTACTGGTCTTAAAAAAATTATGAAGGCTAAAAATTCTAATTGCCTACATCAAAGGACTTCAGTCTAAACCCAAGTTATTAACTCACAGAAACAGCAAAAAACAAGAATTGCTATAAAATCCAGGGTAGAATCATTCGCTGTGGCAGTCCTGTCAGTCACATGTGTGCTGGTGGCTTGAAATTTGACTCCTCTGCATCGACCAAATTGACTTTTTCCCACCAACCCCAAAACAAACAAATGAGCGACCACTGATTTTACACATCAAGTGTGTCTTTGCCTATCATTATAGCAAATTGTAATTTTAATTACAATCTACAATGTCAGAAAAATACCTCCTTTTACTTTCTCTACCCTGAATGTTGAAGACCTTAGGACTATTAAAATGCAAAAGAAATTTGTTATTATAAAATGCAAAATAAATTTGTTATTATAAAAGCCTTTGCAGTACAGTCAATACATTTTCAAGTCTCCTTTTTTTCCCATTTTCCCTACACGAATTGATGTAGTCAATATAGTTTCAATTATGTTAAATACAAGCAATCAGTGGTGTCTAAACAAGTGGTTGTCAAAGCAATACTTTATAACTAAGACTGTATGTGTTTCTTATTTTATTTAAAGATATAAAAATATAGAAAATACTTTTATATCTAGTAAATATTTTTATATCTAGTAGAATTTCTCTTTCTTCCTCTCAGCCCTATACTTCATAATAGGGAAGACAGAATGCCTACTTTTCTACGCTCCTCCAACTTGAGGGAAAATGAAAATGATGATGGTGTGTGTGTGTGTGTGTGTGTGTGTGTGTGTGTTTTGTGGGAAGGGTTGTTTGTATTCAGGCAGTTACAGCTTACTGATAAAGTATTGGTAGTTAAGTTTTCAAGTATTCCTTCCTGTTTTCTGAGTGAAGCTGCCTGTCTCACCATGGTGTCCTACCTCTATTCCCAAAGTCTCTTTAGAAATTAGCACAGAGATGGTGATTTTTTGTTGTTGTTGTTCACTCTTTGGCCATTCTTCTCTCTTTCCCATATAATGTGTTTGAAATTGTGTCCTAATTATAGTTCAAGTACATATTAATTTGTTCATCCCCTCATTTTTAATTTTATACATAGATTCATTCATTCATACATATGTAGTTAGTGAATTCATAAATTTGGCTAATAGTTATTGTTTTTTTTATTGAAGTATAGTTGATTTACAATGTTGTGTTAGTTACAGGTGTACAGCAAAGTGATTCAGCTTTATATATATATATATATATATATATATATATATATACGCACACACATATATGTATTCTTTTTCAGATTCTTTTCCATTATGGGTTATGACAAGATACGAATATAATTCCCTGTGCTATACAGTAGGTCTTTGTTGTTTATCTATTTTATATACAGTAGTGTGTATCTGTTAATGACAAACTCTTCATTCATCCTCTGCCCCCAGCTTCCCCTTTGGTAACCGTAAGTTTGTTTTCTATGTGAGTCTATTTCTGTTTTGTAAATAGGTTCATTTATATCATTTTTTTTTTAGATTCCACATATAAGTGATATCAGGTGATATTTGTCTTTCTCTGACTTACTTCATCTAGTATGATAATCTCTCTAGGTCCATTTTATTGCTTTTTTTAAAATATGATGCAGGCACTATAATAAGTAAATAGATCTCAAAAATAAAAACAAAACTAAGCTTCTGCCCTTGAAGATCTTCCAGTGTGTTATAATACAGATTGGCCCTTTTTTTAAACATTTGAATATTAAAAATACCAAGCCTGATTAGGGAGATATATGCAGAGAGTAAAGGAGCACAGAGAGGGTGCCCAGAGGAGTGGGGTGAGATATTGTTTAGCTGAATCTTAAAGGCCCAAGTAACAGCTCTGGAAACTTTAAAAACATATCATTAGGCTTACTGTTGTAGACTTGACTGAAAGTTAAGGTTGAACTTTAAAAGTCACAGTCACAGCTTTAAAGAGGATAGAATTGTAACACACATTTAAGATAATAAATCCTGTCTCTTTCAGAATCCCATTCCTGCCTGTGTCCAACCTCCAGGTCCTTAAGAAACAGATGTCATGTATTGATTGCTTTAGCCTGTGTTGATCTCTAACTGTCTCTAATCCAACCTATAAGCCATTGACTTCCTTAGAAGCATAATAAAGTCAAACTGATTCTCCAGAAACCTAACTCACCCTGTAAAGGACAAATACAGACATTGTGTCCATTGTGGGGTTTTTGACTCCAGTGTTAAAGGAGTGTTCTGTTTAACACCACTAAAAACAAACTGACAATACACTTATTTCCGTAATAATTTCTCTTTTTTAGAAAAAATAAGCTAGCTTTTTTCCCTTAATGCAACAAACATTTTGATATGGCTCATTAGTTTGTATGTGAATAGACTTACTTAACCGTGCTAAAACCTTGAAGTCAGGGTTCTAATTTATTGGATTCAAAAGAAAAGGAAAATACTAAATTAACCTGCTAGAGATTTTGACTTTTAACATGAATTTACTCATGGGAAAGGAACTCATTTCCATATCTTTTGTAAAGCATCTGGCATAATAGTGCCCACTTGGAATATTCATGGCATCTGGACCGTCTTACAATTATATTCAGTTATCAATGAGGAAACAGACTGTAAGAAGTTAAATTACATGCCCAGTGTGACAAGATGAAGGATGAAGACTGTGACCTGTGTAACACTAAATACTGAAAATACCACACTGTCTGTTCTTACTATTTTCTTAAAGCTTTCTTCGTAGACAAAGGCAAAGAGGAAACAGACTAATTCTACACAAATCGATGCATGGCAGATCAATTCAAGTAGATAATTTTTGTTTGATTTCATTGAGAAAAACAGTTGCATGTCTTTTAATTCTGACTATATGAATAAATCAGGGTCATAAAAATGAATCAAACAACACAGAAATCAAAATAACCTGAAATCTCAATATCTTGAAACACAGTACACTGATATTTTGCTGGCTGTCCTCTAATATATATCTTTATGAAGATGAACATGTACATTATACTACATATATGCACAGAATCATATCAGACACAGGATTATACAAAGGCTAAATTTTTAGGTCATCTTTTTTCTTGGCATATCTAACCTGTCTCTTTCTCTCTTCCTGTTTCCCAGGTGACTAGTATTTCACAAGCTTTCTTCAATGCCATGCAGTCATATATATATACACCTATTTGGTTTTTGTCATTATTCATTTATAAAAATAGGGTTACACCGCATATATTTCAGTATATCTAGCTTTATCCACTTTACCCAGATGACAGTTACCCTAATGTAATTCTTATAGAATTCACGTGCCATAATTTTTTCCATAGTTTTCCTGTTCCTGAAATGCCCCTTTTCTCTTGAGATATTTTTTCATAACAAACTATATTATAATAAACATCTTGGTGTTTGTGTATGTGTGCATTATTATGGACTGCAGTGAATAAGTATATATTCTTATGGACTGAGTGTGTGTGGGTATGTGCACACATTTTTCCAACATCTTTATTGAGATATAATTCATATATCATAAAATTCACCCTTTAAAGTGTATAATTTGGTTGTATTTATGTGCAGACATTACCGTTATCTAAATTTAGAACCTTGTCATCACCCCAGAAAGAAATACTGGCATCCATTGGCAATCCCTCTCATTTCTCTTCTCCTCATTAATCTGTTTGTTGCTATGAATTTGTGTATTCTGAACATTTCATATAGATGGAATCATAAAATATGTGGCCTATTAAGGTTGGCTTCATTCACGTCACATTTTCAGACTTCATCCATGTTGCAGCATACGTAGATACTGCATTCTTTTTTATTGATGAGTAAGATTCCGTTGTAAGAATACACCATATTTTTTTATCCATTCATCAGTTGATGGACATTTGAATCATTTCCACTTTGGGCTATAATATATGATACTACTTTGAATATTAGTATACGACATTTTGTGTGAAAATTTGCTTTCAGTACTCTTGGATGTATATGGTGTGGAATTGCTAGATCACATAAGAAGTCTATGTTTAAAATGTGAAGGATGGCCAAACTGTTTTCCAAAGTGACTACATTATTCCAGTTCCACCAGTATGTAAGAATGATTTCTCTACATCCTCACCTCCACTTTTTATTTCCTGTCTTTAAAGTTTTAATTATTCTGAGGGGGTGTGAAGTAAGCTCTTATTGTGGTTTTGATTGGCATTTCCTTCATTACTAATGATGCTACCTTTAATATGCTTATTGGTCATTTATACTTTTTTTTTTGGATTAGAAGTCTATTCAAGTATTTTGTCCTTTAAAAATTGTCTATTGTTGAGTTATAAGTGTTCTTTATATATTCAGGATATAAGTACCTTATCAGATATATGATTTGTAAATATTTTCTCCCATTCTGTGGCTTTTCTTTTCACTTTCTTGATGGTGTCCTTTTAATACATTAATTTTTTTTTTCCCATAAATCCTAACATACCTTTGTTTTCTTTGTCACTTGGGCTTTTGGTATTATATCTCAGAAACAATTGCCTAATCCAACATCACAAATATGTATGTCTATCTTTTGGGGAAGATTATATTGTTTTTAGACCTTACATGTAGTTCTTTACACACTATTCCATCTGACCCTTTTCCCTCGCTACACTGAGACATTTAAATCTTAATGTCTTGGGCTTCCCTGGTGGCGCAGTGGTTGAGAGTCCGCCTGCCGATGCAGGGGATACGGGTTCGTGCCCCAGTCCGGGAAGATCCTGCATGCCGCGGAGCGGCTAGGCCCGTGAGCCATGGACGCTGAGCCTGTGCGTCCGGAGCCTGTTGCTCCGCAACGGGAGAGGCCATAACAGTAAGAGGCCCGCGTACCGCAAAAAAAAAAAAAAAATCTTAATGTCTTAATATAAGGGTGTATTCTAGACTTTCAGTTATATTCCGTTGGTATGTTTGTCCTTCCGTCAGTGCTGCACTGTCTTGATTTCTGTAGATTTGTTGTAAGTTTTGAAATAGAGGAATAAAACTCCTCCTCCTCTGTTCTTTTTCAAGATTGTTTTGACTCTTCTGGGTCCCTTGCATATTCATATGAATTTTAGGATCATCTTGTCCATTTCTGAAAAAGAGCCAGGTGGGGTTTTGATAACAAGTGGTTTGAAACTTTAGATTAATTTGGGCATGTTGCCATTTTAACATTACTAAATTCTCCAGTCCATGGATGTGGGAGGTCTTTCCATTCATTTAATTCTTCCTTAATTTCTTTCAACAGTGTTTTGTAATTTTCAGTGACTCCCCATATTTGCCCATCTGTCTCTCTGATCTTAGGGACAGCAGCTTCTCCTGTGTCCTTCCCTCTCTTTTGGATCCAAGAATAGCTGTTTTTTTTCTTCCTGGTATGTTGAGCTTTTTAATTTTTGTTAGGAAGGAGTAGCTACTTCCAAGCTTCTGACATACAGAGCTAGGAACTAGAAGTCCCCTTTAATTCTTTAAATAAGATTTCCTTCAGTTCTTTGAAAAATATTGAAAATAGCTGATTAAAAATATTTTTTTTCTGGTTATTGCACTAAGAAGCTTCCTCAGAGATGGTTTCCACTGACTACTTTTTCTCTGCATGGGTCATGCTTTCCTGTTTCTTTGTGTTTCTCATATATATGCACATATATATGTACATATATATTTATATATATATATCAATTTTTTGAAATGACGTTTTGAATAATACAATGTTTCAGTTCTAGAAATCTGATTTCCTTTCTCCTTAGGGTTTCTTTTTGTTAGTTTATTGCCTTTAACATTCATTTAGTGAATTTGCTGAACTAATTCTTTTTTTTTTTTTTGCGGTACACGGGCCTCTCGCTGTTGTGGCCTCTCCCGTTGCAGAGCACAGGCTCGGGACGCGCAGCCTCAGCGGCCATGGCTCACGGGCCCAGCCGCTCCGCAGCATGTGGGATCCTCCCGGACCGGGGCATGAACCCGTGTCCCCTGCATTGGCAGGCGGACTCTCAACCACTGCGCCACCAGGGAAGCCCTGAACTAATTCTTAAAGATCAATATTCCTTCTCCTGTGATTTGCAGTCTGTCTTAATCTTCACCTCCTCCTTGTTCAGGTCCTTGAGGTCAGTCAGAGGGGAGAGCTTTCGGCTTTTGCCTTTGTTTCCTGGGCACACACATAGCCCTACACGTGCATGTGGACTTCTACATCCCCTGGAATATGTCAGAGCTTTTCAAATTCCCTGTTCTCATTCACCAGTTTTCTTTCTTTGCTTTTAAAATTCTTTGATAAGACATTTATTTGACCCAACTGGTTTTACCACCTCAGGCAGTTGTAATGTTAGCAGATGCCCCTGACTGATTTTGAAAAATGCCTTGGGGATTGGACTGTTTATAGCCTGGGTTCCCAACCCCCGGGCCATGGACTGATACTGGTCTGTTAGGAACCGGGCTGCACAGCATGTGTGAACTGTGCATGTGAGGGATCTAGTTTGTGCGCTCCTTATGAGAATCTACTGCCTGGTGATCTGAGGTGAAGCTGAGGCAGTGATGCTAGTTCTGGGGAGCGGCTGCAGATACAGTTTATCATCAGCAGAGAGGTTTGACTGCACAGAGACCATAATAAATCAATTGCTTGCAGACTCATGTCAAAACCCTATCAGTTGAGTGGCAAGTGAAAACAAGCTCAGGGCTCCCACTGATTCTGCATTATGGTGAGATGTATAATTATTTCATTATGTATTACAATGTAATAATAATAGAAATAAAGTCCGCAATAAATATAATGCGCTTGAATCATCCCGAAACCATCCCCCCTCCCCCTGGTCTGTAGAAAAATTGTTTCCTGTTTCCATGAAACAGCTCCCTGGTGCCAAAATGGTTGGGGACCGCTGGTTTATAGTAAGCAAGTTCTGAGTTCGGTCAAATAAAAACAAATCCTGGGAATGGGGCTTTTTCAGGAATCTTCCAGACAATAGAAACTATTCTCTAAGAGAAGATATTTGCAAATCATATGTCCAATAAAGGGTTAATAGCCAAAATATATAAAGTACTCATACAACTCAACAACAATAAAAACCAAACAACCTGATGAAAAAATGGGCAGAAGAGCTAAATAGACATTTACCAAAGAAGACATATAGATGGACAACAGGTACATGAAAAGATGTTCAACATCACTAATAATCAGCAAAATGCAAATTAAAACCACAGTGAGATATCACCTCATGCTTGTTAGAATGGCCATTATCAAAAAGGCAAGAAATAATAAATGTTGGAGAGGGTGTGGAGAAAAGGGAACCCTCATACACTGCTGGTGGGAATGTAAATTGATACAGCCACTATGGAAAACAGTATGGAGATTCCTCAAAAGATTAAAAATAGAATTACCATATGATCCAGGTATTCCACTTCTGAGTATTTATCCAAAGAATATGAAAACACTAATTCAAAAACATATATTTACTCCTATGTTCATAGCAGCATTGTTAATAATAGCCAGGATATGGAAACAACCTAAGTGCCCATCAGTGGATGAATGGATAAAGAGAATGTGAGATATAGACATATAGACATATATACACACACTCACATATATACATACACACACACACATATACACACACACACACTGGAATATTACTCAGCCATTGAAAAAAAGATAAAAACTTGTCATTTGCAACAATGTGGATGAAACTTGAGAGTATCTTGCTAAGTGAATGCCACCTCTTACCTTGCTAGCTCACTTCATTTAGTACCCCAGCCCAAATAATCCTTTGGCTCTTTCTAGGACTTCCAATGCATTGGTCCTAACACCTTTTCACTTTCCCTCACAACCACGATGCCCCCACTTCCTTCTATACCCAGAGTAAATTTCATGATAAATCACTATAAAAACAACCAGTGCACATCTCGACTTTCTTTTCCCTTGATCCTTCATCATATTTGCCCTTGGAAAAACTATAACCCTGGTTAAATACAACCATCCTTCCATCCATCTAGTCCACCTTTATACTGGTGTAGCTAAGTATGACTGGAAAAAAACATACCACTACACTGACTGATCATCTACAAGATGGATTCAGTGCTGTCAAATATATCACTCCTTCCACTTGCCTGGCTGATTAATTCCCACGTATATCTCTATCCCTAAGTTCACAAAGCCTCCTCTTCCATCTTTACTCCCAGCAGATGGTTGATCCCTAAGTTCACAAAGCCTCCTCTTCCATCTTTATTCCCAGCAGATGGTTGATCTGTATGTCTACTTCACTGAGAAAATGTATGAAATCAGCAGAAAGCATCCATGTACAGGCCTATCAGCACCTGACCACGTACTCTGCTTTCCTTCTTATTACCAGTCATATTATTGCTGTCTCTATGCAAAGCCAGTTATAACACTTATGTAGTAGATGCTTGCCTGCTTTCCTATGCAAGGATGTTAGTCCAGAAAGCCTTTTCTTTCCTACATGGTTCTATTGCATTCACATGAGCCGTTAACAATCGCATCTTTCAGAAAAAATTTTGAAAAACCTATCTTGACCCCACTTGAAATGCCTACTAGTCCATTTATTTTCTAACCTTTGTAGAAAAATCCCTGTAAGTATTTTCTACACTTTATCTCTAAATCCTATTCTTCCACTCCATACTATTACTATCAGTAATTGGGTCCCCCCAAATTCCCCAAAACCCGTTGTAATGAACACCACTGTAATAAACACCATAATGCAAAACCCAATGTCTATTTTTGGCTTTAATGTTACTTATCAGAAATGTTTTTAAAAGTTTGTCACTCATTTCTGTTTTATATACTTTATTCACTTGGTTTATATCACACAACACTCTTTCAGTTTTCCTGTGGTTGCTGTTTATTTCTTTGTCTCCTCTCCTGGCTCCTTCACCAGTCCTTCATTTCATGATGTTAGGATACCAGTGGTCCCTTACTCAGCCTTTGCAGTTCTTTTTGTACACAGACCACATTGGTGATATTATTCAGTTTCATGCTTTAAATGGCTGTATATCAGCTGCATGTTGATAATTTCCTAATTTATATCTCCAGCTCAGACATTTCTCCCAAACTCCATGTATATGTGTGTGTGTATGCATGTGTGTGTGTGTATATATGTGTGTATATATATATATGTACACACACGTATATATATGTGTGTATATATACACACACACGTATATATATGTGCATATATATATACTCATACATATGTGCACACACACATATATCTTCCTACTCAACACCTCCAGTCAAATGTCTAGTAACCATTGCAGTAGACATGTCTGTAGAAATAGGAGGATATGCAGTTTCATATGGTCCCTGTGTTGGAAAGAGTAATTAAGCCTAGGGTAGGTGTGGTAAGATGGTGGGAAACACTTGGTTTAGTCAGTCCTAACCAGTTAGGCAGGATTTTTTTTTTAATCTGTAAATCAGATTCTAAAGGAAGAACCAATCACCTCTTATCTCATCTCTTATCACTAGTCCCAAAGTATAGCATTCTTAGGATGAATTTGGCTACTGATGAAAACTATGTATTAATCCCTGTGAGATAAGAATTTAATTGCACCCAAAACACTTATTCCTCCAGAGTCATGGGGATGGAATATGCCTTAGTGCCTCTTTGCCTGCAGAATGTACTTGTGGTCCTACTTAATGGCCAGGATTTAGTTACCTTATCTTGTGCGCTACACACCCTTTGTAGCCTATCCTAAATAGTTCCTAATCACATACTCATTTCTCAAAACTCAGGTCATCAAAAGTAGTACCTGATTTTCAGGGAACTATCCCCCTCAGGATTATTGCATGCAATTGACTATTTATTGCTTGAAATTCAAATATATTAGTAGTGGTGGACAAATTATTGTTGACTAAGAATCTTTCTCTTGCTTATGGTTCAAAATTTATTTATATCAGATATTGAAAGGTTTTTGTAGTTAGATATGCTGACCTGTATAAGTTCTCATATCTAGGAATGGGGAGGGGGATGGAGAGAAAACTATAGACACTATATTTGACACTATGAATTTGACAATTTTAGATACCTAATATCATGAGTAGAATCAGGCAGTGTTTGTGACTGGCTTATTTCACTTAGCATAATATTCTCAAGTTTCATCCATGTTGCTGAATATGACATGATTTCCTTATTTTTCAAAGCTGAATAATATTGTGTTATGTATACACCATTATGTATACAGCATATTTTCTTTATCCATTCATTCATTGATGGATATTTAGGATGTTTCTATATCTTGGCTATAGTGAATAATGCTGCAATAAATATGGGAGTGCAGATTTTGGCCTTGCAGTGATCTATTAGATATGTCATCAAAGCACAGAAAACAAAAGCTAAATTAGATAACTAGAACTATGTCAAACTAAAAACTTCAGCACAGCAAAACAAAACAAAAAAAAAGAAAACAACAACAACAAAAAATCAACAAAATTAAGAGGCAACATACAGAATGGGAGAAAATATTTGTAAACTTTATATCTCTTAATATAAAAAATATATAGGGAATTCCTACAACTCAGTAACAAAAAACAAAACAAAAAACCTGATTAAAAATGAACAAAGAACTTGAATAGTCATTTCTCTAAAAAGAAGATATACAAATGACCAATAGGTACATGAAAAGGTGTTAATCATCACTAATAATCAGGAAATGCAAATCAAATCCACAATGAGATATCACCTTATACCTATTAGGTTAGCTATTCTCAAAAAATATAAAAGTAAAGATAAGCATTGGTGAGAATTGGAGAAATTGATACCCTTGTGCATTGTTGGTGGGAATGTAAAATATTGAAACCTCTATGGAAAACAGTATGGTGGTTCCTCAAAACATTAAAAGTAGAACTACCATATGATCTAGCAATCCACTTCTCAGTATATATCCAAAAGAATTGAAATCAAGATGTCAAAGAAAAATTAATTTAATTTCCTTAAGAGGCCGAATTTAATTTCCTGAGTTACCAGGTTACCAGGGAGGAAAGATACTCTCCTGGAGCTGATATTAAACCATACTTTTCAAGAACCAATGTGTAGCTGAGTAGGTCATGATCAATAAGAGTGACAAAGAAAAGATTTCTTTGGTAGCCTCTGTAGATATCTGGAATGTACATATTCTTTAAGGTCTCTGTATTTAGATTTAGGTTTATTTTTCTTAATATCATTATGCTTTGGTTTTGCTTTTGCCTTTTTTTGGGTACATATGTTTATTTTCAATATGTCAGTTGGTAGAGGTAGGACTATATTTGAAATAAAGAAGCATATATATAGCTATAAACAAGTATACATTTAGAAGGATATTCAATAAAATGTTAATACAGGTTATCTCCAAATATTGAAATTATGAATTATGGATTACTTTTAATTTCTCTCTGTGTTTTTGTGTCATCCTAGTTTCTATAGTCAGCATGTACGATGTATGTAAACACACACAGTATGAAAAATTGTTTATTTATACTAATGAGACATTTACATAGTCATGAAGAAAAAACAGATTAACTGGAAGATTTAATCCCACTCTTAGAAAATTTCCTTGATACAGTAACATTCCATAACTTTGACTACAAACAAAAAGACAATTTCAAGGTTAATTTCATCCATTTAGATTGATGGGATTATTAGGAATATGGAATGTAGTATATATACAGTGTATATATTTCAGCAGTGTATTTCTGACAATATCCCTAAAGACTTGATTTGGAAGTGTTGGCAGGATTTCAGTGTGATTAGACGGAGTCATAGTTTTTAAGTGAACGCCAGAAAGTAGGTAGATTAATGTTTGATGTCAACCCATGGGAGGTTCTGTGGCAAAGTTCTGAATCTGACTATATTTTATTTAACAATTTCATTAGTGAAAACAGATGCGAGCTTATCATAATTTAGGTAATAAGGTACCCAACCTAGCTGACCTCAGACCAAAGCAGCTTATTCAGAAGGAGGCATAATTAGAAGAGGCATTACGTGACTTTTAGATAGAGCAAGAAGTTGAAAAGTGATTGTATTTCTCTGAACTTGTAGAAATGGGTATTAAAAGTTGTCAACAAGGAAAGGGGCTTCAAGTCTAGGACTGCTAGTTGCTTAAAAAGACGCTGAGGAGGTGACATCAGAAAACTTGATTTATAATGGGTAAAGCCAACAAATTGTGTATACAAATGGAAATGAAATACATAAAACCTGATATGTCTTGAGTATGCGTTTTTCTGAGAACAGTTAGGAACCCATTTTAAGTCCACAGGCTTCGTGTGTGTGTGTGTGTGTGTGTGTGTGTGTATCCACACAGTTTACAACATTTATAAGTCTCAATGTGACTTAACAGTGAAATGTGTGGATTATTTCTGCAAGTGTCCTTCTTGTCAAGTGCTCATAAATTGTATATAGGTTCATTGAGAAGCTTTATGGGGCTATCAATTTTCTGGTTAATTGATCTTGTACTTGATGATTCCAAACATGTTCAGCTCTATTAAATGCAATGTCATTCTTTTCCCAGGGGCCAGTTGATTTCAGTGTCTGTAAAAAGCCTGTTATATAAAAAAAGGAAGTGAATAAAGACAGACCTAA